>NC_080089.1:33534700-34150276 GCF_950005125.1 Chionomys nivalis
TAAACTGTAGGCTTCAGCTGCATATGGGTGATGTGACAGCGTGGGAACTACGAAGTGTCTGGCAATAAAACGTTTCTGAACAAACAACGAGCAAAAATTAATTAAAAACTAAATATCTAGTGAACCCACGGTATTTCAAACAGTGCTCTCCTGGGTTGATCACATAACTTCCTTGCAGCCTTGGTTTGAACATACCAGACGCACGCTTTGTCCTGTCACGTCACACAAGGACACTGCCTGACACACTCTTGTCCAGGCTCAAGACCATCGTGCGTCATGAATGTTTTTACTGCACACACAGTGTTCTGCTCTTACAAAAAACAGAATTGTTTTACTTACAGAAAACAAAGATGTTAATATTTTCTTACCTCCATTCTCCAGTTTGCAAGTATAAAATTCACATCTCTTTTATTGTATTGTTTTAGGATGTTTGATTTTAAAACTTGATGATTGCGTTACACACACATACACACTCACACAATCGCTAAATGTATTTTGCTTGGAATTAGAAGATGCTTCCTGAAATTTTCTGAAATGGCCTAAAAATCAACACTGATGACTAAAATATAAAATTCTGATCGACTCTAAAATTGCTCTGCATCATATTCTAGCAAATATTCAGAAAAGGTTTAATTCTTTAAAGACAGATAAGTGAATCTATCTCAGTAGTATGCAGATTTGCTTTAACTTTTAATGAAGGGTATATAAAACGTACACCAAAGAATTATTTCAAAATAAATTTTATTTTATGTTTTTGCTTTGGTTTCGCTTTTTGAGACAGGGTTTCCCTTAGTACCAGCTCTGGCTATCCTGGAACTCCATCTGTAGACCAGGCTGGTCCTCCAATTCACAGAGATCTGCCTGCCTCGGCCCCATGAATGCTGGGGTTAAAAGCATGTGCCACTACCGCACGGCTCAAAATCAATTTTTAAGTGATTTCTTATCATTAAGAGTTTGATCTGTATACTCATTTATATGTCCGTATACCTGTGTGGTGCAAAATCCCTTTGATGAAAGGTGTTGCCTAGGGAAAGTTTAAAAGACAAAGGAGAAGTTCAGGAAGCATTTGAATTTAGATTCCTCTGAATCCACTATCTCATGCTGCTGCAAAACAGAGGGGTTTTTTACCTTGAATTACGGATCAGGCAGCCATGAGCAGTTTTCAGAATTTTCTGTGGTCCTCATGGAGTTCACTGTGTATATCTGTGTGACTAGGGTGGACCTAAGTGGATGACACCAAATGCCAACATCTCCTCATCTTTGTTCCTCTGGAAATGCACTGGGATTCTGTAGTGAAACTTCACACTAGCTACCCTGAGTTAGTGTGGATCTCACATGTGAACAGGCACTGTTCCTAATGGGACTGTCACCTGCACTTCTGAACAACCAGCTAGCAAGTCCAGACTACCCCAGATGCCCTCTGCCCTGGTAGTCACTAGAATAACTCAGAGAGCTTAGGAGGGTGTCATGTTGCCTATTATGTTTTCATTATAAAAGGACGCATGTCAGAATGAAACTCAGGAAGACACATAAGGCAATGCCTGGCAGAAGCCCAAATGCACAGCTCCATTTTCTCTCCTTTGCAGACTCCCATCTTTTGGCATCAGCATGCTCACACCTTCCAACAGCATCAGGCTGAAAAACAAAGGCACGAGCCCTTGACATATTCCAGATCCCAGACATTGACGTCTCTTCACAGATAACCAAAACTGCTGACATTCTGTATAGGAGTTGATAACAAAATAGGCCTCTTACCTGTTTACCCTGGAAGATGCTGGAAACATTAAGAGATGGAGAGACTGTGCCTGGCTGGGAATGATTTTCATTAGGGGACTGTCCTTAAAGTAGGGAGTGGGATCCCAGGCGCAGTCCCAGCCTTTTCTTTGTCATTCATCTCCTGACCCTGGGTCAGCAGTCTTGTATATTAAGCATATAATCCCAGTCATGACCTGCCACGTCCCACCATAGGCCTGGATGCAATAAGTCTCTCCACTCATGGAGTAGAACCTTTAAACTGTGAGCTACTGCAAACCTCTTGTCCTTTAAAATTGGCTTGCCTTATAAATTTTTGACAGTGATGGGAAGAAACAAAAACAGTTTTATTAATGAATCCTTTACTATTTCAATGGAGATAAAACATGTGAATGATTCATGTGTTGCAATATTAAAAGAAAGACATAAAGTATCAACATAAGTAACCATGAATTCAGAGAATTAGAAAATATTTCTCCCTGAGCCAGATATGGATATAAGGGAACTTGTACTCAAATCCCTCTGAATGACACATTCCACCACAGAAAGGTTACAGCCACTACTACAGTGGCAGGAAAAAAAAATTAGGAATCAGTATGTCCTCAAAACACAGTTGGAGAAATTAAACCAGCAGGCAGGATTCAGCAAGGTGGGAAAATCTATAGGACCTAGATGTCGCTGTCACTTTCTAGCCTTAGGATTGGTGGAGGCGAAGAGTGTCAAGCTTGCGGCTACAGTCCAAGAATTTTACCAAGACAATCTTTATTCATGGTGATATTAGGTCACATAAAGGCCAAAATAACTTTGACCTTTAGCCTGCATTATTCCCTGCCTAGACAATCTTGATGCTCTGGTCAGCCAAGGTCCAATAGTCACTAGGATCTTTAATATAGATGCAGCTACTTTAGAGAACTTCACCGTATACCATCTGCTACAGTTCTTCTTTTAAACTCTTTATATGTTTGCTGCATTTAGAAAACATGCCCATCACCTGAGGACATTGTTAACACTCGGATCTTTGAGATGCTTCTGTCCTTGCAGATTTCTGAGATCCTACAAGGTAAGGGGAGGGACTGAAGACTTGGTCCATCAGCCATTAAGATTGCATACTGCTCTTCCAGAGGACCCAAATTTGGTCCTAGAACAAATGCTGAATGTTCAACCATCAGTAACTCTAACTCCAGGTAGTCTGACACCCTTTTCTGACTTCCTTGGATACCAACATTCATGTTTATACCCACACAGACACACACAATTAAAAGTAAAATCATGTTGGCTTTTTTGGGGGGGGAGGTGTCTATGAGATAACAAGAACATCATTTGCCAGGGTCCGGTGGGAAACTAAAATTTAGAGAGCTGTTCTCAAAAGTTAAGAATGTCAAGACGGCAAGTACAGAGACCCACCATAGTCAGACATTACACAAAGAGGACGAGGCCTCGAAGTGCTCAAAACTAAATAGGATTTATTCATCAAATAAATCCCTCCCCTCAGGGTTCTGGGAATCCTGCAGAAGAGGAGATAGAAAGAGTATAAAAGCCAGAGAGGTGGGAGGAGACCAAGGAAACAAGGTCCTCTAAATAAAAGCTCATCTGAGCTCAGTGGGACTGAGGCAGCACGCACAGCGCCTGCCCTGTTCTGGACCAGGTCCTCTGTGTAATAGTGTTGCTTACGGTTTAGAGTTTCTATGGGATGCCTGAGTGTTCGAACAAGTATCGAACTCTTGTGCCTTCTTGGACTCTTTTGCTTCTGTTTGTTGGTTTGTCTTTCCCACTCCAATGTGATAGTTTTTATTAACCTTATTATAATTTTTTGTTATATTCTATTATTGTCCCTTAGTTACCTGTTTTTTTTTTTTCCTGAGAGACAGAAAAAGAATAGATCTGGATTAGAGGGGAAGACCAAGAAGGACTAGAAATCAGAACCGTAATCAGGATATACTATATGAGAAAAAGAATCTATTTTCAATAAAGGGAAGAAAAAAATTTCAACATGGCAACAACAGCATGTTAAACAAAGCAGAGCCCTTCTGAGATTAGGTACCTAGGAGATGGCAGGCCACAAACTATGAACTTTGACAATGAATTTTTATAAGCATCCAGGTGAGATTGGTGCTAATCTCTCACAGATCATAACTAGCATAGCACGGGTCCAAAACCAAAAATGTCCTGAGTTGCCTGAGCTCCGTTTTGGATCCATACTTTTTTTTTCTCCTCGTTGACTTGATTTTTTTTTTTAATCCTAATTTAAGATACTTACCTGAGAAATTAACCAAGAGGCTTGGGTGCTAGAATTATCACAAAGACTGACGTTTGTTTGAGTTGTTGCTATAGAAAATTTAATAAATACTTGTGACGCTAACGAGTACAAGAATATACACTTTTCTCTTACTTCCCTTCCTTCTCTCTTCCTTACCATCACAGCCATCTCTTCCCACAAGTTGTACTTTGAAACATCTGTATGAAAATTATGTACTCCCATCCTCCCATTCTATGTATATTCCATTTCTTCCAGAAAGTTCCTAGGTCAGACATTTTCACCTGGATGATTATATATAACAGTGGTTCTTCAGCAGATATGCTCCAACACAAGAAATATGAAAGCGATATGTCCAGTTTCTACACGTCATCAACTTTCATTTTTTAAAGCATCTTTAACATTTTCAGCTTTCATACATATTTGCTGCATTTAAAGCCCAGGATTAAAACCATGATACTGATTCCGGAGTGCAGCTAATAGCACATGGAACGTTGTGGTACCTTAGAGCTTTCGTGATGTGTGAAGCAGAGGCAGGCAATATTGCTCATACATGTCATTGAAGTACATGGGAGGCTGAGGCCGACGATTGCTATGAGTATGATGACATCCTGGACTACAGAGTGAGACACTGCTTCATAATAATAAAATCAAATCATAGAAACAAACCAAATAGAATGAACCCGGCCATCAAAATTCTGACTTCCCTATCTCATTCCTTGTGTGATTTGAAAATTCTCCCTAAATTATTATCTGTAACTCCCCAGTGTTGGCAGTTTGTTTGCCTGAAATAGAATTTCCACTGTCAACTCTTTCTTTCTAATGCATTTTTGAAAATCAGATAGGCACGCATAGTAAGAGAACTCTTCAGCCAATTGACAGCCCTTTACTTAGATTCTCTATATAAAGAATTAACTAAAAGTAAAATAATTAAACTCAAGTTTTATCACATAAGGTCCATGACACTAGTTTTGCAGTCATAGAATTTTTTTTCTGCCTTCTGGACGCCAGGTGAAGCTGCTATCAGTGATCCAGATAATTATAACCATTCTGGGAGCGAGCCTGCCTGACAATAAAGTCCCCAATTCTAATTCACACTTGGATTCCAACTGATTATTTCATCTCTCGGCATTTCTGAGTGGACGAGTTTGTGATTTCCAAGTTTCTTGCATCTTTCCGTTTTTGAAAATGAAGTGGGTTAAGTGTCTGTGCTTAAATGCCTCTAAATTCACATGTGGTAAATCATTTTCATATTCAGCTCTTCAGAATGTGGTCATTTGGCAGATGGATAGCTTATCAGCGGTCCACACCCACTTTCTCTCTCCCGTGCCCCAGAATCAGCCTCACTTCACTGCTTAGAGGGAAGTTCCTGCTGTGTTAATTCCTAAAATGATATACTAATGTTTAAGTGCCCCGCATAGCTGCCTTTTTTTTTTTCAACCATCCAGTGCAGATGGAACCTGGGAGCCAATGCCCAATAGCCAATAACAGTTCACATCATAAAGGGAGAGGGTGGGGCAGAAATGCTGGAGCTTTGATCACCAAGTCCCCATATCCTGTAATGAGCTTCTGCTGACAAAACTCCAGCAGAAGGAGCTTCAGCAGCTGCTGGGGAGGGAGAGGGAGTTTTCTTTAGGGGTGTGGCCATGTGACAGTGGGTGGCCTCACACTCATGCATATATGGGCATCACAATTAGACTCAGCAGGCTGTAAGAATGGAGGAGGAGGGGGACGGATGTGAGGTGAGGAGGAGGTAATATGTGGGCAGCATCTGGAACGAGCTAAATAGGGGAGAGTGGTGAATGGGGACTGTGTTCACATAGGGAACTCTCACAGAAGACATAAGAGCCTTACTGCCTATGAAAGCCTTCTGCAAAGGCCAGCGGTGGTGGCTGGTGGCGCATGCCTTTAATCCCAGCACTTGGGGAGGCAGAGGTAGGTGAATCTCTGTGAGTTCAAGGCCAGCCTGGTTTACAGAGTGAGTTCCAGAACAGGAGAACAAGATCCAAAACTGCAGAAGAAGAAGAAGAACCTGTCTTAGGGGAGAGAGAGAGAGAGAGAGAGAGAGAGAGAGAGACAGAGACAGAGAGAGAGACAGAGACAGAGAGACAGAGACAGAGACAGAGAGAGAGAGAGAGAGAGAGAGAGAGAGAAGCTTTCCAGATTTGTTTAGAGAGTGAAAAAATTTAGAGAGTGAAAAAAAGCATCTGTAGCCTTGAAACACTTTGAAACAACAAGGCATTGTGTGGGGATGAGCAAGAGAAAGGGCTCCAGAAGGGCAGAAGGGGTTTCCAGAGAAGTCCCTCTTTCGAGGACCCTCTGTTTTGGTATCCTGTCCCGCTGCTGAGACAGGATGCTCTGACAAAGGCAGCCTAGAGGATGAAGGGTTGGTTTTCACGTATGGTTCCACAGGAGCTGCAGTCCGTCATGACAGGGCAGACAGGGCTTCAGGATCCTGAAACAAGCCCATCACATTGCATCAGGGGGTCCAAAAAGAGCAAGAGAGCAGGAAGCAGTGCCAGGCTAAAAACCCTCAGAGCCCACCTCCAGTGACATCGAGTGACCTCCAGTGACACACTTCCTCTCTTTGGGCGCTCCCTCCTAAGGTCTCCCTAACCTCTCTGAACAGCACCACTACTATCGGGGAACAAGTGTTAAAAGCCGCAAGCCTATGCGGGGCATTCCACATTTAAACCTCAACACCCCACAGCACAGAAGCATAAAACTCGAATTCCTAGGCTGAGCATGTTGTCTATGCTAAGGAAACTAAAAATACGAATCATTACCCCAGTAGAGAAGGAAACTCCACACATCTTAGCACCGTTTTCTCTGTGTAAGTGGAAATTTCTTATCAGAAAGCATGGGACTCTTCAAATCCCTGTTCGTCCTTCACCTCAGATCCCTCTGGGCACAGGCATCCAAGAAGAGAGAAATGGCCTGGGCAGAGGCTAAAAACGCTGCACAGGTATGTCAGAAAGTTCATCACAAGTCAATTGAAAAGGTAAAAGAAATGCTTGAGAGAAGAAATAAAGAAATAAAGGGAGAAGGTAGGGAGAGGTCTTTTTTTTCTTTTTCGTAGTCTGAACCCTGAATGTCGCCGTGGAGCCACCAGATGGCAGTGTTGCAGACTAGCTCTCAGCCTCTGGACACAGTGGCTAAGGGGAACCTGCAAGCTGTTATCTATGCCCCTAAAGGAAGGCAGTGCAGTGATCTGCAGCCTTCTAAGGGCGGGGCTAACTTTTCTTCCAAGTCTTTCCAGGACTGAAGGAAGCTATATACCTGGGTTTCTGGAGTTTTTGGTTTAGCCTCACCAGCGGCAGAGCTGGAACAGATATTTCCCGAGAACCACAGCTCATGGGGTGCTACAAGACCAGGAAGAACTTGTAGGATGTCTCTTGCCTTGGCTCCCTCCCCTTGACTGGCTCCCTGTGCTGGCTTTCCACTCAGATCCTCAGCTTTCGGCAGCACCTGCCCACACAGCCATTTCAAGGTGCAGAATCACCAATAACCATGGCAGCCAACCAAAGAAAGCTCCCATCGATTTCCTGTGTTGTAAATTGATCCAAATAATTTCTGTGGTTTCAGGGGTTCATTAACTCACTAATTTGAAATAATCTGAACATAAGCCGATGTAAAGTTTTCTCTTGCCCTGTGTCTAGACTCATTTAGCTCAATTTCTTAGATCACAATGCTAAGGAAGTCCGAGTTCTATGTGCTATCTACAATCTCTCTCTCTCTCTCTCTCTCTCTCTCTCTCTCTCTCTCTCTCTCCCTCCCTCCCTTCCTCCATCCCTCCTTCCCTCCCTCTCCCTTTCTCCCTTCCTTCTTCCTTCTCTTTCTCTGGTCCAGGGCAGGCTCCTAGTTCATATCCCTGGCTGACATTTGGGAATAAGATCTAAAAAGGAACCTGAATGTGGGAGACTGAAGAGAAAAAATGATGGGGAAATATGAATACACCTTAATGCAGTCTCCCTGGTTTGGGTCTGAAGCAAAATGGGTAAGCAAAATCCCCATTGCAATGAATGAAGCTATGAAATCTGCACAGAATGAAGAGAATTTCTTTTAAGACTCTAGTGAAACAATACCTAAAACCAGGTTGAGGAAAATGACAGAATGCAAAATATCAACCGAGTAACAAGACAAGGATTGCATGAGTTTCTTCTTCCCTGTCCCATTGTAGATATTTGATGGCATAAAACAAGGAAGTAGACATTAACTTTGAATAGAGAGCATTTCAAGAGACAGGAGAAAGACACAAAGCATCCTCAGATGACATAATCTACTGAGTATAAAAATTTCAAGATGGTTATAAAAGTGTTCCCAGAAATGATAAACAAGTTTATCAATGTCAAACAACAAACAATAAACTGTTTATCCATAGAGTGGCAATGGACGATTTGAAGCAAATAATAAATTCACTGTTTAAAATAGTTTTAAGAAACACAAAATGCTTATATACAAACCCAACATAATCTACTGGATTGCATCTCCATGCTAAAGAATGTAAGTAACAAAAAAAATCAGTGAGAGGTCAAACATATGGAAAACAAGTAGAACTTAAAGATTGGAAAATATAATAAGACATAATTGTTGATTCTCAAATTGATCTGCACGTAACATAATTTCAGTAGTAACATGCAATGAAATTTAAAACGTAGTAAAAACAATTTGAGCAGACATCCCATCCGAGAGGAGGTTCAAGCGGTCAAAGTAAACAAATAAGCAACTTCCCTAGTCATTAGCAATGTGCAAATTGAAGCCACATGGGTATTGCTTCCGCCTTGGTAGACTACTATGATAAAAAGAAGACATTCCGTCAATACCAAGGTCTGGTAAGGACACAGGTTGGCGCATATCCCCCATGTGTTGCTAGTGGGAATATGACTTAGTATAGTCATGGTATTTGTCATGTTTTATAAAGCTAAACATGTATTTACTGTTGGTATGACTCAGAAATCCTACTCCTGGAAGTTTTACTTTAGAGATAGGAAAACTGTTAGTCACGCAAAACTGATGCATCCAGTATTTGCAGCATATCTGGTGAGTTTCCAGACCTGGAAGCCATCCAAATGACTTTGCATGAATGAACGGATCAACAGTAACACCTTCTTACAATAGGATACCTTTCAGCAGCAAAAAGGAACAGTCTACTGATAGGTGGCTCACACTAGCATCAAAGGTGTCACAGAGAGCTAAAGAATCCTGCTCAGAACGTTAGGGTACAATTCATTTATATGTCGCACTTACAAAGGCACTCCCAGTGATGGAGACAGCATGCGTGTTTGCCAAGAAGTAGGGGAACTGGAAGAATGATGGAGTAGTGCAGGAAGTATTGGGGTACATGTCTCTTTTGTGCACCCTATGCTTATACTGATCTGCTGAAGTGGCAATATTCATATAGCTCTTCACCCCCACAGAGTTGGTTCCATACTATGTGTTAATGTAAGAACGAAATTATGACACCCGATTGCCGCTGACAAATGACTGAGACTATTTGCTTGCCTTGTCTGAAGCAGAATACGTTTTGTTCTGTGAGGGGGATCGTTCACCTCTTATAGGACAGTGATTATCTCATGTAATCCATACAGTTCTCCACTGCTGGGTTCTGCTATTCCCTGCTTTACAAGGAGAGATGGGTATTTAGAACACCTGTGTAGAACACTCAAGGTCAGAAAGCGTGAACAGAGGACTCAACGTTTGCAGAGAGGCACATATGCTCATAGAGAATCTGTGGCTATCAGCTGAACAATAGCTCTCTGGCACTTACCTGGAGGAGATATGATCCTACCGCTTTCAAAAGAAGCCCTCTAATCACTTTATAGCTGCACTTATGCCTTTAGACACACCCCAGTAAGCTCTCTACATGGAAGTGCTTATTAGCAATACCTCGGGTTTTGTGTATAGTTCCTAAGAAGTCTTCCCTGGAACTCTATAGTTTGGTGTCTATCAGACTCTGCTTGGCTCACCCTCTCTGGGTACCCAAGGGTAAAGCTTCACCTCGCGATAAACCTTTCCCAGATGAAAAGCTCTTTTTCTAAGCTTGTTCTGTCTTGAAGCTGCAGCTTCTCTCCGGCTCTAATTAAATATGGCACTGCTCTTTAAACCCCGAGACATTCGAACAAGATGGAAAGTGGCTCGACCCTTTCAACAGGGCGCAGTATGCAGTTAGAAGAGTGGTGGCCATCTGTATCTAAGTGTGGGACTCCTCAAGCCATCTCAGAAAGGCTTGTCATCATTGTCTCCTGCACAGGAAAATAATAGCACATGCCAAATTCCTTCCGTCATCTTGTCAGGCAGCATGTGACATCCCCACGGTTGAAAATCCTAAAGAACTGAACCTAAAATAAGAAGCTTCAGCAAGAATATCCGCAATGACATGCTCAACCAGCACACTCTGCCAGCCTAACCTTGAGCTTCCTATGTTCAGAACCGGATTTGTCTAAAGAAAAGCAGGCATCTGGCAGCACCAATCTATTCCCGAGGGAGTGTTGAGCACTGAAGACACTCTACTTGGAGCTTGTTTTCTCCTTGGCAAAACTGACCTTTGGGAAAAGAACTTCCCATGCCTCGACCACTGATAAAATGCATGGTGTCCGGACAGGACAAACAGAATACAAGAAAAATGACTGCCAAACCTTTCCAAGACAGAGTAAGACGATTTTGAAATTTTTCCTGCCTCTGAAAATGGTCCCCCAGTTACTCTAGGCCTTAGTCAAAGTCGGTTGCTCCAATGTTGCAAATGAGACTTTGGGTGATTGCCCAGGTAGCCAGTTGTCTCTGTCATTTAGTGCACAGTTTGGAAGTGTTTGATTGTACTTCCTGTCTACTCAAGTAATATTTTCCTTCTCAGATCTTTGATGGGGTGAAGACTAGATAGTCATAGTTACTTTCCTCTCATGACTTAACCAAGTCATTTCTAATATAAGACTTAGACTCCTTAGGATAGAATAATTATTGAAATACTTAGCATATGTTTCTTGCTTAACATTGTTTATGCTGGTTGTAAATCTAATTTTTATACTTGATATCTGTTCTTATTGTATATAGCTTTGTATTGAGTTTGGAAATCTCTTATTTAGACAAAATGGGGAAGTGCTGAGGGAACTCCTTCAGCTTATGACCTTTGAAATGCTGGACCAGGTTGGGCGTGGTCTTGGGTACTGAAAATACATTCTCACTCACTTGACTGCTGGATTCGGTACCTGTTCCCTGCTCATGCAAAGAACTGTAGATCTGTGAGTCTATCCCTAAATAGACAACCCTATATTATACTCTTCTCCCCCCCAAAAAAACAGGCATCAAGCTTCTGGCATAGAAGTGCCATGCATGTCAATGGTTGAACACAGTTCTAACTTGTCTGTAAGACACAAAGGACATAAGCAAGCATGAGACAGTGCTGATGTAACCCTGACGGAGTTGTCTAGGCCACCTGGTGAGAAACCTGGGAATTGTTCCACACTTATTTACAATCAAAGTAGAAAGGCCCAGGGATGTGTGGGGAGGAAACCCACATAGAACTAAGCATATAACAATGCCCCCCTCCATACACCTCTCCATGTGTATAGACATATGTGAGCTAAGGATACTAGTACAAATGGCTCCTCTGGGTCCAAAGTCCTGTTCTAAGATGTAAGGCCAAGCAACTCCTTCCCAACACTTCTCATGGACACACAGTAAAGGGAAGACATGGTTTGTCTAACTTACTTGCTCCTTTTACACTTTCTCTGGTCCAAAGGCTTGACCTTGACCATTCTAATCAGAACAAATTCCGATCTCGCATGAAAATGAGCCTTCACGGTTCTGTTCCTCCTCGTAGCTCATTTGCTAGGGATGTACTCCTAAACTCAGCTCCATCCATTTACCTCATATTATGACTTGGGATTTTCAGTGATGACAGAGGCCAATGGACATCCAGGACTCTAGAGAATCAAAGTTCAGCCTGCCTTCCCAGCATTGCCCCCTTCATCCATTTCTGCACATGCTATAACATGCTACACTTCTTGGCTATCCTGTGAGCAAACCCTTTCAGCCATCCGTGCATATATTATTTCTTCTACCCGAAAGGGCATTTCTTCATCGTACTATCTGTTGGAAGACTGTTTGCTCCTCAAAACCTTCTCATATATGGTCATGTGTCCCTTAATAATGTGGACAGCTGCTAGTTTCTTTTGTCAGTATGCAGTCATTGTAGATTACACAGGACTAGATGGTGTAGGTCAGTCACCCAGTGTGGCTTCTTGATGTGAACAAGGAACACAGTAAACACGAGATGCCTGCAGCTGCTGCCAGGATAGCATGGAACTCTGCTTTACAAAAAAGCACTTTTTTATACATGGGAGGAGTACACTCTAAAATAATAATATATGGTAACATGACATAGTAAATGCTAAACTATTAACTTCCATTCCCTGTCATTGTCAAGTTCATAACTCCATGGGCTATGTATGCTCCCTTGCAGGGGGCAGGCTAGGTGATTTGCCTTCGACTGCATCCACAGTCAGTCATGTGATCCTTGTGTTGTTCTATGACATCACTATTTAAGACAGGATTTTCTTTTCTTTTTCTTTGTCTTTTTCTTTTTTGGGTGGCTTTATAAAAAATATATTGGATCATCATCATGGATAAGGCCCTCCATCACCTACTAACATGCTGTTATGCAGCACATGGCTGTATTATTTCCCCCCACAATCTGCTGTTTAAAGAATTAAGTGGCATAAATGACATACTGTTTGAAAGAATTGTGTACTATCACCATATGTATTCAGTATAGGTGTCCAATATATATTGTTCTTAGTTTAGCTTCCTCTTGATTTTGAATCATGCTATCCCTCTTTTATCTCATAGCTTTTATTCCTTGGGAGATATGCATGTCTGCTGCAATAAGATGTTCTGAGAGCTTAAATTAGCAATTACTTATGGTTCCAGTACAGTTTTAGCATACTGCCAAAATAGGTATTACCAGGTCTAGTCTGTGAACTATTTGGATAGACCACACGCCCTGCCCAGAAAAATTCCACTGTTTCTTACTTTTACCCATACACAATGTTAATGATAGCATTCATATTTAGTGATACCCATAATATTAATATTATACTAGTATTAATTGTGAGACAATAATGTATAGGAAATTGCTTAGCAACCTAGGAAACACTTGGTTTGGGCTGTACAGATATCTCCCTCCCAATGATGTGCTTGGAAAACTTATGAAGCTATCTTCATATAGTATGCACACACACACACACAATTTCAAACAATGCACAAAGCATACTATTAGCAATCTAAGACTCCCACCTGCATTGAACTGCATAGATACTTCCTTTAAACAGTAGAAATAAGTCTCTTCTATTCTCAACTCCTCTATAGCACCCCATTTCTATTCAAACACATCCTGGAACATTTTGAGAAACTGTAAGCAATTGACCTATCTTGTCTTAACTGGCTTTGGGTCCATGCCCCCAAAGGCAAACTATATCTTCTAAGTGAATTTTTAGGAAGAATCTCATAATTACTATCTTATGCCTAAGCATAATTAAATGAGCCTACAGTTAAAATCAGATGCACCGTGGGAGGGGCCATGTACAATGGGCAAATGTTTATGTAATCCAAACTTGCCAATTAAAACATAGGAAATCCCATGCTACACTGCTGGACAACCAAATGCCCTTTTTTCCTGAATACCATAAAAATAGACCCAGAGAATGATTGGGACTCTTGAATACCTCTTCTCATATATAACATTATTTTAATATGAATAAAGTTTCTCCATTATTTTAAAATTTGTCTGAGCCTTTATTTCAATTATTTGAATAAGAGGCCAAGAGTCTACAAAAACCAAACCCAGACTCCACTACCAGCCGTAATTATACACCTATGAAACACAGGCACCGAGCTGCATATCTTTCCACAAGTTATGTGGGAGAGCAGGGAGACCAGGCACACTTTGTGCTTACATGGATGGGGCCAACTTACCTTTTGTTAAGGAAC
The DNA here is from genome assembly GCF_950005125.1 of Chionomys nivalis. NCBI lineage: Eukaryota > Metazoa > Chordata > Mammalia > Rodentia > Cricetidae > Chionomys > Chionomys nivalis. The sequence goes on from NC_080089.1 coordinate 33,548,691, forward strand.
ACAAATCTACCAGCGATACAGTTCCGTACTCAAGACAGTCAATGTCTGGTGGAGGACGGATGAGCATTATCTATAGAGAGCAGAATATTAGGCTCCACGTTGTCATTGTATGGGATGAGTGAATAACTCCCCAGTTTGAGGGCTATGGCTTCCAGAACTATGAAAGAAGAGGTGCTTCTCACATCTTAATTTGTCTAGACATCATTCAGGTCTCTTTGTTAAAGGCCTGGTGGAACTGACCAGGTGTTGAGTAGGGTTTGTATCACTAACCAGTTCCCCAGTGATGGAAATGACCTCTTCACTGAGTTACATTTCCAGGATCCAGAAAGATCTATAAGGTGTACTCATCACTGAGATCCCAAAGTAGGCTAGAGACTAGAAGCTAACTCTGAGATGGCTAACACGGAGGCCTCTGGATTACAAGTGTCTTAAATACTCAGTGCAAGAGCTGGGAAGGAAGGGTGCCTCTCCTCCAGGACTCATGGAGCTTTGCAAAGAAAACAAAGGTCTACCTTGAGGCGAGCAAGGAGAAAAAGGAGTGTCGCCAAACCTGGGAACCTTCCAATGGCACATTCTCTACCGTGAAAACCTGCAACCCATTTCAAAAGCCTGGTGGAATTCTAAAGCCTCCTTTTCCTCCCTGCCTCCTACCTGCACTGTCATACAAGCCAATGTCTTGAAAGATTTACTTTGGCAAAAACCTTGAGATCCAAGAGGGGTGGGGATGGGTGCAAGGGCTCAGCTCAGATTCTTTTTATCCTTCAGATTTCCGCCTGCTCCAACACTGTATAGCCTAAAAAGCTCATTAAGGAGGAAGAAGGAAGTCTCCCTTTTCCATTCCCAAGGCACAGGCTTTCCAGAAAGCTTCCCTCCAAAACAAAAGATAATGCCAACCTCACGGGGAAGTAGAGGGTCTCAGGGTAAGAACAGCCATGGAACTGGTTTAGAGAATGTTCTTGAATCATAAAACCAGCCCTGCTAGCTCATTATACATCCGAGGAATTAATTGGATCCAGCTGATCTCTAATCTCCAAAAATAATACACCATATCTTGTTTCTTACGTTTGAGCTCTGAGTGACATTTCATTTGTTCAAGAGGATTTTGTCTGCTCTTTCCTGTCAAGAGACATTGGCAAAGCTGAGTGCAATCAACATTTTCATTCTGTGTGGCAAGGATTCAGATGTTCCGACAGGAGATGCGCAGTGCCCCACTCGTGGGTTTGGATACACGGGAGGCCGATAGGCAGCGATCGGATAGAAAGTTTAATGAGACACAGTGTCCAAATATGACCTATTAGACTCCCACCCCCCTTGCTTGTGCCTCCAGCTCTCTGTGCTGGCATTCCCCAGACAAAGGGAACAATGCAAACAAACGGTGTGCGTGCAAATGGCGTTTACACTTAACGCTACTTCCCAGCCTCACTTTGGAGCACAGGCATGGAAATGACCAACCCCATTTAGTCAGTATTTAGAACACCTGAGTAGTCCCTTGGGCCAAAGCGAAGGGGTTTAGAATAGAAAGTTCTCTATGTGGGGTCCTTGCTCTCCCCTTTCTGGGGGAGATAACTTGAGTGCTCCAGAGCAGCTGACAATGGCAAAGTGACTTTCCCTCTGGTCCACAGGAGTGGATGGAAAATGAGGAGCGATGGGAGGGAGTTAAAAATGAGCTTCCTCGGGGCTCCCGGGAGAGTGTAAAATGGAAAATGGGCTAAACAAAATAATGTATATTTTTAACTCATAAATAGGCCAACAAAATTATATTCCGTCTTTGTAAAGTGCTCTGGTACACATCCGGCCTCTAATAGCCTCCGCTGCCTGGCCGCCCCTCCATTCCTTAATGCTTTTGAGTTTACTATGTGAGAAGCATGTTGGGAGGCTTTGTGGGCTATGACTCCACACTCTCAGGAATTAAAATGTACAGAAGAAACCACTCTGGTTGTTTATTGCAGCTATCGAATACTAGTCACGGGAGCATTTCAGGATGTGTTTTCTGTGCCATCCCACCCTCCGCCCAGACCCCTATTGTGTCTGGGTTAAGATTTCTATTCTGCTAACACTGTAGTGTGTGGATGTTCTCACTCAGAAGGCACGTATGGAATCTTTCTAGCATCTAGAATCTATGGATTTAAATTTTAAATGATAACCTTTGATTTTAAAATTTGTAAATGAAAATGTATTCACTCATTCATTTTTGCTTTGTTTTCAAGGGGGAAGGTTAAATCACTTAATGAAGCCAGAGAGATGGCTCAGCCATCGAGAACACTTATGGCCCTTGCAGAGGACCCAGGCTTGGTTACCAGAACAGACATGGTGACTCCCAACCACCTGTAATTCCAGTTCTAGGAAATTTGATCATTTCTTCAAACCTTCATGGGATCATGTACACATACACACACACACACACACACACACACAAAGATAAATAAATATATTTTAAAAAATAAAAAATCCCACAAGGCTCAAGCAACTGAGAAAAGCTGAGAGTAAGAGAGATGGTCTTCTGTCTACAGAGGAGAGCACACCAACTGGCTGTTCAGTGCCAAATGGTCAGCCCAGAAAACATACAGACAAGTAACATTATGGAGGCTAAACAGGTTATATTTACGAATATATATATATATATATATACATATATATATATATATATATATATACATGTAATAACAATGACTGAAAAAAAGACGAGTTTGAAGGAAAGCAGGGAGGAATATGTGAAGGGGTTTGAAAAGAGGATGGAAAAGAGAGAAATGTAATTATATTATAAACTCAAAAGAACCACAAATTAACGCTACTAAGCAACCGCTATGACTATCATTTACATGATATTTTGGGACTGGGGCTCTTACTATACTTTATAAAAGAAAGTGTTGACCTCAGAACTGAAGAGGCAACCAGGTTAAATTTGGAGAGGGTAGATTCTAAGGCATGGAGGATGCAAAGGCCCTGTGGCAAGAGAGATTACCACATAAGTAGGGAGTGAGGGAGAAAGGAGAAGATTAGAACCCAGGTACATGAAGCACTGACTACAGGACAGTTATTGATGGACAGTAAAGAAGGAAGTAAGCCTGCAAGGAGTTATCTATGGACACCGTGGACCTGGAGCTACACGTGATGATAGAGAAGCACACAGACATGGATTCACACTTAAAACAGAGCACTGCATCGTTCAGGCAACTGATACAGAAAAACTAAGGCACGAGAGCACAAGACATGTCACTTCACTGCCTCTCTTACAATTTAACAATGCGCGGACTTTGGCTAAACCCAAAGCTATATACTGCCATATATTTTAAATAAACACAAGAATGAATAGCACTTCTCGTATAAACACTCATTTGAATTCATTAGGGATGTAAATGCTATCGGTAAAGCCATAACATTTTATAAAAATCAAAGGCAGAAGAGCATCTTCAGGATGTGGGACTCAACAAGGAATTCTTAATCTTGGCACCAAAAGTACTATTTGTCAAAGGAAAACCTGATCAAGTGCACCCCATCTAAATTAAAACTTCAAAAGCTCATACAAAAAGACAAAGTGGGTATTATTGGAAAACATCTGCAATACAAATATTCAACAGAGGAATGAGGTGTCAAGAATATATAAAGAAATATCAAAACTCAATTATCTCTCTTTTCCCCCAGCTTCCTCCCTCTCTCATCTCTTCCAACACACACAGACACACACACACACACACACACACACACACACATTCAGCAGAAGGCCTAAAGACAGATGCGGGTGAAGAGGGCATAGACATGATAATTAAGCCTAAGTAATGATCTATCTTCTCACCGCCAGGAAGACAATTTAAAACTTTGATGACCTATTACTACCCACCTATCAGAACAGATAAAATTTAAAAAGTGGATGAGATCCAACACTGGCAGAAGTGGAGATAAGCAGGATCATTCTTGCATTGCTGGTGAGGAGAAGAAATAAATGGTCCAGACACTCTAGAAAGAAATTGGGCAGTTTCTTAGGAAGTCAAATGAACAGTTCTTGTACAGGCAACAGCTCACTTAAATCAACTTCATTGGGTTGAGCCACCTAGAAGGCTAGTAAGGCACACTTTGGGTGTATCTACAATGGCATTTTTGAAAGACTTAACTAAAGAGGTGAGGAACACACTGAATGTGCTTGGCACCATCCTGTGGGCTCAGGGCCTCGGCTGAATAAGAAGAGAAAGAAGAGAAGTGCTCCTGTGTTCAAGCGTCCATCTCTCTCTACTTCCTGACTGAAGATGCGATGTGACCGGCTGCCTCCCTCTTCCACCTCAGTGCCTTCCACTCATCATGAACTACATTCCTTTTTCAACCATGAACTGAGGTAAACCCTTTCTTCCTTTGCTAGCTGACAGGCGATGAGAGACATTACCAGTATAAAAAATTAGCAATTGCCTTCTTTATCCCAGAGAAATAAAAATATTTTATGTAAGAAAATAACTTGCATGATTATTTATAATAATCCTATTCATAATCGGCAAAACCAGTCCAGATGTCCCTTAGTTGGTAGTAGTGGCATATGCCTCAATGGAATATTCTTTCATGAGCTGCCGACTAAAGCACTATTGATGCACACAGCAGTGTAGAAAGCTTTCTAATGAATTATATAAAAAGAAAAGTTTCTCTTCTAAGATCGCCTACTATATCATTTCATTTATGTGCTATTTTTAATATAAAGTCTTAGATAAAGAAAATAAATTAGTGGTACCACAGTTAGGGGTATGAATGAATCAAGGGCACGAAAGGGCAATTGGCAGGGTGTTTTCATTGACACAATTTTGTCTTTCGACTTCTGTTTTTTGTTGTTGCTGTTTTGGTTTGTTTGCCCCTCCACAGTTCATATGTTAAAACCCTAATCCTTCACGAGGTGTGTAAGGTAAAGCCTCTCAACCTTCCTAATGCTGTGACCCTTTAATAATAAAGTTCCTCAAGTTATGATGACCCTAACCATAAAATTATTTCATCACCACTTCATAACTGGCAATTTTGTTAATGTTTTAAGATTAATATGTAATATGTAGGGTATCTGTTCTATAATTCCTCCAAAGGGATCATGACCCACAGGTTGAGAATTGCTGCTCCAGGAAGTGACTGGGTCTTAGGACCCAGTCTTAGAAATGGTCTTAAGGGTAGAGCCTCTATGAGGACTCAGTGCCTAACAAGAAACAGAAGATACTAGAACATATTGGTCTTTCATTCTCTCTTCCTCTAAATCTCCCGTCCTGCTTCTCCTTAAAAGGGTTCATCAGAAGGGGCCATCTAAAAACGTAGAAGCTGTCCATCATCACTGCCACCAAATCCACTGCCACCTTGATCATGGACTTCCTAGGAATCCTTCCCAGCTAGGAGAGAATACATGTTGATTGTTGAGAGCTCTGAGTTTATGGCTGGGTACATGTGGATGAGTGCAAGAAAAATGAGGAGTCCAAATTAAGAAGTAAGAATGACGAATTGTTTCAATGTTACAATACTCTCAGATAGTTTTGCAGGATGTTCCCATTAGGAGAAACTAGGTAATGAGCATACCACATTGTTATACATTATTTCTTACAACTGTATATGAGCGTGCAATTATATTCATATAAATTTAAGTGAAAACCATAGCCTTTAAAGTACAGCATGCTTTTTGGTCACAGGATAAAAATAACACTACAGAAACTCATCGGGATATAAAGTGTTCTCCTTGCTCCAGGCCTGAACATCAAGAAATGGGACACAGAATGACAAGCACTCTGGTGAGAATATTGGGGAGAGAGCAAGGCACAAGTGAACCCCGAGTAACCAGGGGATGCCGGATAGCCATTCAAAACAGAATGCATCTGTCAAAGTACTAAACAGCTTCTAAAGGGCCTTTAGAAGCAAAGTTGGGAGGAAATTACAAACCTTCCTCGGTGTCCACTTTGATCAAGGTACCCAGCACAGTCACCCACTCTGTGTATAGGAGCCCATAATCTGCATGGATGCTGGCTATCTTTATTCTCCAGGTCTTGCAAAAATATTACTTATTTTTAAAAGAAGGAAAGAGAACCTCTGCTTACCTTATTATAATGAAGAATTTCTATTAATCCCTGTAAATATCCTGTCTTGAGCCCCTGAGGTCACTTTAGTAATGGTACCCGTCAGTGAGCCTGATGATCTCAGATTCACGCTTGGACCCACATGGTAGGAGCAAATCAGCCCTGTTGAGTAGCCCTCTGAACCCAACGTGTGACCCCCACTTCACTACATAAATAAATAAGGTATAATTTAAATAATAAAGCATATATCCTGTCTTCTTATCTAAATTTTATGCCAACTTAACATTAAGTTAGTGTTTGATAAGATAATACATTTATGCATACACTTTTGTGTCTTTATATTTTACTTAAGTCTATTACAACAGTTGATAATATTTTAATTTTAATTCGGGTATTACACGTACTATTGATAATTGGTTGACTTTTTACCCAGTATTAAGATCATCATTTTTTATTGAGATTTTTTTTTAATTTTCATTTTTTTGCTAATAATATTACAGCTGCTTATTATTTGTTAATTAGTTACAACAGGATGAGAATTATATTAGAGTACTCATATCACCCCATAGACAATTTGCAAGGCAACATCAGAAGCTAGAAGTTTAGACAAAGGCGCTATCAAAGTGAATGTTTTTTTTCCCCAACCTCTGGAGTTTGATCCAGCACCTAGACAAGGACACACAGTTAGCTAGAATTATTAAATCAGTTAACATTTATATAGAAATGAATATTTAATACATTTTGTAAAGAACCATTTAACGTATCCTCTGCCCTGCACTCATGTAACATAACGTAACTGAAAACACAGTATGTTACTGCAACTGAATTGGTGTGAGCAGGACCCTGGCTCAGAGCGACAAAATTCCGCTGTTTCTGTGTCTCTCTGGACACTGACCTGTTAGCACACGTGACTCCTCCTTTGTGGAGTGGAGACCAGCTTTGTGATCTCTGAAATCCTTCAGCTTTAGCTTTACTGTATTTAACTGTTTTCTAAGTAAAATGGAGCTAAGGATTGATCTCAACTCTGTTTTGAGTTATCTATTTACTGACAGGGTGCACTTCTGCAGAAGGGTTTTAACAATCGTTTTATACATTTTATGAATTTCAGTTTGAGTGGCAGCCTCTTTCCTTGACATCTCTCAGCTTTCATACATTCTCTTCCTAAATCGGTGCCCACAATGAAATTTTCACTTCTACTTGTTAAAAAGAGTTATCTGTGTGTTTTGTCTGTGTGTATGTACACAGTGTGTGTTTGTGTGTGTACATATGTGCATATGTGTGTATGTGTGTGTACGTGTGTGTGTGTGTGTGTGTGTATGGAGGCCAGGAGAGATTTGGGTCCTCTGAAGCCTGCTTAAAATTCTCTCCAGCCGCCTTTGCTTTTAATTTTTACACTCATTTGCTCTAGTAAAATAATTTGTACATTGTGAAAGCATGGTTTTTAAAAGTAGCAAACTGGAAAATTTCTTTTTAAATGCTAATATTAGACAAAAATAAAGAAGAAATTAAAATAGGAGTTTTTTAAAGTTAGTTAGATACCTAAGGTCTTTATATATTATTTCCAGCTGAAACAGAAGGAAAACTACTAAATGGTGCCAACTATTTTATTATCATTGGCTAATATAAAAGCAAACAGAAAAAAATAGAAAGTACTATATACTTAGTGACAATAATTTGACACCACAGTATGAAAATTATGCTTTTATGGATCAGAAAATCTTTGCCCAAAGATTTTTCTCATTTTAGTTATGGTCGCTGGGATTTTATTAAAATTTAATTACAAACACAGGATTCTTGTTATTGCTTGTACTTTTATGTTTAAAGACAAAAAAGTAAAAATAAATGTATTATGTATTATTAAATAGCCAACTTTAATCTAGTAATTATTTCCTTCTGTGAAACCCAAGAACCTATGAAAATACACATATTGTGTTGACATCACTCATCTTGTGTCTATGTGTGTATATGTGGATGGATCCATATGCATGTTAAGGTGAATGAGCATATGTTTACGGGTAAGGCCCTGTGTGCTGACATTCATCTGTGTGAAGATACACATGTGTATATGTTCATTTGCATATGGAAGTCAGAAGTAAACCTCATGTGCTATTCCTCATGTATTCTATATTAAATATCCCAATGTATTGTGTTTTTAATTTGCCTTCCCATTCTATTCTGTTTTAATTGAGAGATTATTGCTTTATGAGATTAATTACTTATATTATTAAATTATTTATATTATTTTTTTCTGCATTTTTTGTATTCAGATATCCTCAATAATACTTACGCTTTTTTTAACTACTCTTATAATGGTTATGTTAGAGTCTACAACATGTGTCCATGATATATTAAAAGCACAATATGAATAAATGATTTTACCTATTATTATATAAAGTAAGAATTTTGGAACATTTAAAAGTCTCTAAAGTCTCCTGATGATCATTTCTTGGTCTTTACGTATGTGTAGGATATCATTGGACTTCATGCTATTAAACTAATTTTCTTCAGCAAATACCTAGTTAAATTTACTGTCATATTTGCCTGCTATGGTAGTTTGAGTGCAATTGTCCCCCACAAACTCATAGAGAGTGACATCATTAGTAGGTGTGGCCTTGTTCCCTTAGGTGTATCATTGTTGGAAGAAGTGTGTTATTGTGGAGGTGAGATTTGAAATCTCATATGCTCAATCCAGTGGCTCAGTTCACTTCCTGTTGTCTGTGCAAAATGTAGAACTCTCAGCTACCTCTCCAGCTCCACTACTATGTCTGCCTGCAAAACACTATGCTCCACTCCGATGAAAATGGACTGAACCTCTGAACTATAAATCACCCAATTAAATGTTTCCTTTATAAATGCTTTCCAGAGTTTCCATGGTCATGGTATCTCTTCACAGCAATAGAAACCCTAACTAAGGTGCTTGTAGAGCTATTATTTTCCCCTTTCAACACTGATGATTTGCTAAAGAAACAAATGACAGACCAGTGAGATGGCTCAGTGGGTAAAGGTGTTTGCTGCCAAACCTGATCTGTGCTCCATGTTTGGTACCCACTTGTTAAAAGAATCAGCTCCATATTTGTCCTTCACTGTGTGCCATGATATATGCATACACTCACACACACACATACACACAATATACACATAAAAAATAGATACAATAAAATAACTTTGAAAGACACAGATGGTGAAAATATTAAAAATCTATTAGATACAATATCACAGAGAGAATGAGCAAACTAGAAAGAAAATCACAAGAGATCACAACCCAAACACAGGAAAGGCACTAACACTATGGAAAAGGAGAGAGGGGGCAAGGTAATTTTAATGATTATTCAACATACTGTGCAAGCAATTCGACTTTGCAGGGAAAGAACTTTAGGGGTTTGCACAGACTAACAGAATTTAGCTGACAAGCCTGCTTTTAAAATGACTTCCTTAGATGAGGAAGACGGTGTAATAGCTTAAGTACTTGCTCTACAAGCATGAGAACCTGAGTTTGGATCCCCAGCACCCACACAATAGTTCAAGCTTTTTAATCCCAATGTTTAGAACTGGAGAAAGGAGGACATCAGGAGTTTACTGTCCAGACAGCCTAGCCAAATTAGCAAACTCCAGATTCAGTGAGATATTCCATCTCAAAAAATGACATTGAGGACTAGGGAGATGGCTCACTGTGCAAAGAATTTGGCACGAGAGCATCAGATCTCCAGAAGCCATGTAAGCCATGGAGGATAGCACAAGAATGTAACCCCAGTTTTCTCATAGTAAGGTAGGAAGAGGAGAGCAAATTCTCTAGGAGGTGAAGAGAGAACTTCCTAAAGAGCATGGGTCAAGCAGCCTGATACATATAACAATGAACAACAGAGAGAACCCATCCCACTCAAGGTGAGGACTGACGTTACAGGTTATCCTCTGATCTTCACATGTGCTTCATGACACACACACACCCCAAATGCATACAATTTTCATACACATATACATCATATACACACAGCAATTAAAATTAAATAAATAAGACTGAAAGTGAAACACTGATATCAACTTTGGGCCTTTACAGACCCGCAGCCACATGCAGCTGTACACATATACACCATGCACACTACTACACTACTACTACTATAACTAATAATAATAATATAGGAGGAAGATGAAGAGGAGGAGGAAGAGAAAGAAAGAAAGAGGAGAGAAGAAGGAGAAGAAGAAGAGGAGGAGGAGGAGGAGGAGGAGGAGGAGGAGGAGGAGGAGTAGGAGAAGGAGAAGGGAGAAGAAATTTCCATTGAGCTTAATTTCAGCTTTTGATCTTCATTTGTATATATTTCGTCTTTGGGAGAACTTTCAATGCTACATTTAACGCATGCTAACACATTAAACCTTACTTTGTCTAAATAATCCCATTTACTCCCTTTGCTGTGTGCCTTTTTCTATTGTGCATCATTGCCCTTGGTTTTTAATGTCTTTGAAGTCCTGGTTAGATTTGTCCTCTATTTGTAGACATATTTCCCATCTTTTCCAGAATGATTATCTTTCCTCAGAATGTTTTCTCATGACAGGTAACTAGGGAAGTAATAATTCCAAATTATCTTAATCCAATAAAGCAATTGTGATTAAAATCAAGACACGAATCAATGCAAGGGATGACTTGACTATCATTTACCCCTGATACTGGTATAGCATCTTTCTGTTTCTCAGTCTTGAGCACAAATACTTCCCAAGATGCTTGTACCTGTGAGCCATTTTCTATTTAATATAACTCTTCCTAACTGCATTTCTTGGATGCAAGTTTTTATTATGAAACTTTGATCTTGAAGGTCTTGCTATATAGCCCAGGCTGGCTTCAAGCTGCCTATCTCAAGTAGTGGGGTTTTAAGACCACACCCAGCTCTGAAGTGTATTCATGAGGATTTCTGCATGCATATTTGTTGAATACTTTGTTAACTTTCAATGTTTCTACCAGGTTATCCTTCCAGATTTCCTGGTTTTTTTAAAGGGATAGGTTGATCTAATCTATCCTGCTTTAGTGAAGTGGGAAATTTCAGTTGTTATAATTATAATTTCTTCAATTTTTCCTGTGTTGACCTTTGCCCGAAGATGTCAATCCTTCTGTCCCAATTTGAAAGCTACCCCTCTAAATGCAACTTTATCAAAGATAAAAATTGTTTTTATATGTTTTTCGTTTATTTTTTAAACATGGTCTCATATAGAGCACACTGACCTCAGACTCACTAAGTAACTGATACTGGCCTTGAACTCTTGAACTTTCTGAATACAGGGATTCCAGACATGTGATATCACATCCAATTTTTTTTCTCAAATTAACAATCAATAAAACAGTGTGTCCATTTCATGGTACTTTTTTGGCTATGATAGCTTGTTTGATCACATTTTTTTCAAAATAATTTTAATTAAAATTTTACATATCAATCCCAGTTCCCATCCTCTTCCCTCCTTCTACTCCCTTCACTTCCCCCCCCACACACCCAGCAACCACTACTCAGAAAGGGTAAGGCTTCCCGTGGGGAGTCAACAAAGTCTAGCCTATCACTTTGAGGCAAGACCAAGGCCCTCCCCACTATATCTAGGCTGAGCAAGTTATCCCTCCAAAGAGAATGGGCTCCAAAACGCCAGTACTTGCTTTTATCTTAATCTTTTATCTAAGAACACTGATTTTTTAAAAATATTGTTATGCAATTGTTTGAAAGTACATCTACAAATTCCTTGTGAAAGATGGAGAGTAACTCTTATCCTTCTAAGTGTGGATTGGACTTATTAATATGTTATGATGAATAAATCCTGGACACACTGCCAGTGACCCCACAGACTGCCCTAGCCATACTGTCAGTCTGGAGTCGTGAGCTTCCATTAGCTCGGGTAAGCTGGTTCAGTGGGTATCCCCACACTCCAAATGACTGTGACATCATCCCATGGGCTTTAGGGTTCTGACAGAACAAAATGAAAAAATGGAAAGCCAACAAATAGGCAGCATTATATTTTGTTTTCTTCCTAGCTGATGTGGGTGTATCTTCTCCACCATGTGCTCTGTACATAAAGTTCTGTCCAGTATGTAGGATCATGATTTGACAGTCTAAAACCATGGGCCAAATCTTGCATTCTGAAGCTGTGTTATTGACAATTTGGTCATCACCATAACGAAAGTAGCTAGTAGAGTTATATCATCTTCTTGCTCTCAGGGGTCCTGGTGAGACGTCACCTCGATGGGGTCTAGAGAAACTTCTTTGTGTGTCTCATACCTTCTATTTTTTCACCTTATGATCCCTTCTTCCTGCTCACTGCTTGATCATAAGCACCCTTCTTTTTCACATTGATTTTCTATCAGGCAGATGCTGGCTCTTCATTATTGATCATTGATATTCTTATTTGTTTTCTACATTGTTTATCTTCATTGGTTTTTGTAAGAAGTTCTGGGCAACTTTCCCAATCTTATGTTTTATCCCTTCTATTAGATTCCTATGCATATATTCCAGCAATCATATTAATGATTTTCCCTTAACTTTCTTGTTATCTGACTATTCATTCTGATCATAGCCCATTCTTGCTTCAGAAATAAAGCAACTACTTTTATCTAAAAACATTGATTTTTGTAAACATCTCTATGCAATTGTTTGAAAGTACATCTACAAATTCCTTGTGAAAGATGGAGAGTAACTCTTATTCTTCTAAGTGTGGATTGGATTTAATAATATCTTGTGATGAATACAATACAGCAAATGTTGTCAACAATAATATGGCAGGGTATAGAGTTCAGAATATAAAGATATCTAACAGTAAATCACCAATGGATATGAACTTCAATTTCCTGTATTTGTACTCACGGTTGTGGAATAACTTATATGTGGCAATTACCAAAGATATGCTTAATTTAAATACAGGTTTATACATTCTAGGAAGCCAATATGACATTTCAAATTACAAGGGAAGGATACTTTAATACTAACTTTAAATCCAACAAGCTAATAAATACAGTTTTTCACAATCAGTCAAATTAAGCATTCCTTTCCAGCATTGAAAGGGTTATCATAAAGGCCAATGCACAAAATGCTACCATATTCAATTAGAAAGACTAGGAATCCCATATAGGTCAGGTAACTAGATGCTGGAAGGAACTGAAGCAACCCAGACCTAAAAGCAAAGACATGCCAGTAAACCTCTTTCCCCATCCATCATGAGGCTTGATGCATATGGAAGTCCTTGCTAGCTCAATGGCATGGACTGTATGTATATTAATATGCAATTTTATTATAGCTCTTGCTTGTGGCAGGAGCTGGATAGGAGAACTCCAAACCTGAAGAGAAAAAAATAGGCATGGAGCCTGTTTTGAAACATTTTCTTGAGAGAGATGGAAACATTAATCAAATAGTCACACAAATAATGATTTGACTAAGTCAGCATTTCCCAACTTTCCAACACAGAATTTATTAAAAATTAAAACATATTGATGTGACTCCAATAACAGATCCTAAGATACAATGTGCAACTCAATGAAAGTAGACAGCAAGAAGAGGCATCGCAGATGACTTAATCACTGTGAGAAATGATAGAAATTTGATTCATATGAATTTTTATGCTATGACAGAAAAAAATCCAAAATCAGAGAGAAAACATTTTATTAAAAAGAAGAAGAAGCAAGATAATAAAATATCACCCCATATGTTAAAAAAAACAAGACAAGATACATAAGCTACAACAGTGAAGACAAAATAGACCACATACATCAATATGATAGTTAGTTTGTAAAAGCTGTCTATGCATCAGTGCACAAACTGAATGTCATTTACCCACACATCAGGTGATCAATCACGCAGCATCTTGACGTTTTTCATGATAGTACTCCCATTTCTTAAAAGGCCGACTATTGTGGAGCAAAACAAACAAGGGTTTAAACGCTATTAAATTGTTTTCATATGTATGTATTAAATGGTTCTTGTAAGGAAACGTGTTCCATGCACGGCTTTCTTATTCCACAGATGCCCCTCCTCCCCCAAGGATTTCAGAGGAACATTCATGGAAAGCCAACGGGGGCAAGATATTTTCACACTGTGTGGAATAACAAAATGGGAAAACAATAATTACAGTGGGCTTGAGGTATCAATTTAACAACCACAATATTATAAATGAGGAACTTCAAACTTTGGAGAAACTTCCAGTGCTTTAGAGATAAAGGTGTTTTAAAGGCTGTATAACTAGAACTCCCTCTGAAATCATGGCCCTGAGTAAAATTCCTGGCAGGCTATTGTAAGCGCTGCTGTGCCGCGAGTGCTCCTGTCCCTGGCCATTCTTCCACTCACTTATGCAGTGATTAGCATCGGCTGCTTTATTACGGCATGGAACCTGGGGTTAGAGAAGTTCAGAAAACAGCATCTTCTATGCCCTTGGGGAACTTATGATTTAAAATTGAATCATGAGACCATCAAGACTGCTCAGTGGGTAAAGTCACTTGCAGCCAACCCTGACAAGGGGAGTTCAATCGCCAGCATTCACATGGTGGAAGGAAAGAACCCATTCCTGAAAGCTTTTCTCTGTCCTCTAACTTAGACAAGCTTTCAGCAGCTGCACGTAGAAACACACACACACACACACACACACACACACACACACACACATGCACACAATCATTCTTAAAAGTAAAAAAAATATTTAAACAAACAGAAATCATACTTACCATGCATTTAAAACGAGGAAAATTAAATAGAACTCCAACCAAATTAAAAGTGCCAAATTCAACATGCAAATGAAAAAAGGAACCAAATGGTAGTTTCTGACGTGCAATAAACTAGGATGGACTGTTTTCCAGAGGGTTCCAGGGATGAGTCTGGCTGGGGTGGTGAGGGACTGAGGGGAAGACAACCACAAGACAGACACACAGAAAGGCTGGGATCGGGTGGTCAGAGCTCTTAGCCTGAGAAGGCACAGGACCACAGACTTGGTGTGTTTGTTGTCCTAACAGGAACAGAGACTGCTAGTCTAATTGCATACAACTGAGCAAGGAGGCAGGGTTGTTTCATACAGTTGGGGTTTACGATACACAGCTGGATTAAGAGGACAGGTTTCGCTAATCTGGGTAGGAATAGACTCTGTGGCGAGCAGTCTTCAGCCCATAAACATTGCAGGGGAGGGGGAGAAATCTGGTGGACATTTTCTGCACTGCCAACACTCATACCCCGTTCCCTGAGGAAGGCTTTGTCATTCCTCTAAGGTCATGGGCTCCTTGGCATGGTCATGCCCTTGTCAACAGCACCCATTCACTCGGGGCTTCTGCCACTCCCTACAAGAATAGGATCATTCTAGGTAAAAGACTTGCATGAACAAATGTGTACACTTAGGTAACCATGGCATACTCAGAAATGCATTGCAGCTCAGTTTCAGTGAGGCTGAAGTGTGGTGTCTTCATTATTGTAGGTTTTCTTTCAACTGCAGTGGTAAACACACTTAGCAACCTCACAGGTTTTCTTGTGCCTTTTTGCAATTCCCCAGTTCTCTTCCACATCCCCATCAACCACACAGAACCACTGATCTGGATTTGCCGTATATCAGTGGCTTGCGAAAATTTTTACAGATGTGGAATCAAAGGGTGAATAATCTTATCTTGCCTTGGTTCTGGCACTCAGCATAATTATTCTGAAGCTTATGCATGCCATTTCATACATCAATGGTCCATTCCTTTTTAATGTGAGTGCACACATTAAAATTCATTTAGCCACATTGATAGGCAAGTGGAAGACAGTTGCTTCTAGTCTGCGTAAGACAAGAACAAATCAGTTCCACCACTGTTTAGACAAACGTTTTTATTTTTGTTGCTTATCTCAGTGGGTGTGTAGACTGGGTTGAAGGGAAGTGTTGTGTTAAACTTTTTACAAGAAAGCCATCCGAAGCATTCACACTGTGACATGCCTTCTAGCCATGTTTTCATGTCTAGATGCTTCCTATCCTTGTTGCTATTTGTCATGGAATATTTTTGTTTTAGATATTCGTCTATTAAGACCTAACTCATAATCTACTTTAGTGAACCTTACAAGTGTGTTTGTGTCGGGGGAGTATCATTTCTGCCTGCTGGGCTTTAGCTCTGCATACAGTTGTGTAAGGATGAGTATGTCTGATCGTTTGCTGAAACCATTTCTTATGATTCCTGCATTTGTTCGGCTGGCTTCAGAAAGGGATAAGCTCCAATGTTATTGATTCATGTGCCTCTTATTTCAGTTCTGCTGGTTATTGTTTAATATATGTAGAGGTACTGTGCAAAGATCCATATGTGTTTATGATTTATACTTTCATTTTTCCATAGTTAACATTATCAGCATATGATATAACTCTTGTTTTGTAATGACATTACTTATTAAGTTCAGGTTGTCCAATGCTCATATTGGTTTCTCAGCCTTTCTTTAATTCATTTTACTATTTCCTTCATATTAACTTACTATATCAGTCTTGTTCATTTATTTTCAATATTTATTGGCCCATTTATTTTAATGTCCCTTTTGGGGTAATATAATACCATAATATAAAAAACATAGGAATGAAAATAACAAATATATTCAATATTCTCACACAGAAAAATACAAAATACTGTTGAAAACTGAGGAATACATTAACACAGGTACATAGCAAGTTCAAGATTTAGTAGGCTAGATGTTATAAATGCATGAATTATATTAAATTGATCTATGCATCAAATACAACTCCAATAAAAGTCTCCCAAGGGTATTTTGTGGAAATTTTCAAGCCAATTATAAAATTCACTTGGAAATACAAAGCAATAGCTATCAGTAAAGAAATCTTGAGGTGAACAAAGATATAAGACTTACTGTACTTGCTATTAAGACTACAGTGTTGCTTTTTGAGGCAATGTTTCAATGGGTAGCCCAGGCTGGCCTTTAACCCACAATCTTGCCTCAGCTTCCCAAACACTAGAATTGCAAGCTTGAGCTATTACATCCAGTTAAGACCATGATAATTTTAAAAGCATGATATTGTCACACAGTTAGTGAATTAAAGATGATAGAGTGTTTAGCATTATTTTTGCACCATACTTGGTTAAAGGTAGAATCTGAAGACAACTGAGAGAACACCGACTCCCTGAAAAAAAAATGCTATTTAATCAGAGATCTATATCGAAGTGTGAAAATTGATTCTGACTTCATATTATTTGAAAAATTAAATTCCAAGCAGATTATAATTTATTTGTTCACAATAAACACACCCAATAGTAAAAGATAAAGCACTAATTGATAGTGTGCAGAATAGATTATCAAAATGATCAATCAACTATGTCAAAATGTGTGACCTCATTAATAATAGACAAATACGAGTTAAAACAATGCTATGTTACTTAAAGGACCCTCCTATAAGTGCTAAAATTAAAACTAAACAACAGAATAAATATTGATGATATCAAGCAGCTGGTGTCCTGTGTATCCCACTGGGAGTAGAACTGGCTAATGACTTCCAGCCCCAAGTTAACATGATCTGCTACTACAGATTGGATGTCCCAAAATTCATATGCAAAAATTTAACTAGCAACGTAATGATTTTAGTGGGTGGGGCTTCTGAAATGTGATTGGGTCATGAGGCCGAGCCCTCATGTATAGGGTTAGTGCCCATATAATGGTTTCCTCAGTATCACAGTAGGGACCACAATAAGGTGACTTCCAGTGAATGGAGACATAGACACTCTGTAAACTCTACCAATGCTTAGAGTCTTTATTTCCTAGTCTTCAAAACCATAAAAAAATGAATTTCTATCACCTATAAGACACATAGTTCATGGTATTTTTTGTTCTAGCTGTACACAGGAGCTCTGCCATCTACTAACATGCTATCCTATAACCTCCATGTACCAGGAATCAAACCCTGAAATACTCGCAGTAGTTTTATTTGTAATATCTCCCAAATGGACACAATTTAAATACCTATAAAGAATAGAGGAGATAAAGCGTATTATGTTTCCACAATAGAATAGCTATGAAGCAGTGAAAATGACTTAGCTGCTATGTATATGACATATTTGAATTTCACAAAATAGTTTCCAATGAAGAAGACAGACACAAAAGAATAAATAGATAGCGTATAATTTTGTTTATATAAAGTCAACATATAAGCAGAGCTAAAACATAGGATTCTGGGATACAAACTTGGTTAGTAAATCTGTCAGTGGGTTGTTATTGAAAATCACAATAATGCTTTCAGGGAGGGTAAATTCTACAACTAAAGGGGATGTGGGATTTCAAGGTGCTGGCAGGATTTCTTTCCAAATCTATTGGTAATGACAAGTGCACTTTTTTCTTGATGCATCATAAAGCTTGAGCATCTGCTTTGTACAATTTTTATGTATAATCTTATATGAGATATATTTTAAATAAAAGGATCACTGTACAAGAATAAGATGAATTATTTGGCAAAAGGAACACTACCACAATGAAAAGCATTTCTTAGGAAGATGAATCTCAAAGAGAGTTCAGGTCAGAGTGGAAAGAGCAGACCCGGGCATGAATGAATCCAGCTGAAGTAACGGAAGCAGCGAGGGTCCGAGCACCTACTGTCTAAACACAACAGAGGACTGTCAGGCTGTGATGTTGAAGGCAGTGACGAGGAACTTGAAACGGTTTGTGAAAAGCCATTTCATTTGTGGCACTCTTGTGTTATATGTAAGACTGTAAAAAAAAATTACCATAAAAATGTCCACAGCACAAACAAAAATGTGTCTTCTAAGAGTTTTAATGATTCTGTTTCTGTCCTTTGGGCCGCATAAAGTAAAGTGAAGCCTCAATGTAGAACATCCTTTCACATATTCAATTATGATAAGCCCAGGTGGCTAAGCTTGTGCAGCAATTTTAATAATAGAAGAGAAGGTGTAGTGGTTACTTGGTGCATAGCTAGGATGAAATATATAGTAAAGGAAACTTAAAGAAGGAAAGATTCACGTGAGCTCACAGTCTATCATGTCAAGGAAGTCATGCAGTTAGAGCAGCAGGAGCTTGAGAGGGTCCACCACATCGCATCCACACCCTGGAAGCAGAGAGAGATGAAAGCAGGAACTTAGCTCACTTTCTCCTTCTATTCATGGCCCCCAGCCCGTGGAATGATGCTCACATGTTCTCCACATCAGCTAATTCAGTCTAGAGATCCCTCACAGTCACACCCAAAGTTTAATGTCCACAGTGATTCTCAGTCCCATCAAATTGACAAGATAATAGCTTCACAGTAAAGCTGAAGGTAGAAATTCATTTTTGTTTAATCGTTCATCAGCTAAGTTAATCATCTTCATAAGGCCTCTTCCAGGGCCATCTACCCCAAATACGGACAGTTCCAAATCAGATTGTTTTCAAGTGATGACAGTGTATGACAGAGACACTGTGTGGCATTTTATTTGTATTTTCATAAATAGAACTTTCCTGAAGATCTGAAAGTAAAACAGCCCCACTGATCAGTCTTACAGGCCAGGCAGTGGTGACACACACCTTTTAATCCAGTAGCCATACTAGTCGTCATGGAAGCCAGGCAGTGCATGCCTTTAATTCTAGTGGCACACACCTTTAATCCCCGCCCTAGAGAGGATTATAAAATAAGAGGAGACAGTTCTCAGTCTCAGTCTCATTCCGAGATTCCCAGAGGCAGAATCGTCATTTCGGACTGAGGCAGAGGTAAGAGCCAGTGACTGGCAGTTTTGCTTTTTGGACCTTCAGGTTGAATCCAATTTCTCTCTCTGAGATTTTATTAATCATGCTTCAAGATACACTAGAGCCTTGGCTCACTGCTGTGGTTCTGTGTCTACACTATGCTTGGAACAGTCTCTCGTTTCATCACAACTGGTAACTTTGACTAGTGTTACTGACTTCTACCGCTCTCTTTAGATAATCTGGTTGTCCAACCCTATTTTTTTTGTTGTTGATCATGAAGAAGCTACTAAAGATGATATAGTTGTAAGCTGTCTTTGCCTGACCTGATAGCTCACTCAAGTAGTACATTTTTTTCAATCATTAAGTTTAATTTAGATAATTTTATATATGTACAAAATGCACACTGACTCCTTTCATTCTGACTCCTCTCCCATTTCCCTACCACTTCTCTGCTCCCTCCATTCTTCCCATAAAATCTCTCTCTCTCTTGTTCATATCTATTTGTTTTGGTATATGGGGCACTACGTTTAACCAGAAATGTCTGTATGCCCTTAGGTTTGGAGCTATCCTTTGGAACCTGGTGTGCTCAGCAATGTATACACAACTAAATTACTGATTCTCCTCACCAGGAATCTATCAGCAATAAATAGCTCAAGGGTGAAGGATAGGGCTCTGTGAGCCCCTCCCTGTTCCATGAATGGTGATTGACAGGAACACTCATCTGTGGGCTAGGGCAGGTAATCGCTCTTGTTGTGAGTTGATTACAGTGGTTTTACTGGGTCTAGAGGATAGAATTTCTTATATACTTATATTTTAAGGTTTTTTTCTGATCCTCAGAGTAATTGGTATAAATGTCTTTCATAGGAACTAAAAGAAGAACCTGAACTAATAACCAGGGAGCCTTCATGGGACCATCCTATGTCACACATACGTGTGAAAGTTGTGTCACTTGAGCTATTCCTGGGACTACTGACCGTGGGGGCAGAGGCTGTACCAAATGCTTTGGTTGGCTCTTGGGAACCTATTCCTCATACTTGATTGCCTTAGCCAGTCTAAATACAAGGGGAGGGGCTTAGTCTTAACACAATTTGATATGCTATGCTTTGTTGATATCCATGGGAGGCCTGCTCCTTTCAGAAAAGAAACAGAGGAGGAGTGGATTGGGAGAACTGGAAGGGAAGTGGGGACAGGAATGGGAGGAGAAGAGGGAAGGGAAACTGTGGTTGGGATGTAAAATAAGTAAATAAATTTAATTTTCAAAAAAGGAAAAAGAGTATCTTGTTTAGGACTGAGCCCACACTTCTCATTTGATATCAGCATCTTGGACAGCCATGCACCTCTTCATTCATTTCCATTCATTGCAAGAAAAGGCTTCTATGATTAAGACTGGAAACCTCTTTGACAATGGGTATAAGCATGGATATTTAGAAGGCAGTTTAATGTTGTGCCAGTTTAGTTAAACAACATAAGTAAGTTCTCCACATAGGCCTATCATGGCCCCATGCTGGACTTACAAGCCAGGCTTATGGTTGCCAGCATCGGCCATTCCTCTTCATCCTCCACCACTGAACGGGCATCAATTCAATCAGAGGACAGTTGATTCCTCCCATAATGGTTAACCTCTTTTTCTTCAGTGAGGCATATGGCATATCTTGCCGGGTAATTTGGTCTTCTGGTTCACAAGGTTCCCAACTGGTTAAGACCGATGATGTCTTTTCCCCTCCAGCAGCCCCCTCTGCACCCTACAGCAGAGCAGAATCTGAGCAGCACGGGTGGAATTTCCAGTTCAGCTCCAGCCTGTACTTTTCTATAGTTCACAACCAAGACATGCCACCCACTGCCAGAGACAGCACCGTTTAAAAATGAGGGATGATTCTCCTCAATCTCCATTTTGTATGTTTTATTTGGGTTACAAGAGACAGGCTTCTATATGGCTTCTTTATACCCCCTTTTCCAGGGTGATTCTCCTTGGCCCAGAACTTTGCACCTTCTACCTAAAGTATTCCCTCCCTTTATTCTCCTTTAACCTGTGTTCTGCTATCTTTCTTCATTTAAATCCCTCCCTCCTGTGTCCCCTTTTTAGTTTACTGGCTTCCATATGTACTCCATGCCAAATAAACAGAACTGAAGAGTTAGGAAAGGGAACATATATAAGAGACAAATAAGACATTAGACCTTCTGGGCCTGAGTTATCTCCCTCAGTATAGTTTTTGTATTTCCTGGAAAATTTCATTTTTCTTTAGTAGCTAATAAAATTCCATTATGCATATAACAAATTTTGTTACCACTTATTGGTTAATGTACATCTAGGTTGGTTCCACTTCCTAGGTACTGTGAATGGGGTAGCAATGAGCATAGAAGAACCTGTGCCTCTGTAGTGAGACATAGAGTTAAACGGAATACTTTTGCAAGAAGCAATTGTTGTTCTCATGAGTTAAATACAAGGTAAGGGTACTTGGAAGTGAAAGCATTCATGGGTTTATTCTAAAGCAGTGGAGGAAGAAGGTAGAATATTCTAAATCCTATTGTACTTAAGTAAACCAAGCATTAACTAGCTTGAATGCACTGGTCTAATATTTTTCTCTTGTTATAGCTATTATTGTAGAGAACAACTTAGAAGTTTTGTGAGTTTTTACAGCAATGATGTCATTTATTTCTCAGAATCTCTAATTTTAAAATGTTAAAATCTTGATCTTTTGTTCAAGCAAATTCAACTGAAGTACTTACATGAGGAAAAGTGCAAACCCTCCTACTTCTCAAGAATTGGTATTGTCAGAGTTTATGATCCGTGACTTGTTTAGCAATCATGTAGAATATTTCTAACTTTGAAAGTAAGTACACCTTTCCTAGAAGTCTGTGGGGTGACATGCTCAAAAGAAATGGTGGATTGAACATCTACAAGGAAACCAACTGTTCTTTCTGATCATGGGTATGCCTGTATTTAAAATGTATCATCAAGATTGTCTTCTCAGGATCTCTTCATCACTACATTCTACTTAAGACACATGAAGATTTTAGCTATTCCAAGATAGATATAGTCAATAAATTTAAGAAAATCTGCTTTTCAACTTCGAGTACTATTTCTTAATCAATTTATCATGCTTTATCTATTTACTTTACAAACTTTTCTATAGTTATACTCTATCTAGTTATGAAAAATATATATTCTGCATCCAGCAGAAGGTTCACACATGTCAGGATCACTCCCAAAGCCACTTTATAAATAAGTTCTAGTTTAGGTGAAGATAGATCAGGCAGGCTCCTTCATCTTAACTACTAAATCCATCAGAGATTTGGAATAGAATACATGCAACACTCATATAAAGACTGAGAAGAAATTCATGGCAAACAAACTGGAAAAAGAGTGAAGAAGAAAAGAAAGAGGATATGAGAAGAAGGAAATGAAGGAGGGGTAGAGAAGATCAATTAATTTGGCAGTGAGTTTCCTGGTACAGTTTTCCTTCCCTACCTCCCATTGCTATTCAGATGCAACATAATCTCTCCAATGGTCCCTCATACCCCCTCAGAGAATGTTTTCCTAAGAGACATCTGTAGATGACAGGTCCCTTATAGGACAGAGGACATGGAATAAATTCCCTGTATTTATTTCTCTCTTCCCATTCCTTCACACAAACAACCTTATTCAAAGTCACAACTATGTCATTAAAGACTTTACCCAAGCACTAACCTAAAATGCACTGGAGGACACTAATTCTCTCTAACCCAGTAGATCTAGGGTTCAAAGATTGTTGAAAGAATCCATGCTGTTTTTTTATTTTTCTCACTAACCTTCAGCTCTGAAATATGACGCAGCTTGGAAAAGTGAGCATTTGTGGACAAAAGACTGCAGTCCCATTGGTTGTATTCCTGAGTGCTGAAGAGAATCTATAACACAGTGAGGAGAACAGAATCATACTTTGATAAAAGTAACTCCTGGAGTCACATTAGCTGGCCATGCAGAAATATGCCCCTAACAGGGCTGAATAGACTCTTACAGGAAATCAAGCACGGGGTACACCACTGTCTGGTCTTGAAGTTGTTTTTAAAGGTACAAATGTTTGGTAGTTGCAGTAACACTCCCAAGCCTTTAAATCAGAGCCAACATTAGAACTGTGGTCTAGGGAAACTGAGTTAGGCTGACAAATTTCACACACACACACACACACACACACACACACACACACACATCTCCACAACGTTTCTAAAAACATTCAGAGTTGTCTCATTCTCCAAATGTTTAAAGCCAATAAAATATTACACAACACACAAAGAACCAGGAGAGCCTGAGAAGTTCCAGAAGAGTAAACAGAAGCAGAAACCCTGAGATGAGCCAGATGTCATTATAATAACACAATAAAGTAAAGATAAAGGACTCTAAAAAAGGTACAAAATTTCATACAGGAACTAGATGCTTTAAATTATATCAAATGGAAATTTTAGAGTTGAATAGTACAATAATTTCTCTAAAACTCAATGTATTAATTCAATAACATGGTGAAGAAGAACAAAATATCAATAAAATTGAAAATAGGTCAATAGAAATCAATGTAAAGAAGTCTAAGAAGGCTAAGAATGATTTAAGATGTCTGTAATCTCAACATTTCATAGGTAGAGACAAGAATATCAAGAGTTCAGGGTCATCTTGGGCTATATGAGATCCAGTCTCTAAAAACCAAAGGTGGAAAGAGGCTCTTAAGAACTTGAAATTTTTTCAAAGATATAAAGTCACTTGTACCAATATGGCAATTAAACAAAGGCTATTACACCTGTAATTAACATCCAGAAAAAGAGAAAAAAGTATTTGTTACAGGAAACGCATTGAAACTGTGAGCTTTTTGCATACTTATTAGGAGACAATGTAGTTAATAACAAAAATTACCAAACTACAAACAGGATAAACAAGGAGAAATGTATGCTCAGAAATATAGTATCATGGTGAGAATGTGAAAAACTAAAGACTTGTTTTGATTTGATTATTATTATTTTAGATATCTGTTTGTATTCTAATGAGGAGAGAGAGAAAGAAAAGGATATGTACTTGGGTGGGTAGGGGAGAAATTGGAGGATCAAAAACCACAATCAAAATGTATTGTATGAAAAAATTTAATTTCAATAAAAATAAATTAAAAATTAAACAAAATGAAAAGAAAAAGAAAAACATTCTTACATTCAAGAAGAAGAAACAAATGTAGTACACAGAAAGGAGCATCTTGAATTTTGGTCAATCCAAATGACTATAGTATTCTCAGAAGTAACCACTGCTAAGGTAGAATTCTCAAGATCTGAAAGTAGTGTGGTTATTGGGTGATTAGAGATTCTTCTAGTAAGGACAACATCCTGGAACAGTTTTTCAAAATGCCTGATAGCAAGACTAGAAACTAGTTGGGAAAATTCAGGGGGAGAGAGGCTTGCATTGTTTGTATTGGACACACACTGGCTCTGGATGAGAGGGTGGGGCTGGTAAAGCCAGGAGAGGTTGGGATAAGAAGCCCACAAAGAGAGGTGACTGCTGCTTCTGAATTGGGTTGTAAGGGCAATGTAAGGTGGTTTGGATGGGTGTTTGAGTATTCGATCCCCAGTCGGTACCATTGTTTGGAGGGCTTATGGCAAGCTTCAGCCTTGCTGAAAGAAGTATGCCTCCGGGGGCACGCCTCACTGCGCTTCCTGTCTAGTTTCGTGTTTGAGGTTAAAAACGTGATCCCTCATTCCCCGTGCCTGCCGCTTACCGCCATGCCTCCACACTGGCATGCTGGACTCTACCCACTAAAACCACAGGCCAAGATAATTATCTCTGTCCTAACTTGTCTTAAGTCACCGTGTTTAATCACCGAAATAGAAAACAATAGAACAACGGTAATACAACTGGGTGAACAGTCCGTGCAATATAGTCATAATGAGATGAAAGCCAAGGTTTTAACAAGCATTAAAAAATATGAAAGTTCTCTTGCTTAATTCTCTTATTTCTTTCCCGCTTAACTTTCTAACTCTTGTAAGTAAATTTAGGACATTTCAGAAGTTTTCTTCTATCACCATGGAGGCCAGAAAATAACAGAACAACATTTTCAAGTTTTGAAAGCAAACAAGTGACAGTCTACATTTCTATATTCGGGAATCCCATATTCTGCAATTAGATTCTTAAACTCCAAGTCACCCTCGTCTCCTCACAACACACTTCTAACACCAAATGTGTGCTAG
Organism: Chionomys nivalis; assembly: GCF_950005125.1. Lineage (NCBI taxonomy): Eukaryota > Metazoa > Chordata > Mammalia > Rodentia > Cricetidae > Chionomys > Chionomys nivalis. The sequence continues at coordinate 33,574,531 of NC_080089.1, forward strand.
TTCATTCTACAGACCAAAAAGCTAATTACTACTGCACTGAACAGCAGCATGGTGGCCTCTGAGCCACTTTAATTCTGACACACTTTAACTGGAAACACTGCCAGCTTTCATGGGTTGAGGGTTCAGTCAGACAAGATTGTGCCACATAACAGACAGACTCTTCACAATTTCAGATCCACTCATTAAAAAGAAGGAGGAGAAGGAAGAAGATGAGAAGAAGGGAAGGAAGGAAAGAAGGAAGAAGGGAGGGAGGGAGGGAGGGAGGAAGGGAGGGAGGGAGGGAGAGAGAGAGAGAGAGAGGGAGGAAAGAAGGAAGAAGGAAAGAAAAACTAGAATTCTTACAACCTCCTTCTTGGGTTGATTCATTTTCAAGAAGAAATTAACAAACCAAGTAAATAATCTCTTCAATTTATCAAAAAAAAAAAAAAAAAAAAAAAAAGACAAGATGCTGGAGGTGAAGAGATGGTGATGAGGCACAGGAAGAGGGCAGAGAGCTTCTGTGCAAGCTTCCAGGTACAACCTTCTCTAGGAAACTATTCTGTATTCAGAAGTCCATCCACATCTAATCTTTGGGGACTTCGTGGAGGCTTTCTCCAGTAGGCGTGTTTGGTCAAATCAGTCACCACTGTGTTCAATTTAATTATCAGCCTCTCGCATCCCTTACAGTTAGCAGCAGGAGTGGGAACTCCTGTATGCAGCCTCCACTTTAATACTAGCTACCAAGGAGCAGAGGCCAGCCACCACTCCACTCACCATCATCTACAAAGACATTTATGCCTCTGGAGATAATAAGACTTTTAGGAATTGTTTACCAGGAAACAAGAAGTCTATGAGGATTTGTTTTAATGTCAGCAGGTCACAAATTAGAATCTACTGAGTAGAGAGTCTCACCTGAAGAACTGCCCGGATCATCTTCAATGTGGGAAAGTCCTAAAGAGTGCGCAGCTCCTTCTGGTAGCAGCCCAGAATTTTTTAAAGGGGGCGTGGCAGAAGAAACATTCTTTGCCTTTTGTTTGCTTGGCCTTCCTTTTTGCCACCAAGTCAATTTACCTTGTTGCTGCCACTCCTAATTCCTTCACTTGAATCAGAAACAGCATTTCCAAATTCCTTTTGTTTTCTAAGGACCAGCGGTTCACCAGGAACCTTCCAGGTTTTTTTTTTTTTTTTTTTTTTTTGGAGGGGGAGGTGCTTGGACTGAGATGCTTAGGCACCCAAGCTCAAGGACAAACCATTAACAGATTCTTGGTTTCTTGGATATGAGATAAACTATTGTTACTATTTTTAACATAAACTTATTTAATCCTTTTATGACTATATATATATATATATATATATATATATATATATATATATATATTCATCCCATTGGTTCTGTTCCCTAGAGAAACTCACTAATACCAAGTATGTTAGGTCAAAAATTGGGCTTTACTGTGCTGAGTCTAATCATGTTCTTCGTGGGGAGGACTGTGAAAGCGTTTGGAACTAACTTGATGGGATGTTATGGGTACATGCAAGACAATATCAATTAAGAGAGATGTAGATGATGGAGGCCTGGCTTGTGAAATATTTTGGATTAAGAAACTGTGGAAGTGAAACCTTTGCTTACTAAGATGATGGAAATGCATCAGCTAGCTCTGAAGAATTAACTCTGAATATGAAGAGACTAGAAGCATTGAGGTGAGGTCTTCTTGTATAAACTTTCTAAGGTTCAGTACACAGAAGCTATGCTTCAAGGGTTCAAGAATGCATCTCAAACAGGTAGATGAACTTATTTATCAATTGTAAAAGTCTCCCCACATGATACTGGTTTGGGATGCATGAAGATTATAGGATTAATGGATCAATTATGCTGATCAGTTTTTAGCTAATCGACAAAAATTAAAGACAGCTGGGAAGAGAGACCCTCAAGGGAGTAATTACCGCCATCAGATTATCCTAAGGGCATATCTGTGGGGCCCTGTCTTGATTAATGATTGATGCTGGAGTTCCTAGGTCATCGTGAACTGTACCACCTCTGAGGTGAAGCTGGTCCTTTGTTGTATCAGAAAGCTGGGTGAGTAAGAGACCTGAGCCAGTGAGCACCATTTCTCCATGGTCTCTGCTTCAATTCAGGCATCCATCTTTCCTTCTTGAATACCTGTTCTGACTTCCCTCTATGTGGGATTGTGACCTGGGATTTGTAAGATGAAATAAGCTTTTTCCTCTCCAAGTTTTTAATTCGTATGCCCTTATCAGAGCAACTATTTGAAAACTAGAACAAAGTCCAAATATATACTTTACAATGTCACGAAGATCTATTCAGAAATAAAAGCAAAGTGAAGAAATTATGGGATAAAAGAAATCCAAGGGAACCGATTGCCAACTGACAAGCTTTGAAATCAATGCTAAAGAAAATGGACATGGAAGGGAAATGCATCAGAGGGAAACTTGGTATTTTAGGAATGGGAAGAAAAAAAATAGGAAATTTTAAGCTTCAGACTTTGTGTAACAGACCAATCTCTCCGTTTGAATTCATTAAAACATATACTTCAGTTAACATAATAGCCAGTAATGAATAAAGACATTGAATTGGCACTAAAAAGACTCACCCCATAGCAAAGCTAAGGATCTAACTGAGGTTTCACTAGGAAATTCCCCTGAACATCTAAAGAATGAAATAGTGGTTTTTCTTAAACTCTTCCAAAGTCTGAGAGATAGAACATTTCTCAGCTCAAGTTAAAGCCATTATTATTCAGGTGCTGAAGGCTGATTAGAACATGAGAAATGGAAATACAGGCCAATGGTTTAATGAACACTGATAGAGATATCCTCAACTAGAAGAATATATTAGTGACCTTTTAGGTTACTGTCACAGACTATCCAGGAGAAGAAGCTTATGGAAAGAAGTATTTGTTTTTTTTCTCTTGGTTTCAGTCCACTGTATCAACGAGGTACAGGGCTCAGTAGCAGCCTTGTCTATCTATAGCAGTGGGAGTAGAGGCAGCTTGTCTACATCATAGAAGGCAGGAAGCCATGAAGGAGGCCAGAACCAGAAGTAACCATACTCCCCAAAGCCTTCCCAAGGTGATCCACTTCTACCAATGAGGTTCTACATTCCAAAGATTTCGCAACCCCCCTCCCCCAAACAGTGCTACTAGTGGGGATCAGATATTGAAACACATGAGCTGGTGGAAGATATTTCATATTCAAACCATAGCAAATGAAGCAAGAATACTTATAATAATCTCAGTGGATCCTGGAAATGCTCCTCACAAAATCTTATGTGTTTTCAGGGTAAAATCTTTCAACTATTTAGTTATAGGAGGAATCAGCCATGACTCAAAACCTATATATAATAAAACACAGATGACTTGAAACTCAATGATGAAAAGATTTCATATTTTCCTCTAAGAAACAACACAAAGATGCCTATTTTTACCCTTTATATTCAATAAAATGTTGAAAATCTTAAAGCAATTAATTAGACAAGTGAACAAATTAAAAGCAGTCAAATTAAAATAGGAAGAAACCAAATTGTCTGTGCTTGCAGATGGTGTGAAAAACCTAAAGAAAACCCTAAAGACTCTACCAAAATGCTCTTAGAATTAGTAAATTAATTCAACAAAATTTCAGAAACTAAAGTCAGCATTCAAATATCATAAGCACTAGTGTGTTAACAAAATCCTACTTGTGAAACTAGTGAATCGTATCCTATTTACAATGCTACAAAAATACATAGAAATCAATGAAATCAAGGAAGACAGATACACACACCAAAGACCAATAGAAGACTGATGGGAGGAACTGAGGAGACAAATAAATGTCAAGATGCCCCATGGTTATGGTTGAGAAAAATTAATATCATCAAAATGTCCATAAGCACCAATGTGATCTACAGATTTACTCTCTCTGAAAATTACAATGTTGCTTTTTACATACATAAAGAAATCCTGCATTACATATGGATCACTAAAGTATTCTGAGTAGTGCAGTAATCATGAGCAATATTAATGAAGCTGAAGATACACTAAAACCTGACTTCAAAACTATGGAAATTCACAACTTTATGGAGCTGGTATGGAAGAGACCAGCAGGACAGAAGATTGGGTCCAGAAACAAGTGTGCTTATTTAGGTTCAACTGATTTAGCAATAATGGCATGACATACCAGGGGCAAGAGGCCCTCTTCAGTAAGTGTATGAAGGCCACTGGAAATCATTATTCGCAAAAGCAAAAGCAAACCTAACATCACACTGTGCTATAAAAACCAATGCTAAATGGATTGAAACTTAAATATGAGACCCTAAATTATGTAAGTACTAAAATCAAATATCATAGAAACTCCTTGGGAGGGAGAAGAGCTTAGCATCAAAAATATATGTAAGAGCTGAATATGGCAGTGTAAACTTAAACCTTAGCAGTCTGGACACAGAGGCAAGAAGATCTCTGAGTTTTGGGCTAACTTGATTTACATAGGGATTCCTGGTCAGGCAAGAGCTACAGAATGAAACTTTGTCTCAAAGCTATATATATATATATATATATATATATATATATATATATATATATGCACACACACACACACATGTGTGAATTTCTCTAACTAGTGATGTTGAGCATTTATATATATGTAAGAGGGGTCAGAAGGATGGCTCCACAGGCAAGAGTGCTTGCTGTATAAGCATGAACTTGTAAGCTTTGATGACAGTATGGACGGTTTTAAAATCTAGGCACTCTCATGCAGGAACCTATAACCCCAGGGCTGCAGCACGTGGACACAAAGGGATCACTAGAGATTACTGGATGCTAGATTAACTCCAAGTTTAGTGAAAGACCCTGCCTCAAAAACATAAAGCAGAGAGCAATAGAACTGGATACCTGATATCTTCCTTCTTCCTCTGTTCCTGCACATTCATAGGCATATATACCCTCCACAAACCACACACACAAACATACATACACACACACACAGAGAGAGAGAGAGAGAGAGAGAGAGAGAGAGAGAGAGAGAGAGAGAGAGAGAGAGGAAAAAATCAAGCTACTCTATATCAAGAAAACAAATAACCTGCTCTACAAATTGGTAACTGATCACAATAAACTTGTCCCAAGTGAAGATGTAAAAATCATTAAAAATGTATAAATGCTCAACATCACTAATTAGAGAAATTCACATTAAAACCACAGCAAGATATCCTTTTACATCTGTTACATTGTCTATTATCAAAAGTAAGGTCAGCAAGATGGCTTAGAGAGCAAATACATGGCCCCATAAGCCTGATAACCTGAGTTCTATATCCTCATCCCAATGTGGAAGGAGAGGACTGACTCCCAAAAGTTGTCCTCTGACCACCACAAATGCATGCACAACCACACTCCCACACATCATGCACATGCACACACATTATATATACCTAATAACAAGGACAATGACTAAGTTTTGGAGAAGACATGAAGAGAGGAATCATCTGCATTAGTGTACATATAAATGAGTGTCTCAATCATAAAGGAAATACAATGTCACTAAAAACTGTAATAGGAATACCTTTTTATGATCTAGCAATCCTATTGCTGAATATATATTCAAAGAAAATGAAAACAATGTATAGAAGAGATGATTATGAAAGCATCTGCGTCTATTATAGAATTAGCAACAAAAGCCAAGATAAGGGCAGAATCAGCCTAAGATTTCATCAGGGTATGAATAGGTAAGTAAAATATGTTATGCTACACAATGGAATGCTTTTCAGGCTTGAAAAAACTGGGATTTTTATCATTTGGAATGATATTGGTGAACCTGGAGGGCAAGTAAAATAATCTAGACAAATAACATCTCACATGAACTCAAACATCCATAAAAGTAACACTCAGACTGAGAACTGAACAGTGGCTAGCAGGAGCTGGGGAGAGATGCTCAAAGTACGGAAAGCCCCACTTAGGAGAATAATCCAAAGAGATTTATTTTAGAACGTGGTGGTGAGAGTCAACGACAGTATGTGAAATTTCTAAAAACTGCTAAGAAAGTTGATTTGAGACATTCTGGCCTCAATAAATACGTGAAGCAATGCATAAAAAATTAGATCAATTTGGCAATCCCACAGGGCATGCATATTTAAAGACACGTTTTAGGTGATAAATACTTATAATTTCTATCAATTAAAATTTAAATTAGTAAAACACATATAATCTAGCAATGAAAAATTCAAACATTTTCAGGGAATCTTTTATTTATGTTGACAACTATAACAAAAATCTATACAGTGGCAAGGCTTCAGCATTCCATTAAAAGTAGTTAAATATTAATTCTGAGAGGGATGTAAAAAAGGTAAATAAGAATACTGTATCCCTTGAACGACCACTGCGAAAATAGAGAGATAACATAAAAAACTCAATAAATAAAAGACATAAGTCATAAATCATACAATATTTATTGATTGGAAAACTTAACATGGTAAAGACATTTATTCTTCCTAAATTGACATAGAGATTTAATATTATTCTAATAAAAATAATAGCAGGATTTGTGTGTATAAATGTACTCTTAGGTTCACATAGAAAGATAAATAAATAATAGCTACAAAAATTGGAAAAATAATGAAGTTAGCAGAAAAAATACTGCCCAGCTTCAGAATTTATTATAAAGTTATAGATTGCAAGATATTGTAGGTTTAGGGAAAGATAGACAAAGATCCACTTGAATAAACCAGTTGGATCTACACACACACAATATGCATATATCTATATATCTATATACATATATTATGTGCATGTGTGCATATAAGTGTCTCGATCATGAAAACAAGAATGAAAGGTCACCAAAATAGGAATACCATATGATCTAGCAAACCTACTGGTGAATATATATTTAAAGAAAATGAAATAAGTGGATAAAAAATATGTCTGCCTATATGTGTGTGTGTATCTATGTGCTATATGTATGTATGTATATGTATGTATCTGAGTGGGTGGGTGTGATTGCTGGAAGCAAGAAAAATATAAATAGGTAATTACATATATACACATATATGTATATATTTATATCCCTTCCAAAATAAATTGATCATGCCTGATTTGTAAAGCATGAAACCCAAATCTTTTGGGAAAAAAAAACAAACATAGGAATGAATTATCTTACATACTTGTTAGGCTAAGAATTCTAAAATACAATATCAAGGATACAACCCAAAAAAGTAAGAAAAATTACAATTCTAGCTTTAGTAATATAAAAAAAGTGGGGGAAAGGTGACAAAAGATACTTTTGACAAGTAAGTGGCAAGAATTTTTTGACAATCAAATTTTTGATCAAGCAGTTTTATGCTGAATATATCAAGGGCTTTCATAATGCAACAACAAAAGAGCAAACCATCTAGGTTTCTTTAAGGGAAAAAATATTGAACTGACATTTCAAGTAAGAAAATATATTCTATGAATGGACAAATGCACATAAATGGAACCCTAATATCAATAGACTTTAAAGAAATACAAGTTGAAGCCCTCATGAGAAGCTGTTATATTAATAACTAGAAGGGATAAGAATTTATTAACAAACTGATAATAAAGTGATGGTGAGGATTTAGGATAATTAGAACTCTTACACACTGTCGGCACAGGTGTGAAATGGTATAAGCAGTAGGAGAGTGGTTTTTGCAGTGTTCTGTACTTAAACGGGCAATTAACAGATGATCTGGTATTTAGATTCCTGCACACTCATTGGAGAACAACTAAATCTTGCAACTACCCAAGAAATCTGTACTGGTATTTGAATGGTTATTAGCTTATTCCTAATTGCTAGAAGTTAGAAACAACATGAATGGGTAGGCAGACAGACTGAGGTCTGTTTGTAGTGTAATGCTACCCAGAAATAAAATGGAAGTAGCCATCAATGCACAAATAAATTGAAGACTCTAAGTGAGAGAATCCAGTCTCATGAGGTTGGGTCTTTCATGTCTCTCTGAAAAAACTTTCAGAAATGACATAGAATGAGTGGTTGGGAAGATGATCTGGCTTGATTAATTTTCAGTGATGTTTCGGTCTCTTTAAGGATTCCATCTCTTAATTTTACCTCTGGCAAATCAAACAACACCGAAGATCAGGCTAAGCAAACTCTCATGCCTCTTTTTAAATTCTGAATACAGAGCCATATGAAAATGGGAACAATTAAATACATATAAACATTTTAGCAATGTAATCAAGAAAATCCTATCAAGTAAAATTTATAACAAAGTTAATTTAACATGCATTACTATTATGAATCATTACTGGTGGGTCACGTGGTACGCAGTACACTTAAATGACTGTAATTACAATTGCTTTTACAGTCAAACCTTTTAAATTTTTTCCTCTGGTACCTGTTACTGCTGCCAATGTTTTTAATCCTGATGTACATCATGCACAAAAATCCTTTTCTCTCCATTGATTTGCAAAAATCTGCAGAGATTTAGCTCACAAAAGTCAAATGCGATTCATATTTGGGGGCACAAGTAACAAGAGAAAGATAGTCTGGAAGTGGAAAACAATTGAAGCTCAAAGCTATACAAAATAAATATTGGATTCTGGATGAAAAGAAAGTTAAAACACAATAATTTCTTGTACACTTACTCCTTATGAGATAAGGGGTCTGAAACATCAGGGATTCCGTTGAAATAATCCAAGACCCCTGACCTGCAAAGAGATGTCCTGAGGAAGGACAACAAACGAAGTGCATGAAATGACAAAGGCAGCCTCTACGAATTCTGCCACGCCATTTGAAGTCAGTGACAATGTGCAGTGAGCAAATTTGGGTAGAGTAACAAAATCTGACAGTTGGGGGTTTTGTTTGTTTGGTTTTGTTCTTTACAGAGGATTGCTGTAGAATATTATTTTAAGATGCGCTACATTTACTTATGCTGTGGAATATGTGCCTAATGATGCAAAGATGTGTTGCATTCCTTTATGTTGCATTTGTTTAACTCTGTGAAGCTGTGTTACTTCACCTGTCTACAACACCTGATTGGTCTAATAAAGATCTGTATGGCCAAGAGCAAGGCAGGAGAAAGGATGGGTAGGACTGGCAGGCAGGGAGAATAAATAGGAGAAATCTTGGAAGAGGAGATTGAGGAACAATAAAAGGAGGAGGATACCCAGGGCTACCAAGCCAGCCAAACAGTCAGACACTGAGTCAGGAGTAAAGAAAACATATACAGAAATAGAAAAAGATAAAAGCCCAAAGGTAAAAATAGATGGAATAACTTAAGAAAAGCTGACAAGAAACAAGCCAAGCTAAGCCTAGGCATTCATCATCATCATCAAGCCTGTGTGCAATTTATTTGGGAGTTGGGTGGTAGACCCCACAAAGAGGCAAAAGAGTAAAAATCAAAGAAACAAAAGACGATGGCTCATTTTTAACTTAAAAAAAAATGTTGAGCCTATCTGGGAGGTAGTGATTGAGCTGATATATTATAGACAAGGGTAAGGACTCCAGGAAGGGTGGGGTCCCTCTTACCCACAGCACTGGATTCAACCAAGAAAGGTAGAATATTTTTAGTAAGAAGTAAATAAGGACTGGTGTAAATGTCACCAGTGGTGGTCTGGTGTAAATGGCCAGCACTCATATGAATCTGGTTAGAAGTCATCACAAACTTGGGATGGGCAACTTGCATGTCCAAAGCCTCATTCTCCAGTGGATGTGAAGCTGTATGAAAGATAAATTTCAAGAGGACTGAAGATAAAGTGAGCAGCTGGGAAGTGAGCTAAGTGGTCCAGAAGAGGTCACATCAATCCTGGGCAGGATTTGGCTGTGGACAGGAAGAAAACATGAGAAGCATAGCAGAGATGGATTTACAGATGTGTGCTTCCTGGTTTCTACTGATGAGAATAGACAGATCTTAAAATATGTCAGAACACTAAAGCTATGTGATGGAGATTTGTGATGTCATCAATCGCTAGGTGACATTGGACCTGACACTGAAAAGGTGACTTTTGAATTTGAGACATAAATGAAATGGAAAGGCAGCCAAATGCCCACAACTGAATTCAGAGGAGAAGCCAAGTGTAGAAAAGCTAAACCTAAAAAGTACAGTGTCAGTAGCTGAGAGCACCAACAAAATGGGTGGGGAAGGCATTTTGGACACAGGTTGGACAAGGCCTTCAGCAATAAAGCAAATGGGAACAGTGCCCTAGGAAGCTAAGCTATATTGAACCCTGCAGGAGGTCACTTCCTCTTCATAGTTAGTATTCATGACAACCAAATTTCAGGTGGATGAAAAGGAATAAAAGGTGAGAAAGCAAAGCTAGAAAGTGAGGGACCTTTAGCATTAAACATCGAGCTTAAAAGACTATGCAACCATTTCGCAATCTCAAGAGAATGGCATGCCATCAGCCAACAGCTGGATTGCATAAATAATTGATCCATTTCGTCATAGAGCAAGATATCAAAACAGAGGTTGGGGGATAGGCCAGTTGGCAAGGTGCTCAACTTGCAAGCCAGGGGAGTTCCATCTGAGTCCCATCCCCAGAACAGAAGGAGAGAAAGGGGTGAGGAGTGTTACATACTTGTAATTCTAGAGCTGGAGCTACAGAGAATGTGGGCAGGCGGGGGGGGGGGGGGGGGAAGGAACCAGTAGATCCTCAAGGCCAGCCTAACCTACTTAGTGAACTCCTGGCCAACAAGAGATCACCTCTCAAGAGAAAATTACATGAGCAGTAAGGGAAGCAGGGGACAGCACCCAAAGCCTTCAAGTCCGTACACACACTTGCACACAAGCACACAGATTACAAACCATGAATCCACACCTGGCCACTGCTATAGAGCCATTAAATTGACATTTGTGGCTCTAACCAGAAAGAGAACCAAGAAAAATCATTGGAAGAATACCTATTTTTCCTGATGATTTTCCATCTTTCAGGGAGAAATGATGGGAAAAGAAGCAGGAGTAGGGCTTGCTCCAGCTGTGACTAATTGCCCTGAACTCCAGAGAGGCTATCACCTTGAGACAAGCAATCTCAGAATTGAGCTTCTCTGTATTCCATTGCCCATTTGTGATGGAGCGAATGCGCACCTCCTCTTTCTCAGCTGATAATTTTGCATTTTACCACTTAAGGAACATTTCGACACCATCCCTAAACCGATTTCTTAGAAAGTCTGTTAGCAACATTTGGAGGCACATTCTCAAAATGTGTCATGATAGCCTTATGACCATAGGGCATTTTTTGATTTGCTATGAGTGACACTCCTCCTAGCCAGCTGGAGGAAGAATGACTCATTGCTGGGTGAATTATGGGATAGGCAACTCTATGTAGGTCTGCATTCTAGCTTTTCAGTCGTCACATGTGATGACAGCCCTGTGTGATAAAATACGACACTTCACATCCAAGGAAACAGATGATAAACATGGCCCCTCTTCCAATGCGTCAGCCTTCTCCTTCAGGACCTGACCATTTCCCGACATAAAATAACCTCACAGAAACAGACTAACTGGGGTGTTCAGATTTGCGTTCCTGTTTCATTTTCCAGAAATTTTATTCCACAGCTGTAGAGATGTGGCTTGAGGGTATTAGATAAATGCTAAATAATAATCAGGCTAAGAAAAAGAAATGGATTTCCCAGCATAGTGGGTATAAAGGGAACAGGTTTAATTATTGATTCTCACTCCTGCCTTGTTCACACTTCGGCTCACATTCAAATAACTTGAGGGAGAAAATAGTTCAGAATCTAGTAATGCAGAAACTGTTCTGGGGTTGTTCATGTATCAATTCCACCTCTCCTTTAATTTGGAAACATATTTATTTGTCATCGTAGTAGATCAATAAAGAAAACACAGGAAGCAAACCTAGCAACGAACGGCCAAGCTGCTACAATTGGAGCTCCTTGGATGGAAGCAGGAGGGGAGGAGTCTGGAGGCCCAGCTCATGGTAAGGCCTAAGGCCACTTTTCTATTGGATTTTAGCTGATTTCAGTTTAGAGATTGTTATTAAGGACCAGCACCAAAAAAAAAAAAAAAAAAAAAAAAAAAAAACCTCAAGGAAATCTATGAGGTAGTAGCACGGATCCTACTTTTGGCTTTTCGTAACAGTGAGTTCTGAGTCAAGATTTCTCTAGCACTTTGCTAATGCACCACATTAAATATTAAAGCCTTTCCAATTTCTGAAACTAATTTCAAACAGTCTCATGGTGTGTTTAGGTCAAATCCTGTGAGTAGGTTTGGATGGTGCGAAGTATCTGACAGGCATATTACCTTGTGTGCTTTCAACAACATGAAATGGTGAATTTGTGCTTACTTAGTGGATGTAAAAAAAAAAGGTTTAAAAAAAATTTCCAGAGCCATAAGAATAACAAGGACATGTTTGTAATTGTTCCACAGTCTTGACTTTCTAGATGTTTCTACTGACAACTAGTGAAAGAGAGAACTGAGTCAATTATGTATTCAGTCCAGATGTCAGCAGGGTCACCCTGCCCTTTGAGACTTCCATAAACTAACTGCAGCTGACACCCTTGTCTTCAGTAAGAAGCCCAATATCTCCCGAAAGTGTTCTCACACATCTAAACTGCACCTCTGCGTGGCTATTTGTATTTTAATGATCTTTTCTCATTAAACTTAATCTCCTCTCCTGAGGCTGTTCCCATCATCTTACCTGGTGATAACAACCCATCCCTTCATCCCTTTGTTTCCCAAAACTCTGTTTTCACAAGGCAGTTATGTATAATAAGTGGTTGCTACAAAACAATAGACAGACATAGCTTTAAAATTAAGTATATTACATATAGGGTTGCTAAAATTCCTCCAACTCCTCTGATCATGGAAATTCTTCTTATCAAAGAGTTCTGAGAATGGCCCCAACCACACACTTGAACTTCTCTTGAGTTGTGGAGCCATTGTCTTAGCCGGTCCTTTCTCTTCTTTCTGCTTCCTGAAATGAAGGTTCCTGTTCATATAGAGAAACTCTACTCTCTTCTCATATCCAAACTTGAAGGACCAAGAGCTAATGAAGGCATTTTGCTAAACAAAAGATTTTCCCTTAGGAAAGAATTGTGGCACTCTTTGTCAGGGATGATGTTTAGAGTTATCTTCCTCTGATACAAATAGAAAAAAAAAAAGCAGACCATAAACCCAAGAATAGAATAGTGTCTAGAATTTGAGACCACATATGAAGGTATAGTCTGAATACCATATGGCCCTCTAATGAGTGTACATTTCATGCTATGCTCAGTCTTACACGGCTGACTGTGGCATTCTGACCCACGGAAACGATTCCTTACCTGATGGGAATTCCTGTTGTGTACCTGTCACTGAACATATGATCCCGTCTCCAAAGATAACCAGATACAAATTACTGATGTAAGCGAAAATCAGCCGAAGACTTTATTTTGCCAAAGAAAAATAAAACATTTCATTGCTCCTAGTTCTTTAAAGTGAGTGTCACAGGAGGTAAAGAAGCCTTGAGGGACTTCCATATCCTGCCCTAGCCTCATACCCGCATAAAGAAGTATTGGCTGACAAAACAAACTGTCTGTGTGAGGGGTTGGGAGTGGGTTCATCTGCTACCTTCCCTGGGGATCCTTATAAAATATGTTAGGGGCGTAACTGCAGGTGCACATGTAGAGAGCTACTAGAAATGAGATGCCTGTAATCTTGCAGACAGTGCAGTATCTGGTGCATACACATTTAATAAATGAAGGGTCAAGTCCTCTTCACCTTCCTCTGACCTTTGAACTGAAAAGAGCATTTCTGTTTTGGATTGCCGTTTATTGGACACAGTCCTACCTCCAGGGGACAAAGAGAACATCAATTTTCTCTTCATGTGACAGGGCTTCAAATACTTAAGATACAACTGTGCTATTTTAACTTTCTGCTCCCTAATGCCCAATCCTCAGGGCTGTCCCTAGTGCTGCAACAGCACACCAGCTTCAGCCTCTCTTCTCCCTGTCCATGCCTCCTGTGGATCCCAGAGACCACCCCCACCTCTGTCTCCACTCTCTCCTTATCCCTCTGTTCCATCACCTAATTCCGTCACATACCCCATGCTAAACCACAGGCCATGCCTGCCAGATGACCAGGTAGGCTACCCTTGGACCTTCTCCACTCTCTGTTCCCCCAGACTCATCCCTCAGGGTCGCCCTTACTGCTGCAACACATCATCTTCCCCTGGCCTCCCCTTCCCCCTGCCATCAATGCTGACAAATACTCTCCAAGAACCCACCAACCCACTTGGTCTCTACAAAAGGCAGCACACAGTCAATACAATCTCTAAGTATCATGACAGGAAATAAACAGAAACCAGTGAACTAAGCACCCACTCAGCACTGAAGATACCACAGAAGAAATAGATACCTAGGTCTAATAAAATGTTAAATCTAAAAAGTTCTTAGCACAAAACATCCAGGAAATCTATTACACATTATGAAAAGACCAAACCTAATAAAAATAGGAATAGAAGAAGGGAAAAAATCCAGTCTCAAAAACCCAAAATATATTTTCTTTTTTCCATTCATTTTACATACCAACCACAATTTCCCCTCCTTCCCCTCTTATCCTTCCCCTTGCCTCCCCCAACCCATTTAGATCCATATCTATTGCCATGCACAAAACTCAAGTCCAAATGGATTAAAGACCTCAATATTAGTCTGAACACACTGAACCTGATAGAAGAGAAAGTGGGAAGTACTCTACAACATATGGGCACAGGAGACCACTTCCTACGTATATCCCCAGCAGCACAGACATTAAGGACAACATTGAATAAATGGGACCTCCTGAAACTGAGAAGCTTCTGTAAAGCAAAGGACACTGTCACTAAGACAAAAAGGCAACCCACTGACTGGGAGAAGATCTTCACCAACCCCGCAACTGACAAAGGTCTGATCTCCAAAATATATAAAGAACTCAAGAAACTAGACTGTAAAAGGCTAATCAACCCAATTATAAAATGGGGCACTGAACTGAACAGAGAATTCTCAACAGAAGTAGTTCAAATGGCCAAAAGACACTTAAGGTCATGCTCAACTTCCTTAGCAATCAGGGAAATGCAAATCAAGACAACTTTAAGATACCATCTTATACCTGTCAGAATGGCTAAAATAAAAAACACCAATGATAGCCTTTGCTGGAGAGGTTGTGGAGAAAGGGGTACACTCATCCATTGCTGGTGGGAATGCAAACTTGTGCAACCACTTTGGAAAGCAATATGGCGGTTTCTCAGGAAATTCGGGATCAACGTACCCCTGGACCCAGCAATACCACTCTTGGGAATATACCCAAAAGATGCCCTATCATACAACAAAAGTATATGCTCAACTATGTTCATAGCAGCATTGTTTGTAATAGTCAGAACCTGGAAACAACCTAGATGCCCTTCAATGGAAGAATGGATGAAGAAAGTATGGAATACATACATATTAGAGTACTACTCAGCAGTAAAAAACAATGACTTCTTGAATTTTGCATGCAAATGGACGGAAATAGAAAACACTATCCTGAGTGAGGTGAGCCAGACCCAAAAAGAGGAACATGGGATGTACTCACTCATATTTGGTTTCTAGCCATAAATAAAGGACATTGAGCCTATAATTCGTGATCCTAGAGAAGCTAAATAAGAAGATGAACCCAAAGAAAAACATATAGGCATCTTCCTGAATATTAACCTTCATCAGGCAAAGAAAGGAGACAGAGACAGAGACCCACATTGGAGCACTGGACTGAAATCTCAAGGTCCAAATCAGGAGCAGAAGAAGAAAGAGCACAAGCAAGGAACTCAGGACCGCGAGGGGTGCACCCACACACTGAGACAATGGGGATGTTCTATCGGGAACTCACCAAGGCCAGCTGGCCTGGGTCAAAAAAAGCATGGGATAAAACCAGATTCGCTGAACATAGTGGACAATGAGGACTGTTGAGAACTCAAGAACAATGACACTGGGTTTTGATCCTACTGCACGTACTGGCTTTGTGGGAGCCTAGGCAGTTTGGATGCTTACCTTACTAGACCTGGATTGAGGTGGGTGGTCCTTGGACTTCTCACAGGGCAGGGAACCCTGATTGCTCTTCAGGCTGATGAGGGAAAGGGACTTGGATGGGGGAGGGGGAGGGAAATGGGAGGCGGTGGCGGGGAGGAGGCAGAAATCTTTAATAAAGAAATAAATAAATTTTTAAAAAATTGATATCAAAAGATATAGACTAACAGAATGGAGTGAAAAACAGGATCTATCATTCTGCTGCTTCCAAGAAACATACCCTATTATCAAGTACAGACATTTCTTCAGAGTAAATTAGAGTTGGAAAAAGATATCCCAAGCAAACTGACCTAATGAGCAAGGTGGTGTAGTGTGTGTGTGTGTGTGTATGTTTATATATAATAAAATAGGCTTCAAACCAAAATTAATCAAAAGATATAGGGAAGAACGTTACCCACTCATCAAAAGCAAACAATCTACCAAGATGACATTTCAATTCTTAACATCTATGCCCCAACCACAGTCTCACCAACAAACAAAACTAAACAGAGAAATACTGGAGCTAATTGACATTATAAACCAAACGAACCTAACATATATTTACAAGACATTCCACCTGTACTGACTGGTTTTGTGTATCAGCTTGACACAAGCTAGAGTCATCAGAGAGGAAGGAACCTCAGCTGAGGAAATGCCTCCATGAAATCCAGCTGTAAGGCATTTTCTCCTTTAGTGATCAATGAGGAATGGCCCAGCTCATGATGGGTGGGACCTTTCCTGGAATGCTGGTCCTGGGTTCTATAGAAGGTGGGCTGAGCAAGCCATGGGAAGCAATCCAGTATGCAGCTCTTTTCCATGGCCTCGGCCTCTGCTCCAGCCTCTGGCATCCTGTCCTGTCTGAGCTTCTCTCCTGATTTCCTATAGTAATGAAGACCAATGCTGAAGTGTAAGCCAAAAAAACTGTTTCCTCCCCTACTTACCTTTTGATCATGGCATTTCTTCATAGCAATAGAAGCCCTAAGACACTACCCAACCACAAAAATATACCTTTTTTCTCAGCACATCATGAAATTTTCCAAAACTGACCATATACTTGAACACAAAATAGTCTCGATAGACACAAGAAAATTGAAATAACTCCCTGTATCCTATCAGAACACCAAGGGGTAAAGCTGGATTTCAGCTACAACAGAAACAACAGAAAGCTTACAAAGTCATGGAAAATGAATTTAAAAATTGATAAAGACAGAAATAAAGAAACAAGAACTAGCAATCACTGATCATTAATATCCCCTAATATAATTGGACTCAACTCGCTTATAAAAAGACACAGGCTAACAGATTGGATACAAAAACAGAATCCATTTTTCTGCTGCATACAAAAGAAACACCTTAACTTCAAATACAGACATTGCTTCAGAGTAAAGGGTGGGGGAAAAATTCCAATCAAATGGACCTAAGAAACAAGCTGGTGTAGCTATCCTAATATCTATCAAAATAGACTTCAAACTAAAATCAGTAAAAAGAGACAAAGAAGGACATTTCATATTAGTCACAGGAAAAATCCATCAAGCGGAAATCTCAATATTAACATCTATGTCCCAAATATAAGGGCACTCTCTTATGTAAAACAAATACTACTACAGCTTAAATCACACATTAAACCCCACACACTAGTAGTGGGAGACTTCAACACCCTATTCTCACCACTGAGCAGGTCTGCCAAAGAGAAACTTAACAGAGAAATAAGGGAACTAACCGATGTTATGACACAAATGGACTTATTAGACATCTATAGAACACTTTATCCAAGCATAAAAGAATACAGCTTCTTCTCAGCACTTCATGGAAACGTCTCAAAACTTGACCACATACTTAGTAATACAGCAAACCTAAACAAATACAATATAATTGGAATAACCCCATGTATCTTATGGGATCACTGTGGCTTTAAATTAGAATTCAACAGCAACAGTAATTTCAGAAAGCCCACAAACACATGGGAATTGAACAATGCTCACCTGAATCACCAATATGTCAAGGAAGAAATAAAAAAGAAAAGACTGTCTAAAATTCAGTGAAAATGATCACACAACATACCCAAATTTATGATACACAATGAAAGCAGTGTTAAGAGGAATGTTCATAGCACTAAATGCCTACATAAAGGTGCTGAAAAAATCCCCCATAAGTGAATTAACAGAACACATGAAAACTCGAGAACAAAAAGAAACAAACTCAGCAAAGAGGACTAGAAGGCAGGAAATGATTAATTTGATAGCTGAAATCAACCAAATAGAACAAAGAAGACAATACAAACAATCAATGAGACAAAGATGTTGTTCTTTGAGAAAATCAACAAAATAGACAAACCTTTATACAAAAAAACAAAAACAAAAACAAAAAACCAAAAGGCAGAGAGAGAATATCCAAATTAACAAAATCAGAAATGAAAAGGAGAACATAACAACAGACATGGAAGAAATCCAGAGAATCATCAGGTCATACTTTGAAAACCTGTACTCCCCAAAATTGGAAAACTTAAAGGAAATGGACAATTTTCTGGATAAATATTACTTATCAAAGTTAAATCAATGAAATATGCATTGAATAAAAATACTGGCAAACCAAATTCAAAAACAAATCAGAAAAATCATCCACCATGATCAAATTTTTATTCCAGACATTTAGAGATGGTTCAACATATGAAAATCTGTCAATGTAATCCACCATATAAACAAAATAGAGGAGAAAAAAAAACACATGATCATCTCATTAGATGCTGAAAAAGCCTTTGCCAAATACAGCATCCCTTCATGATAAAGGTTTTGGAGAGAGCATGGATGCAAGAAACCTACCTAAACATAATAAAGGCTTTCTTTATGCAGCAAGCCAACAGCCAACATCAAAGTAAATAGAGAGAAACTCAAACTGAAACAAGACAAGGTTGTCCACTATCTCCATATCTATTCAATATAGTACTTGAGGTTCTAGCTAGAACAATAAGACAACAAAAGGAGATAAAGGGGATACAAATCAGAAAAGAAGTCAAACTATCACTATTTGCTGATGATATGATAGTTTATATAAGCAACTCAAAAAAATCTACCAAGAAACTGCTACATTCATAAGCACTTTCAGTAATGTAGCAGGATACAAGATTAGCTCAAAAAAAAATAAGTAGTCCTCCTTTACATAGATGATAAATGGGCTGAGAAAGAATCAGAGAAACATCACCCTTCACAATAGCCACAATAAAATAAAATGTCTTGGAGTAACTACAACCAAACAAATGGAAGATCTATACAACAAGAACTTTAAATCTTTGAAGGAAGAAATTGAAGAAGACACCAGAAAATGGAAGGATCGCTGCTCTTGGGTAGGTAGAATTAACACAGTAAAAATGGCAATCTTACCCAAAGCAATCGACAGATTCAATGCAATGCCCAGCAAAATTTCAGCAAAATTCTTCACAGACCTCAAAAGAACAATACATAAAGCAAAGAAAGCCTGCTTGCAAACCACAATCCCAGAGAACTTAGACAACAATGAGGACACTAAGAAAGACTTACACAGGTCTAATCTACACAGGAAGTAGAAAATAACAAGATCTCCTGAGTAAATTGGGAGCATGAGGACCTTGGGGAGAGTGTTGAAATAGGGAGGGGAGAGGCAGGGAAGGGAGCAGAGAAAAATGTAGAGCTCAATAAAAATCAATTTAAAAAAAAAAAAGAACAATACTCAACTTCATATGGAAAGGCAAAAAGCTCAGGATACCCAAAACAATCTTGTACAATAAAGGGAATTCTGGAGGCATCACAATCCCTGACTTCAAACTCTACTACTGAGCTACAGTACTGAAAACAGCTTATATTGACATAAAAACAGACAGGAGGACTAAAAAATTTAAAATGGGAAAAAGAAAGCATATTCAACAAATGATGCTGGTACAACTGGCTATCAACATGTAAGAATGAAAATAGATCCATACATATCTTCGTGCACAAAATTCAAGTCCAAATGGATTAAAGACCTCAACATAAAACCAACCACACTGAACCTCATAGAGGAGAAAATGGAAAGTACACAGGAACACATTGGCACAGGAGACCACTTCCTAAATATAACCCAAGTAGCATAAACACTGAAAGAAACAGTTACTAAATGGGACATCCTGAAACTGAGAAGCTTGTCTAAAGCAAAGGATAGAGTCAACAAGACAAAATGGCAATCTACAGAATGGGAAAAATTTTTACCAACCCCACATCAGATAGAGGACTGTTCTCTAAAATATACAAAGAACAACAAAAAAATCATCAAGAGAACAAATAATCCATTAAAATAATGGGGTACAAGCCGGGCGGTGGTAGCGCACGCCTTTAATCCCAGCACTCGGGAGGCAGAGGCAGGCAAATCTCTGTGAGTTCAAGGCCAGCCTGGTCTACAAAGAGAGTTCCAGGCAGGCTCCAAAGCTACAGAGAAACCCTGTCTCGAAAAAACCAAAATAAATAAATAAATAAATAAATAAATAAATAAATAAATAAAATAATAGGGTACAGACCTAAACAGAGAACTCCTGAATAAAAAGGAAGCATAAAGATCAAAGGAGAGGGTAGAATGGGAGGAAGGGGAAGGGAAAAAAAATATAGCTCAACAAAAACAATAAAAATCCATAGTAAAAAAAAGAAATTAAAGACTTTCTAGAATTCAAAAATAAAATAATTCACAACATATCTAAACTTAGCATATACAAGGAAAACAGTGCTAAAAGAAAGTTCAGAGCACCAAGCACCTACATAAAACAATTGAAGAGATCTCATACTAGCAACTTAACAGCACACCTGAAATCTCTGGAACAAAAAGAAATAGGTACACCCAAAAAGAGTAGAGAGCAAGAAATAATCAAACTGATTGTTCAAATCAATAAAATAGAAGCAAAGAGAATAAAACAAAAAATCAATGAAAATGAAGAGCTGGTTCTTTGAGAAAATAAAAATATATGCAAACCCTCATCCAAACTACATAAAGGAGAGAGAGAGAGAACATCCAAATTAGCAGAATCAAAAATGAAAAGAGGGCATAACAACAGACACTGAGGAAATCCGGTCATTAGGTCATACTTCAAAAACGCATAC
Source organism: Chionomys nivalis (assembly GCF_950005125.1). Lineage (NCBI taxonomy): Eukaryota > Metazoa > Chordata > Mammalia > Rodentia > Cricetidae > Chionomys > Chionomys nivalis. The sequence goes on from NC_080089.1 coordinate 33,595,566, forward strand.
TCTACAAAATTGGAAAATCTAAAATAAATGGGAAACTTTCTCGGTAGATATCATTTACCAAAGTTAAATCAAGATCAGATAAACAATCTAAATAGGCCTTTAACCCCTAAGGAAGTAAAAGCAGTCATTAAAAATCTCTTAAACAAACAAACAAACAAACAAAAATAGGGCCAGACAATTTTAGTGCAGAATTCTATAAAAGTTTTAAGAAGAGCTAATGCCAGTACTCCTCAAATTGTTCCACAAAATAGAAATGGAAGGAGTATTGTTAAATTCATTTCTTGAGGTCATAATCACCCTTATATAAAAACCTCAGGAATGATTCAGCAAAGAAAGAGAATTGCATACCAATTTCCTTCATGAACATAGATGCAAAAATTCTCAATAAAATACTTGCAATCCATATTAAAGAACACCTAAAAAAGATCATTCATCATGGATCAAGTAGGTTTCATCCCAGAGATGTAGGGGTGGTTCAACATAGGAAAATCAGTCATTGTAATTCACCATGTGAACAAACAGAAGGAAAAGAAGCACATTATCATTTTATTAGATGCTGGGAAAAGCTTTGAAAATTCCCAATGCCCATTCATGATAAACGTCTTAGAGAGATTAGGGGTAAGGGGGATATACTTAAACATAAGAAAAGCAATTTATAGAAACTCTATAGCCAATATCAAATTAAATGGAGAAAAACTCAAAGCAAATCCATTTTCTCTGTATCTATTCAACATAGTACTTGGGCTTTTAGCTGGAGGAAATCAAGGAGATACAAATTGGAAGGAAGAAGTCAAAGTATAGTTATTTGCAGGTGATATGAAAGGATAAAAAGTGGCCCTAAGAATTCCACCAGGGACCTCCTACAGCTGATAAACTCCTTCAGCAAAGTGATGGATACAATACTAACTCAAAAAAAAAAAAATAGTCTCACTGCTATATACAAATGGCAAACAGACTGAGAAAGAAATCAGAGAAACAACACTTTCTACAATAGCCTCAAGTAATATAAAATATCTGAAGTAATTTTAATCAAGCAAGTGAAAGATGTTATGACAAAAACCTTCAAGATTTGAAAGAAAGGAATTGAAGAAAATATCAGAAGATAGAAAGATTTCCCATGCTCATGGATTAGTAGGATTAATAGTAAAACTGGCCATCCTACCACTAGGAACCTACAGATTCAATGCAATCTCCATCAAAATTCCAACACATTTCTTTACAGCTCTTGAAAGGACAATTTTCAACTTCATATAGGAAAGCAAAGTCGAACAGGATAAATTAAAACAATACTGAAGAATAAAAGTACTGCTGGAGGTATCATCATTTCTGATTTCAAGCTATACTACATAGTAATAGAACTGCATGTTAGCATAAAATTTTCAAACACATTGATCAGGAGAATCAAACTGAAAATCCAGACATTAATCCATATACCTACAGACACTTGGTTTTTAATAAAGAGGCCAGAAATATACATAGGAAAAAAGACATCCTCAATAAATGGTGCTGGTCAGCATGAATGCCTGAATGTAGAAGAATGAAAATAGATCCATATTTATCACTATGCACAAAACTCAAGTCAAAGTGGATTAAAGACCTCAGCATGAAAACCAAACACTTTGAACCTGAAAGAAGAGAAAATAGGGAACAACCTTGAACATATTGGCACAGACGTCAACTTTCTGAACAGAATGGTGAGAGCAAAGGCACTAAGATCAACAATTAATGAAAATAAGACCTCATAAAACTGAAAAGCTTCTTAAGACAAAGACCATCATCAATAGGACAAAGCAGCAGCCTATAGAGTGGGAAAAGTTTTTACCAACTTTACATCTGATAGAGGTCTAATATCCAAAATATATTAAGAACTCATGAGACTAGACATCAACAAATCAAACCATCCAATTAAAAAATGGGGTACAGGATGATAGATATGGATCTCTTTACATTCTTCTACATGCTGACATCCAGTGATGTAAACACCATTTGTTGAAGATGCTTGTTTCTCTCCATTGTACAGTTTTGGCTTCTTTGTCAAAAATCTAGTGTCCACAGGTGTGTGGGCTTATGTCTGGGTCTTGATTCAGTTCCATTGATCAATGTGTCTGTTCTTATGCCAATAGTATGGTGTTTCGTATTACTATAGCTTCTTAGTAGAGTTTGAGATCAGGTGTGGTAAGATAAGCTGTCCTGGTTTTTTTTGTTTTGTTTTGTTTTGTTTTCATATGGAGTACTGTTCTTTCAAGGTCTCCTGAGTGAGATAACCAAAGCCCCAAAGGACAAACATGATAGGTACTCACTCATAATTGGATATTAACTGTAAAGTAAAGGATAACCACCACACTACAATTCACAGACCCAGAGAAGCTAGGTAACAAAGAGAGCTTAAGGGGGACACAGAAATCTCCATGGGAAGGAGAAATAGAAGAGATCCTGCAGGTAGACTGGGGACAGGAGAGAACAGAGGCCAAGCTGGTGAGGGTGAAGAGACTTCTTCTACATTCTAGTCTCTTTAACATGCAAAGGTACTCTCTGCAGGTAATGGAAAGGTAACAACCTAACCACAAAACCTTCCTGCCTACAAGATGCGCTGGGGCAATGGTGGGCCAGAACATATGGACGTGATCAACCAATCAATGTCTGATTTAAGTTGTGGCTCACTCTACTTTAACGAAGGAGCCCATACCCTACATTGCTTAGATGGCCAAGATGGATAGCCCAGGGACCTAGCAAATATAACTGGCAAAAAAAAAAAAGCTTCAATAAAATTATTCTTATATATTACTATATTTCTAATGATATTCTATACTTGTAGATGGGTGCCTTGCCCAGTTGTCATCAGAGAGACTTTGTCTGGCAGCAGATGGGACGGGAGCAGAGGCAGAGACCCACAGTCAGGCATTATGCAAAGGGAATCCAAATGGAAGGTCTCCACTGTGTTCCTCCCCTTGGAGCTCAGGGAACTCCCACAGAGGAGAGGGAGGAAAAGTTGTAGGAGTCAGAAGGGATGAAGGACACCAGGAGACCATGGCTCATAGAATCACCTGAGGGCTCATCTGGGCTCAGAGAAGCTGAAGCAGCACCGGGTCTGTGTGGGTCTGCACCAGAACCTCTGCCTATATGTTATGGCCGTTAGCTTGGTATTTTTGTGGAACTCCAAACAACGGGAGTAGGTATATCGTTGACTGTTTTGCCTGTTCTTGGTACTCCTCCTTCTCTTCCTGGGTTTCCTTGTCCAGCCTTGATATGAGGGCTCTTGCCTTGTCTTATTGTAGCTTGTTTTGTATTTTTTGGTTGTTATCTCTTGGAGGTCTTCTCTTTTCTGAAGGGATACTGAGGTGGAGAAGATCTGGGAGGAGAGGGGAGGTGCGGGGAGAGCTGGAAGTATTGGGGGAGGACCAGTGGTTGCGATGTATTGTATGAGAGAAGGATCTAGTTTCTTTTTTCCCTTTCTTTTCATTTATTCTTTTTGTCTTTCGCATCTCCGTTTCCATCCCATTCATTTCTCCATCCCTTTGTATCCACTCTCTGCCCTTGCAACAATGCCCCTCAAAATAAAATTAAATTAAAGAGGAAAAGGAAAAGTCAATGTCATCACGAAAGCTGTCTTGTGACACAGTGAGTCACAGGGTATACCCTTTGGTCCACGCATCTTTACTTGCAAGTGTTATTGCAGAGCCATTGGTCTGGTTGGAGACCTCTGGTTTCTGCTACACTATGGATGCTGAGCCCTCCCTGCGATTTCTCTTGGATATCCTGTTGTTGCCCTGTGCCATGGAGACGCTGTAGCTTTGGGTCTGCTGGACACCCCCCTCCCCACCCCCATCTTCATCACTAGGGTGAGCTCTTCAGCATTGTCCTGGCTACTTTACCCCTTTGCAGCCATGAGCAAGGGGTGTGGCCAGTTGTTCTGCTATTATGCCCTCGGGGTCAGCTCTCCCACATCCTCACCATCAGGACCAGTTCCACTGTGTTGTCCAGGTGAGGTGCAGGGGCCACTCTCCTGCATGTTGCACCTGGTGAGAGACAGAAGCAGCTCTACCACACTTATGACCTCGGCGCCAGCTCTCCCACTGACCTCAGGCATAGAGGCGTGGGGTGGAAGGCATCTCTCCCCTACCTGTGCAGACAAAGGTCAGGGCAGGTTTCGTAAACTCATATTCTCAGTCCAGCTCACACCTGCTCCTGCAGCGCCGGCTTTACCAAGTGTTGCAGCTCCCTTGCCAGCTGGAGACTGTAGAGGCGAGGGGCTAAGGCATCTTTCCTTCACCATTGCAACACCGCAGATGAGGAATGCAGTACCAGCTATGCCCCCTCTCACGTCCTTAGGGCTGTTTCACCCGTGTCCCTGTTTACAGGGCCAATTCTACTGCCCGGCTGTTCTCCTGAGTGCTGCTGCTAGTGAGGGGTTGTGTCAGCCTCCCCCCCCCCCATCTGCTGCAGATGGCGAGGAGCAAGGGGAGGCATCTTCCTTCACATGTAGCAGGTGCAACTTCACTCTCATTCTCACACCCTCAGGGTCAGCTCACCTTTGTCCCTGCAAGTGGCGTCAGCTCCATTTTGCTGCCCAAGTGAGGTGTAGGACTTCAGCCAGTGAGCGGCAGGATTAGTTCTTCCTGGTGTTGCCACCAGTGAGGGGCTGAGCCAACTCTGTGAAGCCCTGTCCTATCAGCCTTCGGTGGTATCAAGATCCAAGACATCAACACAGATGGTGGTTGTAGCAGAGTCATGAGTCCAGACATAAGCAGAAACGCAGGTGCAGACATCAGCATGGCCCTGAGTGGCAATCCACGTGACAAGACAGCCACGTCAGCCTGCTCCTCACTGCTTCCACCTCTTCCGATCTGCCTCTGTCCCCATCACATTCTGGTGCTTTCTCCCATACCACACCCTTTATTTGTTCACCATAGTAGTGCCCTTCTGCCTGGCCCGCATGTGGGTCTCATTGTCTGGCTCCGTTCGTCAGGGCACTGGGCAGGACCCTGCTTCCAAGAATCATAATGCTGCCTGATGGCGCGGCCCCTGCGGCTCATGTGTAAAATTCTTCCCATCCCCAAGTGCAGAGACCTGGGGTAGAGCTGCCCTTGTCCTCATGGGGACACCCAGGCCTAGAAACCAAGAATCTATTTTCAATTAAAAAAAAATGTGTTTCAAGACAAAAATAACATAAATGAGTGAATGAACATAAAATTTAAAGGAGCACAGACTCACATAATCAAAAACTAAAATAAAGTTATGGATAAAGAAAATTAAAGACTAAATATACTGATAAACTGTACAAAAGGCATATGAGGAAGCTGTACAAATATTTTATATATATTTATATGTAAAACACATTTTATACTAGAATATAAAATAATCACATAATCATATTTTAAGATTTTAAATATATGTGTCTATATATAATTTCATTGTTAGGCTCTGTCACCTTTGGAATTTATGTTGATATTTGAACATGACAGTCTTGTAAAATGCTACTATTAAGTGTCACGCACAATGTTCAGTAGTAGATAACTTGTCTAGAACACTCAAAGCCCTAGGTTTATGTTCTAGAACAAAGAAAGAAAGAAGAAAGAAAGAAAGAAAGAAAGAAAGAAAGAAAGAAAGAAAGAAAGAAAGAAAGAGGAGGAGGAGGAGGAGGAGGAGGAGGAGGAGGAGGAGGAAGGAAGGAAGGAAGGAAGGAGAGAGAGGAAAGAAAGGAAATAAAAAGCGAAGACTTGATTAGGCAGTTAAAGTAAACTATGCCTTTTTTGAATGAAAAAGCTGTGGTCATAAATCATTTTTTTTTTTTAATTTATAAACTTTATTACAAGAAATCCTGACAAATAAATATCCTGTATCTCATGACCTTTTAACAATCCACAGATACTGTCAATAATCCAGTTCTCTAATTTCTTATCCCCTTCTTTTTATCTTACAGACTAAGACAGTCTTTGCTTGTCTCCAGTAGCTTGTGGCACAGCTGTTCCTCAAGGGCCATCCCAATTGGCCCTCCAACTGTTCCAAAATTTTTCCCAAAACCAGGGATAGAAATTATTCCTACCAAGTCCACTGAATGAAATTCAAAGTTATCCTTTTGCTAGCCCTATTGACGAGGCTGTGTTTTTCTGTCCTTTCTTTGTCCGTATTCCTCCCTTCTTTGTTTTCTGATTATAGAAAACTTAGGATTAAGTAGCAGAGAAGACAGTAGATATAAGTCTGTTTTTAACATTGCCTCCAGTGTTTCATGGTTCACCACATGACCTGTCGATTTCCAGAAGACACCCTTTTGCAGTCAGAGGCTTAATCTTCTGAACCTAGTTACCCAAAAGTGTTTGGGCTTCTTAAATACAGAGTAAGGGAAAAGGATCAAAGGGAAAAATCAGAATGACTGATGCATTATTTTATATGAGATTCTGTGCTGCAATATATTATAATCCTAGAATAAGCCAGCTCTTTAATCTAACCACTTGGTCATGGTTGGCGATTATTTGGAGACAGTGCTGAATCTGATTTGGTAATGGCTTAAGTGTTTTATACATCAATAGCTTCCAGAAAGCTCCTATCTAGGTACTTTCCAGTCTCTGGAAGGTGTTGCTTTCTGCTTATGTCTCTTTGGGCGGTTGGGGCTTTTAAAAACAATAAAATAAATAGCAGTCTATTTTTTTAATGTTTCTTAAAATTGTGGGTGGTATGAGAATTATGTGCTCTGCAAAATTCTAACAGTGAAATTATTGGAACTGTTATTAAAGATTTTTTTAAAAGTCATTTGTTTTCTATTTTTGGTCAAATCCAATTTTCTATTTTTTCTTAGCTAAATGTTGGGCATTGATTTTCTTCCCTGGGAAATCATTTATTTTACGTAGCTTTAAAAAATACCTATTGTGTAGTGTGAGTCGTGTCTTCTTGACTTAAAATTTATCTGCTCTTATGTCCTCACATCAAAAACTGTTTATTTCCTCTCTTTTATCTTGGCTGGCTTCACCTTTTGCCTTTTTTTCACTGATATTGTTGCATTGTGTTTAAAGAAAAGCTTTTATATTTACTGAGAAGTTACATTCTTTCATTTTTGAATGCATTAAAAATCTCGCTGTCGTTATTATATGTTTTCTTCTGTTTCCTTAGATATATTCTGCGGTCCCATTTTTAAGTCACTCAGTTGATTGCTATATTCCTTTATTTTATTATTATTTTAATAATGAAAGCATTTAAGATTCTTGCCTCTGAGAATAACTCTAGCTACTTTGCAGTATAATAACGTATTTTTATTTCTATTATTTGCTAAATAGCCTATCATTGTAATTTTGATTTCTTCTTGTTTGTCCTAATAGGTTTTTAAAGAATGTTTTAAATTACCAAATTGCTAGGTCTTATTTCTGTTTGATTTTTTAAGCGTCGGTTATTAATTTACAGACATTATATGATGACCAGACATTTTCCTACTCTATTTTTGATACACATTCTATTTGTGAGATATAATATAATCAATTCTTATAATTACTCACTAAAATTTGAGAATAAGATCTATGCTTTGTGTACCATACAAAGATCACTATATTCACAATTTAAAACCTGTGAGAGGACTAAAATTTTTTAATTATTTAACGTTTTGCTTTAACAATGGTGTTTCAGTCATTTGCTCATTCACCAGATGATATTGAAGACCTTCTCTGTGCCAAGCTCACATCTCAATGCAGGGGACACAGCTGTGAAGATGTGTGGAGGGTACTTTAGGCCAGTAACTTAAAACATAGGCAGAGAGACCTGAAAGTTTCTCAAACTCATAGCCAGGGCTCCATAAAATGGGTATAGACAAGCATATCACACAAATGCCTGTCTTTTGAGCAACAGAGTGGAAGTGCCCTTCTGAAACATTCTGTACTCTGTACACATTGTTTCACAATTAGCTGGTATTTAATTGGAGGTTTCTCACTTCCTTTTGAGACAGTGTCTTATGTAGGCTAGGCTGGCTTTGAACTCTTGATCCTCTTACCTCTGTCTGCCTGCTTGTGAGACTATTGGAGCATGTCCTCATGTGTCTTAGTTAGGGTTTCTATTGCTGTGCAGGAAAGAAAAGAAAAGAAACACAACCAACCAAAAGCAAATTGGGAAGAAAGGGTTTATTTGACTTACACTTCCACTATACAGTCTATTGTCAAAGCAAATCTGAGAAGGAACTTCAAGTAAGGCAGGAACCTGGAGGCAGGAGCTGATGCAGAAGCCATGGAAGAGTGCTGCTTACTGGCTTATTCCCCAGGCGTTTAGCCTGCTTTCTTATATCATCTTATATTGCCTAAGAGTAGCACCCCCAATGGGCTGGGCTCTTGCACATCAATCACCAATCAAGAAAATGCACCAGAGGCTTCCCCACTAGCCAATTTTGTGGGGTCATTTTCTCAAATGAAGATTCACGCTTCCTAAATGACTCTATCTTGTGTCAAGTTGACATAAAATTAGTCAGGACACAGTGCCTGCCTAGCTAGTATTTTATTTATTTATTTATTTATTTATTTATTTATTTATTTATTTATTTATTTATTTATTTTTGTAGTGCATTACATTTGGATGTCTTCTTGAAGCTCACAGTGAAATAAACTGGAATCACAAGCTAACACCATCTAGAATTTTCAGGAAGTAGGAGGAACCCAGGGCTTTGTGTATTCTAGGTGACAGACGTAGGAAAGTTTATTCTATTCTACCTAAACTGTGCTTTCTATCTTATTTTAGGAGTTGTAGTTTCGCTGTTTGACTTGTCCCTTTTTCTCTCTGTCTGCATTACAAAAATCAAGAGCTCTACACTGCTTTTGTGTGCACACCGAGGCATTTATGCGTGCACACACGCGCGGTGGGAGAGGGGGGCTTGGATAAATTCTCTAGGTTATATCCCTTATTCCAACAGTAGATGCATCTGACAATTCCAAGAATGCTTCTAGCAGACTTCAGTAGTGCATGAACCTGTGTGCCTGTGAGCTATGTCCCCTCCTCCCTACTACTCAGGGTCCACTCGGATGAGTAAAGAAGATCTGTGTGCTCCTTGAGCAGGAACAAGCCACAAATATAGAGAAATGAGCTCCACGCAGGATTGCCCTCCAACACGCTTCCCCACTAAACAGCAGCCAGAAACTGGTAGATTAAACATCCAGCTCTCAAGTCTGGACTTCCAGACAGGAGACTCGAAAGCTTCTTCCAAGGCACTGTGGATATAGTTTCCTTTAAATACTTGTATTGTTTTTTTAGAATTTCATATAATATATTTGGTTCATATTCAACCCTCACTCCTCTTAGAATCCTCCAAACTTTATGTCATGTTTTGGTTCTTGCCTTTGTTTTAATTACCCCTTGACTCCAATTGTGCTGCCCATATACTCCCAGATGTGGGGTCACCATGGGTGACATACCAGCAGTCACATCCATGAAAACTGACTCTTCCTTCCCCAGAAGCCATCAAATGCCCTTAATTTGAATAGAGCTCCTGAAGCCCTTCAGACTCCATGCTGGAATGATGAAAGGTGTGTGATCTTGCACAGAGACCACGGCTGCTATGAGGGCATGGGAGCTATGGTCCCGCCATGTCCAGAGACACTGTTTGTTCCAGCCCTTTGACTTTCTTCCCCTTTCATGAGATGGTCCCTGAGCCTTGAGAGGATGATGCAAATGTGCCATTTGTGACTGAGCTTTCCACTAACGCTTAAACCCTATATCTTGACCAGTTATGAGTGTCTACATTAATCATCATCCAGCATTGCTCAAAGAAAAAATCTCTGATGTGGTCTGAGAGTTTCACTAATCTATAAGTAGACAAACATCAGTTTAGGGGGGCATTTGATACTATGTCATCCAGCAGTAAGACATTAGGTAGATTCTGCCCTGGGACTTGTGATCTCTGTGGATTCTTGACAAGATTTGCTGGTTTTCTTCCTGTGAAGGTTTTAAATCCAATTAGAAAGCACTTGGTTACAATCTATGGTTTTCAGACCACTATGCAACTATTGCATCAAAGGGAATTTCTTGCCATGTTGGTCATTATTGTGGTTCACAGTGTTCATACCTAGAAGACTACTAACGTCTTTTGTCCCCACCAGTAGCCTGCATAGGAATCTCCATTGCTGTGAAAGTTAGCCAGCATGGAGGAAGTTTCACACTCAGTACTGACTTGATTTCTTTATGTCCTGTGACCAGTGCCTTTGGTGTCTTCACTGTGGTCTACCTAACAGTGACCAACTCTCCACTGCACTTGTGGCTTTCCATCTTCGCTGCGGTGCCTCAGGACTATCCTTTAGGATGGATTGCAAATGCTTTACCCATACGCAAGCCTTCTTTCAGATGCTGCTTCCCGAGAAACTCAGAGTAACACAGCTTCCTTGCCTCACACCACGAGTTTCACCCAGCTTTTAAGCAGTAGTGTTTTAAAAATCATCATTCTCAAATCTTTATCTAACAATATTTAGGCTCTGAAAAAGCATTCCTATGTCCTGGTTTCTAGGTTGTTCTTTTGTGTTTTACCTTGATGTTTTTTCAGTCCTTAGTATGTATCCCTTTTAAAAAGGAACCAAAGTGGTTGCACAAGTTTGCAGTCCCACCAGCAATGGATGAGTGTACCCCTTTCTCCACAACCTCTCCAGCAAAGGCTATCATTGGTGTTTTTGATTTTAGCCGTTCTGACAGGTGTAAGATGGTATCTTAAAGTTGTCTTGATTTGCATTTCCCTGATCGCTAAGGAAGTTGAGCATGACCTTAAAAGTCTTTTGGCCATTCGAACTTCTTCTGTTGAGAATTCTCTGTTCAGCGCAGTGCCCTATTTTTTAATTGGGTTGATTAGCCCTTTACGGTCTACTTTCTTGAGTTCTCTATATATTTTGGAGATCAGACCTTGAAAGGAGATAGAGACAAAGACCCACATTGGAGCACCGGACTGAAATCTCAAGGTCCAAATCAAGAGCAGGAGACGGAGCACGAGCAAGGAACTCAGGACCGCGAGGGGTGCACCCACACACTGAGACGATGGAGATGTTCTATCAGGAACTCACCAAGGCCAGCTGGCCTGGGTCTGAAAAAGCATGGGATAAAACCAGACTTGCTGAACATAATAGACAATGAGGACTACTGAGAACTCAAGAACAATGGCAATGGGTTTTTGATCCTACTGCACGTACTGGCTTTGTGGGAGCCTAGGCAGTTTGGATGCTCACCTAACTAGTCCTGGATGGAGCTGGGTGGTCCTTGGACTTCCCACAGGGCAGGGAACCCGGATTACTCTTAGGGATGATGAGGGAGGGGGACTTGATGGGGGAGGGGGAGGGAAATGGGAGGTGGTGGTGGGGAGAAGGCAGAAATCTTTAATTAATAAATAAATGAATAAATAAAAAAAAATAAAAAGGAACCAAACTTTCAACTTGACAGTTTATTAAAATTTGTAGATCTTTTGTTAGCATTGGAATAATTTCTGACTTTTTGTAATGATTTTCTTCCAGTTTTCTACCATACCATCTCTTAGGTCATCATATTTCCCATCTTTTTCTCTGGATTATACACCCACTCATGCTTCCTAATTATATTATTATTATTCAGTTCTGTATCTTTCCAGGCTCTCTGGAAGAATGAAGAATCACTTTATTCAAAGTCCCTAATGCTCTAGTGACAACAGCCATGGTTTTGCAGTAGTTGGATTTAAATTAATACAATATTTTCCTTTGTTACTCTTTCGCTTTTCAATAATTTTAGACATATTTGTTCTATTATGTGTGTATGAATTTTTTGCCTTCATGCACATGTGTGCATCATGTGTGAGCCTGTTGGACCCCCGGGACTGGCTTAGAGACGATTGTCAGCTACAATATGAGTACCGGAAGTCAAATACAGGTCCTCTACCACAGAAGTAAGTAACCTCTGAGCCAATCCTCCAGCCCTCTCTTTTCTTTTGGAATGCAAGTTAAAATGAGTTGTAGCTTGCTTTAGCAAGTTGCTTCAATATTAGAAGTGCTTGCTCAGAATGATACCATGCAGTTGGTATCATCTCCTTGAGATGTTGTGTACTGTCTAAGGTGCAAGCCTGTACTACATATAGTGATCTGTTCATATCCTCCACTATCAAGCCTTTGCTCATTTCTACCACTCCATACATGTGCCTGCAGGACTCCACCCTGCTGCTGATGGCAAGTGTACTGTGTGCTAGCACGTGACCCTATTATCACCCTCTTCTATTTTATTAATTTTCTTTAAACAAATGTTTAGTACTATTGCATTGTATCTATGCTCAAAACTCATGACATTTTGGTTATTGCACAAAAATATTATGTATATGCATAATTATTCATGTATGTCTACATATGTAGACATACATGAATTATATGAAAACAAAAGGCTGTATTTTGTTACTAAGAATGTTTGACATATGCAGGTATATGATTTGCATGAATACTGTTCTTATTATAGTCATTATTTTTTTCATCATTTCTCCGTCCAAGAGGTACACTTTTTGCTTTCATTTCATCTGGGCGTTTTTTCACCTTTTTAAAATGTTTGTTGATTCTGATCACACTGATGGGTGTGTTTCCATATTCTTCAGGGAATTTGAATGGCAGCTTACACCATTTGCTCAGAGGACATCATTTTTCCATGAGTCATCATGCAGAAAAACAACTTTCCCGTTATTGTCAATGTAGTCGTCAGGTGACTTCTCCCACCCTTTCTTAGCCATGATCAAAATAACAATTCTGCTTAAAGGAGATTGAGTTTCTCCTAGGCATCAGTCATAATGTCTTTTGCATACATTATGTCCAGTCCCAATGACGTTCGTGATATATAAGGGCTCCTGAATCCTTTTCCCAGACTGAATTCTCACAACTGTTAAATGATGGACCCGAAATCTGCTATTGCAAATCTTTCGTTCTTTCCATGACTGCTGTAAGTTTGAAGATTATGCTTCAATATGCTTTTAGTGTCCTTTGTTTTTACTGTGGTCAGGTCAGTAGGAAAGATGTATTTTTAAGGACTAGATGTTTAGTCACCTGCAAGTCTTCAGAGATAACAAAGGCATTTTTGTGATATCTGTTGATAGGATTTTTTTCCCTTGGTGAATAAGTAATATTCAGTGTTTGATGATATGGGTACATAAGAAGGTGGCATATTCCACAAGTGGTCATCTTGTGTGAATGCTGGCCATTTCTCTGCTGGTCACTATTGACATCATGTCCTTGCATAATGTCCTACTCACCCTATGTCACCCCTACATTGGTATATTGCTCTTCACAGCACAAGATATGCTTCTGGCTGCACTTTGGCTTGGTCCTCTACTGAAAGACAGATAATGTCTCTGGTATTCCTCTTGCAATTTCAGTATTTCCTATCCAGTGGTAGAAGTAAGAACAGAAAACGTACCACCAGTGATTGAACTGATCATGAAGTCATGAGCACAGTAAAGTGGTATCCAAATAGAAAAACCTAGAGTTAGATCCGGCTGCCCACTTGCAAATACTTATAAAGATGATAAATGATTCTTTTCCTTGAATGAATATCTTTGGTACTTAAAATTTACTGAACCTAATTCTCCCATGGATTCAGGATCTGAATCTGACATCCACAGTCTCAAACCGAGCCACACAGACAGAGCTAAGTTAAAGCTCAAAGTTGAACTCTCCTGACTGGTTTTTTGAAGGTAATTTTAAATTACACATCTGTACATACGTGGCAATGTCTCCAGTTTCTACAGAGCTTTATCTCAACGTGCATGGCTATTGTCTAAATGTGCAGTGCCTTTAGGATCTCAAATGTCGACGAGCCATTGTGTACCTGAAACCTCGCAGGGATTTTTGTGGACGCTCTAAAAGTCCCCATAAACTGCTGTGCTCTGTTATATTGCTACTGCTGTGGTCACACAGTTATTCTCTTAGACCCATTTGCCCAGGGTTGGAGTACTCTTTTAGAAAAATCCAGGTGGCTGCAGACCTCAGTCTCTTTGTGGTTGGAATGGTGTTCTATTGTGTTTTTGTAGGGTCTGCCTTCTTCTTCCTGAGACAGTGAATGTTTGGAAGCCAGGAAACAAGTTACTGGTTTGCTTACAAAGAAGAGTGAATAGACTTCTTTTTCAGCGATTGAAAATAAAATCTAAACGGGACCAAGTAAACTTCCTCAAGTCATAAGAACATCAGGCTGTTTAGATACCATGCCATGAGCACACAACCATTAAGAGTCAAGCTATGTTTGGGCATATTACTGGAATAAACCCGGAGATTCCTTCATGAAATTCCACATGGGTGAGCAGGTAGGATACACAATGGGAATTCTGAGGACGAAAGCTCAGGAAAGAGAACAGAGAGGCAAATAGCTCCTTGAAAACAAAATTAACCAATTTTACAAGTTCACCTCAGGGTGATGGCATAAACTCCTAAGTTCTTCTTGGGTCAATACCACAAGTATTATCCAAGACATTACTATAGAATTGAGTGCCAGTCTTAATTTGTAGAAAACAAGACGTGGAAGGTAGTCAGCAACCACATTCTTAGTAAATATCACTGGATGAGGAGGAGAGCGGAGAAGAGAGACAGCAGCGCTGTTTGGCCTTGGGACATCACACAGAACCCATCTCTTTAGTTTCAGTATCCCCAGTGGATGAGATACTAGTTTTGCTGCATTGATTGCTGTTTCATAATATAAAATTTAATTATCTCTATTATTTTACAATAAGCTTTTCTGCCTAGGGGCCTCGGGCACAGGGTACGGTTAGTAACAAATCTAATAAATAAAGAAATAAAGCACTTCATTTCCTTTTCAGAGGGAAGTTGTATTTTGCTCTGTATGTTTTGAGCTTAGGGGAATTCACGGGAGCTTTCTCAAATACACTTGTTCTTTGGCTTAGATGAAGCAGAGGCATCTTCCAGAAGAAAAGTTTGAGAAAGGCAATCATCCCAGGGCTCCAAGACATCCAGCCCTGGAAACCATTGTGCCGCTACTTAGCAGGGCCTGGAGTAAGCACAGCTGTGTCTCCACACACACTCGGGATGGCTTCTTACTCGCCGCGCTTCTATTATTGGATTCCCCTTCATTACATTTGTTTAGCACAAGCAGCGCAGAATTAAGGGCCCTGACTCTGATTAATCCTTCACCCACTTACACTTTTGTTTACCCAATTGTTTTCTTTAGAGCCGAGATTTCAATATTAGACAGATGCAGGTTAGCAGATACAAAACATAGCTTTGGAGAGATGAGAAACTGCTATTGAGAATGTAATTGAAGTCAAACAGTAAGCCGAGCTTGTACAATAGCCTAGCGAGATGAGAAGTAGATGAGATGTATTTATTATTGAGCTAGCTAGACTTTGGGGAATATGCAATAAAGGGTCTGCCATCCAAATATATACTGTAGTTCTCAACATCATGCATTTAATAAGCATTTTATAATCATAAATTATGCATATACTCTAGGTCTGGTGCTATTGAAAACGAGGAAAAAAGAGATAAACAGTCTTCCTTTTGAAGACCAATAAACCAAGAGTGAATATAAGAGAATATGAAAAATTATATTATAAGCTGGAATATAGGAGTCCCTGGGAAATGAGGAAAAATAAAATTTTATTTCAAGACTATATAGAACGGAGTAGAAAGATAGGAAAATCTTACCGAAGACGGGGGGCTTCAAGTTGGCCTGAAAACGTCTCAACAGTTTGCAATTGCATGTGTCAATAAGATAGAAATGAATATTGGGCCCACCACTGAGTGAAGAAACAATCCCAAAGAACATTGTGAGAGTCTCACTCTGTGTGATGCAGATTCAAGAAAAATGAAGAATGGGTCACTCAAAATATATACAAAGATGAACCTAGAAAGAAAATAATTAGTATCAATAATAACGGTAGTAGTTCCTTTAGCTCTGGGGAGAGGCAATGGATGTAACAAGATGACTGACCCACAGAAACAGTCGCCAGGGAACCAGCAGTGAAACACTCTTAAATATGTTAGTTTCTTTTTGAACATTGTTCTTCATAGCTAGGCAAGTGTGTGTTTGTGTGGCATCTCCGTGACTGTGATATATTTCAAAATAAAAGGCTTCAAATACACAGAGCATAAGTGAATATTTTTATTAATATGGTGAGAAGGAAATGAGTTGGCTGCTGTAGAGGTCAAGCTATTTGGGGCAGTGAGATTGCATTAAAGCTCTACTAAGTCTTATGAGATTAAAGCGAGGCTATATTTTAGCATGTGAAAAATAGCATTAATACCAGAATTAATTTAGTATCAATAGAGATTTAAAAAAAATAAAAATGTGAGGGTGATCTAAAGCTTTGGGAATGATAAGGCTTTATTGGTTAGAATTTTGAAACCACATAATAAGCATCGACTATTAGAGCCTAAGACATTATAGGGTTATAGAAGTGCATTCTCCTCTATTTGCAGTACATGTTCTGAACAGCAAATCTCCACTGTGAGCATCTTTTCCAGTCTGCATAATGAGAGCAGAGTGAGCAAAGGTAACAGTGGCGGTATTAGAGTCCCCACAGTAAGGGGATCTCAGGGAAGATGCCTCTCAGTCTGAGAGTTTGGGAAATTCACTCTGAAGGAAAGGGAAAGCCATCACACAGTTTTGTGGGGTTGTGTGATTTCACATTGATTTTTGAAGGCACTGTCCTGCTGTCTGGGTCACAATAGGCCGTGGGACTAGGAATCAGACAAGGACAAGCTCAGCAAGGACTGGTCAGGAGCCAGCCTCAGTCAGGCGAGAGAGAGGATGGCTTGGGCCAAGGAGCTGCTATAAAATGATAAGATGTATTCAGGCTCTGAAGATACTTTGAAAGTAGAATACATGACGTCGATGATACGGTTTTAGAAGAAAAAAATAACAGGCTAAGAGGGTTTGAACAAATGATAAAACAGCTCTCATCTGAGATGAGGAAGAAGAGTGAGCTGAGAGGTGTGTCATACAGGGATAAACGTGTAGGTGGGAAAGTCCCAAGTAGCGAGGAGACCTCGAGACTACTTATTCCTGACTCATCCTCTTGCCTCTCTGTGTCTGTCCTCCATCTTGAAGGTTCATAATCTTTCAAGAGCACCTTTGGTTAGTGTCTCCAGCTTTCATGGCGTTTAGTTCTCACACAGAGGGTTCCTGTAGTCCAACATCTTGGCCTTCTTCTCCAGGGTTTTGAACTACCTCCAAGCAATCAATATGATAGAAGTCAATCATTAACTTTTGTCCAGTAAAATTGTTTGTACATTACAATGAAAACACAGATTTGGTCCAAAACAGTTATAATGTTAGAGGCTTGCAAGTGATTCTTCAGACTCAACCAGAAGATTCCTGGTTCTCCTCTATCTGTTGAGTCTACTGTAGCTACAGAAGTTGCCCTTAAATGCACTGCCCATTCTGTCTGCCCATAGACGTTCATATAGTTTTATGGCACACAAGTCTTTCCTCAAAAGAGAGAGGCTTTCTCAATCATCGTATCTAAGCTACCAACTCTATCACTTCTTGTGGCGTTAACTGCCTGTTTTCCTCCATTAGAATTGTGAATTTTTATAGCTGGATGTCGTTGTTGTTATTATTTCATGACTCACACTAGAACAAAGCCTTTTTCCCACTTGAAACCTCTTTTCAACCGAGACATTTTTATATGGCCCTGAGCACAGAGGCGTACTAGTTAGTTTGAAATGTCAACGTGCTATAGCCAAAATTACCTGGTATGCTGGTTAGTTTTGTAAATAGGACACAAACTAGAATCACCTGGGAAGACAGAACCCCAACAGAAGAACTGCCCCTACCACACTGGCCTGGAAGTGTATCTGTGGGGCATTTTTTTTTTTAATTAATGATTGATGTGGAACAGCCATTCCTAGGCGGGTGATCCTGGGTTGTATGAGAAAGTTGAGAAAGACATGAAGAACAAGTCATTCCTGACTCCAGATTCCTGCCTGGAGTTTCTGCATTCTCTGTGTGTGCATCATTCTGTGTCTCTCTGTGGCTCTGTCTCTCTCCCTTTCTCTGTCTCTCTCCCCCTCTCTCTTTCTCTTCTCTCTCTGTCTCTCTGTGTCTCTGTCTCTCTCCCTCTCCCTCTCTCTGTCTCTCTCTCCCTCTCTTTTTCTCTTCTCTCTCTGTCTCTCTCTCTCTCTCTCTCTCTCTCTCTCTCTCTCTCTCTCTCTCACACACACACACACACACCACACTGCCCATGATAAACTATAACCCAAAGCCAAATAAAGCCTTTCCTCCCCAGGTTGTCTTTGGTCAGTGTTTTATCACAAGCAACAGAAAAGCAAACTAGAATACGCAGGAAGAACTCCAGTTGAAAAATTTCCTGGATCAGGTTGGCCTCCAGGCATGTCCATGGAGAACTGCCTTGATTATTGATTGATGGGGGAAGAACTGAGCTACTGTGGGTGGCACCATTATTTTAGCAGTTAGTCCTAGGCTACATATGAGAACCAATACCCTGAGCTACATAAAAAGCAGGAAACAGGTCCATTCATTTCTCTCTGCTCTTGACTGTGCTTATAATGTGACTGGCTAATTGAGTCCCTAGAGTGATTTCCTCTCAAGGATGAACTGTAACCTGGACTCATAAACCAAAGAAACCATTTTACCTCATCTACGTTGTTTTTGGTCAAGGCGTCTTCTCCACAGCAACGTAAATGAAACTAGAACAAAAACTATGAAAATGTCTATGAAAATCAAACACTTTCCAAAAATCATAGTCCATTTATTTTAAACAATGCTTTCTACAAGTAGTTTTAATATATTAAAGATGAAAGCAAGTTGCATGCTAATAAAATAGGTATGCCTGCTTATTTTTACATAAAGAATTAAATCATGGATATATATATAGATATATATATCTATATATATATGATCTTAGAGGATATAGATTATCTTCAGTGTTTTTCAGAGTTGATCAATATTTTTATTTAAAACTGTCAATGTTGAGGACGCACTGCTTTGCACACATACATAATGTAAAATGGTAGAAGCACCAATTAGGGGAAATTTCAGAAATTGTTGGAAATTCCATCCTAATCCCAAGCCAAAATTCATTTAGTGTTTCTTTTCTTTTATAAAATTCAGTTAGCCACTCAAACAAGCAATTTTTCAAATCAAATATTCTAACCCAGTACAAAGCAAAGGCATACTAATATGATACTGACATGCTGAGAAAGGACAGTGGAAAAATATTCAAACTCTTTGTTTTCCATAATTAAACCATTAGGATCTCATAAGAGCAGAAAATTTAGTGTTTACAGTAAAAACACCACAATTAATAACATCCAATAGCCAGGGATCTGAACTGAGGGGTTTCCAACAGCATTTGTTGGTGTTGTGTAGCCCGAGGCAGAGTGCACACCCCAAGGGTTCAGGCTTAGTGAATTCACACAGTGCCACACGGGTGGGTTCTGCTGGGATTTCTTCAGATTCATAATGCCTTTGAATTTGAACTGACTTTTGATCATTGAACATTAAAAAACCTTTTACTCTTGCCAAATTCTGACTGTCTCCACACTCAGTTATAGGAGCCCATAATGAGACCTGGGTACCTGGCACATAACGGGGCCCTAACAATTACTTGTTCCACGGGTATTTCTATGGTTGATGGATCTTGTTAGATTCAGTAGGTCTTGTGCCCAACGAGCTGGCAGCAAACATGACAAGCAGATGCCCTAAATCTCCTTCTACTCTCTGTTAGGTTGCTGCATTGGATGAAAGTTTGAATTCAAATTTTGCAAATAGCAACACAGCAAAAGCAAAGTTTTCCTTTTCACTTCAAAGCTTAAAGAGGAAGCAGAATTTTCTGGTTTACTTAAAGTGCCCAGGTCCTTCCGGAGCTATGCAAATAAGTTACCCACAAGAAGGGCCTCTCAGGACACGAGACACATTACTTCCAGCCGCCTGTCCTGCCCCAGCCCTTCTGCCAACAGTGTAACAGTTCATGGGCTGCCATCACTGAGAAGATAAGTAAGAGGTATTTTGAATCCCTTTAGCATGAGGAAATGGTTTTGAGACACATGAGGAACAGGAAAGGAGATCACGGGAGGAGGTGAAGAGGTTTTGCAGTTTTCGTAAAGAAGGGAGAGGACCAGTGAGGGTGGAAAGGACAAAAGATTAGGAGAAGAGAGGAGGACAGCTCAAGGTTATTTATGAAGGAGATTCTGAGAAGGTGAGCAAATAAGTCTCCTCCATGGATTTGCTACTTTCAATCTTCAGCACTGTACAAAATAAAGGCCCTCAAGGACCTTACCTCCGGGAGCCATAGTAAGCTGCTTCATCCCTCTCCATCAGAGTTACAGATGAACAGTTGATACATGACGGTCATTTTCTTTGAACTTTTCTGTTTTGTTTTGCTGGGAAAGTCCATACCACTGTGTCCATGTTCTGTTTACCTATAATACCACTGCATGGTAGTCACCAAATGAGCATTTGAGGGGACGGATGAAAGGATATGGAAGCTGGTCCTCACCTTGACTCACATATTTCGGGAGCTGAAATTAGATCCCACCTACTGGGAGGTGAGGGAGCCTGTGTCACCCAACAAAGCTCAGCGTTCTCGGCACATACAAAGTCTCATGTCCTTGCTTCCTGGGTTTAGGCACCAGGGGTTCTGTGGCTGTGCCCAGGATGAAAGCACTGTCCCCAGCTTACTCTGAGGCAAAGACAGCCTGCTTTTAATTAGGTGCAGGAGCGTTGTTGGGTTTGTAATTTTCTCTTTCTTTTTTTTTATTTTTGATGTCATGATGTGTGTTACATATTTAATTAAAGAGGATCTAATGAGTACTTCTAACAGCCCTAGGGTCAAAAGAGCCACTGCAGAGAGCCATGCAAATGAGCTGGGCTTTATGGCTTCCCTAGTGAGTAGCAGTGATGTGGTCCAAAATGGTAGAGTCGGTGGGAGCCCATCAGCTTTCCAACTTCTACAGAAAAAAAAAAAAAAAAAAAAAAACCCAAAGGGAAACAAACAAAGACCTGGGAAATACACTTGGCAGGCTTTGTGTCTGGGTCCAGTAAATTTGTCTAAGCATAAAAAAGGAAGTCTAAACTTATAAAGTAGAATATTCAAATGAGCCAACTGGGACAATATCCTAGGCCAGAGAACATTCATGAGAACAAAGACTCAGGAAAATGTTTCTGGACATAGCAAGATGAATCAGAAAAGAAAAGAGACAAGGGGGAGATGAAGCATAGTGTACTAATACATTTGGATCTCATCTTGTAGGAAATAGGTCACTGAATGTGCTTCCTTTGCCGTGAGTTGTCTTTGTGTCTGCGCTTACTGCTCAATAGCACCAGCTTTGATTTACCTACAGACATGTCTATATTCCCATCAGTATCTGGACTGACTCCTGGAGACTGAGTCCCACATATTTCTGTTCCTATGATCCCTGCTAAACTTACGGTCCCATAGCATGATTGCACTTGCCTGTTGGGTTTTTCTTCATCCTGGCTGATTGTTGATTTTCTGTTGATTGCTATTTCTCTGAAACTTTTGGATTTGAGGGATGGTTAATTATTACTATTTGTTTTGCTATATAATATACTATTGTATATTACACCAGAAATCTTCCTCAGAACCTTCCATAAAACAAGAAAATTTTCAAATACATTATCTGTAGTGTTTTGAAGTTTTGAAGAAAAGAGTAGACTAGTACTTATGAAAGTCTGAAGTAGGAAAATTTTCTAATAATTTTTATTTTTACTGAAAATATTTTTTCAGACAATGTATTCATATCACATTTTCCTTTTCCTTAACTTCTCCCAGACACTCTTCACTTTCTCAACCACCCAAATCTACACACTTTTATGTCTGACATTAAAAAACAAACATAGAAAAAATGGACAAAAATGAACAGCTCAATAAAAACAATAAAAATGAAAAAATCAAACAACAACAGAAACAGAATAGGACAAAACAGAAAAAGGAGACAAAGAAAAGCACAAGAAATGCATACAGAGGTACACACATACAGAGATGGGGGAGAGAAAGAGAGAGGAGAGAGAGAGAGAGAGAGAGAGAGAGAGAGAGAGAGAGAGCCCATAAAAATACTAAGTGAGAACCATAGTACATGAGCAAAAGACCTGTAATGTTTTTGTAAATGCCCAGAAAAGCACTATGAGATTTAAAAACCTCTAAAACATAATGCTGACTTCATTTTGTGTTGGTCATCTACTGCTGGGCATGGAGATTGTCCTTAAGTATTATTTGTATTATCAGTAAGTATTATTGTATTATTATTGTAAGTATTGTATTATTATTGGAGAAAATTAATTTTTTATTTGTGGTGAGTAGTTATCAATTGGAGACAGATTCTGGGTTAGGGATAGGGACTTCTGCTTACCTCCCCTCTCAGCCCTGAGACTCCATCTGATTTAGATCTGTGTAAACGGAGAGTGCTTGTTCATTTCCCAGATGCCCAGACTCAAATAACCATGCAGAATCTATATTAATTACAACAAAGTTTGGCCAATAGCTTAGGTATATTACTAGCTAGCTCTTACATCTTAAATTAACCCATTTCCATTAATCTGTGTATCACCATGAGGCTGTGGCCTACTGGTAAGGTTCTGGCATCTTTCTCCTTTGACAGCTACATTGTATCTTCCTGACTCTGCCTTCTATCTCCTTGAATTCAGTTTAGTTTTCCCACCTAGCTCTCTTCTGCCCTGCCATAGGCCAAAACAGTTTCATCCTTAACTAATGGTAATAAAACATTCACAGAATAGAGAGGGGAATCCTACATCAGATCTGTGTAGGCCCCGTGTATGCTGCCCATGGTCTCTGTGAGTTCACGTGTGCATCAGCTCTCATATCTAGAAGACCTTGTTTCCATGGGGTCTTCCATCCCCACTGGATCTTAACACTCTTTCCACTTCCTCTTCCACAAAGTTTCCTAAGGGGAGGGATTTGATAGAGACATCTATTTGGACCCATGGGGTCTCCCACTCCCTGCACACCATCTAATTGAGGTTCTATGTATTTGTTTTTATCTGCCACCATCTGATGATGGCTGAGCAAGACACTGACCTATGAGTATGGCAGAATGTCATGAGGAGTCATTTGATGGCTACATTCCTTAGCAGAACTGACGTGTTTGGATTTTAGCTAGCTCCATGGCCTAGCTAGATTTGGTGAGCAGTTTCAGGCATGGGTTCCATCTCATGGAGTGGGCCTTAAATTCAATAGTGCCACTACTGAGCAGCATATCTTGCAGGAAGTCACCACTGCAGACAGAAGGGTTTATATCTGAGTTGATGCTTACCTTTCTCCTTTGTCAGCATGCATGCAGAGTACCTTCCAGTGCCATGAATATTACTTAGTACACAATAAGGTTCTAAGCAGGTAGCAGCTCCATTTCTCTATGTTCAATGAGTTTTGACGATATTGTCTTCCACAGTAGGGTCTTAGCATCAATTTGGGAGGAGCCACCAATAGTTCTGTCAATAACTTAGATTGTTTGTTTGGGAAGATCTTGAGGTCTAAGCCAGCTGGTTTATATAATAAGACCTTGTCTCAACAAAACACATAAGTATTAAAAAAAAAAACTCCTAAAAACCTTCTTTTGAGGTAACAGAGAAATTATTGGTACAAGACATTATATAAAACCTATGTTATTTATATGATAACAGCATCATGTAATCTAAGATACTGTCTTTTTGATGGACTTTAAAATTTGCTATAAATCTTTTGGTACATCATGGAGAAGAGTATTTCCATCCCTTCCCCATGTATATTGGCATGTTTTTTCATACCTCCATCAGTAAAGCTCACTGAATGTGATACTATAGTTTCCTAAGCTGCAGGAAAAAAAGGGTATACACAGATGCCTCCTGGGTCTTTTAGAACTTCATTTTCTAGAAGCTTCTTTCTTGAATTATTCCCTCTCAGAACCCATAGTAGTAAATGCTGAAGACCCAGGGAAGGACCATATGTGAGCTGTCTGGTCTCCGTATCCAATTACACCTTGACTTTGAACCATTCCTCAGCTAATCTGCAAAAAACCTCCAGATAACTCCAGACCCTAGGTATCTCAACATTCTCAGCTACAGCTCCACATATGTAGCAAGATGAGAAAAACCCAGAGACAGACGTTGGGGTTCAACCTGAAGATCAGAAAAGCAAAGCAGTGGGTCACTGGCTCTTAGCTCTACCTCAGCCCTAAATGGTGATCCTGCTTCCGTAACTCCTCAGAACGAAGCTGAGTTGAGACTTGTCTCCTCCAGTCTTCTATTTCTCTCTAGTGCTGGGATCAAAGGCATGCACCACTAATGCCCCGTTTCTATGGAGAACTATTATGGCTACTGGGATTAAAGGTATGTGTCACCACTGCCTGGTTTGTACTGCTGACCAGTGTGGCTGTTTGATTCTCTGATCTTCAGGCAAGTTTTATTTATTAAAATACAAATGAAATATCTCTACACACATAACTTTGGCAGGAACACGTCATCATTCTGTACGTTCCTCACCCATGGGCTCTGTCAGGAAATAACACTTACAGCTGTCATTTTGTGCTCTGGAGTTTAGAGTGTGGATTAAAAAGAAAAATTAACTTGGCACTGTCCCTGACAACTCCTGGGCATGCATACGAGGGAACTTGAAGGTAAAAACGCGACTTGTGAATGCCTTTGAATAAACATGGGTAAAGATAGTCAGATAGATGGATTGAGCAGATTCAGAGAAACACTGTCAATTGTCAAGTATAAATGGTGAATATGTTGTTATTCATTGAACAATTTTTCAACCTTACTGCAAGCTTTAAATTTTTCAGAACAATTTTTAGGCAGTATTTTAAAATGCCTTTCTTTCCCCAAAGTTTTGTTCACCAAGGAAGCCCACATTCATTCACATGCCTCCCATCTCCTATAAATCCCTTAAAAGGGTCTTTTTGAATAAAAACTGTTTCTTCCTGCTGCTTTCTTCAAGGTCTTTTTCTTGTTTGGCTGAGACCCTCCAATGAAAGGAGCCAAAACGGTTTCTTTAGGGGACTCTGCCATTTTACAAAGTAGGGAAAGGGGTTAGGATTGAAATTACCAATACATTCATATATTTTCTTTAAATTTCATGACAGGTTTAAAGGGATTTTTAAAACTACCCAATACTAATAAAACACAACAAGAGATTTCCATTAAATTTAATATCTCTTAGTAAAGCTAGGGCAAAATTTACAGTTCAAAACTTGCATTAAAAGTTTTCCAGAGGAAAGCTATGAGATATTGTCATCAAACACGCCCTAACTGTGCAGCAAATCAAACATGGGGGTGAGGTGCTCTCATAAAGCATGTTCACATTTATCAACTCTCAATCCTAGGCTTCCTTTACTATACAATTCATCCTCAATAGTCCTGTCTGAGACCCCCTTCCTCCTTTATAGGTCCCTGGTCACATCCAAATATTGTACCTCTCTGTTCTTGAAGGTGCCGTTACTCTAAGGGGCAGGAACAGGCTACACGTGGGACCCTGATTCTATTGGAAAGAGGATTCCTCATTTCATTGACATTTTAAGTTACTCCTCCCCACATGGCCACGGAAATTGAAACTCTTTTCCCCTTGAAAATACCACTTCCTCTATATAATCCCAGTGGCTGATGATAGTGGTAATAAGAGAGGAAGAAGGGAAAATCATATTATTGACTATCATTTGGTGAGCTTTATGCTACTACTTTCTCTTATAAGTTTCTGCAATTAATCCTTCAGGACCCTATGGGTAGATATCACCCTCATCTGAGAGATGACCACCTTAGAGACAAGGAGACTGAGGGCCATGAGGGTTGAGTAATTTACCCACCACTACACTACTAGGAAATGACAAAAGCAGTTTCTGACCAAAAAGCTGTGCTTCTGACCTCTCCATTCTCCTCCCCAGAGTTCTCATTCAACAGGCTTTATGCCTGCACCTGAGTCCCAGTCCTGGACATCCAACCACTAGAACGGGTTAGTTTTCATGCATGGCAGCACCCACAACAGTGTTCCTCGCTACCCCTGGGTGTCTGCCAAGCTTTGATGCCTACACCACACTGTCCTCAGTGTCTATAAACTCCAGGGCTGTCTCACAGGGGTTTCCCACCAACCTACAAATTCCAGTTTAATCACGGTCCATATTTGTGGTGATGGTCTTGTAACTTCCTAGCAGCTAATCTGTTCACCGGCACAGCCATATGGCATGACCACCCACCATTCACAGCTGAGACTTGAGCCTGCCATAGCTCTTTCTCACTTCCACCCTTGACCTCCCCTTTCCTTCACCTCCATTTCAAGTAAACTGGTTCACGGTACTCTAAGTCCTAGTAAACAACCATGCCATTCCATACTCACGCTAGTGCCAGGCTTACTCGTGGCATCATTCAATGCTGTGCTTCCTATGCCAACCCTCTCCCTCACAGTTCTTTTTTATTTCTTTTCTTATTTTATTAGAAGAAACTATCTTTTTTCATTTTACATACCAATCCCAGCTCCCACTCCCTCCCCTCTTCCTGTTCCTTCCACTTCCCCATTCTTCCGCCATCCACTCTGCAGAGAGATTAAGGCACATTGCTTTGAGGAAGGACTAAGGCCCTCCCCCACTATATCTAGGCTGAGCAAGGTATCCCTCCAAAAAGAATGAGTTCTAAAAGGCCAGTACAAACTGGGGATAAATACTGGTCCCACTGCCAGTGGCCCTACAATCTGCCTCAGCCATGCAACTGTCACTCACATTTCGAGGGCTAGTTTGGTCCTATGCTAGTTCCTTTTTTGTCTGGCCAGAGCTGGTGGGTTCCCATTAGTTTAGGTACGCTGTTTCAGTAGGTATCTCCATCATGGTCTTGACCCCTTTGCTCATATTCTCATTTCTCCCACTCTTCAACCAGACTTCAAGAGCTCAGTCCAGTGCTCCAATACAGGTCTCTGCCTCTGTTTCCATTAGTTACTGGCTGTAGATTCTATGGTGATATTTAAGATATTCATCAGTCTGACTATAGGGCAAGGCCAGTTCAGGTACCCTCTCCACTATCATTTAGATCATTTAGGGTCACAGTTCTTAACTTGGAAATATTGCCATCTGCTTTCTCTATCCATTTTCCAAGGTTTAAATTATAGCTGCAGACTGGAGGTGTGGCTCAGAGGGTAGATTGTGTGTTTTGTATGTGCAAATACAGGAATTCAATTCCCAAGACACCACACACACACATACACACACACACACACACACAGAGAGAGAGAGAGAGAGAGAGAGAGAGAGAGAGAGAGAGAGAGAGAGAGTTTGGAATATCCTGTTAAACTCTAATTGCAGAAGTTCATGAGAACACACTGAACATTTGTTTAATGAGTCAATTTAACTACACTCACCTGACATTTTAATCTTATGTGAAATCTTTGTACATATCAACTAATTTCATTTTGTCTGAAAGACACCTGTACTGTTTCCTCCCCGTCCCACCTACGCAGGTGATACTAAAAATATTTTCATCATTAATGACGAACACAATATGCCTTTCCTTGCTGTCTCATTCTAAGGTCTTAAACAGAATCCACTGAGTTTTTCCCTAAGTCAGGGTACCCATACTTTTCTTACCACCCTTTCCTTGGTCCTATTAAAACTTCCCCACCTCTCTCATTACATATATCTTTCTCTCCTCTTTACAGTTTCTGTTCTACCTTATACATCTTTGCTCTCCCCGGCCTGTAAAATCAAATGCCATTCTACTGACTAGCTCACCAATCCCTTACTCAAGCAGCCAACCCACCCTCTCGGCCGAGTTGGGCTCCACCCTCAGGGAAGAGAATATTCACATCCTTGCCAAGCTTGCTCAGGAGCTCTTTGCAATGGCCTCCCAACCAGCTTCTCCAAATGGTTCTTTTCAAAAATTTTAAACATGATTATGGTGTATGTATAATGTGTATGGGAACACACATGTGTGCAGAGTATATGTGGAGAAGGGGGCAAGCTGGGGAAGTCAGTTCTCTCCTCCACCCTTACCGTGGGTTCTGGGATTTTACTCCGGTCTGGTCAGCAAGCGTTTTCCCCACTGAGCATCTCACTGGCCCTTACTTCCGTTTCTCAGTCCTCCTTGCGTGAGCACTCTGAGGAACCAGAAACCTTCCATCTCCTCTTTGTACTCCAGGCGGCTCTTCTGCGCTCACTCTTTCTTCCCTTTTCCATTTCAATCCTCCTTCACAAAAACAGAGCGCTGGGAGGAGGAAAGGAATCAGCAGCTATTGGAGGGGAACAGCAGTGGGTAGAGGGATGTGTGCTAGAGACACGTGTATGTACACGTATGAAATGCCTTAATGAAGCCTGCCATTGTGTATAACTAATACACATGCTAGTGAAAACACTAAATGCCAGAAACCTAAGATGATAACCTTTACCACTAGCCCATGACCTCTCCACTCCTTTTTAACCTCTTGGACTGTCATACATTCTGGTGTCTGCTCATTTTCTCCTGATCTGTAATCTACAATTGCCAACGTGTTCCTAGATATCCACACAAGACGGACACATTTTAGATTCTGCTCTAGGTGGACCCCATCCAAATCTGTTTAGAGTGCTTCATTGCTGCTTTGTGCAGTAAGGCTGTGAAGACCACCAGCTCTGCCTAAATCCGTCTATTCCTGTGCCGACTTCAGCGGCAAGGCATGCAGTCGGACATCTTCAGCAACACTGCGCAAACCTCACCATCACGCTGTCCGTGGTGATATCTTGTTTGTACTCTAACCAACAAAGCCTGGAATAAGAGTGCAGACCCACAAAGGGCTGGCTCCTGTCTCTGCCCATTTTATATTCCTCCCTATGCCCAGCCATATCACTTTCTGTGCTCCCTAGTGCTAGGATTAAAGGTATGAGATTCCCCAGTGCTGAGATTAAAGATGTGAGCCACCACCGCCTGACCTCTATGGTTAACTAGTGGTTAGCTCTGCCCTCTGATCTTCAGGCAAGCTTCATATGTTAGACTACAAACAAGATATCATCACAGCCGGCCTTCTCAAAAGCCTCTAGAAATTCCCGGCTACCATGGGATCTGATCCAGCCTCTTCAGACCGTTAAGTTCACCAGAGCCTTCCCTTAGTTTTTCAGCGTTATGCCTTCCTCTGCCATCTGCTTATACACTTCTCTAACAAGACAAGCTTTGAAAAGTTTGTTTTTTTAAATGCTATGCCATTACTTTAGAAGGGATTCTCAGTAGTCCAGCTGGAGACGCACTTCTGTCCTTACAGGTCCCTGGCCACCTCTCCAACCACCGCACCCCTCTGTGTTGACCAAGTTCTTTCTGAACAAAGAATCAGTCATGTGCTTGGATCTCCTTGCAAATCTCCAGGAGACCAGAGAGAAATGAAACACAGTGTTGGGACGGGCCTCCATTTTTTCTCATCTGTAAAGGAAAGACAACAGAAATTCTTTCCATATTTGCCTAAGCCTGGGAAATGGCCTATATTGAGGACTCAAAAAATAATAATGTGCTCAATTAAAGAATAACTACTTTAATGCCAAATGAGTGACTGAAAAAATAATCATTTAAATTGACGTACTAGGCTGCTAAGCGGCAGGGGAACATGCCAAGGCCCTAGGTTTAAAGGATCTACATGGTACGCACACTCCTCTGCTGAAAGCCCTCCACCTCTCATAGAAGCTCTTCAGAAATGCTTTGCTACAGAGCTGCGCAGGTCAAAGAGTGCAGCCGCCATTCTCCCGAGCGCTCTTCCACCTTGCCAGCGCTTAGGGATCTAACGGAATATCAATAACTTCGGCATGATGCTTGCTCCCAGCTTCTTTTAGTATTACCTGATGCCAGAGAGCCAGGGAGCCTTGAGGGTACAGCGCTAGCTCCTGGCTCCTGTCACCTGGTCCATCTGCTCTTCCTGTGACCCCAGCCTGCTAGCAGCTCCCCGGGGTGACTCCCTTGCAGGAGAACCCCTCTGCTCAATCCCATTGGCTGCCTGAGTCTTGGCTTCTCAGCTGAGAGGCAATGGCTGAGGTAAACCTTGGCACCACAAACCCCACAGCCATAAATTTCACTTACATCTAGTAAAACACAGGCATCCAATTAAACCCATAATCCTATAAACTTGCCAGCAATCAAGCTCCCGGTTCGAAATGAAGACGGACAGGTGCACTCAATCAATACCATCGAGGTTACAGCCTGCATTTTGTAGGCTGTTCTCACATTGCATCTTGGGCGCTGTTCGCGCTGCTGCTTGTGTTCTGCCCGGTTGAAACAACAAATACTGTGTTTACTCTCCCGTTACGTTGTCTTGAACCGTGATGTATGGCTGAATCCTGATGGCAGCCACCTATGGAGCCTGGAGCAACACAGTTCCTTCCAGGTGCAGCCTCACTCTACACAGCAAACCTGGAATGTCCCGGTTTGGCCAAACCCCAGTTTTAAACCATGGGGAACCGACCCTCAAGAGTGCCACGTGGACTTTTTCCACTTTTTTCCTTGGGCCTCTGGCCACCTCTAGAGGTGGCTGCCCTCCCAGGGAAGTTAACAATGTATCAGGTTGCTATGGTTATCCAATTTACAGGGGATTTGGTTTAAAGGTTAAAACATTTGAGTATTTGAAAATAGTGTATCAGTTAATGTTTCAGCAGGCAACAGCACCCTGAAACAACGGAGACGAGGGTGTGACTTCCAGCACCTTCTTCCCGTTCACCAAGAGCCTCACTGAGCTCCTCCTCCCCCCTTTCTTTACTGGGGTTCCCTTTGCAATCATTCATTGCTCCATCTCCATTGAGCCCTGCGCCCATGCCAATCCATTAGGCTGACACATCACTAAAGTCTACTGTGCATACTGTTTACACTTTCTCCTCCCAGCACCTGCCCGACAAAGCCTAAATCTATTTGATCTTTAAATGAAAGCGGAGCTGGAGTTTTAACTGTATTCTATTTTTTTCCCCAAGAATAAAATGTCTGTAGCTGCCTCTCAGTAGATTTCCGCGACTGAATTAATACCTCGCAAAGCTTTCTTCACCTCCCTTACCTGTTGAAATAAAGATTCACAAGGGAAAATTTAGGTGATTACAAAAGAATATACACGCAAGAAACACATTAGCTGTTTTCTAGAATCAGAGGGAACGTTGGTAGCTAATAAACTATTTCTTCCTCTAGGAATTACAGGCTGAGCTGCAGGATGGGCTCGTGACGACCAGCTTCTCTGATGCAGGCATCCTCTGTTGGATCTGGAATTAGGGCACGGCCATTGCCAAGTCTTGTTCATTATCCTGGGGACAGGAGTCATTACAACATATAGGAGAAATGTTCTTGGCAACAAGCAGGCCTTCTCCCTGCTGGTAACAACATCATGGAGGCAGGAAGCTTTGGAGGCTTCAAGTTTATTTTTTATTTTTTTATGTATGCTATCTATGTTCCTTTTGTTCAGGGATGACACAGTTCCTAAAATTGGGGGAGAGGGTATAGGTGATGGACAGAGGATTGCTAAGAGCCAGTGGGATGGCTCCATGGGTAAAGGACTTGCTTAAGAGCCTGATGGCTTGAGTTTGATCACTGTAGCTCACATGGTGGAAGGATTCTGACTGTTGCACAAGCGTAATCACATACATGCACAAACATACATAGATAATAAATGCGTGTAAAATACTTTTAAAAGATTGCTAAGCGGATCTCTGTGAGTTCGAGGCCAGCCTGGTCTACAAGAGCTAGTTCCAGGACAGGAACCAAAAGCTATGGAGAAACCCTGTCTCGAAAATTCCAAAAAAAAAAAAAAAAAAAAAAAAAAGATTGTTAAGCACACATTACCACATAGTGTTGAAACACATGGTTCACATCCATAAGACATCAAGCATATTTTCCTTCAAAGGCCATAGCAATTAACTTTAACTTTCTGGGCTTAACTTTCTGGCCCTTGTTGGTAGGACCCTAAGGCTGGAAGAGAATACAAGGGCACCTCTTCTTTCATGCCTTCTACCTTCTGACAAGGTTGTAGGCGGGCCAGAATACAAACTCCACCTGACCCTAGTCAAGGCAGCTGATTCTATAGGTGTGACTGTTAATAACACACAGTTGCTCTGAGATGTCCAGACAGGCAAAAACAGCAGCAAGCAGTAGATGTCAAAGCACCTGGTCAGGCACCTCCACTTCTACTCTTCATTTCCAAGGTAACTCATGACTTTGATATTATGGTTCTTTCCATTGTATAGGTAAAATGGCATAGCCAGAACCAAGTCATATACTCATGTCTTCTCAACCTGCAGTTTGACCCTTCCTGTCAAACCATGATGCCCATGCTGGACCTGGAGCACGGGATACCAGGACAACTGGTCAGTATACCACTGACCAGTGAATAGGTGAAGATGCTGTCTGGCAACCTCAGCTCCAGAAGAATAACAAAAGAGAAGCTTTCGCTTCCCCAACCCTGGTGACAGGGATAAATCCCAGGAGGATGGACCTCAGTTAGTGCGGATAATCTCCATTAGACGCTGGTGTATGGGAAATATACAGCTACATATCCTCCGTCATTAAAATAACCCTATTTTTCTAAGCTGCTAATAGGATTATTCTGAACATTTAAAGCAAAATTCCAAAGCCTGTTATTGGTTTGCCAAATAACTCTTTTTTTTATTTTAATCTTTCTATGGATGTCAGTTCCGAGTCAGGCAAACAAATGGACACAGGTTTTTCCACTTTGTTGGTCACTTAGCATCTAAGGATTTCTTGGGTCCAGTCTGTTTCAACCACTTCAACTCCCTGGATGTGAGCCCTTGCCTATCACCCCTGCCTCCCCTGCCTATACTTCTCATTGCCAGGACCATCTTTGCGCCCTCCTTGAGCCAGGACGGAACACAGAATGCTTTAGAGGTTAGTGCAGTGAACTGTCGGAGGGCACCAATACAGATGCAGTCATGCTTAGCACCTCCTGAGTGACCAGCCTGGGCGGAAAGAGCTGGCAGTTGTTGAAAGGATGCCCTGCAAGTGTTCTGCAGTCATCCCGACTTGCTGTATTTTCCCATCATTGAGCTTTCAAGAAGCTGAGGGCTGCGTTAGTTCTCTGCAGTTGCTGCTGCGATAAAACATCGTGACAAAGGCAACGTAAGGAAGACAAAGTTTATCTCAACTCACAGGTCCGGGTTACAGGCCGCTGTGGTGGAAGGGACTGGGAAGAGCTAGTCACACTGAGTGGGGTACGGAAGCCGAGACAAAAAGACAGATGGCTACTGGTCCTCAGCCAGCTCTCTCCATTTTATACAGTCTAGGATTCCCCTGCCCAGGAAATGGCCCTGCTCTCAATTAAGATGAGTCATCCTACATGAATTAATGTGATCAAGATAACCCCCACAGGCATTCCCTGAGGCCGTCTGCCAGGTGATCCTATATCCTGTCAGGCTGACAATTATGGTGGCTCATTACAATTCCACCCCTGTCAACCTGATGCCCAAACACTGCTTTGAAGCCATAACTGGCCTTGAGACAGGTTCTTTGGTCCTCCCACCCTTCCTCCATCTCACTTTCTCTCCCTCTCCCCTTTCCCACCATTCCTTCTTTTTGTTTTAATGTGGGGGAGGGTGAGATAGGGTCCCACTATATTACTTCAAGCTAGTGAACTTTCTGATTCAGTTTCACAACGAGATTATAACCATGTGCCACTATGCCCTGCTTGCTTCTTTACTCGGTCTGCAATACCAGAACACCTTAGGTTTGTGTACGTAACCTGTGTCGGACTGATTGATTAGGAGACAAGTATCAGAGTCGGGGGTCAGCTTCAGCACATAGAATTGCTCTCTGCGCTTGTGATTATAAATCCAATTAAGCAGTACGGGGTGTGCTTCTGAGTGAGATGCAGAGGGAAGTCATAGCCAGAGCGACCGAACACTTGTCAACAGAGTTTACAAGGTGTTTATGGATGTCATTCATGAAATGGAAAGCGGAGAGTGTTTCCAGATCCATAAATCATTTCTGCACAACACCTCTTCCTCCCCTCACTATCCCTGTGAAGCTCCTTTCTTCTCATTCCCCACCCTCTTCTTCACCTATATGCCCCAAAGTGATTCCAATGCAGTTTAACTGCCCCCTTGGTAAACACTTTTCCTGGCCACTTCCTGCACTCTCTACAACTATGGCAGGTCACTTTAGAAGCTGTCCCTTCTAAGACCCAGTCTCCTCAGCATGTTGAGATCCCCTCTTCTCTTCAGCCATAAGTAATTCTTGTTCGTTTCTTAAACCTCTAGCGTCAAGAGCGTGCGGAGAGGTCACCGAGCACATGCTATATGCATTATGGATATTTGAGATATGAAAGACTTGATAAATGAATAATGGGTCCAGATCAGTAATTCTCATTTCTTTCCAAGCAGGCCCTGTCCCCATGTGCCACTCTTCCATATGTTTGGAGTCCAAAAGCAAACTGCTTAAACTGCTCCTTATCCTTCTACCTGCTGGGACTCAAGTTTCGTAACTAATGACAGGAAATTGGTATAATTATAGAATTACATTTGTTTTTAGCCTTATGGCCTAGCATGCTCAGTGGATACACATGCTGTTTGTGTGTGTCTGTATACAAGCCCAAGCTTAACACACTGGCATGCTACATAGGTGGATGTTAAAACCCTCCCGGATTGTGTTCGGTTATTTGAGATACGTGACAAAGAGTTGACACTGTGGTAAAGGAGGCAATTAGTATAATAGAGTCATTAAATTGGCAATGAAAGGAAAGCACTGTTCCACATTCCCCCGCAGTGATCAGGCTGTCCTAAAGAGGGACACAGGCAGTGATACTAAAAGAAATTGAACACACTCTACCTCGTTTTGTCGTTCCCTCGGGTGTGGATTGCAGCAGAATGTGCATCTAGGGAGGAATCTAGGCGTGTGTCTGCTCCACTAAGATGCCTGCATTCTTGAAGCCAAGTGATTCAGAGGGCAGGAAGAACGAGTAGACACGCTTGAAGTGGAATAGAAAGGTACAAGTCCCACCAGCATGGATGTGAAAAAAAAAAAAAACAATCACTCAATGAAAATGGGAAGCTCAAGGAATGCTGTCGGAAGAGATCTTCAGAAGAAACTGAAAAATTAATATACCATAACAAAAGTTATGACCAAAGACTTTATCTTCTATTTACCATCACACATGAAGTTCCTCATTCTCCAAACATCCAGTCAGCGAGTCTCCTCTCCCTCATTCATCTTCTTCCTCATTATTACAATGGACATCCTATCCATTCATGACTCAAGGGAAAAGAAATAGCCATCCTTAATTCCTCCTGTTCTCTCATCCTCATCAACTGAGAAACTGCAAACCATATACTCTTTCAGCTGGACTCCCTGAACACGTCAGGTCGTTGGCTTCACCTGGCCGCTCCTGTCCCACCCATCCCTACTCCTCCCTGAGCCTCTCCTGGCCACTCTATCTAAAATACAGCTCTCCCATAATTCACTCCCCTGGTGTTGCTTTCTTGTTTTCCATAGATGCTCTGCAGCCAGCAATCCTTGAATTTGTGGCTGTTTTTTTAACCTCTACATCCCCACCAGAATGTAGACACCGGGCTAAATGGTGCTCTGTGGCGCTGTTTTATTTGGTGTTATCTCCAGAGGCCAATGCCATATCATCTGCTGTGAAGAGACACCATGACCACAGCAACTCTTATAAAGGATAACCCTTAATTTGGGGTGGTGTGCTTACAGTTCAGAGGTTCAGTCCATTATCATCATGGCAGGTGTACAGGCAGACGTGTTGCTGGCTACATCTCGATCAGAAAAGCAACAGGAAGTGGCTGTGACACTGAGTGAAACTTAAGCAAAAGAATCCTCAAAGCCTGCCCCCACAGTAGTGACATACTCCCTTATAGATATAGACAAGGCCACACCTCCCAATAGTACCACTTTCTATGAGCTTATTGGGGCCAATGACATTCAAACTACCACAGACACATTAAAGAATTCAGGTGAGACCAGGAGAGACATCATTGGGAACCTTCATCTAGCGATGGATGGAGATAGAGACAGAGACCCACACTGGAGCACTGGACTGAGCTCCCAAGGTCCTAATGAGGAGCAGAAGGAGGGAGAACATGTACAACGAAGTCAGGACCACGAGTGGTGCACCCACCCACTGAGACAGTCGGACCGATCTATTGGGAGCTCACCAAGGCCAGCTGGACTGTGACTGAAAAAGCATGGGATAAAACCGGACTCTCTGAACATGGCGGACAATGAGAGCTGACAAGAGGCCAAGGACAATGGCACGGGGTGTTGATCCTACCTCAGGTTCTGGCTTTGTGGGAGCCTAGACAGTTTGGATGTTCAACTTCCTAGATCTGGATGGAGGGGGGAGGACCTTGGACTTTCCACAGGGCAGGGAACCCTGACTGCTCCTGGGACTGGAGAGGGAGGAGAAGAGGAGTGGGGGGAGGGGGAGAGGGGCGGGAGGAGGGGGAGGGAAATGTGAGGTGGGGAGGAGGCGGAAAATTTTTTTTTTCAATTAAAAAAAAAAGAATTCGGGTGAGTTGATAAATAAATAAATGGATAAATAAAATGCAAAATGATATAACTATAAAGAAGTAGGCTTTATGACTTGGAGGAGAAATAACATATTCTTGACAAGTCCTAATTTATCAAATGTATAAGACTCATTTATAGCTGGCAGCGTCTATTTGTACCCATCTGTAGTGCGGTGATTAATGCCAAGTTACTTAGAAGCAGTCTACTCCCTTAAGAAGGTAGAATCCCTGTTTAAATTTAATAGAGGTGCCCTGAATAATAGGGAGCTTGACTGTATTATCTTGAAATGTTCATTCTTTTTTTTTCACATCTGAAAATCTTTTCAAAACAACTGTAGGATCCCCAATAAGAAAGATTTTGCTCCATATTTTGGCTTTATTAAAACGGTAAAAAAACTGTGAGCTTTTCCTTCAGCTAATCCTAAACAGAGAATATGCTTCACAGAGGAGATGAATATGGCTTGTGGGTCCCTTTGTGTGGTCATGGTAACTCATCATTGTCCCAGATGTACCTACGAATAATGGACTGGAATTCCATGTTATCAGGTCTTCCAGGTGATGACGAATTTTAATGTGTCTACCTGGTGCTTCCCTTTGCTATTCAGAATATAATTGAAAAGAAAGTGCACCTTAATTTCATGTAAGTAATCTAAAACACTGATTCCATGGGAGGAGAAGACAGATTGTGTTCACTATTCATT
Organism: Chionomys nivalis; assembly: GCF_950005125.1. Taxonomy (NCBI): domain Eukaryota; kingdom Metazoa; phylum Chordata; class Mammalia; order Rodentia; family Cricetidae; genus Chionomys; species Chionomys nivalis. The sequence goes on from NC_080089.1 coordinate 33,632,629, forward strand.
CACTTGTCCGCACAGGGCACAGCAACTGGTACATTGTATTTTTTTTGTTTCCTTTTTAGAAAGGAAATAGGATATACTATAATACAACATTGCCATTCCCCCCTTCCTCCCTTTCCCTCTAAATCCTCTTATACCCTTTATTGCTCTCTTTACATGGCCTTTTTTATTCATTAGTTATTGACATATATGTGTGTGTGCATATATATATATTCATATAGATATAGACATGAATATGGACATAAATATAGATATAAAATCATGCTAAATCTATACAATGTTACTTGTATGTATGTTTTATCGGGCTGTATTTTTTTGCGGATGCTGAAGAATAGCTAGACGTGAAAGATGGTCATATATCTTCACCTCTTCTCCCTAGTCCAGTCTGCCCCTCAACTCAATGTGGGCACTTGCAAATAAACACCTGTCGATTTTTTTCAACCGGGTTCTGCGAATTCACAGTCTCCCTCTGACTTCATTTCCTCCGGTTGAGCTCTTTCTGGAATCTATTTTCCAGCAGCGTGAGGGACTACTTGATTTATCTGCTGGCAGTTTTTTCATAAAACAGCTTAAACAAACCAGGGGGCCCTGAGCCTCAAAGGATCACTTAGTACCCATCTCACAGGGATGTCCCCTGGGTCTGAGCCCTGCAGATTCCTGCAGCATCTTCAAGGAAAGAAACCGCCCATGTCAGCTCCCCATGGCACTTCCAGAGCTAACACCTTAAGAGTTACCCCCATTACCTCATCTGCTCTCAGATCCCTCAGATGAGCTGGGATTAAGAATGTCAAACTTGGCCTTTTGTTAATCCTCAATGCAGAAGGCAGCAGAATTAAATTTGAAGAAAAACAGTTAAAAAAGCAAAGAGGCTCTGATGCAGAATGAGGAGCCAGCAATTCCTCCATGCAGGGAACACGCATTCCCTTCCAAACCATTTACATCCAGTGGCTTGATATTTTCCTCATGTTTGCACGCTACTTCCAGGCTGCAGGACAAAGAAAACGGAGGGTTCCTGGAAGATTTCTCCCACCGAAAATCCCTCAGCAGGGGTATGACTCCATGTTTTCATCTCTGCCTTTGTGTTCGGCTACCTTGGCTCAGACTCTAGTCCTACCAGTTACAAACTGTGGGGTCACAAGCTAGCCATGTGACCTCTGTGGATTTGTTTCTTCCTCTAAAGAGATATTGCTCATGGTATCTTTCTCACAGAGTTGTTACATGTAACCTCATACATTTCCTGCAAATACATAGTAGCTGCTTACTAAAACATATCCATGCCACTGCTACCATCATCTTCATAACTGCTGTCACTGATGTCCTTGCCTCCACAACATCATAAATTAACCCCTTGGGGTGGAGACACGCCACTGCCTTCCCCTCTACACTTTAACACAGTGTCTTGGCAGCCAGCTCCAGGATAAGAACACCAGCTCTTGTGTTCCAGATTGCCCACCCCACCTTCCTCTTGCTCACGGCTTCCCTTTCTAATGGTTCCAGTTCCCACTATGTCAGTGCGGGCGAGCCCCTATGTCCTCTCAGCTTACACACTCATCTCTAAGTCCTGACTTAGCCCTTTCGAACTGCCTCATTTGTGTCCGCCCCCCCACCATAGGTATTCTTGATCTCTCTCTGTGCATATAGAAGTCAGTGTCGCTGTCTACAGAAAGTTTTCTCCAAATATCAGCCCAGCTCCCCTACTCGGAATTTCTCTGACTCTTCACAGCCATTTGTCTTGCTTTAGAGGACCAGCTAATCAGATCTCCTTCCTCGGGCTTTGTATAGAATGCCCATCTGGAGAGCAAACAAGTCTTCTTTCTGTCTGCGTGGCATGGCGGAAATCATTAAATTTCCGGGTCCCAAATTTATCACATATAAAACGATACACATCGCCTATACTTTGTATGGTAATTTAGATAAGCTATCAGAGAAGTTGTGCAGCACAGGGCTAGGTGCAGTTCAGAGAATTAAAACAATGCAGTTGCCTTTGTCTTTAGTACATTTTTTGCATGCTCTATGCAGCATGGGAAGGAGAAGCTTGCTATACACCCTTAACCATATGGTGATTAAAGCCCCACAGTGAATGTTTGGGAATGCATGGCTATGCTACACTTTGCCCACAAATCTTTTTCTATCTAAGTTAGTGTTGACCTATCTGATATTGTGATGGCGGTGATGGTGGTATGTCAGTCAGTGTCTGTCTGTCTGTCCCCTGTGGGGTGTGTGGGGGGGAACACAGGTTTGGCAAGCTATGTAGTAGGCTTATTCTTACATGTAAAGTAAAACAGTTAGAACTTTATAGAGATTTTAAAATTCACTTCCAACATCAAGGTGTCAGAGGCTGAAGGTCTGCCACATCCTTGTGTGGGTTAAACACTGGACTTACTTATGCAGCAACTGTTTGAACTAGTACATATGATGGGAATGCAATTCTGAGTACTTTCTCCTTCCTACAAAGGTAGGAAATGAGTTTCTTTATGTGGAGAAATGACAGGCTTTGTGATTTAGACAAACTGCACCATGGGCCTCTGAGTAAACTGTTTTCATAGCAAAAGGGTGCCCTTGTTGAAAGCAGTATACTTGCAAGGCATGGTGGTACACAGCACTTGGGAGTCTGAGGCAGATGGATCACAAACCCAAGGTCATGCTACAGGACTACAGAACAAGTTCAAGGACAGCCTGGGATGTATCTCTCTCTCTTCTCTCTCTCTCTCTCTCTCTCTCTCTCTCTCTCTCTCTCTCTCTCTCTCTCTGTGTGTGTGTGTGTGTGTACATATACATATATATGAGAGAGATGAGGAAGAGAGACGGAGAGAGAGAGAGAGGGAGGGAGAGAGAGATCACAAATTTGCATAGGCATTCATACCCTGTCTGTGAAGTTTCAAAGCTACAAGAGAAGAGGCAGTTTGTGGGGTCACAGACATCTATTCTCACATATCTAGTAAATTCTGGCTTTCCTGCCACAAACGGGAGTCTGAGGTCACATCTCTAGGTTTAAAACCGTATTTGTTGGCATTCGACTCCATGTACCTTAAGACTCTCCAAAGCCATGGTGACATACGCCCAGCAAGGGAAGAGTGAGGTCTGGGAAGAGAAAATATTACCCCAGTGGGAGGACCAACACTGGTTTCCAAACACAGCCTGTGTGAGCCCTCAGACGTCTGTGAGCCAAGGCTAGGATGGTGTTGCCAGACTGTTGTTTCTGGTTTGCGGGAAAGTACACTTAAACCTGGAGCCATCTCATCACCTTCTGTTGTGTTGATTTCTTTTTTTTTCTTTAAATTATATCAAATAGACATTTTTTATTTTTATCTCCAAATTGTTCATATAAACAAACACACACATTTAAAAAAAAATAAAATTAAATCACATAATGTTTATAATAATATCTTGTGTGGACAATCCAAAATTTTCTTTTTCTATTGCTTTATAAATAATACCATTCAAAATTTCCACCTCCTTCCCTCCTCCCATTTCTCTCCCACTCCCCCCACTTGGTCCTAAAAGAAGGCAGGGTGCCCTGCAGTGTGGGAAGTCCAAGGCCTTCCCCCCTCCATCCAGGCCTAGGAAACAGACTAGGATCCCAAAAAGCCAGTACATGTAGTAGAATCAAAACCCAGTCCCATTATCATTGGCTTCTCAATCAGCCCTCATTGTCAGCCACATTCAGAGCGTCTGGTCTGATCACATGCTCATTCAGTCCCAGTCCAGCTGGCCTTGGTGAGCTCCCATTGGATAAGTCCCACCGTCTCAATGAGTGGATGAACCCCTCACAGCCCTGACTTCCTTGCTCATGTTGAGCAACTTAAACTGTCCCCGTGCTGTCCTCCAACAGTGCCAGCTCTAGGACAAGCAGGGCCCAGACTCGGCCCTCTGGGCCAGGGGTCACAGACTGAAATCAAGCTGCTATGAAGGGGCAGGCCTTACTTAGGACCAGTTCTGCTCTGGACATTCTCATTTCCATGGGAATGTGGTAAATTCCACTAAGTAGAAATCCCATTGCCATGTGTATAGCCCTGTGAAGATACTAACTGGCTTCTTACTCTCAGGCCTTGCTTCACAAGGAGAGGGAGATTACAAGGGCCCACACACCATGCGGTAGGAATCTCTCAGGACCTAGCTTGAGATGCTTTCCATCAAGCCCTCTGGTCTCAATTTATTTGCTTGATTTCATCTCAGATCCTTAGGACAAATTCAAGTTAAACACTCCTGATGTGGGAGTGATTTCTTTCTAATCTGTTGCTTTCATTGATTAATTAATAAAGAAACTACCTAGGCACATTTGATAGGCCAACCCTTAGGTGGGTGGAGTAAACAGAACAGAATACTGGGAGAATGAAGCCGAGTCAGGCAGTCGCCATGATTCTCTCACTCCAGACAGACGCAGGTTTAAGATCTTTCCTGGTAAGCCAGCTCTTGGTGCTACACAGAATATTAGAAATGGGTTAGATCAATATGTAAGAGCTAGCCAATAGGAGGCTGGAGCTAATGGGCCAAGCAGTGTTTAAAAGAATACAGTTTCTGTGTAATTATTTTGGGGCATAAGCTAGCCATGCGGGCGGCTGGGTGCCGGGGACGCAGCCCTGCCGAGCCCCACCGCTGCTCTTATTACAACAGAGCGACTCACTTACTACTATGGTGTTCCAGGAACTCTCCTTGTCTCCCGTCTGTCTCTCTCTCTTTTTCCCCCACTTCTACCCACACACACACTCTCTCTCCTCACTCTGTCAGAGTCCCTAGGGCCCTATTCGACTTCTAAGAACATGACAAAAGAAAGCGTTGCCCACTGAAGCTCTTCCAGTTTCCTACACTAACTCTAATTCTGTCACCGTACGACATGACTTGAATGGGTGCGGCACGGGTGTCCCTCTGTCGTAGCCTATTTGAGCTGCTACGAAAACAGACCTCAGCCTGAGTCCTTTGTAATCAATATATGCTTATTGCTCGCAGTTCTGGAAGCTGGGAAGCCTAAGGCACAGGTACTGACTGATCTGGTGTCTGCTGAGGGCTGTTCTCTGTGTGTGATATGGGGAACCACTCTCCACACCCTCCCTAGTGAATGAAGGGGCTCTGGAAGGCTGCCATGATGGAAGCAGCAAGCAGCTCTCTTCAATGTCTTTAGGATAGAATGCCTTTCACTTCTTCTGTGACAATTTCATAAATGCCCTCTTCAGCTCTCACAAAAGTGAAACTCTCATGACTTAATCACCTCCCCAAACACCCCTATCTCATTTTCATACTAGGGTACTGTGTTCCAACAGACGACTTCAAGGGGCAGCAATGTTTAAGCCACAGAAAACTGGTAAATGAAAATCCAAGTTACTGGTTGAGAAAGTAGACCTGGAATAAGACTTCCTGTATTCAAACTCTGACTTCAGCACTTCCTAGCACGTGACTCCACTGTCTGCATCCCCATAAGTAAGGTAGGGCCATGACTGTACCCACATAAAACCCACCTTCTAGAAGTTCAGGGCCTAAGTCAAGAGTACAAAGGACAACCTATGCAGGAATGTCAAGTCACTGCAAAGCAAAATACAACAAATTATTTAATAAGGAACACCCTCTCAAACTACATGCAGTTTTGTAATGAGTTTGGAGCACCATGCTTGAGTTCAGAGTTCATAAACTTTATGGGTTTCCCCTGTGTTCTAATGTGCATGGAACACAGCCTAGGCTTCTGCCTACAGCTCACCCCTCTTCTCTTCCAATCCTAGTCGTACATCACATCACGTGCTCACAGTCTAGCCCACCTGCAACTCTGTTCATGAGCCACACAGATGGACAGTTTGTGCACAAGATGTCTGTCACGGTGCCGCAGGCACCATCCATACAGGATAGAAAGGTGAGGATCCCACTCAGAACCTGGGTTGGGCTTGGGATGCTAGGGCAAGGAATTCCTTGGTTCCAGGAGGCTAGTGAAATACCCCATTCACCTCAGGGAGGGGCTTCTTGCTCCCACTGATGTCCTCACAACTGTAGAGGGTCAAAACAGACTTGCCCAGACAAAGTGTCTAGGTGCAGGCCAGCATGGCTAAGGACGACAGTAACCAGACTCATAGGGTGGCAGTATGAAATAAATGAGAAAATGCATGTCCGGTGCACAAGCAAAGTGTTGGTGTAGGACAGTGTTTTTAGCATAGGCTAACATTCAGTGTTTCCAGATCCCCTGGAGTTCAGAAATGGAGAAATGCCACTTGTGCTAGCATCTGGCAACAGATCAAATTCTTCATTTGTGTGCCCACGATTCCTAGCATCTTCTCAAGCCTGAAAGTAAACAGAGAAGAAAATGGGCAGACAAGTTGTTGTGTTTTCAAATCAGTTTCTACAGGCAGAGATGACGTGTTCTAAGCCATGCGAGTCAAATTAAAAATCCCTTCATATGCCCCTGCTTCTAATGGAGCCTGCCTGATCTAACCACTGAAAAGAGACAGGGACAAAACATGCATCTCACCATGTCTGACACCACAGACTCCATCATCCTTTGGCCTGTGCTCTCTCCCTGTCTCTGACTCCCTCACTCTGTTTGGGAGATATCATTAATTACAGAATAAATCAAGAATACATGTTAATCTGGGAGATCTTGTGTTTGAAATGCTCCTTTCTGCGTTCCCAGTTTGCAGAGAGCTGTGCAGAGAAGGCAAACGCATCCTCAGCTGGCAGACTTTGTCTTCCTTAGAATTTAGGTGTGATCTATATTCAAATGACAGTTTAATGAGCCTTTTCCTATTTCCAGAAACCTTATCACATCATTAAAGCGTAGAAATGAATAATACATCTAGCAGTTGGGTTAAGCTGAACTTGAGACCTGATGCATCTTTGGGAGGGGGGGTAAAGGGTGGGAGTGAAGTAGTGGCAGAATTTAAGGACCCTTGAGATAAAGAGAAGGGGGTAAAAGAAGTGGGCAGGAAGGGCTCTTTTTATTCCAATGTATCAACATAGGTAAATGTTGCTAGTATTTTTCAAAGTCTTAAAGTACCATTCCTATTTCTTTGGGCATGGACTGGGATTTTGGAAATGACCTGCCAACCATTGCGCTGAGAATGAAGAGTTTGCCTGCCATAACTTCACATGAAGACAGGGCAAGATGTTGTCATGGAGCCCACCCCATTCTGTCTTCTAAGGGTGGAAGAATTCTGTTGTCTTCAAGAAACTGTATATCCTTGCATTGAATGTCTTGACTTCTCTGGACCATAGCTTTCCCATCTACTAAAGAAAAATAGAAAGTCTGACTATTTAGATGAACGTGGGGAAGATCCAAGGAGGCGACCTCGACAGTGTTTTTAGTGTAATCCAATAACGGACTTCATCCCCCACCTAAGCTTTCACCAAGACCACTTCCATCCACAGACCTCCAGCCCTTTCACCTTGGGAAAGCTTTTATTATATTCCAAAGCCTGGTGGAAATATTCTCATTATCCTCCGTGATTCTCTGGTCAGGTCATGTGCTTCCTTCTGCTGACATCCTTGTGGACCTTGGCATGCTTTTGTGACCACGTTAACACTTTGCTAAGGTGTTGTGGTCCCTTGAAATATGTTGACTGATTGAGTCGGGATTAATTTTCTTTTTCTTCCTGGTATTTGAGAATACAGAGGTGATAGCACATTCCCAGGTGATGCTGAGACTCTTCACAATGAAGACAGATGCACAATAGTGACACATGGATCCTCTGTATCCAGAGAAAAGCATTTTTAGAGGTGGCGCTGGGATGTCTCTCATTCAAATTTCTACTAGCCCTTGCTCAAAATAGACAGGGGTGGGGAAAGGTATATTATCTTCCCATTTCACCAGCCCCAGTGAAAGGATTTTTGAGTCATTAATCAGGAAGGCATCAAGGTCTCCTCCGCTTTCACACATACACACATATGGGGTGAAGGAGAATCTCTCTGGTCTACGCCATCACGTTTCTCTCATTTTTCTCCTCCACATTTCCTATGCCACTCTCCCAGGAGCCTACAGTTAATCTCCCCAAACCCATCTTATTATTTCTCTAAACTGGCTATCATCTATTTCCCTAATGAATAAATCTAACAATGTCATTCTTCCTTTTTATAATGTTTCTTCCTAAGAGAAGGAGTGCACAGTTAAAGGGTGCCAGTTAGGGAACACCCCCACTCTGGTGCAGCTGCTACCCAGCTTTGCTCCCTCTTTCCCATAGCAGTTTTGGTCTGAGATAAAACTTCAGTGTCGCTGTGTCCCTGCAACCAGAGCTCCTTCCAATGCATGAATCAGACCATGGCTCTCTTCAGCTTCAACTCTCATTAGATCTCAGTGGAGAATTGTATGTCAGGTTCACTACATCAGGTCCTATGCCTTGAGTCTTCTTTTCTGAAATCGACCTTGTGAAACCATAAACACAAAGTCATTCACAGGACAGGTATTTGTAACAGCATCAAACTGAAAAGACTAAATTGACTAGTGAATAAATTCTGTGATAGCCACACAGGGTAATACTGCATAATAATGGAAATAGATTTTCCATGTATAAAAGTCTCAATGGGACTCATAAATATAGTTCTGAGGGAAAAAAGCCAAGCAACAAAGTGTTCACACATGTTTGAAGGAGCTTATTTCATTTGTGTGAGAAGAAAAGCAAGCGAGGCAGGGCGGTGTCACCTGAGGAAGTTAGTAACCTAGAAGAAGGCTGCACCTGACTAATTTGACCCTCATCCAGAAACGGTCCAAGTCTTTCCCTCTGACACCGCTGAATGGAGCTTACTGAGAAAAGTTTTGCTGTTGTCGTTTTGTTGGTTTTTTTTATTCTCTCTCTCAAATTTGGATACTGAATGTCCCCTGAAAACTTCTGTGCTAAAAAACTTGGTCTCCAGTCTATAGCTCTAATGAGAAATGGTGGAACATTGAGCAGGTAACACCAAGTGTAAGGAGGTTAGGATACATTCTCTTGAAGGAATCCCAGTCCCTCACTCCATTCTCTCTCTCTCTCTCTCTCTCTCTCTCTCTCTCTCTCTCTCTCTCTCTCTCTCTCTCCCTCTGTCTCTCTCTCTCCCTCTGTCTCTCTGTCTCTTTCTCTCTCTCTCTCTCTCTCTCTCTCTCTCTGTCTCTCTCTCTCTCCCTCTGTCTCTCTGTCTCTTTCTCTCTCTCTCTGTCTCTCTCTCTCTCTATCTCTCTCTGCCCTAAGATAAGCTGCATCTCTGCCAGGATGTACTGCCCTGAGCCAAGAAACCTCAAGATAAACCTCCAAAACTGTGAACCAAAAGGAATCTTGCCTCCTTTTGTTTCTTGGTATTTCATCAATGTGACCAATAGCAAGAAAACAAGGATCTCATGAAGAGATCGTCTTGATCAGCTGCCTGGTGCTCTTGTGAAGAAGGAGAGAGAGTTAAGACACACAAGTAAACATGGAGCACAGACGGACATATGGATTGGAGCAATACATTTGCCAAGCAGAACACTGCCAAGGAATTATAGGAACTACAAGATGGAAAGAGGGAGCTGGGAACCTCAGAGCCTCCAGTAGAATTAGCCCCACCAGAACCTTGACTGTAGATATCTGACCTCCAGAATGCAAAGGGTAAATTTCTGTTTTTTTTCCTATTTGTTATGTGAGCTATAATAAACTAACAATGGCTATTAAGATGCAAGTAAAGTTCTGGGTTTTTTTTTTCTTTCTATGTAAGTAAGTGTATTATTATGAAAACATATGATTTTACAAAAGTAAGTATGCATACATACATATGTGCGTACTATATATACACACACACATAAGTGTGTGTTAAATATCTTTGTACCATATTCGAAATAAGTTTCATTTAATCATAGAGCAGAAGTCAGAACATGATAGTTCACTGCACAGTAACAAAGGATTTTGCCCTCAAACCCATCAATACAAAGGCCCTCATTACACATTGCCCATGTAATGTGTCTTTGGGGATCAACTATGTCTCTGCTGCACATCATCCTCATGAACCAGATCAAGTTGTAATTCCTACATGAAAACGTTCCAGAACTCTCAAGGCAGATAAGCGAGACAGCAGAAGTGTCTTTCTCTAATTATATTACTTTTATTTTGGCCACTCGCTTGCACGTTTATTTTGGGTACTAGGTGTGAATTCACAGACTGAAGGATTACCATGTCTATGGTGCAGCTTAATGACTGGAAGCACTCATAGATCAGACTCGGTGTCCCACAGATTGGTATTTTCATCCCATCTCTAGTGACCTCAGACAACTCAATCCCAATTAGCCTCAGCTTCCTCCACTTTAAAATACTTAAAAGTATCAAAAGCCTTCTTAATTGGGAGGGTTAAAGATATAAGAAATAGGCAAACTTTAAAAACAATCTAAAACACATATAGTGTTCAACAAACACTGGCTATCTCTCCATATAATATTGCAGTATACATACACTGCTTGCTCTACTTTAGTGAGGTTCTAGGTTTAGAGGTGGTAAAGACAAAGTCTAGACCCTTAGTAGATGTGGTGGTCAGGAGTTGTTATTACTAGTCTTTATTTGCATGCTCAGTAACAAAGTAACAGCACAGCTACATAAAAATGCAGCACTGAGCAACAGTAGACCCATAGTACATCACAGGGAAGGGTCTATTTTGGTCTCCACTGCTTGGCCTTATCAGGTTTGCCTTAATATATTTTCTTCTTTGATTTTCATCCCCATTTTTTCATGAGTCATTCCTTTAAGAGATTCCCTCCTTGGGTAAGTGTTTGAATCCAATCATGTTAGCACTGCCTACATAATGGTCCATGTTAACAGATGCCTTATTTATAAGGAAATGCAAAGCCATGATGTGGGGGAAATTATTTATCTTATGTTTTTGTTGAAGAAGCAAAACACACAGTAAATTAAGTCTGGTCTTCCTGAAATTCTGCATTTAGAGGAATTGTGATCAGAGCTGGGGAGCACGCTTTGAACACTGTGGCATTAATTATTTAGTCAGTCTGAATAGGTTTCAATTGCATTACATGGGAAAACGTAAGAGCCCTCCAGTGGCCAAATAATCCCTCTCAAATCCCAAGGGTTGTTCACTGCAGACAACATCTCCAATGGAATGATATGCCTGCTTCATCTTCTGCAGAAAAAGAATGAGGGCAGGACCTATTAAAGTCCCTTGTTTCCATTTTTAAAAAAAGGAATTTTGTCTGATCTCAAACACTCAGCTTTGAAGCAAATTGTTCTGTCTTAGAGAAGAGATCACCCCTCCTTTTTCTGAAAGCTAACCCTTGCAAATAACACTTCCCTTTTTTAAATGAGTCTTTTCTAAGGTCCCAGCATGGTGCTGGACTTTGGGAAAAGAAAATAGTCTATTGTGGGGCCAGGGAGGAAGTAGAGCACAGTCTCTAGCTTCAAGTGACTCATAGACTGTGGAGGAGACCAGCTTAACTCATTTGAAGACTAGAATGATCTCTTATAATGCTGGCCTTGATCTTGCTTGTTAGAAGACACATTTGAGAAAAGAATGCATCTCATACAAACAAATACAATTCCATTTACTGTATATCAAGGGTAGGCACTTTAGGAGGTATTTGGGTGGTAGAGCAAGACAGGCATGGTTCGTGCTTTCTTGACCCTTCTCCATAGGGAGGAGTAATGGTAAGTGTAAAAAGGCATGGCAGATGCTGGGTACGGAAAGTATAGGAAAGAGGAGGGTGCAGGGGAGGCATATCTAGCCCAAACTGAGGAGGTAAAGTAGTTAAAAATGACTTCCTAGAGGAAATTATAGTTGGACTACTATTTAAACAAAGAAACGACTGACAGGTAGTAAGGGTGATGGAATAATGGGGGGGGGGGAGGATGGAGAACATCTATAGTAAAGATGGAAACTGAGAGGCTTTGGAGGAGAAAGGGAGCAGGGAGGAAAGGACAAGAGCCAGCCCCATGATTCGTGGCTAATTGTACAGCCTGAGGGCTTGATGTGGGCTTGGTACCACTGAATCCCATCAATTTATTACCTCCCACCAAATCACCATGCTGTTTAATCAGAAACTGTTCTTGTTCCAGTTTTAAGTTTGATTTCATTAATATTCAAGTTCTCTCCTATCTTCAGTCCACATTCTCTCCTGGTGCCAGACTGGGTTTGTGTCTGATATTCACTTGTACATCTAGTCAAGAATACTTGATGTTCCTTTCATTTTTCCATTGTAGTTCACTGTCTTTTGAGACAGGGCCCATTCTATAGCCCAAGCTGGCATAAAATTTATCATGTATCTCAGGCTGAACACAAACTTATAACAATCCTCCTGCTTCAGCCTTTCAAGTTCTGGGTTTAGAAGTGAGTATCATCATGCCTGGCATGGGATCATTTTTTTTTTTTTTTTTTTTTTTTTTTTTATCACCAGAGTATTAGAACCCAACCCTTCTCTTCTTGACATTCAGGTCATACCATGTTTGCCCCTCTGCTATTGCAGATAGATCCTAGAAGAAATACCAGCAGAACAAGGGTCAGGTAAGAAGGCCACACCATGACAGCTCTAGAGTCCCTGGAGCAATGACATCTCTGCCATCAAAGTAGGCCACATGCCTTCTTTCACTGTCAGAATCAAGAATCAGCACAGCAAGACTTTGAAATCGAGTGACCCAACATCACAGGCTGTGCAGGGGATGGGGCATGTAGAATTAGTCTCAGTATTGAACCCTGTCCTGAGGACTGGTCTTTGTTATGAAATAACATTCCTAGTCAATGCCACACTACAGAAACCTGGAAGAACAAGCACAGCCATAGGGACAATGAGAAGGGGAGATATCCTCTTCCAGACCTTTCCTAGCTGTGTGTGAAACCTTGCCCAGCACCCAGCTGACCTCCTCCCAGTGACTATTAAATCTTCTCATGCTTCACTGGTGGTCAGAAAATGACCCTGACAGTCAATATGGGGGAAAAATGGATCTTGAAGAGAAATAAACATGCTGTCTTTTTCATCACAGAAAACAATCCATGGCAGGGGTGATCAAGAAGCCTAGACCTCTGAGCCACGTGAGCCTGAGAGGTCAAGATGTCAAGGTCATCTATTCATACTTGTACAGAAAGTAATTTAGGCACAACAGCAATTCGGTCAAACCCAACAATTTCCATCAGTCAGGACTGACTACAGACTACCTGCTGCCGAATAGCTTCAGTGTGATTGCCACGGTTCAGAGAGAGGTGGCTTCTAAAAGAAAGATGCACGTGAAGTTGGTTTTGTTTTGTTTTGCTTGGTTTTGTTTTGTTTTTTGAAAGAGGAGGATTTTGAATCCACAAATAGCACCCCAGACTTACTAGATCCTTACAGTTAAATTCAAGTTGTAGTACACTTTGAATTACCATGCTTACAACTTTGAGTTTCTTTTAGGACAAATAGGATGAATATTCAATGTGAAGGCTAGTTTGATGTTACTTTTAAACAATGTTAGTTAAAATTGGGAGGAATAAAGGAAACAAGCCCCTGCCCAAAAAAAAAAAAAATATTCCGGGGTTGCTCCCTTCTTCAAAAATGCTGAGAACTAAATGTCATGTCAACTCCATCATTCTATTGCCTTTATCTTTTTTTCTCTATGTGTTTACTGTTTTTAAATCATAAGAATACTTCTCTAGAGATTTAGCTTCTTAACAACTTTTAAGTGTACAATTCGCTGTTGAGGACAGGCACGCTATTGTACAGCCAATATTTAAACTTACTCAGCTAACAGAACCGAAACTTTATACTTATTAAAAACAACTCTCAGTGAGCAATATCTCCTTCTCCAGCTCTAGCAACACACATTCAACTGGTTTTGATGATTCTTGAAGAGGTGCTTAACAATTCAACAGGAGGGAAAAAAAGATAAAATTAAATAATTAAAACTGGGCAAAGAAATCTAACTTTTGTTCAAAGATGGTGGCTATATGAAGAGGCCAATACGACTAACCAGGGAAAATCTCCCTTTATTTCTTAGAGGAGCGTAAATGGGTATATGCTATACCTATCTTCAGATCCAAGGATGACATGATGTGTTTGTGTGTGTGTATGTGTGCATGAGCACACACACGTGCATGTGTGTATGTGTGTGATGGGATGGGAGGGTGCTGGTAGTGTGTATAATGCAGAAGGCAGAGACACAGGGAAGTTGGGACTGGGTTGAACCATGAATTCCTAGGGCCTGTATCTTACATGTGTAGGGAGAAATCAAAAGCCGTAAGGCCTCCTATTCAAGGCTTTGAGCTCTACCTCTGGTACTTAACTACATCGGTGCCGGCAGCCTCTCCAAGTGCTCTCCATGTCTTGGCTTCTTCCGCAGGGAAGGGAAGTATAGCACCTGCCAGTACAACTGTGTGGATTCACAGACATCACAACGGAGTCCACAAGCCCCAGTGACAGCAGGACGTAGGCAATAGGACAAGAGTTAAACCTGGCAACAAAGCCCTGGGAGAAAGTCAAGACGTGAACGTACCCTGCATAAACTATCTGAAAATCATTTTCTCAGCATGCAATCAGTGCGTCTCTGGCAGTCACGTGTGGTTCAGGACCCACTTATTTGTGTTCCTTACTACAGTGCCTGATCCCGAAAACACGGAGAGAACCATTTCACTGTTGTTTCCTCTAGTGAAGCCTACAACCCCATTATAGTCACCTCAAAAAGCCCCTGGCCTGAGGGAAGCTGTCCCAAGATCTTTTCTGCGATCTGGTTTTCACTCACGCATGCGCAGCTGCCAGGAAGAGCTGCTGATTCACAGAGAAAATCTAACACCAGTTGGACAGGAGTTTGGTTTCGACTTCCCTCCATCTCTCTCCTAAAGCTTACCCTGCTGCCACGCCCTCTTCAGAGGCTGAAAGTTACTACCAGGGTTGCCTAGCCAAAGATGCTCACTGCAAGTGTCCACAAGTGACACCTCTCCTCAGAACCATGGCTTGTCCCCTCTCTTCTGCTGTCCTCCAGGTCAGAGCCTGGCCATGCCATGTAACTTGGTATTCAAAAGAAGAGTTTACCCACCACTTCTAGTTACTCAGGACCGGACCGAGGTCTCAAAATAGTGGACTGGTGACCTGTGGACCTCATTGGGAACAAGGTAGGTCTAATTTTACCTTGCTCCGTGGGAAAGACTCCTGTCCTGCAGGCTAGAAATTGAAAATGGCCTTTGACTCACGCTGACCATCCCTGCAGGCCAGCTCACGTGTACCTCCAATGTGTGAGCCTAATAAGAAACAGAAAATAAAGGCAGGCGCTTTAGATTTCACCTCTTGGCGTGAATCCCATCATTAGTCCCATGACTTTGAAGATGCCCAAGCATCTTGTGGTTGCTCTTGTCTGTTCTATCTCCTGTCAGTCCCAAGACGCAAAAGCCAGAAGTAGATATTTTTCATGTAGGTTTGGTGGCTTCACATTCCTGCTGAGACATGATTGTCTTATTCTGTTTTATGTCACTATAACCGGTAGCACAGACTGAATGGCATCAAGAAAATGAGTGTATTTTTCAGATTGGGGGATGCGAAGTCCAATGTCAAAGCACTGGAATCTGATGAGGGCGTCCATGCTGTGCCAACCAGTGGATGCTGTGCCACCCATCCCCAGAAAGGAGCTTTCCTTCTGTGGCAAGAAAAGGACTGGGGCACAGCTCAGATGTAGGGTGCTTACCCAGTGTGCCCTAGGCAATGGGTATAAACCCTTGTGCCACAAAACAAATTGGTAAATAAATATAAAAAAATAAGAAGTAACAAAATTTACTCTTATGGCAAGCCCATGCTTCTGATAATTAATGCACTCCTGAAATAATGGCTTTAATCTTATTTATGAAGGCAGTCTTATTTATGAACAAATCACCTCTTTCTAGGGTTGACCCATCCTGCTTGTTGCATAGAGAATATGTTTCAAATATGTTTTGGAGGACATGTTCAAGCATGTGTACAGTAGTCTTTCCCAGGCCCCAATTCATCTCCTTCCTCACAATGCAAAGAATACTCATTGCATCCCCATAGTAATCATGGTCTTTACTTGTTCCTGAATCAAATGAAAACCCCAAAGTACCTTGTCTCATTAAAATTAAAAATGGGTGAGACACCAGGCATGATCCATTCTGAGGGGAATTCCTCTCTATCGAAGAGGAAATCTCTTATGTTTTCATTTATATGACTGAATATCAATTGTAACTTATGGTGCAATTGTGATATCTTCTATGTGCATATAATGTAGAGACATCATCTCTCTCCCTCATTACTCTTTTGTGTTTCTCCTCCTTGCCACTTCCTTTGCCATATCCCTTGTAGCCCTCATTTTTAATCTTAGGTCCTTTTCCCTCTAACTTCCACCCGTGAAGGAAATAAGTAGGGCATTTAACATGAGGATCTCCAGGTGCACCTGTTTCCTATAAATCATCTAATCTCATTCTTATTTGTGGCTGAATGAAACTCTACTGTGGAGATAACCCGTTTTCTTTATTTGTTCATCTGTTAATTTTGATTATGTATTTGGGCCTTATTAGTGAATATGTTCATATTTTGTCAGTTTGAGAGGGTATAAAAGCCATGTACAAGGCTTTAGAAAAGTGTGTCCTGTATATTCACTAAACTTCTGGTTTATGAAAATATTTGGCTGACACTTTCTGCTCAGCAGCCCGTCAGCCTCTATTGCAGCCTTTTCTCTAACATCCAAACTGCACTGGTGAAAAGACATTATTAATATAGGTGCAGTGACCACAGGATGGGGAAACAGTAATATAGAATATGCAAGACCAGAGTGAAGCAAGAAAGTGAAAGCTGAAGTGTTTTGAAGAAGATCAATTTCTTTTTTTTTTTTTTTTTTTTTTGGTTTTTCGAGACAGGGTTTCTCTGTGGTTTTGGAGACAGTCCTGGAACTAGCTCTGTAGACCAGGCTGGTCTCGAACTCACAGAGATCCGCCTGCCTCTGCCTCCCAAGTGCTGGGATTAAAGGCGTGCGCCACCACCGCCCGGCTGAAGATCAATTTCTTTTACAAATTTTTAAGTTAGCATACAAAGTAATGGGTTTCATTATGCCACGTTCATATATATGTGTCATTAAACTTTATTCTAATAATGCCTTGTCCCCCAGTACCCTCCCTTGTGCCCTATGAATGACCCTTTTACATTCCCTTCCCCACCCTGTAGCTCCCCTTCTTTTGTTATTTCACGTGTATTGCATCACTCTGTGCTTGTGTTATCACATGTACTGCGTTACCCTGTGCTTGTGTTATGTTACATGTATGGTGTTACCCTGTGCTTGTGTTATATCACATGTATTGTGCTACCCTGTATGTGCAACACTCCTTGAATATTTCTTCTTCCCCTTTCATGATTCTTAGAGCCAAAGAGTCATCTCCTTTGATGGCTCGTCCCTTGGTGTATTTGAGGAGAAGATTCTAGTCTTCAAAGTCTCAGGCCAGTGTGCTGAGTCCACACCTCAACACTCTTGGTAATTGCAGCTGTCCCAGGCTGGAGTTGCTCCTTGCACTGTTACTTACATTGTTGTCATTGGTTCTCCGGAGTGGCTACATGCCTGAAGCAAATGTCTGATACACAATTTGAGATCTAGGTGGAGGCTACTGTGGTTCTAGGTGTCTTGAATTCTGCACATCTTCAGAGCTGGCAAAGATAAATGCCACCAACTCTTATGACTTGTTCCCTCCAGAACTGTGTCTGGGACCATAAAGAGCCGTGATTGTGACAACTCAAGGATGTTGGGCTGAATTCAGAGAGCAGAGATGTGACACAGCTCTGGTCATTAGACAGAGGAATATAGCCCTGGGCCCATTTATTGAAACCATCTAGCCCTTTGAGAGCTCTGAGTCTGAGGATAAGAAGAATAGCTTGGAAAATCTCCCAGATGTCTTTGGGGCTATTTCCCACTGTGCGGATGGTCATTTCTGGTCATCTGTACTAACCTTAATGAGAGTGCTTGGCCACACCCTTAGGTTGTACCTCCAAACATCTTTTCATTTTCACATGGCCAGGCTGTACATTTTCCAAATTTTCCATTCTGTTTCTCCTTTAATTATAGATTCCTTATCTGAGCCATTTCTTTCCTCTCACATCTTACTGCATGTGGTTAAAAGTAGTCACATATCCCCGTATACATTTTTCTAGAAAATTCCTCTATCAGATAACTAAGCTCTTCGTGCCAGCCTTCCTTAAAGCCAATGGACAAAGGCATGACCTAGCCAAGTTCTTTGCCTCCCTGCCACAAGGGCAGTCCTTACTCTAGCTTCTAGCACCTGGCTCTATATTTCCATCTATGATGTCATTAAAATGACCTTTTCGGTCCACATTCTGCACAGCAACCTACCCATAGCAACGCAAGTCACTTCTAGGAAGTTACAAACTTTCCTTCTGTGCTTTACTTCCCCAGAACTGCCCTAAATGCTTACTTTATGGCATTCTAGATCTTTTCAAATCTGACTCTCCGAACTCTTCCAGCCTCTACTCATTACCCAGTCCCAAAGATGCTTACACAGTTTCAGCTCTTTGTTGTAGAAATAACCCTACCTCCTGGTGCCAATTTTCTGTCTACAACAGAAGAGCAGATTCTTGGTAATGCACAAAGAATGTGCAATTATTTCTCGGAGTTGTATAGGCTGAGAAATCTAACATCGTCTGCATATAGCAAGGGCCTTTTTACTACGTCATCTCTTATGGAAGAAGGAAACACAATTGAGCATGAAAGGCGGACCGACAGGATAAAGATCAAACACACCCACTCTTGCAAAAATTAGTCTGTTCCCTCTGTAATGATATCAGTCCTGATCACTTTTTATTTAACCAACATTCTGTACTGTTATTAAGTTTCCAAACCTACACTTAGGGGACAAACCATAGCAATCATCAGATTGTATCAGAAAATACCCTAGGTTAGATTAAGAATAAAAATAGCTTGGCATTGGCATAAAAACAGACAAGTGGGCCAATGAAAGTGAATCGAAGGCCCTGATATTGATTCACACACCTGTGAAAACCTGATTTTTTAAGCTAAAATTATACAACAGAATAAAGAAAAGATCTTCAATAAATGGTGCTGGTATAACTGGATGTCCACATGTAAAAGAATGCAAATAGATCCATATCTATTCCCATACACCAAACAAGTCCAAATGGATCAAAGATCTCAACATAAATCCAGGCACACTAAACCTCATTGAAGAGAAAGTGGGAAGTAGTCTTGAACTTATGGACACGGGAGATCATTTCCTAAATATAACACCAGTAACACAGACACGAATAGCAACAATTAATAAATGGGACCTCCTGAAACTAAGATGCTTCTATAAGGCAAAGGACACAATCACTAAGACAAAATAGTAGCCTACTTACTGAATGGGAAGAGATCTTTACTAACCCAAGATCAGACAGAAGAATAATCTCCAAAATATATAAAGAACTCAAGAAATTAGGCATTCAATTACCAAATAATCCAATCAAAAATGAGGTACAGATCTAAACAGAGAATTCTCAAAAGAAGAATTCCAAATGGCCGAAAGACACTTAAGGAATTGCTCAACATCCTTAGCCATCAGGGAAATGCAAATCAAAACTACTCTGAGATATCATCTTACACCAGTCAGAATGCTTAATATCAAAAATATCAATGATAGCTTATGCTGGAGAGACTGTGGATTCAGGGGAACACTCCTCCATTACTGGTGGGAGTGCAAACTTGTACAGCCATTTTGGAAATCAGTATGGCAATTTCTCAAAAAATTGGGAATCAATCTACCTCAGAACTTAGCAATATCATTCTTGGGCATATACCCAAAGGATGTACACTCATACCACAAGAAAATTTGCTCAAATGTGTTCATAGCACCATTATTCATAATAGCTAGAATCTAGTAACAAGCTAGATGCCCCTCAACTGAAGAATGGATAAAGAAAATGTGGCACATTTACATAATGGAGTACTACTCAGTGGTAAAAAAACAATGACATCTTGAAATTTGCATGCAAACGGATGGGACTAGGGAAAAACCATCCTGAGTGAGGTAACTCAGACACAGATAGAAAAACCTGGTATGTACTCACTCATAAGTGGATATTAGACATAAAGCAAAGGATAGCCAGCCTATATAGTTCATGATCTCAGAGAAGATAGGTAACAAGGAAAACCCTAAGAGAGTCATAGATGGCCCCCTGGGAAGGGAAAACGGACAAGATCTCCTAAAAAAAAATTATGAAAGGAGGTGAAGGGAGGGGAGTGGGAGGGGAGACCAGAAGGGAGGAGGAGAATATGAGGGAGTGGGATGCTCAAGAAGGGAGAAGGACTATGCAGGGGAGAAGGGAAAGAGATATTTTCATTAAGGGAGGCATAAAAGGGCAATGGAGAAACACAGCACTAGGGAAAGCCCCAGGAATTCTCAAGGATGACCCCAACTAAGACTCTAAGCAACAGTGGAGAGGGTGCCTAAACTGACCGTCCCCTGTAATCAGACTAATGACTACCTTAATTGTCATCATAGAACTCTCAACCAGCAAATGAAGGATGTTGATACAGAGATCTACAGCAAAATACTGGGTTGAAATACCTCAGTCCAGGCCAAAAGAGGGGGGAGCGATAATATAAGCAAAGGGGTCAAGACCATGATGGTGATACCCACAGAAACTGCTGACCTGAGCTAGTGAGAACATTTGTGACACTTGGACAGTCTGTGGGGCCACTTGGGGCCACTGGCAGTCGGACCAGGAACTGGTGTCTAGGGGCACTTTTTTTTTTTTTTTTTTTTTTTGGAGAGATACATTACTCAGCATAGATATGGGGGGAGGGCCTTGGTCTTGCCTGGAAATGAAGTGTCAGACTTTGTTGACTCCCCATGGGAAGCCTTACCCTTTCTGAGGAATGGATGGAGAGGCAAGGTAGAGGGAGGTAGAGGAAGCAGGGAGGAGGGGAGGGAGTGGGAATGGAGATAGATATGTAAATGAGAAACGTTTGTATTTTTAAAAGTTCTTAATAAAAAAAAAAGAAGAAAGAAAGTAGGATGAACTCTGCACAGATTTCCTCCAGACTAGCAAGAGAAGCACACCTTGCCTCCATGCAGAAACACCCTGATTTCGTCCAGATCGTGCACTCCTCTCTACAACTTTCTCCATCAGTAATCACAAGTACTAAGCCTCAATTTACAGTGAGATTCTGTACAGAACTTTTTATTCAGAGTTAAGGGTCACATTTCCAGAAAGGTCCTCTGATGCTCTGGATTGGGAAATCCTGGCCAGGAATCCAGTTTAAGAGATGGAAGGGGAGGCTTGGATGCAGCCTGGTGGCCTCTGCCCCTGAGCTCCAGGAACTGGGACCAAGTTAGTTCAATACATGAGTCATCAGAAGCCACGGCAACCTGTTTCACTTGATTAGTCTTTGCATATCATTTCCCTAATATATGCATAAGCAAAATAACCAGACACGCTGATTGAATCTCCCTGGTTTGTGTGGAAGTCAGGAGCAGGGAGACAGGCAGGCAAGAGACTTCCATAGGAAAATGCGAATCCGAATTTTTTCCCATCTCCACCCACCCAGATGACCTTCAGCTAGGGAGACAATTGAACTCCCTTCTGATATTAGTTTCTTCACCAGTAATAAGATGAGGTTGGAATAAATGATCAATAAAATGTTCCCTTCCAAAAGCAAAATTATGTGATTAAGCAATTATGTAATGGACCTTTAATGAATTTAATTTTTTTTTCCTTTCGTTTGGAATATCAATTCTCAGTTTCATGGTCTGCTAGTAGAATCGTGACAGAGGCTGACTGACTTAACACTGCCATCTGATCCCCCTGCAGTCTTGGCTGAGCCTCTCCTTAGTACTCACGGTAGGAAATTAATACTATGTGCTAGCAGGGGGACAAAACACCCACGATCAGGAATGGAACAGGGGGCGGGGGGCGTAGCAGGGGTGATATTCCAGCTCCAGAGAAGCTGTTGCTGCAACTCACAGCCAGTCACGGATCTTTGCTCTTGCAAAGACTTTGAAAAAAAAAAAGGAAACAAATAAGGGAGGGGAGAAAATGATTACATTTGAAGTAGAATCATGAATCTAAGGATGATGTTTTCAAAGATGTCTATGATGCACCAGCAACTCCTTAAAATAACAGCAAAGAGTTTAGATCCATTATTGAGTTTCCATGGAAAACAAACAAGTTTGAGTAGAATAGTAATAGTGAATTTAGCTCTCAGTCTTTGTTTATCTTCTATGCCCATGCATTTTTAGGACAGAAAAACATTTTCCCAATCAGAGGTGGAACAGGAAAGAGAAGGGGAGATGAGCAGGTTAGCCAGGTGCCTCGGTGTAGTCACAGGCCTGGCAGCAATAGGATGTGATGGTAGTGATCCTAGTTGTACAGACTTCAGGATACAGGAGGAAATTCCTGCTCATTTCCAGGTAAGAGCAACCTATAGGTGATGCTAGGAGACTAGGGATTTGCAAAGCATCATGGGTATATCAAAAGCGTAATGGAGTTAGCTTTTATTCCTGTTCTGGGTGTGTCTCACAAGAAGCACAAGCCCCACCCAGTCCTGCTGCCTCCTGGAAAGCAGAGCAGACAGACTGGGTGGATCTTTGCTGTCTGTGGCAGGGAGATGCTGGAGCACCTGACTGTGGGCTCACACTGTCTGACCACACTTCCTCACTTAAGAATAGAAATGACTTCACAAATCCAAAATAGCAGTAGCCGTGAAACCAAACTGTGAAGTTTGGGCAATAGGAGCCAAATGAAGAAATGAAAGCAAGTTAAGATGAAAATGTAAAAGCCCACCAGGTATCGGGGGGGGGTGGAGCTGCCGTCTTCCCTTGAGGCTCTGCTGAGGTCAATTCAGGCACTGAGAGTGCAGCTTGTCAAAATAGCTTTGTTCTAATGAGACAGCTGAAAATTGATCTATTTTTTTCCCCTACTATCCTGCTTTGATCGTTTTGTCAAAGCATTTGAATATATATCAGTTTGGGTACTGGGTAGAGTTGTTTATGGTTTTTCTACTTTCAGGGGCATAGGGCACCTAGAATTCCGAAATTCATCCCCTCCTCCAGGTCCCAGGGTTCCACTCTCCTGTGTCTACAGACATGAACCGTGGGCGAGAAGACTGAAGCCTGACAAGGCCAGGTGCTCCCATCTCACCTTTCAGGCGAAATTCCTCTCGAGTAATTACTGCCTGCGATTCCAGCTGTAATGTGTAGTTATCAGTGAGCTCTCATTGGAGGGGTTAACAGAGCACAGCTTCCCTGCGCAGCCTCACAGAAGACGCTTCATTATAGCGCTTCTTCACACCACAGCTGTGTGGAATTATCTCCCCTCCACAGCTCTGGTCTGCTGTGCACAACCCTGATTATACAAGGTCCCGCCATCCCTGTCCTACCCCATTGCAGGGAGGTAGGAATCCACATCACTGACTCTCCCTGGGAGAAGGCAGACAAAACCCAAATAGCCCTGGAGTCAGGCCTGTATTCTGTGGAGTTCTCCCAACTCTAGCCTCCAGTTGGAAACCACGCTTTTTAACATGATCTTTCTGTGGTTCTTCCTTGCAATGGGGTCAATAGTACTGACTTGTGGGGCTTGTGACACATAAACTAAATACACAAATAAGATAAATAACAGGAAAAAAATTACATTCAGCACAACCTCTTGTGGAAGCTGAGCAACCATTGATGATATTGTCAGTATCCGTTATTTGTACTGTAGCTTTGTCATGGCGTTTGACACTTGATAATACACTATGCTTACAACAATACTCAGCAGCTAACCCACACAGCCCTTCGCTCCTAGTTAGCCATTGGCCCATTCAGCAGCACACTTTCACCTTAGGGAGATTATCCGACGGAAGCCCCATGACTACAGCTCTGCCTCCTTTGGCGCTCGGCCTCCCATGGCGTTTGTACTCTGTTCACAGATTGTTGGCTTTGCATACACGCGATTCTTAGGGTGCAAAAGAAAGAACATTCTCCTCTCCTCAGCTTCTCCGTGCTCAGTGTTCACAAGGAGGACCTCCAAGGAGCTGCTGGTTGGGCTGGTCAGAATCCATGCACTCCGTTTGCAAGGTTCCGATTTAACAGGCAGTAGGATTTGCAACCAGAGAGAAGGAGAAGGCTCTCAGATTTCTGTATTTAACTTTGATGTCAGCCCTGCAAGGAAGATATTATTTCACCCACTTGATGTGCCTCGGTCTGTTTTGTGCTAATAAGGAAAGAGGCTTACTTGGCTGATGAGCCTGGCGTCTGGAGAGAACAAATAGCAGAGTGCTCTCTGGTGAGGGCCTCTAGGATGCATCCCATCATGGTGGAGAGATAGAAAGAGAAGCAGACAGCAGACTGGCCACATGCAGGATGAGTATTTCCATGAGAGGTGAATTCAGACTGAGAACATTCCTGCTCATCTTTTTCTAACGACTCATACTTTCTCTTCTTTCATTTTGTCATGCTGCTGTTGTCTTCAGGTAGAGTTTTATGTAGCCCAGACTGGCTTTGAACATCCTATGCAGCTGAGAATGTCCTTGAGTTCCTGATATTCTGACCTCGATCTCCCACCAGATGTGGCCCAATCTGGGAAGGCAGTGTTAAGCCATTCAGGAGGGTGGAGTCCCCATGACTTAATCACCTCTTAAGGCTCCCACACTAAGCACTAGGTGCTGAGACCCTCCAGCTGACAGAATCTTTGGGTAAATATTTTTCTTTTGTTTTATATGTTCTCTAGCACTAGGGATGCCATTCTAGCAGCACAAAATGGAGTGAGGCACATTGGGAAATGGATGTAATAGTATCTTCCTTGCAGGACTAGCAGAAAGGAGGAGTGAAACCCTTCACCTTGCAACATGAGTTTCACTGGGAACAAACCACAGCCAAACCAGACCAGTGTGTTATAACAAAAACACCCAGGACTTGTTTAGAAACTTGTCTTTGTCTCCTAAGCCATAGACTGGAGAATGGTCTGTGCCCCAGACATCTGATAGGCTCCAAGATGGCATGGGCACAATGCTCAGCGCTGCATGGACCGGGCAGTCTCAGCAATCTGATCGTTTTACTTTCCTTTGTCAGCTGACCTTCATAGTCCACCACCTTGTGAGAGCTTGAGGAGATGGCTCAGTGTACAAGTATGAGGTCCTGAGTTCAGAGCCCCAGTAGTCAAGTCAAAAACTGGGTGTAGTCATGGACACCTGTAAACAAAATTTGGAGTAGGAGACAGTACGATTGCCGGGGCTTGCTCACACAACAGCTCCAGGTTCAGTGAGAGATTGTGTCTCGGTGGAAGAAGGTGGAGAAACCTATAGTGAAGTCCCTGAGAACCACTCTCCATCTCCCACACAGTGTGCCTTGACACTTGTGCATGTCTCCTGGGGGCACTCCCTTCTTCCCCCAGACACCTTACCCAGGTTCTCCTTTTAAATCTCCCCGGACACCAAACATTAGTTTCCCGTGGAAGAAATAGTGGTCGTTACCTGTGTGCATTGATCAGCGGCTCTCAGCGCCGTAGCTTTGCTGACAATTTTCTGGTTTGGATGCTTTCTCCTACTGGTCACAGAATCTTAGCATTCCAGATTTGAAGGCTTATTCATTTTTCTAATTATGGCTTCTGGTAAATGGGCTTGGCACACAGTAGGCGTGTAATACGTATTTGTTGAATAAATTGAGGCTGTTGAATAAAGCCCATGGACTCCCATTATTTGCTAAGTCCCTGCTGACTTTCCTAAACACAGATAATGTAAGTTGAATTGTTAGAGTAATAGCAATTGAGAATCTGGAAAGAAACTCAAGGAAAATTAAGAACCTGTTTCAAGAGCTATCAGTGAACAGACTGTCTCTACATGTCCAGGAGGGATTTCAGTGCTGTAAGCTCTGTGAAAACTCTTGGCCACCCCTCTACTGCTGAAAAATAACATGTCACCTCTGTTGATAGCACAGAGAGAAGAGAGTGGAACCTTCCAGGGCTGTCCCCATTGACTGAGAAGGCCTGAAGATAGCAATCCAGGATTCTTCCATCTACAAGAGAACCCTCTAGGCCTGACACTGCGATGTGCTGTTATTGCAGGCACTGTGGGAAGGCACTTGGATAGTAATCCTGGCTGGGTTTCTGGGCAACAGCAGAGAAACCCCAGGAAAGTGTACTGCTACAAATGGAGCAAATTTCCATTTCTCCTTTACTCCTCTCTCCGTATTCTATGGCAGCCCTCGGATGCTCACAACTTTCCATCAGACGGTTCAAAGTCAGATCAAGAGAAATGGGAATCACCAAAGGCTAGGCGATAAAAATAGCAAAGCCTTGGCCAAACAAACAGGGTTATACGAACATGCGAAAAGCAGAGTTTGAAAGTAACGAGAGTAGTCTAGATTGTCAGGCTAGGAAATGGACCCCGTAAAGTTCGGTTTCTCCAAATGAGCTTGCATTTGGCATGTATCAGTGCTTATAAAATTGAGAGGGTAGCATTTTATCACCATACCCTAAGGAACCCTGGCAATCTATTCCTGTGATGCCTCTTTTGAGGACAATTAGACAAAGGCTCAGAGAAGTCAAATGTTTTTCCCAGACACGGTTTGTAGTAGTACTGGGAAGAGAAACCGAATCTCCCTCTTCATCGCCGCCACCACCCTTCCCAGAAGCATCAAGGATTCTCAGAAGACAGCATTTCTTGCTAAATAAACTCTCAGGCTTGTGTCAAGCCTGCCTGTGTCAGGCAGTTAAGCTGCAGTTCCAGAAGACCACAGGCCTCGGGGCTCATTTGTGTAAGGTTTGTGCCCATGAATCTGTGTTTGTGGCTAGACACCACATTGAGCATGAAAGTCAGGTAGCATCCTGGAAATACAACAATCAGATATTTCTTCCCTTGTTCGTGCTCTCTAACCCCAAACTTGATGAGGTCCCTAGGGAGTTTATCATACCGTGCTTTCATTCCTGAAGTCTCTGTAATTTGACTTCCCCTCAGCTCCTGCCCCGCCTGCCCGGGGTTTTGCACACACGTGTGCACCCGCATGCCCACCCACACTTACCAGATAGAAATAATTTTATCAAGCAGCGTGCTGCTCATCACTTGTACACAGCGAGGCTCGCGACAAAGCTCTGGGGGGTGTACAGATCGGGAGCTATGCTCCCTGACATGTTGCTTCTAGATTTACACACACATGAGATGGATATTGTAATTAGTGCTGCACACTGTTGTCGTCACACAGTTGCTGAGGGGCTTTTGGACTCCGTAGGTGTGTGGTAGAGGGCTACTCACTGCTCTGATTTCTAGAAAAGGAAGCAGCACTTGGGTGTTTGCATCTTGTTTGATTATTTTATTTGACAACAGTTTATTGAGACTGGGAAGTTCCAACATTGGACTGGATTGTGGGACTTGTAAGAGAAACAGCTATGGATAGCACACAGTGAACAGAGAACCTGTCCCAGTGATGTTCGAGACGGGCACTATGTGGTAAGTATAGACATGTAATGAGTTACGGAAGACCAGATATGGGCAATTTCCCTAGCCCTGAATGGGTGCCCTGGAGAGAGGGGAGTGGGTTCCAACACCAAGAAGGATTTCTGGGGTAAATACCTAACCATGTCCTAAAGATCTACAGGTGCTAATGGGTAAACAGAGGCAGGCAGAGAAACGTAAACAAAGAAACAAAGATTCAGCAGCATAGCGTGGCTTAAAGGCAGATGTAACAAGACAGGGGGTTTGATTTCAAGACAGGGTGGGCAGCTAACACTGAGAGTCTGTGAGGAGCTGGGGAGTGAGAGGAGAGAAAACGTAAGCAGATAACTCAGAGGTGACAGTTGTCTCATTTCATTATCGGTTGCTCTCAGGCAGATTGCCTCATCCACATTATTACGTTTTCCTGGAAAGTTGTGACCCTTGCTCAAGTCCACTGTTAGCCACTACCCAGTGAGTCCTTTTCAACGTCCATCCTGCCTTACATGGGCTCCTTACCCCTTGCAGTGTCTAGAACATCAGTCATAGTCCTCAAGATCAGCCACAGATCTGCCTCAAAATATTACCCTTCCCCCTGATTCCAACAACACACCTATTTATGATCGACAAATCCAGACCTTAAACTCTTTCTGAGGTCTTGCCTTAAATCCCACCTCAATCTTCCTCAGAGAAATCCACCTTGCTCTTAGCACACCCGTCCTTCAGGATGAGAACTTATAAATTAGCTTTGTTCTTCACTCCCAGGCCTTCATCAACCTACAAGTGTCATCGCTTCTAATTTGAAGTCAGTTCCTAGTCCAGTTCTTCCCACTCTACTGTACCTTCTCACGCTGATGCTCTCCTGCCTGCATCTGCTCCTCCGGCTCATTACAGTAGCTCCGTTTACCTACTAAGAACCCCACTGGATATCTGGCATTACTGGTTATACTAAACAACATATATTCTTTGATTGTTTTTACAACACATGCTTACTAAAATAAAGTCAGAGTTAAAAAAAACTATGCTAATAAGGCTTTCTCTATCCTCTTACCTTCATTTGTGATGTGGGATGATAGATTTTAAAGGTGCTTTGTGTTCTCTGCTTAATATTTCAAACTGCCAGCATCAATAATTTTTCATTTTGAGGCCATTATTAAGTAAGAATAACACAGGTTCCTTGGACTGAAAAATTGCAACACCAATACAACCTAGTTAATAACCAAGATGGGTCCCAAATTACTAAGGGATGGGTAGTGTATACAATCTGGATACACTGGACAGATGGTGATTTACATTCCAGGCCAGAAAGAGACAGCCATGACCTCTTCACACTACTTGAATAGAACACAAAGCTAGAGAATTGTGTTATTTCTGTAATTCAGTGGAGGAAGTTCTTCTTTATATGTGTTGCTTTTATTAGTGAATAAAGAAACTGGCTTGGCCTGTGATAGGGTAGAACAGAGCTAGGTGGGGAAAACTAAACTGAATGCTGGGAGAAAGGAGATGGAGTCAGAGAGAAGCCATGTAGCCCTGTCAGAGACAGATGCCGGTCAGAATCTTGCCAATAGGCCAAAGCCACATGGTGATACATAGATTACTAGAAATGGGTTAATGGGTTAAATTAAGATGTAAAAGCTAGTCAATAAGAAGTTAGAGCTAATAGGCCAAGCAGTGATTTAATTAATAGAATATCTGTGTGGTTATTTCGGGAGTTTGGACGTCCGGGAAATGAACAAGTGGCTTCCTACTACAGTAATTAATAGTTAATATTTTTGTAACAAAAGTGGCTTAAGCAGGTAACTGAAATCTCAGGGGAAAATTACACAATGACTACTGTATTTCTAGTTCCTGAGAAAATTCCCCTATCTCTGTTCTCACTCTCTCTAAGAAATAACATAAACAAAACCCTCTCATTTGCTGTGTTTCCCTGATTAAAGTCACCCATTGTGTTCAGATTAAAATGTGAACTTTTAATTAGACATATGTAACCCTTTTCAGGTTGCTCCTTAAATCATTCTCCAGTCTGCACATTCTCTCCCTTCAACACAGTGCTGGGGCATGCTGTGACCTTCCATGATTTATCATCTTGACACAAGCTGTCCTCTCTACGAGAAATTCTCCCCTGTCCCAGTTTGGAGGCCCTCCTGTGTGTGCTCATCACACCTTGCAGCACTGTGTGTTGTAAATTCTTGCCTTCTCAATGAGAGTAAGAATTTTAGCAATAAGATCTATGTCTCTGTCAAAGTTACATAAATCAAAGCCTTCCATAGAAACTGGTACACACTGCACGCACACACACACACACACACACACACACACACACGGGTTTGTGAACTTAATCTCCCATGTAGTTAATTTGTACATCTTTAAGATCTGTTTTAAACCTTTCCTCTTCATTGAAGTCTTTCTTGATTTCACCAGGCATCAGTCACAATTTCTTCTAGTATTTTTCTCCACTTCATGCACTGATTTTATTTTTAATTCATCTGCCACAGAACGGAGTCACGGAAGGACAGAGACCATCATTCTACCTTGTAGCCAATTTAAGGTTAAAACTTAACAACACTACCCAGATAAATCATTTATTTCCATAAAAGGGAACTGAGATTTAGATATGTTGGGAATTTTTATTAAAAATCAGACCATGACATATGTGGGGGTTTGGGTTCACAAGTTTGTTTATGTTTTATCTTGTTTGTTCTTTTTCTTGACAGCAAAAGCTAGAATTTCTGCTTTCTCTATGCAGGACTACTCCCACTGAACTCCCCTTTTCTAGATGACAGGATACCCCCCAATATACACACACCAGTGGGTCCACAAGAAGGCAGCTAGCTCTCTCTAGTGAGGAACACCAGCTGTTGATAACTGTGTAGCAGATTCCAGTCTCAAATGATCCCAGGTAAGCAATGGGGCCTCTTAGCAAGTTCTAAGTTAATTTGTCTGTGCTTCTCACTGTCCTAGAACCTGCATCTGACCCTGGTTCTGCTGTTTAATAGCTTTGTGACCCTGAGTAAGTCGCAAGTCACTCTGAGCTCTGTCTTCTCAATCATAAGAACAAAGAGAAATAGCCTTCATGCTTCTCAGGAAGAAAACAGATACAATGACTCGAATATGTGCACTTTTCATATATCTTGTTATTGAATTTCTGCAAATATGTTGGCATAGCAAGAGCCAAATAAACAAAAGCCTTGAGTAGTGTCTAGCTATTCTTGATCTGTACGACAATCTGTTCCCTTTTCAACCACTTCTTGTAATCCTGAATTCTCTTTAGCTCTTAGTTGGCTTCCCAGGCCTCAGTAGTGCAAGGAAAATAGAATTAAAATTCAAATTAAAAGACATGTCTAGTGTTAACTCTTCCACAAAAGCAATTCCTCCAGTTACTGTCGATCCAAATACCTTGTGCTGCATGACTTTTACAATCCATATCATGACCAGGTAGAGGATACTTTGATACTGCCAGTCATAAACATCCACAAAAGAAATCCAAGAATAACAACAGATAGAAGGAAATGTATGGAAGCATGTCCCTTAGGATGCTTGGCATTTTCCCACACGAACTCTGTAGATACTGTTTGTTTACGCTCCTCTACAGAAGGACTGAGCACCAAGCATTAGAAATTCAGTCAAAGAAGCTGAACATCCAGGAAGGGTTAAGTCTATTTCAGATGAACCTTCCCAACCTTAATCACTTCAACTTTTATATGCTCGATATTGTAAACCAAAAGTTTTCAAGTTATGAGCCAAGTGCCCTTGAACAATATGGAGCTACCGCAAAAGATTTCAGATTTTAGTGGGCATTAAGTGTCATCTCTCCCTTAGAAAAAAAACAGTGGTTTGTGTATATAGCCACACTTGTTTTATTTTCAAGTGCAATATATATAAATAAAATATATTATCTGCAAAAATCATTACTGAATTTATAATAGCTGTTTGCCATTGTGTGTTTCCCTATAATATAAAAAGTAAAAGGCAGTGATAATAACATAAAATTTTATGATGGGGAAATTGGAAAAGGGTGAGTTCTGAAAAATATTTGAGTATAGAACCAGATAGACTACCTGCACTTTCGGGCCCAATCAGGTCACCCAAGTCCCACAGCTACTTGCCAGAGACACTGACCTCCTCTGGGCCTATCTGTGTCCCTCTGGAGCTCACCAGGTCCACACCACCTTATTACCATGGGCCCTGTAGCAATCACATGTGGCAAAGACCAAGGTAGGCTACAACATCCACTTCTTCCACACTAGGGTCGCCCAAGTCCTGAGGCTGCTTGTCAAGGACCCACACCATCCTATCTAACTGTCTTGCTCCCTCTGACACAACATCACTGCCTGATTCCCAGAAGGATTCTTCCTATCAGCTATCACATGTGACCAGAGTCCCACAGATCTGCCAACTGCGGTACTGGGTTTTCCCATATCCTCCGTTCTTGAGACCCAGGAGCAGTCCACATCACCACGGATATTTCTTCCAGGTTCTTTCACCAGACTGCTGAAGACACCAGATTGCAGGAGTGAGCAGTAGACCTGAATAGAGGCTGAATACTCAAATACCAAACAAACAGAGGGAATCAATGTCCAAACACACAATGAATTAGCTTCATCCTGAACACTGGACATACCTCTGCAGAAAGAATACATATGGCATGAACAAAAAAGAAAGACAAAGACAAAGACTCAGCCAACAAACTGTGAATATGAAAATTCCAACACAAAAATAACATGAAAAATGAAAATAAAATGTCTTCGCCAAAGAATAACAGTCCTATAGTGATGACCACTAATAAAAATGACATGCAAGAACTTACAAAAAATTTTAAAAAATGATTCTAACTATAGTCAAACAACTTAAAGAAGACAAAAACAAAAAGAGAAATAAAATGAGGAAGTCAATCCCAGCCATAAAAATAGGGTTTTGATTTCTTAAAGAAATAATTTCTGTAAATAAACGAATTTATTATTCATCTAGTAGTTTTGTTGAGTCCTAAATTGAACTAGCCAAAAGATGGAGTGAAGTTCTCTACCCTGCAGCAACTCAATTCTGTAGCAGACAAATTTTAAAAAGAAAATCAGTGTATTAAGTAGAGAAAAATACTAGAAAAAATTGTTATGGATTCCTGGTGTAATCAAGAAAGGCTTCAATGAAGAAGAAATAGTTGAACCAGGTCTTAAAGATGTGCTGACTAACTACTTGGGGGGTGAAATTCAATTACTCTCTCTCTCTCTCTCTCTCTCTCTCTCTCTCTCTCATCTTTCTATGTGAGCGTGTGTGTGTGTGTGTCTCCACTACATATGAGTTAGTGTGTTAGACATATATATATATATATATATATATATTTCAAAGATCCCATTGATAAAATGCTTAGTCTGATTGAAAGAGATACAATTCCAACACGAAATGTTCCAAAGTGTGATGAGTACAAACAAGAGGGTTTCCATCTCTATCTGGGACAGGGAGAGGATTTCAAGCCAAGAGAAGAGATTGTGTCTGAAAATGAGAAGCTTAATAAACCAACTAAAATCCTCAGTGGAAAACCTCACCAACATATTGTATCTTTTGAAAACAAAAAGTTGGAGATGGAGAATAAAATAGAAGAACTGAATCTCTCAGTAACAGTTTTAAAAAAACAATATAAAAGGGAGTTTGACAACACCATGAAAAGACCTTACTTCTGAAGAATGGGCATAGACGGAGATTAATACAACAGCAGACATAGAGAATAACATCACTGAAATCATAGAACAGAATTTCCCAAACAAGAGAAAGAGGTGCCTACCAAACACTAAACAGACAACACAAGACAAGAAATTATTCATGGCATATTACAGCTAAAACATTAAAAATACAGAATACAGAAAGGATTTGAAAGCTACATGGCAGAAAAGTCAAGTTACTTATAAATGTAGACCTATCAGAATAACACCTAATAATTCAACAGAATAATTTGAAGGCCTCGAAAGATTTACCCTAAGTTCTGAAAGATGATGTCTATTAACTAAGATTATTGTACCCAGCAACAGTGTCTTTTAAAATTAAAGGAGAAATAAAACCTTTCCATGATTAAAAAAAAAACTGATTAAAGGAATTTATGACTATAAAGCCAACACTACCGAGAATTCTAGATGGAATATTTTGATTTGAAGAGAAGAATAAACACACCCAAGAGGCCACTAGGGACAAATAAACAATACCAGGAAAGGTTGCCAAGATAGATCTGACAAAGCATTACCACAAAATTAATACAAAGATAGGAATTAACAACATTTTTCAATAATAACTGAATGTTAATGATCTCAATTCCACAATAAAAAAGGTAGTAGATTGGGTTAGAAAACAAAATTCATCTTCTCTATCTCCAAGAAACACCTCACAAGCAATGATAGATTCCACCTCAGGCCAAAAGGATAGAAAATGGTATTCTAAATAAAGGAAACCAAGAAGCAGGCAGGCATAACCATCCTAATATCTGACAACATCAACTGCAAATCAAAACTAGTCAGAAGAAATATGGAAAACATGTCAGACACATTAAAGGAAAAAGAATCCACCAACAGGATATTCCAACCCTGAAACGCATACACACCAAACACAGGAAACACCTAATTTCATAAAAGAAAGACTGTTAGGTCTAAAATCACATGTTGACCCAAAAACATTGATAATGAGTCATCCCCATGCCCATCTCTTATAGCAGACAAGTCAGCTGGAATTAAACTAAGCAGAGAAACCCTGGAATTAAATGGCATCATAAATCAAATAAACCTTACAGATATCTACAGAACGTTGAATCCAAACTCTAAAAAAACAGACATTTTTATAGGCAGTTCACTATAATCCACATATTATAGAACAAAACAAGACTCAACACATGCAGAAATTTTGAAATCACACCCTGCATTCTATCTGACCATAGTGGAATAGGCTGGATATCAACAACAGAAACTACATAAATACACAGACTTACAGAAATGAGACAACACACCATTGAGTGATAACTGGGTCAAGGATGTACTTTTGCAGAAAGTAAATTCCTACAACTAGAAGAAAGTAAAAACACAATATACCAAAATCTATGGGACATAAAGAAGGTAGTCCTAAGAGGATAGTTTGTAGCATAAAATGCTTTTATTTAAAAAGAAGAAGAAGAAGGAGAAGGAGAAGAAGAAGAAGAAGAAGAAGAAGAAGAAGAAGAAGAAGAAGAAGAAGAAGAAGAAGAAGAAGAAGAAGAAGAAGAAGAAGAAGAATCAAAGTTGGAGGTGATGGTGGTAGACACCTTTAATCCCAGCAGAGGCAGAGGCAGATGGATCTCTGTGAGTTCAAAACCAACCTGGTCTATTGAGATAGTTCTAGAACAACTAGGGCTGTTACATACAGAAGTCCTTTTAAAAAAAAAAAAAAGGTTATCTCAAATTAATGATTCAGTTGAAAGCATTGGGAAAACAAGAGGAAACAAAAAAAAGTTAAAAAAAAAGAATAGTTAATCAAACTAAGGACTAGAAGTTTTTTAAAAGTGCAATGAAGAGATGAAGGAAAGATTGACAAATCTTTAGCCAATTTTACCAAAAGAAAAAGAGGGAGAACTCAGATTAACCAAATCAGAGATTAAGTGGAGTATGTTAATAGTTATAACAGACACTGGGGAAATTCAGAGAATCATTAGGACATACTTTAAAGTTTCCATCTGAATGGAAATATCTAAAAGATGAATTTCTAGGCATATATGGCCTACTAAGCCTACATTAGGACAAAATAAGCAATTTATATAGATCCATGACTTATAGTGAAATAAAGGCAATACTAAAATTCTCCCAAATTAAAAGTCCAGGCCTTATAGACTTTGCAGAAGTTTACCAGATCTTTAAAAATAACTAACCCTGATAGTCCTTAAATCAGCCTACAAAATAAAAGATAAAGGAACATTTCCAAATTATTTTTATAAAGTCAATATAAAAGACCCACAAAAAGAGTTTTAGGGCAATATCTCTGGAGAACTTGATGCCAAACTTCTCAGTAAAATGCCTGCAATTTAAATTCATGATTACCCAGAAATATTATCCACCATGATCAAGTTAGCTTCATCCCATAAATGCAGGAATGATTAAACATGTATAAATCATTAAACATAACCAACTACATAAATAGACTCAAATATAGGAACCACATGATCATCACATTAGATTCAGAGAAGCCTTCTGACATAATATAACAACTCTTTATGATCAAAGTCCTAGAATTTTCAGGAATGGGGGGGCCATATCTGAGCACAGTAAAGGTGATACCCAGCAAGACCTCAGCCAACATCTTGCTAAACAGGGGAAAACAAAGCATTCTTACTAAAATCCGGAAAAAGACAAGGCTGCCCACTCTCCTGCATCCTATTCAATATAGTCTGAGTTAAGGTAATAAGACAAGTGAAAGAGACAAGGGGGATATGAATAGGAAAGGAAGAAGTCAAAGTACTCGTGTTTGTGATTCCATACAAGACTGTATTAAAAATCCCCCAGAGCTGATATAAAACACCCATCTAAGTAACAGGATATAAATTTCACACACACACACACACAAACACACAGAAAGAGAGAGAGACAGTATAGTCTTCCTATATACTAATTACAAGCAAATGCTGAGAAAGAAATCAAGGAAACAAATTCATATTATTAAAAAAATCACTAGAATTAATCTAGCCAAGGAAGTTAAAAATTTGTATGATAAAAACATTAAGGCATTGAAAAAGGAAACTGAGGAAGATAACAGAAGATGGAAAGATCTCTCATGTTCATGGATTTGAAAGATTGGTGTTGTGGAAATAGCCATCTTACAAGAAAACATTTGCAGATTCAATCGAATTCACAAAAAAATTACAATGCAATTCTTTATAGACATTGTAAGAGTAACCTTCAGTTTCATATGGAAACACAAAAGATCCAAGAGAGCCAAAACAACCCTGAACAATGAAAGAAGAACTCGAAGCACCACGTCCCATATTTCAAGTTATACTACAAAGTCGTGGTAATAATAGCATATGATTGCAAAAAGCACAGGCAAGTTGGACAATGGAATAGAATTGAGGATCCACATACAAGTCCACACTCATACAGTCACCTGTATGAGGCCAACAAAACAACAACAACAATGGCAAAGAGGCAGACACAGCATTGTCAATCAGTGGTGCTGCTCAGACTGGATAGCTATATGTAGAAGAATGAAAATAGACTCCTATTCTTATCCCACACAAAACTCAAGTGCAAATGGATCAGAAATGAACATAAGTCTTGATACCATGAATCTGGTAGGGAATACATTTGAACTCAATGGCACAAGAAAGGACAGCAGTCCCATTATACAAGAGTAAAATCAGCGATCAGACTGTGGACATGCTAGAAAATGTGAACATAACTTTGAAGGGGTACACAGCTATTGTTAAAAGCCCCAGAAGAAACCTTCAATGAGACTTCAATGACATCAATGCAGAACTGATTCTCCTTGTAAACAAGAAAGAAAAGGCTCCTGGTTGGTAGATGGCAAAGAAAAAGAAAGGAATTGGCTACTACTGTATGAGCAATCTGTAGTCGAGTTCAAACCATAAACAAGGATGCTACATTGGGCTTCAGTTACAAGATGAGGTCTGTGTCTGCCCACTTCATCTCCAGCATTATTCTGCAGAAGAATGGGTCTCTGGTTGAAATACAAGATTTCTTGTGTGAAAAATAAATCGCAGGGTTCAGATGAGGACATGTGTTGCTTTCTCTGTTTCTTAAGCCCAGAAGGATGAGTTAATCCTTGAAGGACATGATATTGAACTTGTTTCAAATTCAGCAGCTTTGATTCAGCAAGGCACAACAGTTAGAAACAAGGATATCAGGAAGTTTTTGGATGGCATGTATATGTCTGAAAAAGGAACAGTACAGCATGCTGATGAATAAGACCTAAGTTACCCAGCTCCAGAATCAAAATCCTGGAGTCTAAGTACAATTTGGAATGCCTCTGGGGGCAAGAAAGATTTCTATTTAAAAATAAAAATAAAATCCACAGGTAAATAGATAAAGTTAGAAAGAATCTTTCTGAGTGCAGAGCCCAGACCCAGAATAGCAAATATCCTGTTTTCTCTCATTTATGAGTGTTAGCTGTGAATCTTCAGATATTTGTATTCTGTTTGGAATACCCATTGAGGTCAAAAAGTCAACAAGGGGCTATGGGGCAAGTTTCAGGGGAGGGAAGATAGATCAGAGTGGTATAAAGAATTTAAGGGAAATAATGGTAAAGTAAGGGTTAAATGATGAAGATGAATGGGACGGGAAGATGGGGAAGAGGAATAAATACGATGAGGGCTAACTAACAGTACAGATATTTTCATATGGAAAACTACTACTATCGAAGCCACTTAAAATATGTACATTCACATATATAATGAGAGATTAAATGAATTTATCCTGTAATGAGGCAACAATGATCCTAACAGCTACAACACTCTAACAAACACAAAACTTAGTACCAGGAATGGGTTACATCTTTTGGAGTTGTGAGATCAGAGATCCACAAACTTTACAGGCTACTGTCAATACTCTGATTCCCTTCAGAACTTGAGGGGCACACACCAGTCATAGAGCAAGGAGACACCAAGCTGATACTCGCCTGGAAGCTTCATCACTACTGGCTAAATTTTGTGGTGCTGGAAGGTGCTATGGATGCTGCTGGAGTAGAAAAAGAATCACCAAGTTTACCTAGCTGTGAATCATTCAAGCTACAAACATGATTCCCCGGGCAATAAATGACCACAGGGGCAATATTGGCACAAATGTTATAGGAGGAACTAACTACTTTCTGATTGAATTTTAGGCTCTCTGCACAAGTTGCAACCCCTAACTACCACTATTATGGGGGCCTAGAACCTATGACTCTAAGAAGTCATAGGCCCTGTGGAAGAATCTACTATGGGCATTCTGTTGAATGGACATAGATTAAACCAACTTCTAATTGCTCATTGTTACACCCTTCGATTAGTGCATCTCTCAATTGCCTTCAGAGAAGTGCTATTTACAGTAGATGGCAATAAAGACAGAGACCCACAACTGTTCAAGGTTGAAAGAGTAAAAGACCAGAATGCTAAGCCCAAAATGAGAGGCCCATATCACATTCCCTTCTCCCAGTACTTGGGGATTGTTGTGAAAGAGGGTACAGGAAGATCCTAAGAGTCAAAGACAGGGAATGACCACAAGGAAACAGTATTTTCTGGATACAGCAGGGAAGCCACACATATGAATTCATAGCTGTTGAGACAGCATGAACAAGACTTACGTAAATTAATTCCATGAGGAAGAGAGGACTTGGCCATGACATCTCACCCCAGCTTAGGAGACATTGATAGCTGTTGGTAAATGGAGATTGCTTTCTTTAAGGGTTCTTCTCTTAATGGGTCCACAACCCTCCAGTGAAGTCCACACAAACAAGAGTCTATGGGCAGCACAACTGGATTTGAATCTGTCTCAAAAAAACAAGAAAAAGAGAAAAAGAAAAAAGAAATAAGTAAATAGAGGATACAACCTAGTTAGGTGAACTTCGAAGGGGATGGATCTGGTTTGAGTTGGGTGAATATGATCAAACTATATTGTATGAATTTCTCAAAAAATTAATAAAAAACCGAGGGGATGAGGACAAAATTTGACATTTAAAAACCAGTGTCAATACTAAAAGAGTTCGGGGATCACTTTTACAGTCAGAGCCAAAGCAATCAACCAGCCTACTGACCTGGGAGGCAGCATCCCAGAGCAACCTTAAAGCATCTGCGGTTGCAGGGTGACCTTGAGAAAGACTCTCCAACTCCTGAAGATGAAGCTATTCGCATCTCTCTGCCAGCCTAATCCACCACACAGCCCTGGCACAGGATGCAAGAAGAGCTTAGCTTTCCTCCTTCCCATCTGGGGGGCCCTGCGGGAAGAGGAGGATAAGAGCAACTGCCAGCTGAGGGGCAACAGAAAGGTGAGCAGAAAAGGGCAGTGTACCACCCAGGCAGACACAAACCCCTCTCCTCTGTTCCTCTCAGATCCCTTTCCATCAACCCCAAACGACAAGGCACCAGCGAAAAGTGAGTCTGTGGGATCACGGGGCCAGGAAAACACAGCGGTGCTGAGCAAGGTGACTAACCTCATCAAGCCATCACAAATTAAATACTGTCTGTGCAGGAGAGTTCATCCCAGCTTGCTCTGGGAACGGGAAGCCCGAATTTTTCATGTTCCAGCCAGATAAGAGGCTGAAAGCCAGCCAGCCTGTGCAGGTGAGAAAGAGATGCGTGAACCACAGGCTCAGCGGGCTTTGTGTTAGGTTGGCGACTAATTGCCAGTAGTACGCACTGGTCACTCAGGCAGGTCACTGCCCGCCATTTCGGTGACACAAACATAGAACCTGGTAAATTGATTGAAGGCTCCTCTCTTCCCCACTGAGCCGCAAGTGCAGAATAACCAGTCACTGATGAACCAGCTAGCCCCACTGGGCCTTTGTCTCAGCACCCCGGAAGGGAAGGGTGCTGTTAATCGGTGCTTCATTCCGGAGAGAGCTGAGAGCAGGAGGCTTCATTAAGTGTGGTCTGTGAAGTGCTCTAAGGTCAGGCCACGAAAGCTGAGTGCCAAGTAGTAACTATTATCATTAATTAATGATTGTCAACAGAATTATTTACTCTGTGTTTTCAGGTCCAGGAGGTACCTGGTTAAAAAAAAAAAAAATACGCCCCCGCCCTGTATTCAATCCTGCTCTCCCAGCGTGTCAGCTGTGGCCTATAAACAGGCTCATTCTTTCGCATCTTTTTTGCTTGTTTGTTTGTTCGTGACCCCTGTTCACCTTCCTTGGGTCTCTAACTCGAGAGCGAAGTGTTTAGTCCCAGCTTTCACTGTAGACACAAACAGCCTCCCATACAGAGAAGCTCTTCTTAATGTAAATGTAAGCAGGGAAGTGAGAGAAGGACCTCAAACAAAATACCTGCTGCCTTGGCCTGGAATAGGAAACAAGAAGTCCCTTGGGGAGGAAAGATGCATTTAATCCTAAGCAGAACAGAAAGCCGAAATACGGAAGTATTTCTGCTCAGCCGGTTTCTCCAGATCCGCCATCATGACCTCTGAAAAGCAATGACGGCACCATCAGAAAGAGCATGGGGAATTCTCAGAGCCACTTAGCCTATCGACGGGACAGGACTCCTCTTTTCCTGCCACCTCCACCCCACACAAAGAAAAGGCCAGTTCCACTTTGATTTCCCCCTTCAATTAGTTAGAATAACATTTGTATAGAATCCCAGCATAGAGTGTGCCTCTGAGATTAAGGAGTAGCAGCTCAGGCATTAGGGAACAAAGCAACCCCATGGAACAATGCGTACCTTCCCATCTTGGCTGCCACCTGGCGCTCAGCACACTGGCATCTGAATCAAGGGCATTGTGGATGCAAGACAAGAGAATCCCCAGCGAACTGTAGCTTTTATGAATAAATTGTACTTGCCAAAATTGGCCTGTTGTTTGTGGACATTGATTTATTTTCTCTGATTCTTTCTGATTGTTAGATTTTGGCTGGTGCTTACTGATGTGAAAAAGCCATCTCGTATTGCTGATAAATCTAAAGATAACGGCAGAGGTCAAAATAAAATGGGAAGGAAAGGAAAAGAGGTGCGCTAGCTGTACAATGGTAAGAAAAAATTTATATGTAAACAACAAACCTCCGTGCCCACTTCAATGGCACTTCACCCCACTCTGTAATTGGGAAATTAGCTGGGCCATTTGTTGGTGTGTATTTTTCTTCTAGAGTGAAGGGGAGAAAGTGGGGCAGGAAGGAAGGGTTTTGTCTGTTTTGTCTTTGCATGGGCTCAAGCATTCTTGCCAGATTCCTCTGTCAGTCCTTTCCGTGTTGCCTTGAACTCTAACTCTCTCTCTCTCTCTCTCTCTCTCTCTCTCTCTCTCTCTCTCTCTCCCTCTCTCTCTCTCTCTCGGTGTGTGTGTGTGTGTGTGTGTGTGTGTGTGAAAAATTTTAGCAAAGC
This sequence comes from Chionomys nivalis, assembly GCF_950005125.1. NCBI lineage: Eukaryota > Metazoa > Chordata > Mammalia > Rodentia > Cricetidae > Chionomys > Chionomys nivalis. Next base: position 33,673,921 of record NC_080089.1, read on the forward strand.
AATGCCCTGGAAAGAGCACATCTGGAAAGAGCACAGCCCTTGCACTTGCTTGGAATGAACACCTAGCATGTTCAAGGTCATAAAGACTGAAGAAGTCAACACCTCCAAGGTGAACCAGAGGTTCTCTGATTCAGTCTGCCTTAGTGATCCTCTCCAGTAGAGTTTCAGTGTCAAGCATGCATCTTTTAGCTATGCATGCATGCATGCCTCTGTGTGTGTGCACATGCATGTTCATGCACGTGCATGTGTGCACATGTGCATGTGTGTATGTGTGTTTGTAATGAACTCAATTTAACTTCCAGGTAAAAGATCCCAGCCACAAAAGAGGAGATTCAGAGAGACGTCAGGGCATGGTGGGCGGGTGTTCTTGATTGACTCTGACTGTTTCCACCTTTGGATCACAGCTCTTGGAACATTACACCTAAAATAGGTCAATGGGGATTTGGGATAAAGTGGGATAAGCTTTACTTAATTATCCCAATGAGCAGAATGTCTGTGTTTAAACCCTGAGCTGGATTTAATCACAGAAGATGAGGATATCCTCCAACATCCACAATCATTTGAAAATTGACCAGAGGGGCACTCTCTCCAGAGAGCGAACATGCTCAGTAGTCGGGAGCAAATGCAGCAGTTGTATAGAAGTCTACCTTACAGGGCTCAGCCACGTGCTGGCTCCTTGTGTCATTTTAGGTAGCGACCCAGCAGACAAAATTAAAGGAACAAGTGCAGGCTCTGATCATTTCTCCACATCCTCCCTGCCGGCTTGGCCTGCTCAGCAGAACAAACCTCAAATCCAATACAGTAGAGACAGAAGGAGAGGCAAGTAATGTCTGTAGTGCCTGGGTGGGGAGACATGAATAATCCAAGGCACAGAAGAGCATGAGAGATGTTTTAAAGCTTTAGCCTAAGACACACTTTGTATTTATGGGTAGTTTTACTCTTCAATAATCTCATATGAATGAAGTACAGTGTAGCCCACCTCCTCGGGCAAGCACTGCTAAAAGGACTAACTTTTGCCCTAAGTCAATAGCAAATTGATTTATTTCAAGATCAATTTGAAAGCTGCTAGAGAAAACAGTTTAGATTCACCTCGGCTGACAGTTCAAAAAAAAATAGAAAAAGAAAAAAGAAAAGCTTTCTGTTGCCTTAATGAAGCTAAGAGATCAGCAGAAAACTTTCCACAGATTTGTTCCCAATCATCGTCCACCCTCACTCAGTCACAAAGGTCCTGAACGTAGCAGACCTAGTACTGAAACTCTGTCACTAGTTCCATATCTGCCTGATGGCTTAATGTTTAAATTGTTTCATTTGCCCATTTGCCTACATCCTGTTTTGTCAGACCAAGAATCAGACTCACTTAAACATAGTTGTTCAAGACCCTCAAAGGTGCTATGATTGCCTTGAACAGTGGCTGATGTGTAACAGTTGCTTAATAAGTGTTGATGATAAAATGAATTCATCTGAAAAGTATTTGTTGGTCACCCAGTATCCACAAGGTATTGAAATATTTGCAAAAGTTCAAGTCTGCACCTAGGAAGGCTTCAGGGGAATGGAAGATCAGTTGAAGACAGAATAAGTACACAAGGAAGGTGAGGTAAATGGGGTCTATGCCATGGCCTCAGACTATACACTCAGCATACACAGGCAGGAAGGACTAATATGAGTCACCAAGGCAGATGACCTGGGTTTTAAAGCAAGCTTGGAGCTTTGGCAAAACACAGTTGGACTGGAATTTCAGAGAAATGACCGCTGAGTATCCATGATGGTAGAAATGACCAAATCACAGCCACACACTGGTGTCTACGTTGGTTCCTAGATGAACTGGTGAAGTTCAAATACAGATTCTTTCTGCAGAATCATCTTACTGGTCTGCTTCTAGAACAACTGAGCCCATCACCATCTAGGAATCAGAAATAAGGTACCTTGACGAATCACAGAATCAGCGCAAGGCAGATGCAATTGCCGAATTTCAAATCCCAGGTACTACATAGTTGGAGACCCTGAATTTCCCAGATCTCACCCACTGCCTCCCCGAGGGGCCCTCGGAGAGACCTCAGAGTGACAGATGCAGCGCTTTCTGCCAGACTTTCAAAGCAAGAACTGCACTTCTAAGGTGAGAACGGATATGAGAAATTTCAGCCTCAAGAGCAATTTTCCCTCAAGGCTGTCATGAGCACCTGAAAGCAAGGGTTTATAATGGAAGTGCCAACACAACTGTGACTATGCTGTGAGAGACTGTGACACTGTCCTCAAGTACAAGCGCTATAATAAGAAGGAGCATTTAAATGATGCTTGGAAGGACATCCAGGGAATGTAGTCATTTGTTTCTAGATCATCACCTCTCCCAGTCTGTTCCATTTCCAGATAAACAGATGTGCAAGTTTTAGGACAAGGGGATTTAGTGCAAGAAAAGAAAGTTTCATGATGGGAGAAAGATCAACTATGAAGGATACTGGTCTTTGACTCCAGGCAGCTGCCACAAGGAGGTAGTGATAACCCTGGGGCTCTGTGAGAATTCACCAGGGTTCAGTCCCCTTCTGGCCAGCCCTCGAGCCTGTGAGCACAGTGCAGGCATTGCCCCAGAGCCACCCCCATGCCACCCCAGTGACACTTAGACACAGTGGAATAGAAGAAGCTCTCCTATTAGGCAGCATCAGCATAAAATGCAACTCTGAGAAGAAACTGTGACTGATGTTTGCACAAAAGGAAGTCTTCTTCTGTGACTTTATAAGCTCCTTGAGCAGCCTGCTTCCATATGCCAAGGTCATGCAAAAATTCACCAAATATTAAGAAGAAGGAGGAGGAAGAGGAGGAGGAGGAAGAGGAAGAGGGAAGAGGGAGAGGAAGAAGAAGAAGAAGAAGAAGAAGAAGAAGAAGAAGAAGAAGAAGAAGAGGAGGAGGAGGAGGAGGAGGAGGAGGAGGAGGAGGAGGAGGAGGAGGAGGAGGAGGAAGAGGAGCCACACAGAATATTAGGTAGCAAAGACTAATAGAAAACAAAAATTGACCCTCTTATCACCAGGAAACCACATACAAACATGCATACACATCTGTGAGTACGCATGTCAACACAGGTATGTTTAATTCAAAGCTACAGGTCTCTATACCATAAATTCCCATGTCTATACAAATAAACTTTTCCTATATCAGAACACTACAACAAAAAAGCTATTAGTTTCAATCTTTCGTTCATGCTAAGTGGAGGCAATTTAGCTAATTCTTGCATGACTTTCTTTCCATTAGCAGAGTTCCAGTCCTCTTTCAATGGCTTGCCAATTTTAAGGATCACAGAACCCCGTCCTCTACTTGCAGCTGCAGATAGTGTTTGCCAAGGTGTGTTCGATGCCCCGGGAATGATGGCACATCCACTTTGGAAAGCCAATAGTGAACAATGCCTTGAATTTTTAGAGCACACTTTTAGACAATACTGGCTCTGAGAAATCCGGTAGAAAAGAAAACACACACTTTGCCAAACACTCCTACTACAGTCTTTTGCACCTCAATTTTAATTATATTCTTAACATTGAAATTATTTATAAGGATGTGTAGAAAATTCTGATGTAAAGTTAACTTGTCAACTCTATACAAGCAAACCATAGAGGTGAGCAGACGTTACAGAGCAAGCTTATAATACAAGAGAAGCTGTATTACTCTTCTCTCACGACTTGCTGGGTCAGCATCACTTCACGCCCCTATAGGGAAGCTAGAGAGAAGTGAAGATGCATTTGCCTATCTGACATTGGAATAGTTTTAGTCAATGCCATTAGCAGTAAGTGAAAAGCTACAAAGTCCAGTTTCCTCTCCACATGGATGAAGTTTTTGAATTCCATCTCTTACTTCTTATCCCCTTCAAATGGCACCTGGTAGAGAAAAATTATTTTCTACAGGTATAGGTGTGAGATAACCTTGGCCATCCTGGGTCAGGAAATGCTGTTGAGAGAATTCTCAGCCCTGATAGGCATGGCCTCAAAATAAACAGAACATTATAGTGACAGCTAGGTCTCAGAAGACTATGGCAATGGAGCTGATAACAATGTCCTTAGAGGAGGGAGGTTCCTGGATCTTGCTGAAACTGAATCATCACCTCCTGCTGCCTCCCAGGGGTGAGTAAGCGTGGCAGGTGTCAGAGTTACCTTGGTCTATGACTTTCTTTGTTCCTGAGACTATAAAAGTTCGCATAACTGCTTCCATGCTGGGATGAGTTATTACAGGTAATTCAAACCCCTTTTTCCAGTCCATGGTCACTCACATTTGGCTCAGAATAAACTTCCAACTTTTCCATTTGTGTGGTTTTTAAATTATGTTTATTCATGTGTGTGTGTGTGTGTGTGTGTGTGTGTCACCCTGAGAGTGTAGTTGTTAGAGGACAATGCAGAAGTTGGTTCCTTCCTCCCTGGGACTAGAACTCAGGTCTTCAGTCTTGCTGGCAGCATACCTTTCCCCCTGGAGCTGTCTACCTTGCTGGACTGAGAACTGAGTTTTATGTTGACCATAGAATATACAGAAAGATCTCTAAGGCAGATCTGATTAGGAAATCTATATTTTGCTAGCAACTTCTCCTTAAATTTGTAACTTAAAGGTATTTCTATAAATTGTATACACGCCCTGAGGGAGGGATACACAGCAAGCTTGCATAGACATTCTTTCTCTAACATTAAGAAGGATCATATTCTTTTCTAGTAGCTTCTAGACGCAGGACTCGAAGTAGAGCAGAAAGTACTAAGTTCCAGGAAGTTGTTGGGGAGGAACAAATGGGGACATGCTAGATGTCTGCAGAATAGAGGCAAGAATGAGATGCCAGGTACCTGACATGTACAAGACAAATCGTATTGGCCACTTTTAACCAATGTCTGAAAAACCCCATCCCTTTTCCTTTTTAAAACAAATAATCATTCCTAATTACATAATAACACAGATAGTCCTTAGCTTACAATGGTAAAGACTTCATATGTTGAAAATACTGGAAATTTGGATTCAATGTAGCCAACCCTCAAACATCCAGGTTTGCCTTAAATACGCACAAGGTTTACATTCACCTATATTTAGGAAGAATTATCTGACAACATGGTTAGTTTGGTCAACTTGACACAAACTGGATTCACCTGGGAAGTGGACACCTCAATTAAGGAATTGCTTCCATCAGATTGGCCTATGAATATATATGTAGGGCATTGTTTGATTAATGATTGGCATGGGTGGACTCAGCACATTGTAAGTAGTGGCACTCCAGCAAATGAGCCTGGGTTTTATGAAAAAACAAGCTGAGAAAACCAGTAAACAATGTCCCTCCATGACCTCTGCTTCAGCTCCCATATCCAGGTTCCTGCTTTGAGTTTCTGCACTGACTTCTCTTGATGAAGAACTGTAACATGTCAGCCAAATGAACAACCATTTCCTCCCCAAGTTGCTTTTGGTCTGAAGGTTTTGTTCCAATAACAGAAAAGCAAACTAATATAGACACAAAGATTATTTTACGTCAATTTTGGATTTCTTGTATAATTTACTGAGTGTGTGTGTTTCAAAATGGGCTGGAAACACATCGACTAAGCTGTTTATGCCTATGATTACATGGCTGACTGGAGCTGTACTCACTTCTGCTGCCCAGCATCCCAGGAGAGATCATTCCACATGTCAACATCCTGGGGAAAATCAAAATTCAGAAATTGGAGCATAATTTCCATGGAAGGACTATGTGTTGTTTCTCTAGCACTGTAAAGAAAATGTGAGTTGGGGGAGCATCTTTAGTTTCTAAACCAACACCTCTTTTAAAGAGGATGATTGCAGGGTATAATGTGCATACAATACAAGAATTTATTTTTTAATTGTTTTTCTTGAGCTATATATTTTTTTCCGCTCCCCTTCCTCCCTCTTCCTCCTACCCTCTCCCCATGGTCCCCATGTTTTCAATTTACTCAGGAGATCTGTCTTTTTCTACTTCCCATGTACATTAGATCCATGTATGCCTCTCTTAGGGTCCTCTTTGTTGTCTAAATTCTCTGGGGTTGTAGGCTGCTTTTTTTGTTTTGTTTTGTTTTTTGTTTTAAGTCTAAAAGCCATTGATAAATGAGTACATATGATATTTGTCTTCCTAGGTCTGGGTTACCTCACTCAATATGATGTTTTCTAGATCCATCCATTTGCCTGCAAATTTTAAGATGTCATTTTTTTTCCTGCTAGGTAGTACTCCATTGTGTAAACATACCACATTTTCCTTATCCATTCTTTGGTTGAGGAACATTTAGGCTGTTTCCAGGTTCTGGCTATGACAAACAATGCTGCTATAAACATAGCTGAGCACATGTCCTTGTAGTACGATTGAGGCTTTTACACCCCTAATCCTCCATAAGAGACTGAATTTCAGCGTTCTGAGTTCCCTCTCTGCTCCTCGGAAAGTCTTTTCTTCTGGGTTCTATCACAGGTGTGTGTTTGCTCACCTCCAATAAGTGTGTTTCAACTGCTGATTCTGTCTGTGGTATTTAAGATTTCTCCACTGCTACCTGTTGCACTATGAATGTTTCCTGTATTTTAATTCTTTAATTGACAGAAAAAACAAACCTGTCCCAGACTCATACACCCTACCATTTCATGACCCCAAGACCATATCATCATGTACAGTTGTGCTTTGGAACTAAGGAAGAGTCTCTCCCATGTTAAAGGTAGGACATTTTGCAACAACAAGTTGCTCAAAAACTATTCCAATTACTAATATCAGTAGTGGTTGTATAATCATCAACCACTTTGCTGTCTGAACTAGACATTTAGGATGCCATTCTACAGATGGTAATCCATCAGAATCATCTTTGTATTTGAAGGAATCCTCCGTATACGTATTATTCTCAATCTCCAGACTTGTGTTCAGGAGTCTAAGTAGCATACCAAGGTCACTGCTACTAGGTAGGGGAGGAAGACTTAAGCTCACAGCTCTGCAATTGTCCTCACCCCCCAGCTTTTGGCTCTGCTTTCCTTACTTCCACTCAGTGAAATTCATTGGCCCCTGGAGGCAGAATTCCCCAGGAACCTATAAGCTGTGCACTCGTGGAACACATTATCAGGGTCCCTTCTCTGAGCACAATAGGCTCACCTGCATGCCACATAGACTTGCAAATTGAAGAATCTGCTTTGATCTTAACTTTCAGTGGTGCCTTTTGTGCTGTGCTTACATAATCACCACATTTCTCAGTCACTTAAGAAATTTAATGAGGCCAGATAAGTTTTTAACTTGCTTTCCATTATTTTTTACTGGAAAATTCCTTTCTCTCACCAACTCTTTGGGTAGGATTTTTTTTAGCACTACAAGTTTTATTTGACAAGTCCCTAGCTCCTATTTGGTCTGGCCAGCTCCAGCGCACTGGTGTGGCTTCTGTCCCGTTAAGATACACACCCATCTCTTTTTCCACTGGCCCTCCAACGTGGTGATGATTGTTTTACACAAGAATGACTCAAAGTTGATTCTGGACTATTATACTTTAAATGAATCTCTTCAACCCACATTGCTTTCTTTGAATGAAAGACTTGACAGCCTCTGTGATGGCCATTCTTAGTTGTCGACTTGACTACACCTGTAATTAACTAAAATGCAAATGACTGGGCACACCTGTGAAGGGTTTTTCTTAATTAAATCATTTGAAGTGGGAAGATCCACTTTTAATCTGGATCTTGGAGGTGGAAAAGACAAACCTTCAGTACAGATATTTTGAGGTGGGAAGATCTGTCTTTAATCTGGGCCACATCTTCTGTACATAGTTTATATAAGAGACAAGGAAAATGAAAGTCTCTCTCTCTCTCTCTGCCTGCTTGTTCTTGCCTTCCTACCAAGTCCATTCCTTCTCCAGCAGTACAGTCTACTTCTCTGGGGTTTCAGCATATACTGAAGACCAGCTGAGGCACCCAGCCTTGTGGACTGAACAACTTCCGGGGTCTTTTGTGTATAGGCATGCACCATTGGATTAGCTGGAGCACAGCCTCTAAAGCATTGTAAGAAATTCCCTTTCTGCATATAGAGATTCATCCTATAAGTTCCACTACTCTAGAAAACACTAACTAATAAATATTTTGGTACCAGAAGTAGTTCTAGAACAGCAGAAGCATAAGGATGAATATTTAAAGTATCTGGAATGGGCTTTCCAATTTGCTACTCATAGTCACTGAAGCCTCTTCTGGAAGATCAGAGAATACTGAAAGCCCACGACATGAACTATTTTACCAGCTTAAAAAGACAAATGTATTTGATTTCATCTGTAATACATGATTTTCTTGTATCCTGATTCAGCAATTGTGAAAAGCAATAGATTTGGTGACTCTGTGTGTAAAACTTTTGACATTTTGTGGGAAAATAAGGAAGATGAGGAATGGCCAATTGCTTCTAGAATCTCTGGATAATTTGGCAAAGGAAAGGAATGAGGTCTGTAATAAAATTAGCCAACTTCTAGCATCTCTGTGATAACACTAATTGGCCCCAGATTCACAGAAACAGTCTATAAAGTTTTGTAAGCGTGCTCTGGAAGAGAATCCCCTCTCCAGCAGCCACAGCTCTTTGCTTTGGAAAATCAAACTGAAGCGCCCATTATAAGGTTGGCTGAATTACAGAGAAAATTCAAGTCCTAACTTTGAAGCGCATTAATTGGTAAAAAAATGGAATCCTATAATTTGGGATGTCATACCTGTAACTTGGGAAGGGGATTGTGGGAGGACCCTAGAGAAGGAAGCTAAGAAGGACAAGGGTGTGTCTTACCTGAGGGAGTATCTTTCCACCCTCAGACAGAGATTTACTCACACCCCACCACATGAAATATTGTTCTTTTCATCTTTGACTGAAGAAATTAATCCTCCATTGTCTGCTAAACCAGCAGTGACTTTCTCTGAAGGAGATGGCAGAAAGAAAATACTCAAGGTCCACCAATATTTGCATCTAGACTTACTACAGCAAAGCAGGTGCCTAGAAAGGAGGTAAGAGGCATAGTCCATACAGAGGTGCCCTACACTACTGAAAAACTTAATGGGTTGGCAAATTCATTCAAGCAGAAGTCTGGGGAATATGTGTTAGAATAGACTTTAAGGGTGTGAAATAATGATAGAAGAAAAAAGCAAACAAACAGAAACCTAGATCAGGCTGGGTTTACTGATATGGATCCTCTGGAGGTTCTATGTTTCATATGGAAGCTCTCATGGTTTAAAAAGGTGTCAAAAGTTTGTTTAAATGGTTGGCTGAAGCATTTGTCAAAAGATGGCCAACTGAAAAAGAGTTAGAGATGCCTGATATCCCTTGGCTTAGTGTCCATGAAGGGATTTTAAGGCTCAGGGAAATTGCAATGCTAGAGTGGGTACACTGTGGAAACCTAATCCTCCACAATCAAAGGCCCAGAAGACATGCCCTTCACTAATCCTGTAGGATGAAAACTGGTGAAAGCAGCACCAGCACATTTGAAGAGCTGTGTTGTTACCCTTTCTCTTATGTCAGACCTTGGGTTCGTAGACTTTGTTGCTCAGTTGGATGAATTAGATGTAATGGGTTTAATAGGGCCCCTAAGTACCAGGAACTAGGTGGCAGTACTGAATCACCAAATGGAAGGTGATCATAATTATAATGAGAAGCATAGACAAAGTGATGTCCATAATGGCCTGACCTATGATGGTCAGCATAGGCAAAGTGAATTTTACAGTGGCATGATTCACATGGACCTTTGGTACTGGCTAATCAATCATGGTGTTTCCAGGCATGAAACAGATAAGAAGCCTACTTCATTTTTGTTTGATCTGTTTAAGTGGAAAAATTCTCAAACAAATGCAAAGAAAGGCTATGATGGATTGTGGCAAAAGGGAATCTTGTCCCATAAACCAATTTCTAGACTTTAGCCAGTTTGTAGACCTAGGAGTCCTTGAATAAAGAGACAGCCTGGTACCCCTGATGAGGGACCTTGGTAGAATAAGTTTTACTATTAGTCTTTCCTTCTCCAGAAGGACCTATAACATTTTATAAAGGTAACTGTATACTGAGAGAAAGCAAACAATCACACTTTCTGGAGTCTACTAGATACTGGTTCTGAATTGAGGCTGATTCTGGGAGATCTCAAGAAATGTAGCCTTCCATTAGAGGCTTACAGAGGTGAGTTGATTAATAGAGTTTTGGTTGAAGTCCAAATCACAGGAGTTCCAGTGGGTCCTCACACTCATCCTGTGGTTGTTTCCCCAGCCCCAGAATATTTAATTGATGTAGATATAATAGAACTTGTCATAATCCTCACATTGGTTTCCTGACCTGTCAAGTGAGGACTATGATGGGAAAAGTTAAATGGAAGCCTTTAGAGGCTCCTCCACCAAGGAGAATGGTGAATCAATAACAGTATTGCATCCCTGGAAAAATGGCCAAAATAATGACACCCTCAAAGGCTTGAAAATGCAGGGGTGAGGTGGTTCCTACCGCATTTCCCTTTAGCTCTCCTCCTATTTAGCCAGCATAGAAGACATGGATCTTGAAGAATGACAGTGGATTGTTGAAAACTCAACTTAGTAGCACCTCCAATTTGCAACTGCTATATGAGATGTGGCATGCTCGCTTGAGCAGATCAGCATATCTCCTGGGTACATAGCCTACAACTGTTGAGCTAGCAAATGCCATATTTTCAGTATGGCCCAGCAGAAACAATTTGCTTTCGGTTGGCAAGGCCAACAGTATACCTTTACAGTTTACCTCAAGGTTGTCATAACTCTCTATCCCTGTTTCATAATTTAGTTAAAAATTATCTTGATCATCTTTGTCTTCCACAAAGTATTACATTTATTCACTGTATTGATGGTGTTGTGTTGATTGGACCAAGTGATCAGAAAGTGGTTACCACTTTGGACTCATGGTCAGACACATGCGCATCAAAAGATGGGGGAAAATCCAACTGAAATTCAAGGGCTTTCTTAGGTATCCACTGGTGTGGGGCAGACAAGATATAGTCCTTCTAAGGTGAAGGATAAGTTATCCTTCTGGCTCCTCCTAGCACCAAGAATGAGGCTGCTGTGGGAGCTCCTTCCACTCCTTCAGCCAATAGCCTTTAAACAAAAGGGGGAGGTGCTGTGGGAGCTCCTTTTGCTTCTTCAACCAATAGTCTTTAAGATACCAGCTCACTTGGGTGTGTTTTTAAAGGCTATTGGCTGAAGGAGAGGAAGGAGCTCCAGTAGCAGGAGGCACAACTATTAGTGGGCCTATTTGGATTCTGGAGACAGCATGTTCCTCATTTACACAAGTGTTGCTCCAGCCCATACACCAATTGACTCAGAAATCTACTAGCTTTGTGTGGGGCCTGGAACAGGAGAAGGCTGTTCAACAGATCCAGGCCTCCAAGAAAGCTGCTTTACCACTTGGACCATATGATCTGGCAGAACCAGGACATGAGGTGCCAGTGCTGGATAGGAATGCTGTTTGGAGCCTTTGGCAAACCCCTAAAGTTGAGTCAAAGGAGAGACGTTTGTAATTTTGGAACAAGGCTCTACCATCATCTACAGACAACCATTCTCCCTTTTAGAGAAAATTCCTGGCCTGCTATTGGGCTTTAGTGGGAACTGGACCTTTGACATTGGGTCACCAACTTACTATGAGACCTGAGCTACCCATTGTGAGTTGGGTGTTATCTGACCCAGCAAATCATAAAGTAGGATGTGTACAAGAGCAATATATTATCAAATGAAAGTGATACAACATGTGATTGAGCCCAAGTATGTCTGAAGGCACAAGCAAATTACATGAAGAAGTTGCCCAAGAAGTTGTTTGGTTTCTAGTCTTGTTACAATGCCATCTGATGCCAAGCATGCACCTCTTGGGGTGTGTCCTATGATGAGTTGACTAAAGAGGAGTAGACTAGGGACGAGTTTACTGATGGTTCTGCACGTTATGCGGCCACCACCAAGATGTGGATAGCTGTAGCATTACAACCCCTTTCTGAGACAACCCTGAAAGACTCCAGTGAAGGAAAAATGATTTGCCATCGGCAAAACTTTGGGCAGTACACATGGTCATACATTTTGCATGGAAAGATAAATGACCAGATTGTGATTGTTCATTGATTCATGGGTTATAGCCAATGAATTTGCTGGATGGTCAGGGACTTGGAAAGAGCATGGTTGGAAAACTGATGAGAAAGACTTCTGGGGAAAATGTATGTGAACAGATCTCTCCAAATGGGAGAGTGTGACGAACTTGTGTCCCATGTAAATACTCATCAGAAGGTGACTTCAGCTGAAGAGTCCGATAATCAAGTAGATAAAATGAGCCATTCTGTGGACAGGTGGCCTTTTCCCACATTCATTTCTATTACTAGCCAGTGGGCCCATGAACAAAGTGGCCATAGTGGCAGAGATGGAAGTTATGCCTAGACTCGACAACGTGGACTTCTGCTCACCAAGACTAACCTAGCTACAGCTGTCGCTGAGTGCCAGATCTGCCAACAGCAGAGACCAACATTGAGTTCTGAATATGTTACCATTCCATGGGGTGACCAGTCAGCAACTTGTGGCAGTTTGACTACATTGGACCACTTTCTCCTTGAAAAGGACAACGTTTTGTCCTTACTGGAGTAGATATTTACTCTGATTATTAATTTGTTTTTCCTGCACATAGTCCTTCTGCCAAAACTCACCATACAGGAACTTAACAAAATACCATATCTACTGTTATCATTTTCCACATAAAAACTCTATTCCCAGTCAAAGAAAGAAGTCAGTGGGCCCATGATCATGGAATCCATTGGTCTTACCATGTTCCTCACCATCCTAAAGAAGCTGGCCTGACAGAAAGATGGAGTGACCTTTTGAAGACACAGTTACCACACCAATTAGGTGATAGTAGCCTGAAGGGCTATGGCAGAATTCTCCAGAAGGCAGTGTATGCTTTGAATCACCTTCCAATATCTGATAGTATTTCTCCCATAGCCAGGATTCACAGAACCAGAAATCAGAGGTACAAAAGGGAATAGTTATACACACTATCATCCCCAGAGACCCACTAGGAAAACTTTTGGTTCCTGTTCCCAAGACCTTAAATTCTACTGGCCTCGAACTTTTGGTTCCAGATGGGTGAACATTCCTAATGCCACAGCAAGCATTCCATGGAGCTGGAACTTCAGAATTCTTCCTGGCCACCTGGGGCCTCTGATTCCCCAACAGAAAGGAATGACAGTGTTAGGAGAGGTGATCTAGATTACTGTGGGGAAATTGGATTACTTCTCTATGATGGAAATAAAAAGATTATGTCTGAAGTATAGGATATCCTTTAGGGTGTCTCTTGGTGCTATTATGCCCTATGACTAAAGTCAATTGGAAGCTACAACAACCTAACCCAGGCACAATTACAAAGGGCACTGACCTGTCAGAAATGAGGGTATGGGTCACCGCTCCAGGAAAAAATCCAGGATCTGCGAGGTGCTTGCTGAGGTTGGAGAAAATATGGAATGGGTAAGACAGGAAGGTAGTGACAAATACCAGCTAAGACCATGTGACCAGCTGCAGAAATGAGGATTATAATTGGCATGCATGCCTTTGTCTCTGATGCATTTTGTTAAGAATGTGCTTGTAGAGATATTTGTGTTTTCTTTCATCAATTCTTATCATGTGATGAAACAACAGTTAAAAGGTTATCAATGGTTATCATATTTAAGTTTGCAATACTAAAAGAATGACCTTCAGATGACATTGCCACCTATTCTAAATTTATAATGTGGTTGTGGTTGTATGAGGGATAGTTATATCATGTTTAGGTATAATTATGATCTGGTTTCTGTTTTATTTGGAAATTAAATATGACATAAGGGAATATGATTGTGTGTCGGGTTGACAAAGGGTGAACTCTCTCTCTTTGTCTGCTTGCTCTCTCCTAGATAGCAAGTCCATCCCTTCATTGGCATTAGAACATACTTCTTCGGGATTCTAGCATATGGTGAAGACCAGCTGAGACATCCAGGCTCAAGGACTGAGCAGCTATTAAATTCTTGAATCTTCTGTTCATAGGCAGCCATTGTTGGATTAGCTGAAGCACAGTGATTTTAATAAATTTCCTTTCTACATATACAGAGATGCATTGTATATGTTCTATTTCTCTAGAGAATCCTGGCTAATATAGCCTCAGAAACAAAATAGGACCTAGGAGACAAATGACCTAGAAGACTTCCTTTTTCATCCAATGCCGTGGATGAAGAAGCTACATTGTACTCATATAGTGTTTATCAACTACAGACAACTGTATCCCCAAAGGAACCTTTCACAATGTCTGGAGATGCTTTTGGTTGTCACAGTGGAGATGTTCCTGGCATCTGGTTGGTTAAGGCCAGGGATGGTCTTCTAAATCCAATAACACACAGAGAAGGTCTCCTTTCCTGAACAGAATTATCTGGTCCAAAATATCAATAGGTTGAAAAACTCTGTATTAATATGATATTCTGGAAACCGTGGATATTTGCAAAGCACTTTAAAATTTACAGAAGGCTTTGAATATGTCCTTCCACTTGGTCTTATGACATTTCTCTGAAGTAAAGAGAGCAGGCTTCACAATATCCACCTAGCTGACGAAGAATCGTCTGGAATGGTGGCACAAATGCAATGTCAATACTTGTCCCTGGGTCCAGGACAGAGATTCTCCTCTAGATCTCAGCGCAGTCCATATATGCCACAGCAGTCTCCTCCCAGAAATGTTTATGCAGTTACAAACTCTCCCAATGATTTAGGAAAATAACTGGAACTAAGTGTGTATTTCTACCTCAATAATATGCTAGAACCTAATAATTTGAAGATTGCAAGGCATATCTTATATAAATTAAAGCTGTACAGTTTATATTTTGAATCTGTGAATACAAACTTATTAGCAAGCACCCACTATCTGCTGGTTGCTCCCCACCCCCACTTCTGTAACACTCCTGATTGACAGGTAGGAGAAGTAGGGATAAGGAATTGGGTTCAGGTTAGCCTCCCACACGGGCCAAGGCCTTAGGAACCAGCTGGAAAACTTTCTAGGGTGCACAGAAGTTAACTTCTGGTGAGTGGTTTATGGCCAATGGGCCTAGGCCCCCACCTGTCTCTTCCACAACTGTGCCTGATTTAATGGTTGCTACTTAAATTCCTGGGTTTTGTTCCTCTGAGACTAAGGTGTTTCCTTAGACACACCAAAACCTCTGCAAAAGGTATGGGGACAAGCTCCACAGCTTTCAGCTCCAAGGTTTGGCTAAGCATGACTCAGATCCAGCAACCTTGTACCCAACTCCTAAGCAAGCTTGGCAGGCCTCGGGGCATATCTGGAGACCACCTCCCCATTGTGAGGGCACCAAAGACCTGTTTATCATTGGGAGAACTATGCTTCTAAGAGCTTCCATTCAGATTATAGCCTCTGCTCTGGGCCCTCATTAGGAATTCATAATGCACATATTCAACAATGACACCTTCAAAAGAAAGGGGATTTTTTTTGTTTGTTTGTTTTAGGTAAAATGACCACCCTATGTGCATCAACAAGCAAAGTGGCTTTCTTTATTTTGTGATTTGTTTTGCTTTCCTCTTGGTGCACAGGAAGCTATGTGTCACTGGTAAGTTTTTATTCAAGGTTGATTATCAATGTAAATTGATCAAAAGTGAGATGCGGGACACAGTCCCCCCCACCCCAAGAATAAGAAGTCAACCAAGATAAACTAATTAGAACCAGAACAGAATGTGGCATTCATTGAACCAGAGAGCAGGCCACATGAAGTCAGACAACTGGGGTCTGGTCCTTTCCCTAAACTCTTCCCAGCTGTGCAACTTGCGCACGGGCTGAGGCTGTATTGTCCCTCTCCACATGATCGAAAGCACAATAGCAGCTGTATCTCAGTATGATGAGCAGAGAGAGGGGCCCAATCACTGAGCAGCACAGGGTTGGGCACACAAGCAGCACACAATCCATCCCAACTCTCACTGTTATTTCTGTTTTGTCAATCATGAAGTAGGAAGAGGGCTGACATTTTGTAAGGAAGAGTGTGCAAATTTATCGGGCTCTCACAACCGTGGTACCATTAATCATTTCTCAATTAAAAATGTGCCATATATTTTGATCATAGTCTCTCCTTTCCCCCAACTTTTCCCAGATCCTCTCACCTGCCTACCCACCCAACTTACTAATTTTTTCTGTGTGTCTCTCTGTCTCTGCCTCTGTTTCCCTCTCTCAAAAAAGAAAAACAAAAACAACAAAATATGAAAATTAAAACGGATTAAACAAAGAAAGAAAACTAATAAGACAACAAAAATACCAAGACTAAACAAAACAAAATAACATGGAATCTGAATTTGTGTTGCCGACTCTTCTGAGCATTAAGCCTGCCCTAAAATGTTGACATCCCAGGGACACTCCACTGAGGAAAGCGGATTTTCTCTTTTATGGCAGGTATCAACTGCAAATAGCTTCTTTGTTAGTAGTGGAGATTTGAATTCACTTCCCCTTCTCAGTGCTTAAAATTATTATGGTTTGAACCTATGCAGATCTTAGTCTCTGTGAGTTCGTATGTACATCAGTCCCATTAAGTCCAGAGGACACTGTTTTCCTGCACTTATCCACCATCTCTGGTTCTTACAATCTTTCTGTCTCCTCTTCCACAATATCCCTGAGCCTTGGAGTGAGGTATGATAAAAATATCCTACTTAGGACTGAGTGCTCTAAAGTCTCTCACTCTCTGCATGTTGTCCAGTTGTGGGTCTCTGTGTTTATTACCATCTACTGCAAGAAGGAACTTCTCTGATGAGGGTTGAGTGGGGCAGCACTGATCTGTGGATGGAGAAATATATCATTGGGAAATCATTTTCCTGATGTGTTCTGTTAGAAGAATAGTAGTAGTAAGTTTTCAGGATCTCAAATCCTAAAGTAACGAACTTGGAGCTTTGAAACCAGGAAATGTGTTTTTAATATTTTTATATTTGTTTCTATGTGTATGTGTGTATGTGAGCATGTACATGGAACAAAATAGGCAAATAGATGCTAGTGAGAAAATAGGTGTTGGATGGATGGATGGATGGATGCATGCATGCATGCATGCATACATGGATGGATGCATGGATGGATGCATGGACAGACAAAGAGATAGACCTAGAAACATTTTATTACATAGTGAGATTGTGGGAACCACTTTAGTAATGATTACTTCTGATATTATAATTGGTAAGACAGGGCAAGAAGAAAGTTATAAAAAGAAGAGAAATCAACCTGAATACAGGCTATGTGGAGACTTTGACTACTATGTCCTGAAGAGTCTGAGATTTGATGCTACTGAAAGAAGATCTCTGACACCAGCAATAAAGATGGGGAGTCTCTACAGAATACCCTGGATATATATGTATCTCCATGAGCTGGGTCAGACCACAAAGAAACAACTTTAAAATCCACGAGCCAGGACTCACAGCACTCAAGAATGGTTTTCTAATTTGAAAAGGCACAAATTAATCCCTACCTGTTGACGGGCAGTGGGGGAGGGGCTTGAGAACGGCTGGGAAACTGATCATATGGCCCTTGTCAGCAACGAGAGTTGAGACATATGAGACCAGGATGACACCTCTGTAGGGTCATGGAGTCAGCTAATTCCAGATAAGCCCCTGCAGAATAGAAAGGTATTTACCCACTAAAAGCAGGTATGTGAGGATCCATGACACGTACCTGTACCACATGGGGTAGATTTAATGAGCTTGGCACTCTAGTTAGCTTCTTTTTGCTCCTAAAAGCAAAGAAAAAGCTTCGAGTGGCCTGGTGAATAGTAATTGCTGGCTCTCTCTCTCCGGGAGCAGATCTGGCTCAGTACTCATGACTCTCTTTTGTCCGGGTAGCAGTGACAATGAAAAGCTAATGCTGCCGAGCCATTCCAAGCTCTGTAACACCTGTCAATGCACAGCACCACTGACCAGGGCATGGGGGCTCAGGCACACCATTGAGAGGTGACGCTGGTACACCTGGATGCTACAGAGATGCTCAGGTGTCTACTCAATCCACTGCAGTAGCAAGTGCACTTGACAGTGAAAAGTCGGTGATGACATTGATCCAGGTTGACAGTGACGAGTGTTAAAGGCTCAGCATCTTCTAATCTCACTATTTATCTCTTACCCTCCAGAGACCTGACCAATAGAGACACACAGAATCCACTTCCCAAAGTGAGGACTGAGTTCCCGCTTGTTAAGCTGAGCCATCAGCCTCTGACTCCACAACAGGATGACATTTCACTGTTGGTGTTGCTGTGGAGGTCAAAATCAAGCATCCGGGGTTTTGCCCTATGTCAATATGATTGGTAGATGTGCCCGCCTTGAAGTGATAGGAAGCGAAAGTGCCCACTCCACCTGCCCTCAGAAGAAGCCCACACCGAGAGTAAAGGATGTTGCTGAGCTGATCCCCGCATTCTAAACCTACAAATAGTCTGTTTGCCTCCATTTCTGAGCGCTTGGCTTGGCTGTGTCTCTCCCGTTGTGGAGGCAGAGAATGGACAAAACCGGAAGTCATTTTCCTGAGCATATGTCTGGTTTCTAGAAAAAGAGAACAGGGACATTGATGGATCCTCTCTAACGTGGTCACCACAAAATACTGGCCATTAGGAAGAGCAGGTCAGCTGTTCCTCCTGCGACTGCTTTCTAGGCAGTGGAAGCCTAGGGAGCTTTAGGGTTCTTTATGAGCTCTGTCACTTCTGTCTCCACTCTTCTTGGGGCCCCTTGTTTTGATCTAAGTGACTTTCTCTGTGAAACCTTAAAGTTCACAGGGACAGAGGAACCACGGCACACCAGGACTAAGAAGACTCAGTCGGAAGTCCCAAGACCAGTGCTATTCGCTTTGGAACCAACTTGAAATTTAGGTTGTAGGAAGAATTTCTGAATATGTACATGTGACAACGCTCAAAAATTCATGCAATCTATCACTATTGTTGTTGTTGTCGGTTCTTAGATAATAGAGCTGCAGACTCTCCTTAAAGACCTTGTTCTTCAACAGTCCTCTCCATCATACAAATAAAAGAAATGAATGCTCATTTCTTCTTATTGCTAACATCAAGTTAGTAGCAAAGCTCAACCAGGGTGTCAGCTTTTTTAACCCATGTTCCTGCTTTTGGTTGTCCTTTCCCTCTCAAATATATGAATGGTTTCTCATAATTTCTGTCATGATATAATTTTGCATCTTAACAGGGTTAAGTCTCCCTATACAATGCTGCCAACTGCCACTCCCTCCTTCCTTGCTTGCAGGACCCATACTCTCTCTGGAAGGGGGTGAAGGATGTGACTTGATTAATTCAGGAAGATTGAAAGGAAGAACAAGAGGTCTTAAGCATTTTGCCTCACTCATATCTTCAAATTCTGGCGGAGGTTCACAGGAACAAGTCTTGGGCTAGTTGCTTTTCTGACCAATCATCTTGCCTCCTGCCTCCTCTGTCTGCCCAGGTTCCCACGCTTCCTGGTTTCCCGCGGAGTTTCACTTACACTCAGATACCTGACACTTAGTGGTTCTGACACTAACACACTATTTCAGAGATGCTTTGAATTCCTGTCTTTTCTTCTGACGTTATGTAATTAAAAGAAACATGTTCCCGGCTGCCAGAATGGTCACCTTACACAGGATCGCACCTGGCAGTTACAGGGTTGGGGTTTGTGTTCGTATTTACAGCAACGACAGTCAATGACATGCTGTGCTCCTCTAACCCAGAAAACTAATGAGGAACAAACATAGGTTGAGTAAATACATAAATTCTGCTTTCTTTCCAAGCGAAGGTCAAATGACCTCAGTGTTCACTGTTTGAATGATGATTTCTCAGTAGACTGAACAGAGAGATAGGGTGCCAAAGTTGAGTCACGTGCCAGAAGATCTGTGCCAAACACAAAGGAGCCCATGGTGTGACAGTCAGCAGCCCATACGCAACTGCAATCCATTTTAGACAAATAACCCAGAGCACTGTGCAAATGTGTGCTGCTAATTGTATTAGTTCTTAGCTTCGTGTATTCCTGGTGATGCGTTTCTATGGACATTGCAGTTTTACTAGGGCTACGAGACTAGCATTCCTTAATATGTCTGTCCATACAAACCTATCCTGCAATAAAAACAATTCATCCATATTAGAGGTCCAAGAGTACATAAATCAGGATCCCCAGAGAAGCAGTTGCAGGTGTGGATCTTCCCTAAGATGAATGTAATGAAGGGGCTATTTACCGAAGAGAGCAGGGTTACAGAAGCGAAGTCAGACTGGAATAGTCAACAAGAAGCCATGCGGCAGTCACCCTGGACTTGAAGGACAAAGGGGGCCAACTCGGGAGCAGAGAAAGCCACATTGTCTGGGAGAGTGATTACTTGGCGGATGGCAGAGCCTATAGAAACAGAACGCTTGAAGAACAGTCCACGAAGGTAAGAGGCAGGTCGTGTCTGGAATAGACCTTGGAAGTAACCCAGGAGTACTTCTCTTTAGCTGTAGCTCCCAGGCTTCCTAAGTGTGAAGTGTGTCTGAATTTTCTCCTGATTCACACCAATAATACAGGCTGGCATAGTGTAGAAGTCCACACTAGAAGAAGTAGTTGGGATGGGGTAGGGTGGGGAGAGAAGAGAGGAAGGAGGAGCAAGATGGAGGGAGGAGGAAAAGACCAGATGAAGATGTACACTTTGTCATGGCAGGAGTGTGTACAATTTCCAGCTTCTGTGGATCTCAATATTCTTCCAATAAAATGAAGAGAATGATACCCAGGTTCACCTGGATCTCGAGAACTAAATGAGAGGAGAAAGGAAAGGCCCCTGGCTCAGTAGCTGACTTACTGACAACAAATCAAGTTGTTCATTGTCCCGTTTATCCAGTCTCCATGCCTAGTGTCTTTTGGGACCTGAAACATCCGAAACTCATATATGACCAGCTTTCCAGATGTCCTCCAAAACCCAATGAAACAACTGGGGGTAGATCTGTCAACAGATACTTGCTGTTTCCCCTTGGAAAACAAATACTGATTTCTGGATGGAATGTCTAAGAAGAGAGAATAATTTTAAGGATGTATGGGTACACACATGTTTTTCCAGTTGAAAATCCAAAGCACAATGAGTGTTCTTTCCAAAGATGACCGAATAAATGATTTTCCTCAGCAAATGAATATGAGATTAACATAAAGGGTATGACATAAAGCTATCTGGTTTTATCTATGGAGGGAAATTATAGGTTAGGCCAGGACCCACAGGGCTCCCTGGATGTATGGTGGATGACGGTCACAGCTGCTCCCTTAAACCAAGTTAAATTAACTCAGTCATTAAGTTTTGCCTGGAAGACCGTTCATGGCTCCACGTTTCCCAGTAACAACCTCAGAACAGAACAAAAATTAGCTTACACAAGAATAGTACAAGCCCTAAATGTTCTCATGACTTTTTGACATGCCATATAAATCCCCGTGTACCTCTCTTCATTAATGCATTTTTCCAAAAAAAAAATGTTGTAAACAAATGTTCAAATGCCACTGAGTAGGTAGCATTTGTCCCCAGCCTCAATCTGTTAGAAAAGCTGGACCAACTCCCTGAACCGGCATTGTAATAGCTCCACAAATATCAATGTTACCTTTTAGTAGAGTTACATTAATTACATTGCAACTGTCCAAGCAGGGAACTTACTAGGCATACAACTTGAATTTCAAACATGTTTACAGGGAAGCCTGCAAGTTTAAGAGTGGTTCCCCCTGGATAGATGCCTTATTGCGGCTCGGTTTTATGTCGTGTTGTAAATGACAAGAGGATGGGGATAAAACATCTGAGGACGGAAAGAAACGCTGAGAACTTGCCAGGAATGTAGGGAATTTCTCAGACTCGAAGAATGTTGCTATTTTTTAAAATCATCCCCAATTTTTCTATATTTTCTTTAAAATACTCTCTATAAAATTTTAATAGCATAGGCCAAGCTCTTGTGGAAACATTTCTTTAAAGTTTTACAGTATATTCATACTGATCTTTAGATCCCACTGTGGTAACCATATTCCAGATTCTTCTGCAGCTTGTAAGGGGGCCTTGCTCCCTCCTTCCTTCCATGATCCACCATGTTAATAGCGTCTATTCACAAAGAAATGGTGTCTATTGATACTTGATCTGGGAAGATTCTGCTGTGCACCCATTGTATCTTTGTCACAGTTTTAGTTTGTCAAGTTCTTGTTGTACTTTTCCCCGTCTTTCTTAACAACCAGATATCTACTAGGATGGCGTCTAGGTTTTCCCACTGTTCATATGGATCCTGCCATGACTTGATAGATAATCTCCAAGCATCTTTCTCTGAAACCCATTTTGTCTGCATACAAGCTGATGCTAACCACCTATTCACAACCGTCTTGAGAGGTTGGTCCACCCAGATGCAAGGATTCTGTGAATATTTTCTCAATGGCTAAAAATGTGTTACACAATGAGAAAATCTGAGCAACTTTTCATACTTCCTCTAGGGTCATAATAAGGAACTACGTTTGTTCAGACAACTCACTACTCACAGTGTCACCATGGAAGGACTTTAGAAAGGAAGTCTAGAGACCTACCTCTTACTTAGTGTCCACAGAGCCACAGTCTGCAGTTGCCACATGGTTCATAAGCCCACTTAAGTCTGAGAACGCCTGCCCTAGGTGAGTATTTTTGGTAAAGCATGATGGTTTTTTTTTCTTGAGTAATCAAAAATTAAATGAGTTAATGATTTCGTTTATGTTTGACCAGATACTGATGTGTGACTCCCAGGATTATCATTTTTTAAGGATATTATTATATTCGTCTTCTTGAAGTTTCCAAATGATTTCTTGGTCTTATATGGCTTCCTCACAGAAATGTTGAGAAGTTCTGCATTATCAGCTCAACACTTCTCAGACTTTACTCCCCCAAACTCAACAGCACACTCTGACTAGTGTAGCAAGTTATTTAAAGAGGGAAAAGATAATATTTCTGACTTAGCAAGATAATAAGTGCAAAATTTCTTAACAGACTGAGGAAAGTTGAAAGAAAACACACGTAAACACACTTATTCATATTCACACACAAGATAAATTGCTTGAGAAGATTCTGCCTCTTATAAAAAAAAATTGTTCTATGACCTCATGGTCAGTCATTTCTCTTCTCGGAACCATTAACCTTACCATGCAATGCTCTATGTGTGGTCTTAGAGTAAGAGCTGGATTTCAATGCTAACTCCACTACTAATTGTGTGATATTTGGCAGGTTACTTAATCCTCCTGGGCTGCTGATTTATCATCCGAGAAAACAAAAGGGTAATAGTACCTACCTCTCATACATTCATGATAATCAGATGAATAATGCATGAAAAAGCACCCCTGGATTATATAGAGTACACAAACATAATTACTAGAGTTATTTAAAATTAACCAATAGCAAGCTAGGGATATAGCTTAATGCTAAAACACTTTCCTAGAACCCACAAGGTCCTGAGCAGGCTTCTCTCTCTCTCTCTCTCTCTCTCTCTCTCTCTCTCTCTCTCTCTCTCTCTCACACACACACACACACACACACACACACACACACTCACACACACACACACACGATTACAAAGAGAAAGTTCATTAAAATTAGTCAAATACAATTGAGGTGTCAAAATTTGAAAAATACCAGTTCAACAAGAGTTTATTGCTGTGTCTATCATACACTAGGGGATCACTGCACATGGGCAGAATTGATGAGGAAATAGTTTGTGGGTAGGCGGGTAGGTGAGTGGATGGATTCATGAATGGATGATTGAGAATGGGATTCCTACTTTGTACAGCAACAAGACTGAACTCAATGATTGCTTAGTTTTCTCTGAAATTCTGATATATATTTAACTACATTCTCTGGAATTTCAGTGAGTACTCATTTCCAGAGTTGTCCAACTTTTTTCTCTTGCCAGGCTGGCAAGCAGCGAGCCCCAGTCTCTGTCCCCCACAGGCCCTGTAGGGTAACAGAGACACACAAGGTAACACCTGGTTTGTTATCATGGGCACAGGACTTTGAGCTCAGATCCTCATGGCTGTATAGCAAGCACTTATAACCACGGAGCTATCCTCTCTGAACCTTAACCTTCAAAGCAAAAAATTCAGATATTTAGCAGAAAACCTATGCCATGGGTCTCTGGAAAAGTCACCGAACATTCTGGGGGAAGCGAGGGGACAAATGGTGACAGAAGCATGGAGCACGCTCAGTCAGTCATTCCGGCTGCGAGTGCTATCCATTGTTTCCTTCAGCAAACCAGGCATCCAGAAAATAGGTAAGTGCTAATGACCCCAAGGAAAAAGCAACCTATCCGTTTTCATACACACACCTGGAAGAAATCACACCTTCCTGACAACTTGATTTAGATGAAATGTCATGGAGGAAAGAATGTGATCAATTTTTCAACAGGGAGAAAAAAAAACCCAGTAAGGAACTGTGTCAGGTCCTGGACTTGAGACTTCCTTGGTTTTACTCTGTATATAGCAACAACCCTTTGGCCCTTGTTTATATGAAAATATAGGTTTGTTTTCTTTAGTTTCATCCTTTAGAGCTGCTGCCCACACCTGAACCTGCATGGACCTACAGCTTGGAAAAAAAAGAAAAAACTCCTTTGACGCCATTATCTCTTTTAATCCTCAGGCTACAATTCTAAGTGCGAGGAGAATCTAAGTACATATATATTTATTTTGCAGGACAGCATGCCAGAGATCAGTGAGATTTGTCTCCCCTCGTGATGAACAATAGTAAAGCCAATGGCTTCAAGCTCTAGATTGTATGCCGTCCCCAGTGCTCTTACCATTGCATCATCCCACCTTCTAAGGCTTCAGAGACCAGGGTCCGCTGTTGCTGTGAACATTTCTTGAGCACATCTGGAGCGCTGCATACATAATGATCAGAATTCAATAGAACTGCTGCCCCCAAAAGCTGATAACGAGCCCTAAGTTGGAAAATGACAAAGAAATGACCCCCTCTGCTATTAGTCATATTCCTGCACAATTAGATAATCCATATCAACTAGTTAAATAATTTCAGAAACTCATCAAAGAGCCCAGTGACTCAGGGTGAAGTGAACTTAGGCTTTGCATTTCAGCCTACTGCATGCGAAGCATACCTCACCCTCTGTCTGCGTGCAACTCCGTGGGAAAGTCAGAAGGCTCCTTCTCTGAATGCCAGTCTCATTATCAGAAGAAATGAGACAGGGTGTACACTTGAGAAATCATTCAAGTTAAATGCATTTTAATACAAGAAAGCCAGTAAGACACTTCACGAGAGCTCTATAAACTTTATTTTTTTTTTACCCTTTGTCATATTCCCCCTGTCTAAAACCAAAGGCAAGAGTCTTAATTTTCTTTACATGTTAAATCTTATAAAAAGCAAGCCAAAGAGAAATGGAAGAAGCAGCAGGGTGATTGGAGAGATGCTTAGATGGAATGTTTCAGTAGAGGATGCTGGACTGGATGGCGTCAGTCCAGTGGTCCTTAGGATACCTGATGCAATGGCTTTCTGCACCTATGAAGCCTTAGCAGGAGCCTGCCACTGAATTCACACCTAATGGCTTTAACATGACTCTCGCAGATACAAAGTACACAGCTATCAATGCTCTCTGGCTCCAAGTACTTGTGCAAAATGCTCAACCTTTGATGAGACTATGCTTATTAAAACTGATTGGCTACTTCTGTGATGGGATCTCGACCTGCCTTTCTATCCTGTCCTACTCCACGTCCCTCCATAAACAGCCTGTATTCAGTCCAAACCGGTTTCCCTGATTGTCCCTCAATTTGTCCTGATTTTTCCAAGGATTGAATCACACAGATTTCTCCCTATGGAATGACTTTTCCTCTTTGTTTCTTCAAGTTCTATTCATCCAACAAAACCTAGTCTAAACATCTCGCTTCCCCCAGACTTTCTCACAGTGTACACCTCTCATCCGAAATTAAAGCTTCCCTGCTATGGCCTCTCATTGCATCATGTCTATTTCTTGCTGCAGCCTCGTCTTCTCTCTTGTACTTATGTATGATTTTTATCTTCCCCTTTTAGAATCAGACCCTCCTGACATAGATAACCACATTAGATCTCCTTTTATGCCCTGATGAACCTCTGAAAACAGAAAATAGCAAAGACGGTGGAACAAATACACATGAAATGAATAGAAATGACGATGATGACCATGATGATAAAAGGCTTGCTGTCTGTCACCACCGTCCCTGGGTTCTTTATATAGCTTGTTTCATTTAATGCACCCGGTAAACCTTTGCAATAGCTATAGTCATTACCCTTGTTTAGTGGATTACAAAATTGAGGCTCAGAGATGTCACACACACGCGTGTGTTCACACGCACGCGCGCACGCACACACACACACACACACACACACAAGTCTCCAAAGTCTGATTGACTAGGATTCAGAAGAATAAGCATTTTAACTAAGTTATACACCTTGAGAGGTACCATTAAGGACTATAAATATTGCCGGCTCACCCCTTCCTTGTCCTTCTAGCCTTGTAATTTTAGGAAAGCATTCTCATGATATTAGACTTAGGTAGTCTCTGAAGAAAAATTTCAAACTCCTTTATTTCCTTTCTTCTTTATCTTCTTTGTTTCCCCACTCTCTTTCAGAAATGAGGCTTTTAACTACCACTTAATGAAAAGACATTTGTGGTTAATTCCTACCAGAACAGGACTGGAGGAGACTCCTGCTGAGCAGACACTTGGCTTTGATGCAGACCAAGGGCCGGCTGAGGGGAGTGCTTTCAACTTCCCTTGAAAAAGAGTTTTTCCCACAGGATTCTATTTAAAGCCCTGCAGATATTCACAAAAGCAGACAGCATGGAGCAGCAATGGATCCCTAGGGGGCATCAAGTGGGAAGAGGGCCCATGAGTTCCTTCCTTATCCCACATGTCAAGTTAACATAGCAAGTCCCATCGCAGATGGTGGGTACCCAGGAAAAAATGGGTCTATCTTCACCAGTTCAGAGTTGAACAGTTGTCTGTGAGCCATAAGATGGTTCCAATAACCTGCAGATGGGATAATTGGGGAGAGGAGGAAAAGATGACCAAAACATTTAAGGTGTGGTATAAGATGGTGAGGGGAAAGGATAGGGAGAGTCTAGACTCCGAGCTTCAAACAGTTCATCTTCCTCTGTGTGGGTTCTTTGAAATGGTATTCAGGTTATAGAGCAAGGGGAAGAACCCCAACCTGTTTCCTGACTGTGTTTCCATTAAAGTTCTGAGGTTGCTGCTGTATGTTTGTTTTCAATGCTTGGAAACTGAGCCCGGGGGCTCACGCGTATGTGCAGGAGGCAAACATTCTAAGACTGAGTTGCGCCCCAACCTCTGAAGAGCAGAGGTTGAGAATCCAGGCATTTCTTGACTTCCCTGAATCTTTCTTGCCCTGCCAGAATCCAGAGTCTCACTTTTCACTGGACTCACGCAAATCCAACACCACTTTCCATAGATTCTCAATTCCCTCAGCCATCTCTTCTTTCGTTCTCCATCCATAAACACAGATCATGACCTCGTGCATTCTGGGTGTTCGGGAAACATTTATGGGGTGATTTGGCAAAGAAGTCTGTGTATCCTTGGCATGGAACACTTGATCGATAAATGTTGATTGGAATAGAATGAGGAGTATCTAGCCAGAGAAGGGTTTCTGAAACTCGGTGAATTCGATTGCTTGATTTCAGACAGCTATGGTGAGTTGGCAAGAAGAGAGCCATTTCCAAATTTGAAACATAAATTCCATTTAATTAGTGGCATGAACTAGATGGCCACAGCTGCTGTTTCTCGCAGGGCCCAAAGGCCTAGGGGGAAATGGCAACAGTAATTGCAGACTGAAGCACACAAGAAAGAGTGGAGGGCATGGTGGATGCACATGGGCACTGGACACTCTTCCAGCTCAGCAAATTCTGCCCCTGAGAAGCCAATGCATGTCAGCCTTTATATTTCATCTAGAAGAGTCATGCGTGCCCAAAGGATGCATAAATATGCAAAGACATACTAATCTATGGAGCAATGCAGGTTTGGAAAAGATACGCACGATTCAAAAGGACAAGGCTGAGATAAACACATGGCTCCTTCTTGGAATACTAGGCCAGTGCCCTTGAGCAGCCCTGATGCTACTCGTCTTTATACTGCTGTGACTGGCAAGTGAGATCATGTGACAATAAATACTTGTTAAGCAGCTGCCTGCTTATGTCACCAGATGAATTGAAAACCCACCAAAGGACTTTTTCAGGACTTTAGTGCACAGTAATCTCCCCACACTTCTGTTAAATACTGTTTCCTAATCCATTTTGAAAGAAACTAAAGGTATTCATTATTTGCCGGTGGTCTCACATTTCGGGTTTATAATGTCTTACAATCTGTCAACCGTTTTTCAGCAATTGTTTCTGATCCTACATCAGCATAAATGAACCCATTGGTCCTGATTCTGTCTAATTGTCTCC
The DNA here is from genome assembly GCF_950005125.1 of Chionomys nivalis. Classification (NCBI taxonomy): domain Eukaryota; kingdom Metazoa; phylum Chordata; class Mammalia; order Rodentia; family Cricetidae; genus Chionomys; species Chionomys nivalis. Next base: position 33,702,279 of record NC_080089.1, read on the forward strand.
TGGGACTCATAGGGAGTTTGAGTTTGAAGCTTCAAACCACAGTGTGTCTATCATCTGAACAACCAGGCCTGCCTAAAACTTAAATATGATTGATCTTCCACCTCAATCCAGACACTCATACTCCATGCAAAGCACGGGTTCGGAAGATTTCCAAGTGTATCAGCAGCAGCAATGTTTGCTTTCAAGGGGCTTGCATTCTAGAAAGGAAAATGGCCATGAACACTACTCAAAACACCACAAATCACAGGCAAGCACCACCACCAACCGGCTATGGGACTGAGTGTTTGCCACGTGCCAAATAGTCTTCTAGGCTTTTCCAATCACTAATTACAGGAATAAATAAAGTCCACCCGAATGAGAGCAAGCCGTTTTCTTGGAGTCTGCTGTAGTGTGACTCAGCCACCATCCTTCGTGTTGGGCAGACAATCAACTATGAATACAAAAGTGGAGGAGCTTTACAGATGAAATGCAAGAAGGCTCAGGAGTGCTCCAACTGAATGTGGTTGCTATGGACGATTAGGATGGGAACCATCTGCAGCAGAGTGTGATGCAGTTGCATACAGGAGCATGGCTGCCTCCCTTTAAAGGGTTGAAAGTAGAACCAAATCTTGAGCCCTGTGGCCCCACTGTTATGGTGATCAAGATTTTCTTGCTTCCTGGCATGCTGTGGGTCAGAGTTTTATTTTGTCTATGGTCTAGTCATTCTCTACTTGTGTGATCAGCTTCTCATTATTTATTCAAGTCTTACAAGAAGATGTGACATATATACTATGTTATCCAGTGGAAACAGAGGCACGGAGAGATTAATTAGCCTGCCACACGCACACAGCTAGTAACAGGCAGAACGGTGATTCCAATCTCAGAACCCACACCCTTCCCCACTAAACTAATATAACACAATTAAATAGGAAAGTGTCAACAATATGAAAGGAAATAAGCGAAAAGTTGACACAGAAGGAAATGCAATAACTTTTAATATAAAAATATGTTTAAACTCAATCAAATTAAGGGAAATGGAAAATAAAATTACAATCAGATACCACTGTTTACCTATCTGTTAAGCTTAGAGCAAAAAGCTTGAAGACAGAGATTGGGAGTGAACTTGTAAATTGGAAAATCATCTATGAAAGAATTTGATGACATCTATTGAAATTAAGTATGCCCTTTCTGGACCCTAAAATTTCATTCCTGGTTATTTTTTTCTACAAACAAATTCCCATAGAATAGAGATGCTATGCATATGATATTCATAGCTGAATTCCCAGAAAACGCCGAGAACACACCAAATGACAAACAGCGGATCACAATTTACTGTGTGTCCGTAACCAACAGGAGAGCGGCCATGTCGCAGTTGTCCAAGTGCTTCTGGGTACTGGTTTTATCCTCATTTCATCTCAGAGCAATCCTATGAAGTGGCACTCCTGCCAGTCTAATTAACTGGTTGAGTTAGTCGAGACACAGCGAGGCCAAGGTACCCGAAGTCCAACAGGACAGGAGTCAAACTCAGATGACCTGTCCCCAGGAGCTAGAGCATTGGCAGTGCGTAAAACTGACTATTCAGATGCACACAGAGACACGGTTCTACCTGCCTATATTTTATACCCAGACCTGCCAGAGACATTATAAAGTGAATGGGAAAAGGTAGGAAATCTACATAACCATGATAATTAATTAATGGTATTAATACGCACACATAGTATCATGTGTTCTTAATGGTGAAGCTATGTTCTGGGAAATGTGTCCTTAAGCCATTTCATCACTAAGTGAAATCAAATCAACAGGGTCCATTTACACAAGAATAATCTTATTGAGAACGGCATGTATATGGGGTACATGTATTTACTATATGCATATATGTGTGTAAAGTAGTATGTATAGCATGGCATATATAATGATATAATGAATATGTTGAATTGAATATCTATATTGAATATAAATATTCAGAAGACCATACACTAACCTGGCAGAGCAGTAGGATTCCTGAAGGGTAAGAATAAGTAGACCTTTCCATCAATAAACGGTTATATTTTCAGCCGGGTGGTGGTGGCGTACGCCTTTAATCCCAGCAAGCACTTGAGAGGCAGAGGCAGACAGATCTCTGTGAGTTGGAGGTCAGCTTGGTTTACTGAGTGAATTCCAGGACAGCCAGGGCTATGCAGTGAAACTCTGTCTTGAAAAACATTAAAACAAAAACAGAACAAAACAGTTACATTTTAAGATTTTGGCTAAGGGCATGCTTCTGTACCAACAACATAACTGTCAAAGTTCAAACAGCATATACCACTCATTCTCTGGAAATCCTTAGTCATAGACTGTCTCTCTTTCCACAGCCGAGTTCAGCCTTCACACACGATCAATGGGAGCCTACCTGATCAACTTCTCTTTCAAAGAAAGCAAAGCATCTCTCCATCTGGGTTCTCGGGCCTCGGGTTCCTGGCCCTTCTTTTAGAGCTTACACACGGCCTACTCTTTGCCACCTCAGGGCTTCACACTTAACGCTCCTGCAAAACATTCCTTCTGCCAAGTTTTGCAACTGCTTGACTGCCTCTCCTCGTAGGGACCTTGACCTAGCTTCCTGGACATTCACAACAACTTGTTTTCTGCTTCTCCTGTTATCTACAGCGGTTCCTTCTTTGGTTTCTCTCTTCTCAATGGCACTACCCGTAGGCTAGACTAGGATTTTCCAATTCCATTTTCAGTGCTTTTGTGAATTTATTATTTCCTTTCACCAAATAGCACTCTGTCGTCTTTCACCTGATACTGCCAGCATCTACCCAAGCAAATGGGAAATAATCATAGGAGTTGAATACTACATGTTCAATTGTTTATTGATTAACTCACCCTGTCATTCACAGAGAAAGAAAACTAGAGTGAAGAAAAATTGGTAGAAACTAAGAAGGATTTTCTCTCTCAACTAATCACAAGATGCAGAAAGAGAGAACACTCTTTGCATGAAACTCTTTGCACACATATTGGCAAGGACCCTACAGTCTGAAGCTAAAGTTGGACTATAGTCTGCTAAGAAAAGATAAACATGTAAGCTTTGAAGTTAGACAGGCTTGAATCACTCCTGTGCAGCTGCAAGCTGGATGGCTTTGAGTAAAAACAGCTTGGCACTTAAGAGCTCAAATTGTATCCTATGCAAAAGAGGGTGAAGGGAACGTTACGAGGCTAAATCCTGCCTCGTGGTAGCCCCTCAGTTAATGGAAATTGTAGAGACCTCTCTTATCCCTTCCCCATCTGTGCAGATAGATGTATTCAGAGGCTATATCACCATCGTCTGCAGGTCTGAGAAGACATTTTTTTCTGCAGGTCATTGTGAGTCCTGTTGTCCTGAGCATAGAGATGATAAAGCAAGCACTAGAAACCCCTATTCCTGTGCCCGGGCCCCACTGTGCTCCCCTTGATGCAGACCTGTACTCCAGCAACCCTGTAGCTTGCTTCTTCATTAGTCCTGCCCGGGCTCTGATGTGGTAACAACTTCAGAGTGCAACTGCATGCCAAGTCCTTTCAAACGCTGTGATTAGGGAGAAGGCAGAGGTTCCTTTTCCTTCTGGTTGTTATTCCATTTCTCCTTGCCCGTGGAATCAACATTGGCTGAATTCTAGAAGGGGATCAGGTTAACACTAACCTACTGTCCTCTTTTCACAGAGGATCGGGGAATGTAGGTGTACCCTGCAGGGCACACGGCAAGATTTCAGGCAGCTTGGGAGACAAGGCGAACTTTTCCCAAGGTGAGACTGATCTTCGAGCACTGGAGTTGGACTTCCCCTGGCGCTGACTGATGTGACTCAGTGAAAACCTCTAGGAAGCCATCTGTACCCTTGTCCTTGCAAAAGCATCCAGAAGCCCATCAGGAAGACCTAACAAAGGCCTGAAGGAAGAAAGGGAAGCTGCAGTTGCCCAAATGAACTTCCTCCATGCTGAAGGAGGGAAGTGAAGACCTGGTGTGTTGCTTTCCCAAGACAGTCTCCTTCAGACCATGCCCCATCATTGCAGGAGGAAGAACGACATCAGATAGTGAGCCAAGGAAAAGAAGAAACAACCCTGCCAGCCAAACTCATCAGTCTGTCTCCAGGCTCCGGGAGCGTGAAATGGAAATGGACAGGATCCAGTGAGCCTGCTCTGATCTCATTATTTCAAAGTGTTCTGGACACAGATGAACCCTCTTAGCCTGGTGTCCAGCTCCTTTTTCCCGCCTGACTCTTCCTTCTTCAGGGGAGCAGGAGTAGGGTTCTCGGTGATGAATTCATCAGAAGATGGTTTATGTCTGCCAGCACTTCTCAACATGCCTCTCTTGTCCCTTCAGGATGGAAACATCGCATCTCCTCTGAGCCACGCCCCTCACTGTATCAACTCAGACACATTCACTCAATGCCTCCCTAAACAGTCCAGAACACTCATCAGGAGCAGGGAGGAGGGAGCGACAGCAGGGTGGCCATCCCTCTCTGTGCAGGGCTGGCTGCACACATCAATCTCCCAGCGGTCTGTCTCCCACCCCATCAACATGTTCATCCACTCCGAAGTGACGCAGACGGTGTTTCCCAGCCATGTTTGACTGCTTTGCTTCCAGCACCTCGAGGAACCCTGGCAGGAGGTGGGACACCTAGAATGAATGATGCTTTTGGCTTGTTCCAAACTGTAGCTGAGGGAAGCTACAATAAATACTCCAGACACCATCTGTGCAGGACACAGATCGCCAGAAAGCAGACAATTCTCCCTGCAAAGCAGCCATAGTGTTTTAGTGCCAAGGGTTAGCGAGGAGGCTTCAGTGACAGGTATCAAACTGCCTGAGTCCTCTTCTTTAAAAAACAAGCCCTCTGCCTGTGTTGAAAACACCTCTGCCCTAGTTTCAACTTGTGTTGAATGGACTGACTCCAGTCTGGAAAAGCAATCATTTTTCATGTTTATCATGCACTCTTTTGGCTCCTTTGTCTTTTCAGTGTGTACATTATCTCTTGTCTAATGCTGCACAGTGTAATGAAAAGGCAGATAAGTTTTTTTGTTTTTGTTTTTGTTTTTTAAATGTACCAGGGTACAAAGAGATGACTCTATGGCTAAGAACACCTGCCGCTCGTCCAGATGAACTAAGTTCGGCTTCCAGAGCTCACATCAGACAACTGACAACTGCCTGTGCCTCTAACCACAGGGATTCCTATGTCTTCTGTTGACCCCTTTGGATGCCACCACACATGTGTGTGCATTCTCTCCTCCTTTGTTTTCTATTTTATAATTAGAAATTTGGGTTAGCAACTATCATAGTTAGCTGTAGTTAACAGCCATAGTTAGCTTGACATATCTGACAAGGGGGACCCTCAACTGAGGAATTGCCTTCATCAGCTTGGCCTGTGGCCATGTCTATGAAGCATTTTCTTGATAGCCAATTGATGCAAGAGTTCCCAAAGCCTGTGAATGGTATCATCTCTAGGCAAGTGGTCCTGAGCTGTATAAGAAATGTAATTGAACAAGCCGGAGACAACTCAGCACCAGGTAATACTCCTTGTTCAGACAAAGACGGCAACCTGGGTAAACTGTGGGAAGGACCTGAAATAGCCCAACACAGTATCCCATACTGTCATTGTCGCCAATGTCAACATGCTTTACATAATTTTCCACCGTCCTCTCATGCCTAGCCCAATGTTGGCATATAGTGGACAGTCCGTAAATATTTGCTAATTGATATATTTCACGTTTCAAAGCAAAGCAGAACTGTGTTCGCTAATGGTGTCATCCCCGCAAAATGATTTTATAACCCCATTAGTTTGAGAGAGCTAAATGGAGCTAAAAATGTGTACATCAAGAATTGTAGCATCCAGGCCACTAAAGCATTTGATTTTTCTCCTTCTCCCCGTCAAGTGCCAACACGCGAGTGAGTTCATCTCCACTCTCCATTTTGATGTCTGTCTCGATGTGAGGCTCATTCTAGAAACAGGCCGATGACACCCAAACCGTATTCTATTAACACTTCCTCCTTGCTGCTGCTGCTGCTATTTTACAAAATGCCTTTGGGTGTGTGGCAGGAAAAGCACTGGTAACAAAGGGATTCGGGCTTTGATCAGGATTGTTTTCCTTGGTGCTTTTCTTCCGGGCATTGTGGGAAGTTTTCTCTCCCAACAGATTGACAGTTATTTGTGTTTCTCATAAAAAATCATCACATGGAAAGATAGCTTCTGTCACCCCTGTCCCTGCCTCACATTGCTCCTGGAATGTGTACTGCTCAGCTTTGATCCCCTTGGCCCCGAGGCTCTGATTGTCTCATATTGGTTGCTTTATTTCCCAGTCTCAGAATACCCAGACCTAAAAAGCTGGGACCACTCTGCCACCATCTGCAGGTTCAGAGTTGACCCAGCCTATGAGATTGATCCTGACCCCAGATAGGAAAAAAATCACTGGACTTGATTCAGCGCCAAGCCAGAGTTCCTGCAAGGAATCTCCAAGATCACACCCACTGAATCAGACAGTCTCTAAATGAGCAGTCGGCTTGATGTTCACAAACATCCAGCCAGGTAGGTCACAGTATGGTTCCATTTTACCTACGGAAAGACTGAAGCTCAGAATAGGTAGCCTCTTGTTATTAAGATCTTGTACTCAGGGAATGTTGGAGCCTCCCTGTGAAAGGTGGGAGCCACTGTCTTTCAAGCCTTGCCTGACACTTGCCCTGGGTCCTGTCTGCTTGTTCTTCGACACTACAAATTTCTCCTGGAATGCATGTCTCTGTTGTTAACTGGAATGATCTTTTCAAAAAATGCTATTAATTAATTAATCAATTAATTTGGCATATAAAAATTGTATGCACTAAATGTGTGTAAAATTTACTACCTAAAGCAGTAAAATCTTCTACTTTGATACCTGTTCATCTTGTGCAAAGATCAAACTAGAGCAATTATAATATTCATCACCTCAAACATTTCATCATTTTTTGTGGTAGGAATATTTGAAATCCCTCCTCTGGCTCTTTTGGGATGTGTCCTGCATTCTTGCTGATTGTTGCACCCTCCTGAATAGTAGGGTGTGAAAACTTCTTCCTCTTGTCTAACTACAGTTTGTACACAGTGACGAACCTTAATGTCCTCTTCTCCCGCTCACTCCTCATCAACACTGAACTTCCTCACCTTAAAGTTTATGTAGGCTTCTCAGCCACCAGAGTAGCCAAATGACCCGTGAGGGACAAGGAGAGGGAAAGGGAGAAAAGTATAGAAGGGTGGCAAGGGCCCAGGAGGTGACAAGTGCAGCCAGTGGAACACAGTCCTTGGGATATTAAGAAGTCAGGCAGATTTTTCAGAAGTCGAGATTTCAGTTTCCATCCTGAAAATATTGCCAGGCATAGACATGGAAGAGAGAGCCTCAAAGTCAGACACATGTGTTATGTGTAAAACAGCAGACAGCCATGCAGAACAAGGACAAAATACAAAGACCCGTCTGAAAGAGGGAAGAGTTGTCATCCCAAGTTTTTAGGTGAATCTAGAATCCCACAGGCCCTTTCCAGTCAGAGTGGGCCAGGCACAGTGTTGAGGAACACAGAGCTCCTGCCAGCAAAAGTACTTGCTTGAGACACTAGTAGCCAGAATTGGTGCACAGCCTTCATCCTTTAGACTTAAAACGTGGTTTGGGTCACAATATTACCTCTCTGGTAGCCCTGCCAACAATACATACCTCAATCTTATTGAGAGGAAACATCAGACAATCTCAAATTAGAAGGACATTCTATATAATCATTGTACTGTATGACTCAAAATGGTCAAGATTGAGAAAAACATAAACAGCTAAGCAAACTTTCCAAATTAAAGAAAACTCAGGGCCACAAATGCAAATCTTGACCTTGGTCTGGGTCCTAGACCAAGGGGGAGGAAGTGCTACAAAAGGCAAGGCTGGAGTGGAAATGTTTACATGTGGACTGCTCGGTAGCTAATGGTGCCTTTTTGATCGTGATGAATGTCATGTCCTCATCCCTGGAGATGCTGGGAGTGGAGGGATACCGATGAGACCAATTCTAAGCAGTTTTACTGGAAAATATCATATATAGATATGTAGAAAAGTTACAATAGCACATACGGGGTGGAAGAAAAACAACTGGTAAATTTGAGTTCTCCTTAGACACTGAGCATTCAAAAGTTTCTTGCGTTATTCTTGCAATTTTTGTTTAGGTCTAGAATTATTATTATTTTTGAAGATTTCTATAAAGACACAATAAGTGTTTTATTTTTACTATGATGCAAGATAACAGAATGATTCTTTAATCAGAAATTTATTGAAAAGCTAGGCTCTCGATCCTCATCCCAGAACCAGAAAAAAAGAAACTACAGTTTAACACAAACCCCAAATTATTTAGCTATAAGTCCATACAGGTTTAAGACTCTGATCTTTGAACTTCAACACTAGGTGTCCAGTCCTAGCTATTAGGCATATGGATGAAAAATCAGCTAATACAAACCTCTATTCACCCAAAGTACAATTCAAGCAGTTGGGGGTGTGTGACTCATCCTATCTTCTCCAGGAAATGTTTCTTGTCCCTGAGCACATCTGTATTCCAGGAACACTGCGCTGTATTCAGCGCCTGTCATGGACAGTTTTAAAAATATTCTCCCTATTTTTGCATTATATTAAAAAGCTGTTTCCTCTTTCTATTAGACCAGAAGAAGTTGTACTGAGGCAGCACTGAGGGATGCAATGAAAAATGAATGAATGAATGAGTGAATAAATAAATATTTGGATGAATAAATTTCCCTCTGCTTCCAATCCCCTTGTTATATTCACAGCTTCCAGGAGATATGTCGGGCCCTCAGAAGGAACAAGAGATCATTTCAAGTTGAGCAGACACCAGCAGGAACCAAAGTATTGCCAGCAAGAGAAGCCTCAGCAGCACAGACCTCCAGCCTCTAACCTGACTCTGCTCCAGTGCACTGCAAGCCCGGCTTATTTCCAACGTCTTCATAGCCTTACCATTTGCATTGGCTTTACAACCAAATAAAATATTGTTATAACATCAATGCATCGGTAATGTCTACACAGCACTAGGTGTGTGTGTGTGTGTGTGTGTGTGTGTGATTACAAAAATGCAATCAACAGTAAAAGATAAACTTGGCCAGTTCTGTGACTAGATCAAGGTTTCTTGGGATGGGGGAAGAATAAAGGTGAAACTGGCAGATAGTCAGAGCTCCTCGTTGGAAAGCATTGTCATCCTGGACCAGGTCCTTTCTCTCTATCCTGGCAGGTGTAGGTGGAAATGCAAGACAGAACATCAGAAGCTCAAAGGGCTGAAAGGATGTAGCAGCTTTGGTTTGGGAAGCGTGGTCGGTCCCTCTTGCCTTCAAATGAAGGGCAAGGAATGGATGTATAATGAGCTGCTTCTGTCCAAGAAGTGAAGCAAATTTAAAAGAACATACTAGTTAGAATCCAGCCTCCCTGGTGTTTTCAGTGGAAGATAATTTTGGGTATCAAACGGAAGCATCCATAGGCTAGGTAAGGCTGTGTGGACTCAGGGACTTTCAATACAGGGAAGGTCTGCTACTGCTGTAATTGTAAAAGACGGATTTTATTTTAACATGATGTGGGACTTTTAAAGAATTCCCCCTGGGGACAGGGCTTTGCCAAAAATTGGAGCATAATTTAATGAGGGTGAAAAGTTTAAGAACGAAATATAAGCGGAAAGTCTTAAAAGGACAGAAGAGATGAGACTAGGAGTGGAAGTGTGTGCCCAAGCAGCTAGTTAAAAAATGCCAGTGATGGCAGCCGGCAGATCCACGCCATAAGGAGGTGCTGAGCCTCTTCTGGGCCTGGCAGCAAGATTATCTCTCGCCTGGTACACAGGCGGGAAACTTCTAGAATGAGCAAAGGAGAGACCTGTAGAGTTGCTGGAGGGAATATTTTTTATTTGACCACTTCTGCTTGAGTTCCTGAAAAAGGGCGAAGAACAGAAGAACATTTGTTTCACACAAACAAAAGGAAAGAGCCCAAAGCAACTGGTTTAAGAACACATGGAGCAGGTGGTGGTGGCGCACACCTTTAATCACAGCTCCAGAGAGGCAGAGGCGAGCAGAACTCTGTGAGTTTGAGGTCAACTTTGTCTACAAAAAAAACAAACAAACAAAACAACAACAAAAAAAAATCACATGGACTTCCTAAAGACTTCAGCTCATGGAAGACCAGAACTGGCCTTGACCGTAATGTCTTGTTTAGAGGAACATTTAGCCACGTTTTTCTGACTTACCTTCCAACTTTGCTGATCATGACTGATTTGCAAACACTAACTGTATGACTTCTGCTTGATCGAATTTACCACTGTCTGGTCTCACGTGGGTTTATCCTTTCAACTCTGCTGTTTGCTCATTGCCCACCACCCTCGTGATGCCCCTTTAGCTCATGCACATTGAGCCTTTGGTTCTGTGTCACTTCCATTTTCCATCACTGCAATCAAATACCTGCCAAGAAGCAAGTTAAAGGAGGGGAAATTCAGCTAAAGCAGATAGAGTCCACAATGAGGCCGGAGGTATGGCCTCAGGACCAGAGACTACTTGTTCATATCTTATTAAATCCGGAAGCAAGGGTTTGGACCAAAAGCAGAGTTGGGCTATGGCCCTCAAAACCCACCACCAAGAACCCACACTCATGTGGGTTTCTCCTCTGTATGTTGTGAATATGTTTTATTATCATTGGTTAATAAAGAAGCTATTTGGGCCAGTAACTTAGCAAAATATAGCCAGGCTGGAAGAGATATATAGAGAGAGTAAGCAGAGTCAAAGATGCGCCATGTAGCTCCCAAAGGAGACAGATGCCAGATCCTTACCGGTAAGCCACAGATTCATGCCAATACACACATTAATAGAAATGGGTTAATTTAAGATGTAAGAGTTAGTTGATAAGAAGCCTGAGCTAACAGGTCAAAGAGTGTTGTAATTAATATATTTTCTGTATTTTTATTCTGGTCTGGTAGCCAGAAAGTGAACAACCTCACCTTCTAAAAGTTCTACAACCTTCCAACACATTACCTAATATTCAAGCACGATAGAGGTCCCACAAAAGCAGTTACGATACCATACATCCAGGTCCTCTGCCTAATCCTGGCGCCCAGCCTACAGCTGACAAAGCAGAGACCCTTGATCTGCAGGAACTTGGGATTTAAATCCAAAAGCGTAAATTCAAACCCAGGTTCAGCCTCTCGTGTGAATAATTTTTGGTACATGTGGGAGCCTTGTTTCCAAACAGAGAACACTAAACGACTCGAAAGCGCTAAGCAAATCACAGGGGAATCAAATTCTAATGAAGCATCAAGACCTGAAATTTGGACTCCACTGATTAAGAACGTGTGATCATTCCAATGTTGGCAGGTCTGAGAATTACCTCCGTACCACCTATGAAGAAAAAAAATCAGTTAGGTAAATGAATAATTTAAACTGAATCTAAAGGGAAGGGAAAGGAAAGCTCAGGGAGGGCTCAGCCTGCTTTTCTGAACCACTGAAACGCAGGAGAAGAATTGGATGAATGGAAGGATCCACCCTGGGGTCTGACATTATCATAGAAAGAGGAGTTAGGAAGAGATCAGAAGAGTCGTCTTAACCGACTTCAGACAGAACGAGAACACTGTTTTAAAATATTGTACATTAGAGTTATTCAAATGATCTTTTAATGCATTTTTTCCATTCTAACAGATCACCAGAGGTTTGGTCTGCATGAGACTGTAGTCTGCCTGTTGACGGCCCCTCTAAATTCATACATTTAAATCCCCATTCTTAAAGTGATAGTGTTGGGAGGTATTCAGATCATGAGAGCAGACACTTTGGAAAGGCAATCAGCACTCAAAGAGAAGAAACCAAAGAGCACTTTTGTGTACCACCACCATGTGGGGGCGTGGCAAGAAGGCACCGTCACCAAACCAGGAAGCAACCGCTCCCCCAAGAAACCAACTCTGCTTTGCCCTAATCTCGGACCACCAGACCAGAGGAGAACTTCTGTGACTTATAAGCTATGCAACCAATAACATGTTGTTAACATAACCCAGCTAGACAATGGCACAGTCACCCCCCAGTTCTGCAAAAGCTGTGTGCTTGCTAGACTGAGATCTCTGTGTGTTTCTGGCAGCTCACTCGGGTGGCACACGGGAACCACCCATGAATGTGTGGAATCCTAAAACATGGCATTTCGCTACCACGTTGGCTTGATTGCCCTCCTTTACACATACCGTGAACCCGTAAGCCTTCTCTTCCATGTTTAATCTCTCAGAGATGAACACGTAGTTGCTGTGTAAAGCAAAAGCTATTTGTCATACTGTGACCTCTAATGCCACACTCTGGCCCTCACACCTTAATAAGCTGACCCAAACCAGCCTCACTAACACAAGTTCCCAGTGAACTGTTAACCAAGTACTACATTTGCGCCAACCAAATTAGCCGTTCATCACCAAGCATGTAATACACAGATCCTTTGCGCATATGGTCTCAGTATAAAAAGCCAATTCTGCTCTATCAGTTTTTTTCAGCTTTTACTGTAGTATAAACCACAAAATTGTATATATCATGTATATACAATGTATATAGCTTAATGTTTTGATATATGTATGTAGACTCACGTTGTGATGTGATTACCACAATCAAGCTAATTAACACATCTGGCACCTCATCCTGTTATTTTTACGTGTGATAAGCATACTAAGTCGATTCTTAACCTATTTTTCAAGGATGCATTTTTTTCTCAGCTACCGCTATGTGCAACGTACTCGATTCCCCAGGATTCATTCATCACACAGCTGAAAGTTTGTACCCATCAACCAGCATCACCGAGCACTCTCACTCTCATCTCCCATGCCCGAACATTGGCGAATGCTGGTCTACTCTCTGCTCCCATGTATTTGACTCTTTTTTTTTTTTTTGGAATTGGCATGCAAATGAGGTAGTATATTCTTCTTTTTGTGTCTGGCTTATTTCACTCAACATAAGATCCTCCAAGTTCATTGCCAATGGCAAGATCTCTTTCTCTGTAAAAGCTGAAAAACATTCCATTGTGCATGCGCACAATGGTTCCTTTATTGATTCATCCACCAACAGACACATTTCCCCCCCCCCCATCGCTTGGTTATTGCTTCTCTTTAATGAACTGATTCCATTTTCTTGGTCTGTAGACCCAGAACAGAGATTGTCAGATCATGTGGTAGTTCTATGCTTAGTTTTTGAAGTAAACCTCATTCTATTTTTCTTCTCAGTCCTTTTAAATTATTTCTTGGAATTATAATACAATTACATGGTTTTCCCTTTCCCTTTCTTCACTCCAAATCTATCTATGGACCTCTCCTTGCACTCTTTCAAAATCAAGGTCTCCTTTACTTTAATTGTTGATATGTCTGTGTGGATGGGGTATTCCTAAATACATAAATACAACTGACTCAGTCTATACAATGTTACTTGTATGTATGTTTTCAGGGATGGCCATTTGGTATTGGGTAGCCAATGACTATTTCTTTGCTCTCACAATTCCTTATTTACCTATAAGTCCATTTTCTAGGGTTGAGACCTCAGAAGCGCTCTTGCTTTCACGTTGACATGTCCATTGGTGCCATCCTTGTTTAGATCATGTTTAGGCAGCCATGTCGGTGAGACTTCATGACTGTAGTTTCTCTGACATTTCAAGGATAAACCATCTCACAAAAGATATCCTGTTCCTTTGGCCTTTACAATATTCCTGCCCCCTCTTTGGGAATGTTCTTTGAGCCTTAGATGGAGGACATTGTGTTATGGATGTGTTGGAACTGGGCTCTACAACCCTACGTTTTGATGGGTTGTGGTTTCCTCTAATGGTCTCAGTCTGCTGCAAAGAGAAACTTCCCTGATAAAAACTTCAGTCATCTGTGGAAATAAGAACAAATATTTAGAATGTAGTTAGGGACTGAGCTCATTTAGTAAAGTGGTGGTTGAAGGTCCTCCGTCAAGATCCATGACTTCTCCAGTCCTAGGTAGTTGACCAGGTTTCCTGGACCAGCCATGATCTCCCTCTTGTTGAGTGGGCCCCTCATACTCATTGGTACAACATTGTTACATTCCCACAGACAGTGTTCAAAGGTTTACATTGCTCTCCATTCTGCATGCATAGCTATTGTCCATCTCTAAACAGAAGAGAGTTGGTTGCTCCTTGTTATATCAGTTTATAGTTTCCTGATGATAATGTTGAACACTTCTCATGAACTGGCTAACTGTTAGTATATTTCTGAGTGTTTATTCAAGGATCTTGTCTATTTAAAAATATTTTTGGTATTGACTTGAATGAATTCACTACATGTTTTGAATATTAAGCCCTTATCAAATATATAGTTTGAAAACATTTTCTCAATATTTAGGTAGGTCTTTAATGATGTTGTTTCTGCTACTTCAAGTTTTATCCTGTTCTGTTGGTGAGTCTTTGATTTCTCCACCAGAGCTTTTGCTGCTGTATTCAAAGTAGATTATTTCCAAGGCCTATGTTAAGTTTCTTATAAAGTCTTATTGTTTCAGATTTCTAAATCATTTTAGTTCATTTTTCTGGGTAGTGTAAAGGACCAATTTTATTCTTTGGTTATAAATATATAGTTTTCCTTAAACACTCATTAAACATACTACCCTTTCCCACTCCTGGTTACCTTCAAATTTTAAATGATCATATACGGTTAGAGCTCATTCTGGGCTCTCTACTGTGTTTCCCACACTTATTAGCAGTATGTGTGCCAATATTGCACTGCTTTAATTATTACAGATAGCTCATTAACATAACTTAGAGCCATGATTGCTTTGTTTGAGGTATGCTATAGTTCCATATGAATATCAGAATTGTGGTTTTTTATGAAAAATCACATTGCAATTTTGATAGAGATTACACTGAATTTGTTTATTTCATTTAGTAGTCCAGATAGTTTAGAAATAACTACCACCCAATACTCTAGTCTGAAGTAACTGTCCACTTTGCTGTACATTATTCAATTATTTCCATCACTGTTTCATGTTCTCAGGGTACAAATCCTATACTATCTTGGTTTCTTTCTAGGAACCGTAGAATCTCATATTGTCATTGGGTAACTTACGCTCTTAATTTCATTTTAAAACAATTATTGATGTAAAGAAACTAGACTAATATTTGCATGTTGATTTTCTACCCTACAAATTCAACTGTGACTACTCATTAGTTCCCACCAGTGTGTATGAATGTTCACGCACATGCACATGGTGGTCTATATAACCTTTAGTGCTTTTCACTCATATGATCTTGTCATCAAAATCAAACACAATATTTTTCTTCATTTCTAATATGAATCCTTTTACTCTTTAGTGTTTCCTTGATCTTTCCTATATTTCCCAGTATTCTTGCTTGATTACACTTGATAGCACACTTTAGAATAGATCAAAAAAAAAAAAGCTTTCTGCTTTTCCTAACTTGCCATCCTATTATCTATGGCTTTCCAAAACAAACAAAAATAAATAAAATAAAACCATGGCTTTATTCTGGTGTTAAATTTCCTTCCATGCCTGTATTATGGAGTTTTTATCACAAAAGGATGGATTTTGCCAAACCTACACCTACTGAGACGATCATGTGGTCCTTTTCTCTCACTTTCCCTGATTAATTTGCAAATGAAACTAGTCTTATATCCCAGGGCAGATCCCAATTGCTCACCCTGTACCATCTTTTGGGTGTGCAGTCAAATTTGGTTTATTTGTATTTGTTACGGAATAATCTGTGGATGTCATAGATATTGGCCTGAACTTTGCTTTTGTCAATGTAAGGTCAACTTCATCAAATTACTTTATATGCATTCTTGCTTTTTCATTTGTTTGCTTGTTTGAAGCTGGATTACACATCCTCCAAATGGGAGAATTCAGTCATGCAGCTGTCTGGTCTGCACTTTTTTCTCTCAGGAGGTCTTTAATTTCTGCTCAATTTCCCTGTCTGTTATTCATCTGTTTCTATTTGATTTTGATCCATTCGTGGTCAGTTGCATGTTTCTAGGAATGTATTTCCTTAGTTATTCAATTTGTTGTCTTATAATTGTCCATAACAATCCCTCGTGACCCTTTATATTTCTGAGACTTCCAATAAACTGCCACTTTTTCCATTTCTGATTTTATTAAGCTTATCTGCTTTTCTTAGTTAGCATTCATCAGTTTTGTTTATTTTATTAAGAGCCACTGTCCTTTAGTAATCTCAGGCTATAGCTTGGTGCTCCCTCCTGCTTGCTGTTTATGATTGAACACCATCTCTTCTTTGGGGGTTACCAGACTGAGTTTCCATGGGAATGCTCAAAAGTTGGCCTCCTTGTGAAACTTTATCTGATTCTCTAAAGAAGAATGAATCACTTCTCCTGAGCCCCAGAGAAACGCTTTGACAGCTCCATTTGGCCCTGACTCTTCTGCACCATGCCTGATTCTCACTGGATAGTAAGCAACTTGCCTACAAAGTTCTCTCTCCTCTTTCTCTCTTCCCTGTTCATACATCTGGGAAAATTTTTCAACATATTCTACTCCTTGAGTTGGCCTCATGAATAAAGACATAATGAGATTCCACATTGAACAAACTCAGTTGTCATGAGGGAAGAGAGTCCTATGCATAGGAAATTACAGCACAATGTGATTGCTTCAGATGGATATTGATTTGAGTTTTATCATCTTTTATAAGAAGGTGCTGCATCCCTATAACGGAGATAACTATAGAAGGAAGAAATTTACCTCTGTAGAGACCTCTCTTCTTTGTTTCTTTTCTATCCACCCAACAACTTAGAGATTTAAAATTTAAAAGAATAAAAAGAGCTTTTCTCTTTCTCAGGTATGATTTTATTCCCATTTGTCTGAAGATACTTGAAGATACTTTTAATTCCCTTTAGATGTCCTAGTCACTCAATGTTTCCCTTGTCCTCTGACTAACAAAGCTCCACTCTTCGAGTTCATCGCCCATTAGCCTTGCTGGACCACTTTTCTCAACACTCTCAAGGATAAAAGCTATTGACATGGAGTTCAACCCACCTTCCAATTTCCTTTATCTACGTTTAGTGCATGCCTGATCATTCCAATACTATGGGAAGAAATATGGCAGGAGGGAAAAATTATACCATGTATTTCTTTATACACGGCCATACCTGAAATAGAATTAAGCAAAGTCACAAGTCAGCAATTTTGGAGGGTTAGAGAATAATAATGAAATTATATTTATGCTCCAATAAGTTCTGAATGTATTGCATATAATGCACAAATCAGGGCACCTAAGTTATTAAAAATTGTTCCATGGTTCTGAAGAAGGAATGGCAGTTAAAGGAGACAAGCTGATTTACAATGTTATTGTATAATTGCTTAAGTATGCTGTTTGTTAGTATTGCTTAAGTTTCTTCCTCTCCTTCCCAATGCCAGGGAAATCATCCTGCGCTTCCTGTCCTCTGAGGCCAGATAGTCTTATCACTAGTCAAAAGTCATTTAACATTTGGCAGGGAAGGGGAACTCAAGTCACCAACTCAAACAGAAACTTAAAAAAAAATCTAACACAACACAAACCAAAGATAAGTTAATTTGAGACTTCTATGGTGGGGAACAACAATGTAGAAATAGTATAAGTATTTATTCCCATCATTAAACTATCATGCTTCCATAAGTGGAGAAGACTTTGCACAGGGAAAGCACCACAATCATAGCACACAGTAGTATCTCACGGGGCTGAGACGTTGCAGGCAGTATCCACTGGTCTGCATGGTATGACGGCAAAGGCAGTGCAAACTGCTCATGTGGTGTGTTAAGAAGCAAGTCTGTAATGAGATCACATGTAGACGGTGGGCAAGCTCTGCCAGATACACCTGCAATTTATTACACATTCGATTTTCAATTAATTTTTTGGTCATTGTGCATTCGATAAACTTTCACTGTTGCTATATTTATGACCTTCCTGATATATGGGATCACAACTCACAGTTTAAGAGGGTACGATCTAGGGTTCTCTTTGGCCCCTCACGGTGGGTGAGCTTCCAAGGAGATGGTTGATAAAGCATCTGTCCTTACGCTGTGCACAGTAACCATGAAAGTCTGGCCGGACTTCATGGCAACAGTGCTGCCCTGAGCTTCCCTCCCCTTTTACTCTCTCTACCTTGAAGGTTTCTCAGGGCTGGGACCTGATCTTTCATAGGGATGGGGACTCTGTTAGAGTCCCTGCTGGTGTTTAACAAATGTCACTCCGAGGCCCTTGTGTCCCTGAGCAATTGGAAGTATGTACATGCTGTGATCAGACAGAACCATCCTGGGAGCATTTTTAACCCTTGACCTTATTCTGGGGACAGCTGTTAGTGAGTTCCACCATCGAGCCAGCAAGGGCAGTGATGCTCAAAGTCTGAACACAAAGTCTCCTGTCACTTCAGAGAGAACCTTGGCTGTGACTATCACAGGCCAGGTTTTGTTTTCCTATCCTCAGGTGTCGGCAAGCTCACAGGTTGAGTGGAGCTCTGATGTGGCTCTGTGCCCATGTAGATCAGATCACTCCCAGCTGACCCCACAGCCTCATCCTGCCGGTGGCCCTATGGAGCAATTTGCAGAGGAGACCTTTCCCGGTCCTCTCCTGAGTATTACAGCTCTATTTGTTCTCTGGCCGTTACTCCATTTTTCTATAAAAAAGGAGAGTGTGGAAAGAAATATATTCAAAACAAAGAAAAACATATCCACATTTAATATACTTTTGCTTACACCCGCGAAGACTTTCTTCCTGGCATTCATCTTACGGAGATATTGTTTTGCTCATTGTGAGCTGATACCATGCGTTCCTCCTCAGATGGTCTGTCATCTTCATCTACTGTCTAACCAGCTCCGATCCATTTCAGACTTGTCCCCAGGTTCACAGAAGTCCCCATAATACATGTAGTTTACCTAGCATTTGTCTCTAGGCCAAAATGCTTCTAAGCGTGAGCTCCTGGTTTGTCTCACCCCTCCCTCTCCTTTTCATTTTTCCTTTAGTACCATGTATCTACTTAGTATATCCCTGGTCTCAGCTATTAAAACTGATAATGAATGTAAAAATCTTTTGTAATCTGAGTGCTGCTTCCAAACAAAGCTATATGATCAATATATTGCTAATTTGCAGACCATTTGACAGGATAACACTCCTAATTTTAATAGCTTTACTGCAAATAATACTCAAGAAACTTCGGAGGCCAGTCACATGCCCTGGGCAAGCAGTAGCATCAGTAGCTATCGGGTTTGGTTGCATTCCTCACGACAGCATGGTTAAGACATTGCTGGCCTGGTTTACAAAGGCGTTACATGACTTCTTTAATAGCCACAATTCATAGTCTCTTTGGATCCATAGCATTCACAATGTAACTTCATCACTTTTTCCACTAAAAGGTGGAGTCTACTTTCGTCCTGAAGTGACTTTTGTCACTAGGGTGTGACTACTGCATGTTGGTTAACCATCAAGGTTTCAGCAGGCCCTCTGATTTTTGGTTGTCTTTACAATGAGACATCCCTGTCTTTTCTGCCCTGAGATTAATCTTGATCTCGCTTCTGGAGCATAAGACACCAGTCACCGGGACACATTACTCAGACCCATGATTGAGCCCAGTGGAGACAAACAACTTTATGTTCAGTGCAATAAACTGGAACCCATGGAATGGCCCACATAACCCTGCGTATTAGCTAAATATTCATTCACATATGCCATACATGTGTTTATACACAATATCTTATAGACTGTGCATGCACACACAGGAGTTTAAAGGACCAATTCACTCCATTTAGGGGGCTGGCCTGTATAACATTAACATGCTAACCTAGCAGGTAGAGAACAAAGGCAAAGTTTTTAATATTATCGTCTTGAAATAGAATTCTTCAGAAAACATCAGTGTTTGCTCTCGCAGCCTTCAAAAGGTTTCAGATGATGAGACCAACTTACATTACATAGACTGATGTACTTAGAATCTAATGATTACACATGCTATTCACATCGACAAACGAAACCTTTACTGTGACATCTAGGCTGGCATTTAAGTAAACAACTGGGCATTGTAACCTAGACAAATTGAGGCACAAAATTAAGCATCACACCATGTACCTGTGAAAATGCTGAAAGTTTATTTTTATGTCTCTGAATTAGTTACATAACATTATTGTGATAAGAGATACATTAAGAGAAAATGCTCTCCTAATGACCTGATTTTGTTTTTATTAAAAGGCTAAGCCTCACTGAGCTAGCAGGGCTTATGGTTTAGTGTAAAGTCCCGCCCCTACCCTACTTATATTTCTTATACTAAAATAAGTCAGATTACTTGCTATTATTTGCTTATTTCAGTATCTAGCAAAAGGTCCAGACATTCAGAGGAGTGTGGGTTGCCAGGTCAGATGAAATTGCAAGAACCCAGATCAGGGATGGCCCAGTCCTCCCCTTCTGTGCTTTTCCGAAGAAGAAGAGGAGTTAGCAACATTCTCCATAATTTCCTCTTGGTCCACAGCACTTGACACTTCCATGCTACACCTCTTTTTCCTTCAGTCACAATCATCTTAGACTTTATTGTAAATCCTGTATCCTATTCCAAAGATTATTTGAGTTTAAATTCATGTTCTTAAATATAAATCAAAAGGTTGCTCCTTATTTTAAAAAATCATCAAATCTATGTGAAGGTAATCTTTCCATGAAGGGGAAGGGAAGAAGAAGGTCATTGGACATTTTGAACTCTTGCAGGTTTTCTTTAACAAGTCATGAAGAGACAGTGGCCTCTAATAAGTCAGGGGACACTTCCCCTCCCATCTGAATGCCATGTCCTCTTTGGAGGTTGTTGGGTAGAGTTTCTGTGGAAAGACTGAAAGATGGACTTTCTTATGAAACTTGATCCAGTTTTCTCCAGAAGAATAAGCCACTTTTTCTGAGCAACAGGGAGATGATTTTGTAATCCCGTTTGGCCCTGACTCTTCTGCCTTAAGCTGGATTTGTTTATTCCATGGGTCATCATATTTGCTTGTATCGTGGATCATACATCACCACTGGCTGGTGAGAAATGTGCACAGAAGCATCCTTTCTCTGCTCTTTCTCTTTCTCTTCCCTATTTTTCTACTGTGTTCGAGTGCTGAAATTGGCCTCGGAAAAGATATAATTACCTCTGTGCTTAAAGAGCTCAACTGTCTTGGAGAAGAGAGTTTTGTTTATAGGAAATTATAACCCAATGTGACGGTGCCTTGGCAGTTATTGATTTGAGTTTTATCATCTGTTACTACAAAGTGCTTCATCCTTACAGTGGGGCTAACCACAGAAAAGAAAAGAATTTGCTATTATAAAACATTTTCTTCATTGTTAGTACATTTTTCCATCTTAACTAGAATATGTCATTCAGTAAACAAAGGAACCTATCTCCTTCTTTTGTATAATGAGGGGAGGTGGATTTTTTATTTATTTTTGGATCGTTTTGTTGTTTTCTCCGGTTTCTCCTGCTCCACTGAAGGAAGTACTTGGAAACTCCACCCCTGGCTGAGTTTGCTCTTAAATGCTCAGGGCCACAGAGTTGATGATATGACCCATGCCAAGCCCATCAGAATCATTCTTTGGGGGCTTTGGAAATGAATTTAAGGAAAGAGACTCTCTTCAAGTCTGGCAGTGAAGATAAGAAGACACAAGCATCAGCAGGGCCCATGGCCATGACTCTGGCCTCGTGGAAAAAACTAGGATGAAAAATTGGAAGTGACATTCATCAAGAAACCCAATGAAAGGAAGAGCCCAGTCAGCATCCAGTCTTTGGCATGTGATATCCCTAGTCTCATAATGATCAAGTGACTTCCCCATCCTGCCCAAGCTTGTTTAAATTGAATTCCTTGGGAAAGAAAAGAGTTTGACTCTTATAAGGTCTGACATCTCTATTACCCCTTAAACCCACCCCCTGCTTAATTCCCATCTGTCAATTCTCAATTTTGAAGAACCCACTGCACACCTTGGGTATCAAGAATCTTAGTTTTTGAAAAAAAAGGTTTATTTTATTGTTTTTAACTATATGTGTAGGTATAAGCTTGTATGTGGGTATGTCCTTATGAGTACTGGTGTCTGCCAAGCCAGAGGTGGCAGATCCCCCTGGTCCCGGAAGTCCAGGCTTTTGTGAGCTACCTGATATGGGTGCTAAGAATTGAACTTTGATCTGCGGAGCAGTATGTGCTCTTAACTGCTGGGCTGTTTCCCCAGCTCCCTTGTTCTTTTAACTAAAATGAATTAAAAGCAACAAAGGACATTTTACATCTTTTCCCAGAGTTTTGGTCACTTAAGATATTAGAATGTTCGTGTAGTCAAATTAACATCTAAATGTTTATGTTTATGCCCGTAGATCTGGGCTGCCTTCAACCTTGGTCAGAGACACTTCTATGATGAATAGCAGTTAATGGAGAGATGTATAACCAGTCAAGATGTGGAGAATAATGACTGAGAACTCAGCCTTAAATGTGACATCTATATGACCCCCATTCTCACCCCAGGCTCAGGAAGATGGAGGTTCTTCTCCTGGACATGGTATGTCTACTGCATTCATAAACCACACAAGACCAAACCAGGCAAAATCTTAACATAGATGGGGTATATGACCTCCAGGCTCACCCTTACTCAGGAGATATTGGCAAAGCATTGTTGCTGGAGAGGGGAGAATTGGTATGGGGGTTTGGGGTTTTGGGTTTTCTTTTCTAAGTAAGTAGTCACTGGGGTTTCCAATTTTCCAGAGATCACCCCATCAGTGTACATATAGGCAGCAACAACTAGACTTACTCAATTTAAAAAAGAAAAAGGAAGACATGAAGTTGAGAGGAGGCATGTGGGGAGGGGAAGAGAGGAATTAAGGGAGAACACATGTATTGAAACAGTGCACTTCAAATTATAAAATATAAATATCAGGGCTGGAGAAATGGTCCCGTAATTAAGAGCGTTGGTGATTCTTAGAGAGGACCCAGGCTCTGTTCTCAGCAACTGCATAGCAGCTCATAACCTACAACTTCAATTCAGTGAATATAATGCTTTTTACTGGTCTCTGGGGGCACCACACATACACACAGTGTGCATACATACATTCAGGCAAAGAAATCATATACATAAAGTAAAATAAACAAATAAATGGAATCATATATTCATATTTGAATGAAAAATATTAAAAATGCTGCACATTCTGCAATGTCAGACATTAAGCCAAGATTTAACTCTTTCTATAAAAAGAAATAAGTGTTGACTGGACATGGTGACACACCTTTAATCCCAGCTTTTAGAAAGCAGAAGGAGGCTGATTTCTGTGAGCTCAAATCTACCCTAGTCTACATAACTAGTTTTAGGCTAGCCAAGTAAGGTCCTGTCTCAAAAAGAAAAAAAAATAATTAATTATTTTTAATTTAAAAAAGGAATAAAAACATAAGTACAATACAGTCTCATTAGTATGCAAATTTGCTTTAATCACTCGTAAATGGCAAAATTACATGCATACTAAATAATTGTTTTAGAATAAAATTATTTAAGACTTGTTATCAGTATTTTATTTACATGCTTATTTTGTATACCTGAATACCCACGGCCATGAAAATATTTCTTGGATGAAAAGGAATTAGGAATGGAAAAAAAAAAAACCTGCAGAATCCCTGCTCCAGACAAAGAGGTATGTTATAAAGTGGAGAGTTTGAAGAGATTGAAAATTAATGAGGTTAGAAAATGGTAACAGCCTCCATTCACCCACTGCAGACATCTTGGTCATCATGGGCATTAGGAAAGTTGCTAGACTAGAGAGTATGGCCAGGGGCAAATGGCAGCTAAAAATAGATGGAGGAATAGCAAAAGACATGTATGAGAAAGTGAGTCGTAACTGTATATTCAATACTAAAGACTAGAAAGAACACAAAACTGGATATTAAATAATCCATTTCAGTCTGCTTTTTTATGATTATTAGTTATTATTTAACCCCACTTTTATATGTCCATGGTGTTGGGGGATGAACCTAGGGTCTCACACAAGTGTAGACAAGTGCTTGACCACTCTGATACACACAACCCTACTTAATCTCCTTGAGTCTCAGTTTCCCACTGCAAAGCAGAACAGTAATTCTAACTTGCATGGCTTGTATGTGCCTCAGAGGAGAGAAGATAGGTGGATATACCCACAACAGCTACAGATATTGAAACGTTAGTCTGTTATTGGAATTACCACACTTTTGATAAAAACAGTGACTCCAGCACCTATATGTGCATGTTCACTAAAAGCTAGGGAAATGCTCGAGTTTTAATTGCAGTCACTACTAAGGAACCTGTAGCCGTCTAGATCTGTCCAAAAGAAAATTAGGGAAACACGACTCAAGCAAGCCTGCCCTCTTTACAAAGCTGATAAGAAAAATGAAAAACGGGACTGTGTTCTTAGCAGAATGTCCCTTTTACTGCCTTCCGACTAAATATTCATTCCTGCCCATTCTCAAAGCTATTCTGAGACAAAGTGGAGATCACCCTTTATCTCTTGTCTTTTAATATCCCCCATTTGTATGGACTGAAAATTTGAGGTGGGCACAACATAAGGCCATTTGCACCAAACCTGCCTCTGCTGCAAACAGCTGGAACTTCCTACTCAAGAGAACAGCCCTCCAGAAAGCCCAAGTTCAGAAAACACAGAAAAGATGTGAAATATTAAACAAATAAAGACTGAGTAGGGAAAAGAAAAGACTATATTCTGAGACATATTTTCCAAATAAGAGAGATAAATTCTGAGAATGAAACATGTTGGGACAGCAAGACAAATGCTGGAATAAATATGAAAAGAAGATAAATTTTCTCATCTAGGAATGCAGAAAGTCAAACTCTAAAATGTTAGACCATAGCTGAAGCAAAGGTAAAACTGGGAGGGTAAGATAAACACCACGGGGCAATAAATCACTGAAATAACACTTTGGAGAATTACTGTGAATAAAACACATCCCACAAAGCACGCACACAGGAGGAAGACAAATGCAATGTGACTAACAAATACAGATATCCTGGTGAGGATGGAGACCACTCTTAGGAAGATAAATACCCAGAGCGGCTCTGCCCGCCCTGGCCTTCCCTAAGGAATCCCATTTCCCTGTACTTCCCTAAACCCTTCCTCCCGATTTGTTCACCAGTCTCTCCTTTTTATGCAGGAGGGGAGGTTACCTCTCGCACACCTGATACTGGCTCTTCTTTTTCTTGTAAGTGACAGCTGGCACAATCCCCTAAGGGGACCCACTGCTCTCCTTTTGCCACTGAATGTCTTCTTCCCCAAAAGCGAGAAGCCCGCTCTTGTTGCTCAAATATAAGCCTCATGATAATGGAGGTGAACAACCCCAAACCTTCACAACTGGGTCACCTGTCCTCAAATGCTTTGTCACTATCCCCCTCCCGTATGGCCATCAGAAGCAAGGCTTTTAGTCATGGTGCTTCACCAGAATGTCACAAAGTCAGTCCTAGACCAGGAAGGAGAGGTAACAGCTTGTCGTAGTGAAATCCAGGCAGGTTTAGAAGCCAGGTATACTGACTTCCATGGAAGAGCTTATTAGCTGTGGGAACCGGGCACAGTGAAGTAAGTGCTCATCTCAAGAAATGCAAATGATGCTTAATACTCTGACATTGTCAGGAAACACATATGAGAAACACGTAACTGTTCTCAGGATTCAAACATGATAGCTTGCCCAGCAGGAGTCATTCAACACAATTTAACCTTCCCTGAATGTGGGTGTGACGTTGTGGTACTGTGAGCTCATAGAAAAAGGTCAGAACGATGAAGTTCAGGACTGGGGGAGGGCGGGGATTGAGCGTGGTAACTAAGGGAACACAAGCATGCCAGCACACAGTGACAAGCATTCTGCCTAATGCTGGCATCACACAGTACCAATGCAGTAGCATCACAAATTCACCAAGGCTTTCCTTCAAGATGGGGCCTAGACATTCAATACTGACTACAGGGAGCACGAGGGTGAGGCTATTGCATTTGCAAACCATGTTGTGTGGCTTCCAACACAGTCTCACATCCATCAGCTAATAGGATCACCACCACTCTGTCTCATGACTAGGGCAAGGATAATTCATCTCATTTCTATCTTCAAAACCTGAGGGACAGAGAAGTTATGACCTTCCCAAGAAGAAAGGTCACGCCACCGCTACGTGGAAGCTAAGGAAAGACTGGGACTTGATCCCTAGAAACCAATGCTACCATCCCTTGGATAAAGGAACTGTTTCTACTTACTGCTTCATCAAGAGGACCCTTGCAGCTAAAAATACCTCATGCAAATGAATTCTCCTTGAGAGAAGATAATGTACAACCAAACAATCAGTAGGGGAGGAAATTGAGTTAACACAACAATGAGAAGCGAGGCAATTGCTTCTCCTCCAGCCCCCACTGTGTGGTCTTCAGAACAGCCAGCCACATTCACCTGCTTGCTTATAAAAACTCAGAATCTCAAGTCCACTGTGGAGCCACTGAATCAGAATCTGCGTTTTAACAAAAGCCCCACGTGGTTCATACCCGGATTAACATTAGAGGAGCATTTGTCTTAGATAATTCAGGAAGGAAATCATTTTGTCATTAATAAAGTTCTGAACTCACCTTGTCAGAGAAGAACTCCACTGTGCGCTGAGACCAAGTTGATGTTAGGATCTGCCCGCCCAATTACCACCCGCCGCTTTCTCTGCCCATCCACCTAGGTGCCTATATTGGTTTTTCCACATACCGGCAGTCTCCTAGAGACCACACCTGGGACAAACTGCTTCGGAAACAGATTCCAAAGAGCTGAAAGAGGCATGCACCAGACCTAAATTAAGCCACCTTAGAGGTTGTTCATTTTGCTCACCTCAAATCCTATGGTCTTACATTTTTAAGCTGCCTTCTTACGTGAGATCCATGTTCAATGCCACCTTCACAAGAGTCCACACTTGTCCTGGTCTCTGATATCTCTCTGCTCCATTAACCTATTCCTGGAAAACAGAAATTTGCCTGCATAGCTGAGAGGTCTCCTGACTACTGCCCTCTGAAGTGAAGGGTCACCCGACATCGACAGGGTCACTCATTCAGTGACTGTTTCTGGAATCTAGCGGCAGGTATCTCTCAAAACATTCTCGAGAAAGGCAGGCTAACGCTAGGAGCTATTTCCATTCACTTAGCAAAACGGAACCCACCTGGCTCAGCTTGGGAGCCATGTGGGACCACATTGCAGCGTGCATGGGGAGGTCTCCAAGCGTCTCATACAATGGCACATCATTATTGCACAGTGTTATTATCCTATTGCCCCCTCAATTAAGATAAGTGGCTCTTTAAAATTCAGTAGCAGCTGCTCCCAGCAGCATCTCCTTGAAATACATTTGTGTTCTCAGTTTTCCCTTTTCTGTGCAGCCTTTTATATCTCTGTTTAAGCTGGGTTTCACACTCACCCTCTTGAAATCCACAGGGCTCTTAAATAGGAAATACCCAATTCCAAGTGGAACCAAAAAGAAGACTGTTTTTCAAGAGTGAGAAGCAAGCAAATGCCGTATAGCTCCTATGCCCAGACCCCAGAGGCCCTTTGCCCTAAGAGCATTTTGCAACAGTAGCTTTTGGTGCCCTCCTGTGATACCGTCAAACCCATAGACTTCACACTTGGGTCCTATAAGGAGCCAATGGCACGCAGTGAAAGGCAACACAATATGTCAGCTGCATATGCTTCCCATTGGGGAAGAATCCAAAGCGTATCTGAATAAACAGGGAAGATCATCACACTGATTTTCCATGGTATACTCTATGCCATAAAAAAATTAGTGTCTGTGAGACTGTGATTTATAAGAAAAATACATCTTGTTCTTTGCTTCATTCCTGGCATACATCTCTTAAAAGATTAGGCATCTCTGAAGTGATAGCATAACTTCTTGTATGCTAATGAAATAACTGATGGTGAGGGCTTCTGGGCAGCCTCAGAATGAGGCAGGTAGCCGGCAAGGCTAACTGTGTCATTAGAACATTGATATTTTCAGTCCTGTGACCCTGGAGAGGGACAGGGGCTAAGAGTTGAGTGATTTCAATGGCCATCATTGGCCAGTGATTTCACCAATCTTGTCTACATTATGATGCTACTCTAAAGTAAACTAAAAAGGTAAAAAGAACATAGTTTGGAGAGCTTCTTGGTGGATGGGCAGGTAGAAGAGCATGGAGTCATTCCCCTGAGTGTTTGTAAGCTGCATACCGCTCCCTGCTCCATCCCTGTTTTGCCCAATGCATCTCTTCCATTCTACTTTTCATCTGTATCCTCTGGAATGAATGTCTTTATAATAAACTGTGAAACATAAGTCAAGATCCTTAGAATTTTTAGAAGCATTTCAAAAAATGCCAAAACCTGAGGATCATGGGTTCCTCCCATTTCCAGCCACCCCGTGAGTTGGAAAGGCCCAGGTTAGTGACTGGCATCTGAAGTGGGATGGTGTATTATATCATTGAAGCCTTAACATGTGGACTCTGACTCTAACTATAATCAAACAGTACTAGACATGAATCAGACTGCAGTATCCTTCGGAAGTGTCTACTGGAGAACTGCTCAGAGGATAAGAAAGAATTTTGAGGGATGCTGTTATTGATCAAGAAACACTGAGTTTGGGGTGACTGTTCTGCTATGAACTATCAAATACAGAAATAAAAATCATGAGGTGACATTATAGCTTTATTCTCTAGCAATTTTTTCCCATTCTTTATTCTCAGTTGACAAGTTTGGCTTCTATTTCTCTGAAAGAGACCAGAGAACTTCCATAACCTGAATCTCTCCACATCTTAGCCCTCATTATTGACTCCCTTCTGTCAATCATTGGTAAGTGGGCATAGTAGAAGCCAAAAGCACCGTTTACCTACTCACCAAATTTCAGCACCTGCCCCAACTCAGGGATGTCTCAATGGAAAGTCTCTCCACTTTTCTTCACTCTTTTCTACTGAAGCATTCTGTGGACACTGGGCGTAGTGTAACTTTTCTTATTTAACAGAAAACCTTTATGCTCACATTTCTCCCAATCCACTCCTCCTTTTGAATACTTTTTATACTATGATTCCCTGAAAGAATGCCTTATGTTTCTGGCCTCTGATTCTTTCTTCTATATCTTCTTGAATCTGGCTTTCACATCTTCTGCCCAACTTTAATAAAACTGCTCTTATCAAGATCAATAATGTTTAGTATTTGGTTGAATTCAACTTCCAAGGTGATCTCTTAGCAACCTTCTTTAGGGGCAATCACAGATTCCCCATCAATACACTTTCTTCACTGACCCTAAGGACTCTAATTTGTTGATGTTCTTCTGATCTCAGTGGTGGGTCTTCCTTGGTCTTCTCTGACTCCCTTCATATCTTGACCTCTAAATATCTGAGTGTTTGAAGACCCAGAATTTTGTCATTGGTTCTCCCTGTTCTCCCATAGTGGCCTAATCTCATGAGCTGAAGTATATTTATATGATGACTTCCAAGTCAATATAGTTGGACCAGACATTGTCACTAAATGTTGCATTCTAGATACTTTATAAACACCTTCATTTAATGTTTTCTGAGTTAATATCTTTATCATCCTCTTCAAAACTGTTCTGCTCAGAATAAAAAATCAATAAAATGTTGTTTTGTTTACTCTTTTGGGGGCCCACAACCCAGCTCCCAAATTAATACATGAAGACTGTTTTTACTTAATGATTATTCAGCCTTAGTTTGGCTTGTTTCTAACCAGCTTTTCTAACTTAAATTATGTCATTTATCTTTCACTACATTTTTTTCTTCTGGGCTTTTTACTTTTCTTTATTATTAATGTCTTTCTTCCCTTCTTACTCCATGGATGGCTATGTGACTGGGTGACTGAACCCTGATGTCCTCCTCTCTATCTTCTTTTCCTGCTTCTCCCTCTTCTATTTATTCTTGCTGCCTGGCAAGTCCTGCCTATTTCCCTCTCCTGCTTAGCTATTGGTCATTCAGTCATTCAGCTCTTCATTATACCAATCAAGTGTTTTGGTCAGGCAAACTAGCACAACGTTACAGAGTTAAACAAATGCAACATAGAGAATGCAGCACATCCGTGCATCATTAAACAAATATTCCACAACATAAAGAAATGTAACACATCTTCAACTAATATTCCACAAGAATATCTTTATCTTATCCTTTATCTTCTCGGATCGAATTCGGGCTTCTATTCATGATGTCCTTTTTCATTCTTACGTTACAGTCAATCAACCAGAACTTCATTTACCATTGAACTACTGAGATTGGGAGCACTTTCCATCAAGCACTATACTGCTTCCACCTTGATTCAAGCTACCTTAAGTTCTCACTGCCTTTATCTCTTCTACATTTCTGTCCCTGACCACCACACTGCACATCACACCCAGCTGCCCTTTGACATATTTTAGATCTTGTTACTATCCTGCTCAGCCTCTTAATGGCTTCCAGTGTTGCTTAGGTTACCATTTCCAGGACTTCACTGATGCACTCATGAAACAATGGCACCTAGGGCATATAACTCATAGGACAATTGTGAAAAATAAATAGAATATTGTCTGAAACATATTTAGGAGAGTTTCTGACACATTCAGAAAACTGAGACATCCAAATTGTCATCATCATTATCATAGTGCGTTCATTGATGGCAGATTACAATAAGATTAATAACATTGTGCGTTCTTAAACTATTATATCCAAAAATAAAGGTGGCAGTTCTGCTTTACTCTCTGTTGATTTATTTTCAGAGAACTACACTTTAACATAAAGGAGAGCACATTATCCTCCTTGGCCTGGGCATCCTTCAAATGTTCCGTGTGTGTGTGTGTGTGTGTGTATGTATGTGTGTGTATGTGTACGCACAGTGTTGGTGGTTGGACTCTGAAATCTCACAGATAGAAGGCATCTGAAGAGATGCATAAGATTGCTTAGCAGGTAACAAAAGCATCTAGCAGGGGAGACCAAAGGATAATGGCAACATTAACAGCAGAGACAGCATGGAAGAGAAATTGGTGACTACCACTCAAAATTCGGATGGTAAGACCATCCTGGCCTAGTTAGTAAGGGACATTCTGCTTCCCCGGATCCTCTCCTGCCTGCCCTAACCCACAGCAGCTCTTCTCAAGAAGGGTTGAAGGCTGGAAGTAGTTTCCAACCAGCTGTAACTGGCTTCTTCAATCTAAAAGGATGATCTCCTCCATGGCCTATGACTCTTCACTTCCGCCCTTCCCCAGACCTTCCAGTTGGGCTCCCTTCTCCTGCTGCACTGAGTCTGATTGTTAAGGAAAGCTGGGTCAGTTCTGGTCCAGCTGGCAGAGAGGCCCACATGAAAAGGTGAGTGTTTGCATCATTGTGCTGGCGTCTGGTAATCTGTCTCTGTGTGTGTGGTTTCTTTTCTCCTAAATTGACTATTACCATTTTTTTTCCTTTCTCATTTGAATGATGCCACTAATGCAATGAGAGAGAAGGAAAAAGAGCCAAAGTCCATTAAAATATAACAACAAAATAACCCCCGGCTCAGAATGCTGAGGTAGCTCAAAGCTGCTTTTGTACTCTCTCGTTATCTCTCTGCCAGCCTCCTCCTCATCCTCACATCACTCTCTTTCATAGTGTTTTTATTTCTGCTATTTGGCTGCCCAGCTTCTCCCACCCCCAACTCTCATTGCCCTCTTCTGTCATCCCGCCCACTATCTTCCTTGCTCTTCTGAGCCATTTCCCTTCCCATTCCGCATTCTCTGTTCCCTCCTACCACCCATCCAACATTCCTTGGTGCTATAAACTTTTAGGAGGAACAACCAGGAACTGAAAACACTAAGAACAGTGTGAATGAAGACCAAAGGAAACAGAAGACAGTCATTCCTCCTCAATTCAGCCCAGTAGCCAGAGGCAACCAAAAATGAAAGGCAAGCAGAAATTAGAAATCAACCCACCATGCAGGGGATACCAGGAAAGCAAGGCAAGTGGATACCAAGACAGGAAGATATACAAGAAAACACTGGGCTGGAAGAGAAAAAAAAAAAAACCCTGTCACCAAGTGACTTAAATAGTTAATTACATACAGATGCTTAAACACCGTTAAACCTTATCTATAAAATGGACATCAAAGTGTCACCTCCTTAGAACGTCTGTGAAGATCAAATGGATGAGGGGTGACTACAGTGTGGCTATGAGCCACTCTCGTCACTTTTGAACTCTCTTTTGAGGAATGTGTACTGCTGGCCCTAGGACCAACAGAGGACCTCACATGTGGTAGACAATTCATATAGTTAATCAATTTCCATTCTCTTCCACATCCTCTATGGCTCGGTCCTGTAAACCTGACTGGGGTGATGTGGGAATGAAGAAATAACAGAAAGACATACAGAAAAGCCGAGATCCGATGGGCTGTGCTGGCACTGATGTAGGGCACCTACTACAAAACCCCAAACTCAAAATTTGGCTGGGCATTAGAGGATAACAGGTCTCTGTGGCAGATCTCGGTAGGAGAGCAGTCTAAGGTTACAGCCATTCAGGAAGAGGAAGCTCTGGATGCTAGTTTTTGCATATACTCTTCAATCATTGGACCAAATTCCCCTGAGTCTGACCCAAAGAAAGGCATTGCTATTCCCATGGGTCTAAGACACTGGGGTCCTTGACATGACTGTGCCTATGTCAACAACACACGTTCACTCATGGCTTCGTCTGCACCCCACACTTCCCACACAGTCTGGAACCCCATGCTTCATTTCAATGATTACCACTTTTCTACCTCTCAAAACAACTAGGACTAAATAAAAATGATTCTGTCCTTCGATAAGCCCTCTCCCCTGCAGCTCTTAACAATGATTTTGCTAATAAATTAGAATAATCTGACAAAATGCTCCTGTTGTATTATTACCTTCAAGGATAAAAGACACAAAACTGTCTTTACAGTTTGAATCCAATTATTTGCGCTATAAATGGACATACTTCAAAACTAATATTAATAAACTAAATACTATTACTCCAAAACATTGATATTCATTATTTCTGAGCTATAAGGTTATGATTGGTTTTAATGTTCTTGTCTTTTAGGAGTTTTAACATTAAGCAATATATTTATAATTAAAGAAAACACAAAAGGCAATTTTGAACAATGACTAAAATCAGCTACATACTTGTTTTTCAAACTTTACTTTATCGATGGTGCTGCCTTCTCAAGAAGATAAACGAATGTAGGGACAGAAAACCTATAGGGGACCCATGGGCATATGATTTATTTCAACTCTAAGATAGCATGGCTAAATCATAACGCCGTCATTCTCTCAGCTTACTGACAACATTATCACTCCATATAGACAAGTTGATCTGGAATTTCATGTTAGTAGCCAAGCTGCAGAAGACAGAAGAAGGAGGTGCCCACATATATAACTCACGTGATGTCCTCTCTCAATCACCTGACAGCTACATTCAATAGGCAATGCACGTCTGCTTGTCCTTGAAGGAGTCATGCTTTGTAACCTCTAAGGGAAGTTCAGGCAGTTGTTTCTATCAGTATGCAATTGACAGAGTTAGCATAGCAAGGCCCTGATGGAGTTATGTGAAATTTAAATATACAATGATGTATATTCATATATATATATATATACATACATATAGATATCTTATCAGATATATATTTCAGAAGATATGTATCAGAAGATATATGAATATATATCAGAAGATATGCATATGTATGTATGTATGTATATATGTATGTATATATGTATGTATGTATATATGTATGTATGTATGTATCCTGGCTGGAATAATAAGATCATGAACAAGGAGGGAAACCCCTGAAATGCTTTCTGTGCACAACATATCCTCTGATGTGCTCGCGACCCTTCTGAAAGACACAACTTCTACCCAAACACATGCATTCATTATCACGTTCTCAACTATGGAAAGAATGAACATAGCTTTCTTATATTTGCTTGTAGGTTTTTATGTACTTAAAGCTGGCAGTCACAGTAAGCAAACCTTCTAGGTTCCCTTCTATGTTGAAGAGGGCTTCTGTCTTCTTCTCTGGGAGAGTAACTGTATTCAAAGAGGTATACCAAAGGACTCTGCTTCAGTGACGGTAAACAAAGATATCCCCCTAAAATGAAAGGTTAAGCATGGCAAACCTTGCAGACATTCTGAACTGCACCAGAATCAACTGCAGTATAAAAACATAGCCATAAAGGAGGTCTCCTACAAAGTCAGGACTTTCAATTTAATTCAGATTCTTTGTGGGAAGCCAACTATTGGCAAAGTTAAGCAAGAGCTCTGGGCATAAGAAGAAATATTTGAGACACTGGATTTATCCTGTTCCTCAGAGATGGGGATCTGTGCACAGAAATATCATCCCTAGACCTGCTTTTTTTAAAAAAAAAAAAAAAACTCTATCCCTGAAAGATATTTTTAAGCATTTCAATAGAAAATGTACATAATTTTAACCAACAGTTTTAGCCCATGTTTTGAACCATAATAGCTACAAACAAACATCTTTTAGGTAATATTCTTTGGTGTTTTTCTATACAGCTTAGGGAAGGGAACATTGCTTTATTGTATGGGCCTAGGATTTTTTTTTCTTAAAATTCTTTGCGTGTAGGACAAGCCTTTTGTTTCACATAATGTATCTTTGGTGGATTCCATTGAGCAACTTACCTTATCCCATCTTCCTCTCGTCCTCAGTTTTAAAAAATCACATAGAATCTCAGCCGTGGTATGCCTTCCCTGGTGGTAAAAGATGAGATGAAGATTTTCCCTGAAGAAATGCATACACACAGAGGGAGTGCATATACAAAAATATACAATAAAGGCAAGCACAAATATACACAAATGTATACACACAGAGAGACACATGTGTATACACAAACACACACAGAAGTACACACAAGGAGACAGACAGAGACACTTTACTAATGTGTTATTTTTATTTCAAATATTTCTTAGGCTTAATCGACCCTCTGTAATACTTGAGCCATTATCTTAACTTGGACTCCAAAAGCAGAATTTATTTTAAGCTTATAAAATTTCAAAGTTTGGCCACATAGTGTACCTTAGACAGGTCTCAACCTTCAGAACAAACCTTTCTTTTAGATATTGGGTCACTGGGTGTTTAGTGCCTTTCCAAAGTGACATTTATCTTTCCCAACGTATTTTCTCATTGGCTATAAATATATAGATTTGTGTTGCTGTTGTTTTACTTGCCTTGTGGTAGAGGAGGGAAAAGGAACTCGGGCAACAAAACTTACCCATTCCTCTTCTATAGTCAGAGGAAGAAAAAGTCATAGAGAATGTCAAAACCCAGAGATCACCCAAAGTGCAAAACCTTTTGCAACTAGATTTCACAACATAAACCACTTTGAGGAGCTTCCAGAAGGGCAGGTACGATAGTAAATCGACGATGCCATCTGCCAAATGGCCTGCAGAGGCTGAGAACCGTTGGGCTCATTAATTATTGATGACAATCAGAGTCAATTTGACTTCATTATAGGCCAAGAAGAGGAAATCATTGAGGATCTTGGTCTTAATGGACCTAAGTGTGATGGGGAAACTGTATGGAGGGCGAGTCCAGCTCCCCATCTCCTGTCTTCAATCTCTTTGAGAGCAACGTTGTGACCAGAACAAGATGAGGTGCCTAAATAATTTAGACAAACATCAATCGGTGGGAGGCCATGAATTTCAGACATATAAGATGTGTCTACATGGGTCATGGTTCACCAGATAGCTGTACTATCATCTCTCATAAGAGGAAGGATTGCTTAACTAAAAAATTGGTTTCGTCAAGGATTCTTACACCTGGTTTTCTTCTCTCCCTTCAAAGGCAGATGTGTAACTTTGGAGGTGGGGAAGGAGGGAGTTGAAGGGAATTGCTGAGATTTTCTGTTTTTTTTTTTTTTCTTTAGCTACCTGGCCCTTTACCCATTCCTTATATGCAGTCTCTATTTGCCAGCGACCCCCTCCTTACATGCAACATCTACTATCAGTGACCCCCCTCGTTACATGCAGCCTCCCCTATCAGTGACTCCCTCCTTACATGCAGCATCTACTCACCAGTGACCCCCTCCTCACAGGCAGCCTCTATCTGCCAGTGACCCACTCCGTATACATAGCCTCTGCTCATCAGTGCGAAGACTTTAGGAAAGAAATGGAGCTGAGCATCTTATCTGATTGGAACTGCAGGGGGTTTTCCATAGACAGGATGCAATTATTCAACTTGGACTGCAGCCAGAGCCAGCACTCTGTGATCGCTCCAGCTTCCTTTGTATTTCTCTAGTACCTTCCCTAGCCTGGCACACTGCAGTTCCCTCCTTTGAGTAAGAAGAGGGCCTGATCTCCTAGCAGCTTTTCTTTTAAACAACTCTCTTCAACTGAAGAGCACCGAGCCTATGACAGGCCAAATGTTGTACGATGCGCATGGGCCATTGCAAGCAAAATAGAATACATGAGCTACATCATCAAAAAATCCAGTTGATGTAAAGAAAAAAAAATGCAGAGCGAAGACGTAATTGAAGGCAATAAGAAGCAAAGCAAGGGAAAAAGCAGGGGGCCCTAGATACAGTATTCATTTTGGAGGGGGAAGGGAAGTATGCACTCTATTCATGGCTATAAAGGGTATAAAATGAATCTTTTATTGTCTTATTTTACTTTTGAACATAGGCATATATGGAGGAATTGATTGCAAGAGGATCAGTATAGTTTAATCAGCTACACTCAGTGTGTGGAACCAATCTTTGCATGGTAAATTTGAGACTTCAAAAACATACCACAGGGCTGGGGAGATGACTCAGTCAATAAAATACTACTGAGCACAAGAACATGAATTTAGTTCTAGAATTCACTTAAAAAGCCAGGTACAGGCATACACATCCATAAACTCAGCACTGGGAGGCAGAGACAAGAGGATACTTAGAGCTTGCAGGCCAGCCATCCTAGCCGAAAAAACAAACATCAGATTCAGTTAAGACCTTGTTTCAAAGAATAAGGTTGAAAATAAGAAACAAAGATACTGGTGTCAACCTCTAACTGTTGACCTCTGAGTCCTACGCAGATGTACATACATGTGCATGCACACCCATATATACACACACAAGAGTCTTCCTCCTCTCTGATCTCTGTTTGACATGGTTTGATCAATGCCACACGCCACGCTTCACTCAAATGTGGACGTTTTGGGCTTCTAAGCACTGTGCATCCCTCTGAGCTTGGTGACACTTCACTCTTTCAGTCTGACATATTCTCATGATCTTCCCTCATTAGGAGCTCTAAGCAATTAAATCACAAAAATTCTCATCTGTTCCATTTTAAAGTATCTTGTGCAATCCACTTGTATTTATACTTTGAAATCATTATTTCAAAATTTTAATGGACATGGAATTAATTGGACATTATTGTTAAATTTAATGAGAAGCAAACCAAACAGCAATAATGAGAACTCCTCATTAGAGCCCACTATGCGGCCAGTGTGGCCCTTCTCCAAATCACACCAGAAAGAGCTTGCTACCTTGCAGAGTGTTAAGAAGACTTCTGGTCTTCGCTCTAATAAAGCAGTTCCATTTGGTACTATTCAAGGTGTTTGCACATGGATGACTGCATTTGATTGTTCTAGAGACATCAAGTCAGACAAGGCATGTGCTATACTATCCTGTCACGCATGACGCATAATAAAAAAGCCAAAGTTTCCCATGCTTATTATGACTTCTCCAAGGTCACACTGCCAGTTAAGTGCTGCGGTCTGTGATGCTGATTACTGGGTCCAGTTCTTTCTCTGCTACAAGTTCTCCCAACTCTTCTCAATGCTGGGAACAAGAGCTAAGAAATTACCAGGCATGGTGTTACGCCCTATAATCCCAGTAGGTGGAGGCTGGGACAGCCTGAGCTACATAGTAAGAATGCATCAACAAGAGCAACAAAAAAAGAGCAAGCTGGAAAGATTGACCTTGCAGGTTAACTGTGGGCAGAATAAATGAAACCTCTGGTTCAATGATGAAGTGGTCTGGATAGTCACTTACGGCTTATTCCCGACCAGAGAAAT
Source organism: Chionomys nivalis (assembly GCF_950005125.1). NCBI lineage: Eukaryota > Metazoa > Chordata > Mammalia > Rodentia > Cricetidae > Chionomys > Chionomys nivalis. The sequence continues at coordinate 33,740,204 of NC_080089.1, forward strand.
TACATTTCATCCTATATGTTCTTCAAGAAAGTTCCTGAACAGGCAATAAGTTAAGTCACAAAGAGAAACCTTGAATATAAAGAACCCAGGTTTTTAAGAATGGGCATTACAAATAGCTGTCTTTGCCCTTTCTCTGAAGTGAAACATTATCATTATTACAATGCTGTTAAGAAACGTATGGTTTTTTTTCAGAGATGTGTTTCTACTCAACATTTTTGACAGATATCAGAAAAAAGAAAAAATTAATCAATATCTACAAAATGTATAGAGCCACAGGAGACTGGTAGAGAATTCTCTTTAGGTACTAAATGGAACATGCATTGTGACCTGCTTGAGTTGATGTAGCCCATGTGACAGAAACTAGTAAGTGGTTGAGTAAGGACTTGAACCTGTGTCTGTTCTGTAAATTCTACACTATGGAATTTTCTGCTTCCTCTCCAAGACTGGGGAGGTATCTGGAAACTCTGAGTGTTTCTACATCCAGTAAATCATGCCTGCTGCTCAGATGTCTCTGAGCTCTGGTGTACACAAGTCATAATAACAATTAGAAAATTCTCCTTAAAATATGCTACACACACAAGTGGCAGGAAAATGCAGTCTCAAGAGAGTGGGTCTTGCCCACAGATGGACCTTGGATCTGCTGAGCTATTAATACTTGTCATTAGTATCGCCAAGCTCAGAGAAAGAGGGTTGCAAAGAATAGAAGAAAAAGCAGATGCTAAGGCGGGGAGGAAGGAGCACAAGGGCAGACAACTACCATGGAGCCTCTGGCTGAGGGAAGTCAAGGCAAGGATTTAGGAGAACAGACTTATCTAGAAGAAAGTTTATTTTCATCTTATATGTTAGTGCTTTTGCGCAGATAGATTTTTGCAAGAACTGGCAAAAGCACCAGTCTTCCTATCTGGGATTCTCTGGCTTATAAACACACAAAGCAAGGTCTACAGAAAAGGAATCCCATGATCCCCCCCGTCTAGAAGGCCCAGGTGCAGTCTGAGATGCTGCTCTGTCATCAGTCACCCTGTCAGACTTCGGCCAGTTGCCTCTTCATCACCAGCATGGAGCAGGGCTTGGCCAGAGAGAGAAACAATAGGACCCAGAGTAGGAGTAGGCACCTCTGGGTATTTCTCCCTGCAACAACTATGGGCAACTGGGCTACCTCCCTCTATCTGGGGCCAGGGTCACAGTTTTTGGTAGCCAATCCCCACTAGTCACCAGTGTGTCAAGGTTTGAATCTAGACCTCAAAGGAATCCCCAAGAGTAGGCAGCCACTAGAAGAGCTTACAATAAAGTGCCAGCACTGAGGGTTTTTTATTTTTTCTTTTTTAAAATTCCTTTTACATTCCAACCACAGTTCCACCTCCCTGCTTGTGACCTTGGGTAACTGATGATCTTCTGTGCACCTCCACTCTTGTGAGGTATAAAAATCGGACTGCAAATAACACCTTAAGTGTGTGTGTGGGGATTTCATGAGAAAGTACCTAACACAGTGCCCAGCATGGGAAGAGTCAACAAGCTCTAAATGTCGCTCATCTTGTTGCTACTGTTATTTTTCAACATCAACAGTGTAGAAAAAGAAAAAAGATTCGCTCTCAAAGGCCCATTAACTTTTAAAACTAAAAGACCTTGCCGGAGACCCAGTAAATGTCAGTGAACATATGGCCCTCCTAAACTGGAAAATCATCTAGGATGTCTCGTCCTCCTAGCACACTCCGAGCACCAGCTTCGAGCCTTGCAATTGGCATGTCAAATATTAATAGCCCATGTTTGAATGTGTGCACTCAGTTCTAGAAAAGATGTCATCTCCATATCAAGGGATTAATATCATTGCTTGAATGTTTCCTCTAAGCTGAGATTTCTTTCGTATTATAGGATTTTCTATTATTAATCGTTTTCTTTAATATCTTAATAATGTGATAGGAAAATCAAATTAGCCTGGTAGGAATTTCCCATCAAACTATATTAACTTGGTCTAGTAAAGACTTCAGTTTTCTTCCTAATGAGAGTGCTAACAGCCATCTCGGCTGCACACTGCGCAGGGCACATAAACTCCCACCCCACCCCACCCCCTTTTTTTAAAGAGAATGTAGTAGAATTGCTAGGACTCTTTCCCCTCATTGCTAGTTATAGCAAATCTACCTCTAATGCTGCTCAGTTCTTCTCTGAGTCAGTTTCTGAGGATCTTTCCTCAAAAGTATCAGTTGCCCACCAGATCCTACAAATCATGATTCCAGCAAAGGACTCTGCCAGCCCTAAGACTCCATTGCACCCCACAGCCACAGAAATGCCATACTGATTGTTCAAAGCTGTTGTAATAGGAGCCACCAAGACTCACCAGCTAGAACAAACAATGCCCTAGAACACAGGAAATGCCGGAGGATGTGGGAGTTCTACGTCACGATGCATAAGCAGACAGAAAATGGTAGGGGCAAAGAGTCCCTTAGTGCCCGAACTATAAGTGTATCAAGAGGTGACTGTCAGGCACAGAGTGTGGGGGGCTGGGTGTGTGTGTGTGTGTGTGTGTGTGTGTGTGTGTGTATACACATGTGCGTGTGCAAATGCTTGTATACACACATGCATGCATGCACTAAGAATTAAACCCTGAGCCTGGCAAATACTATACCACAATATTTAGTTCAACTATAATTTTCTATATAGTATATAAATATACCATACAGATTTTTCTTCTCACTCTTAAATCGTCTCTGCTTAGATTTCCTTCTATACCGCTTCACCTTAAAGCTTTAAATTCAGCCTTAAAAAAAAAAAAACTTCCCTGTCCTCAGCACCAAATTGTATATTGGTATCACACCTCTTCTAAAAAACTCAGGGGGCTTCTCAGAAGGAGGGGCACTGAGACTATAAGAGCCAGAGGTAGTTGCCAATATCAAGGAAACAATACTTTCTAGATGCAAGGAAGATGCACACATGATTTCATAGCACTTGGGCAGAATACACAAGGCCTGCACGAGATTTAGCCAGACAAAGTCACAGCATGGAGGAAGGGAGATGCAAAATCCCACCACCAGCTGAGGAGCTACTTCCATTTGATAATCACTGCGAGACGAAGAATCCGTCATCCTTAATGGTGTGACACCGGACACCCAACAGGCTGATCGTATGGAGGGCGGGGCTTCAGCCCTATGACAAGCTGGGCAACACTGGATGTGATGGGGAAAGCAGAAGATAAAAAAAGGAAGTAGTCACCTCCAATTAGATGGGAAGGGATGGGAGGGCAGCGAGGATGGCAAAGAGACGAGGCATTGGGAATATGCTCAAAGAACATGATAGGAAATCCCAACAACAGCAATGAGCACCCTACTTTGGAAGGTGATGTTGATCTCCTATATGTATTTCTCATATTTTTAAAATCATTTTTATATGTATCGTTATTTTTCAGTACAATATATGTTCTTTCTCAAGCTGTAATTTTTATCAGGAAAATATTCATGTTTGATTGCTATTTTAATCTTCAGTGGACCTTGTTAAACTATCTGATAAATAAGAATAACAACTTTATTTTTCTCGACTCACAGCATTGTCCTATGAGCTTTGCATAAATTAAATTATTCTGTGAGAATAAACTCTAGAAATGACCACTATTGTAATAGCTAGTTACAGGGAAGGAACTGGGCCCAAACTACTTGTTCAAGGTCACACAGCTGTAAACTGAAAGAACCGGAGTTGAGCTCAGCATTCTGGCCCCGGAGTTTAAACTCTCGATGAGCATCATAAGCAGACCTTGTTAAACGAGCAGAAACAAAAGCGAAGGAGATTGTGACACTCGTGTCACAGCGTGGGCAAATATTGCTCGCAGAATCTCGTGAAGTAAGCCAGTCACAAAAGGACAAGCTCTGTGTGATTCAGTTAATGTGAGGTCCAGCGCAGACAGTGAGAGGAGAATCGTTGTAGCTAGAGGCTAATGGAGAAGACTGTGGAGCCAGTGCTCACGGGTTCAGAGTTCCAGCTCAGGAAGATACCATTCTGGACGGGCGGCTGTACTAATGTGTGGGTGTAGAGATCTGTATGTTGGTGCTCTGTGTATTATATAACAAGACGATAGAAGCTTCACCTCTAAGGTTTATGAGTTCCCTGACCTTGGTCAGGGAATTTTTTTCGTGTATCAGATTGTGATGAACACAAAGACTCATAATTTCCCGAACAATGAAGATTATCTGCGGTCAGGGAGGAGTGGGGCAAAGCATGTGTTCTGAACATGACAATTGCTCATGGACCGATAGCAGCAGTGGTTGCCTGTATAAGATTTCCCCAGTGGCCAACCAATCACCATTCTAGCTGGGAAGGAAAAGGGCTACACAGCTGCCACCCCGTGCTGAATAACTATGGACACCGAATGGCCAGTAGAAGAGGAATAAGGCAGCTTTCTTCAGGGGATGTGTCTCCTGGTAGGTTGACTAAGCTCTGGAAGATGTCCACACACCCATTTGCTTATGAGCAGCACTAATTAGACCTAGTGGGTTACTGGGGGGGGGGGGGAGGCATGATGTAGGGGAGGGAACTGAAGAATTAAATGGCAAGGCCTGACTTTGCAAGAGACCTGCTTTATAACTACGCTTATAGATTGCAATTGTTTCTGGTACAGTTCAGAATATCTCAAAGAGTAAAAGAATCAGTCCAGTCGTATTGGAGTTTTCTGAGGACAGTACTATGCCCAGGACCGTGATGACTGAGAAAGGGCTTTGTGACTCCCTGAGAATAAGTTCTCTCGAGGAAAGAGGATGATAGAGGCAGCCCCTTGCAGCTCCCCATTTACTTCCGACATCTGCCTGCTCTTTCAGGGGAGTCCCAGGGCTCTCTATATATATCTATAACCTTGAGCTCCACCTGGAAGTTCAGACTGAAAGTTTCCACTGACTACCAGATGTCATCCCATGGAGGTCTGATAGCCATCTCAAACACAAAGCCCTGCCCTGCATTTTCCCACGTAGAAATCTCCAGCTCATCCCAGGCCTCTCCATCACAATACACGGAACCAGCCTCCACTCTACTGCCTAATCCCTCAAACAAGTTAGACTTAGTTTTCTCATCCAGGGAACTCTGACGCATTTTCTCCCTCCTTTTCTCTGAGCTTACACGAAATTTTGCCCTTTCAGGCCCCTTCACTTCTCCCCAGTGAGTGACTCCTTGGCCAGCTTCCTGAGTCACTCCAGCCTCTCATAGTACGTTCCTATCATGGAAGCCAAGGATACAGTATTTTTATTGCTGTTATTTTTATTATACTTGTTCTTTATTCTTGAAATTTTTATACACATATTTGGTGAAATATGTCATATCCAGACTCCCTCATCTTCCTGCTACAAGTTCCCCTGCCATTCTCTCTCACAAAATTCATGTCTTCTTGTTGTTATAACCTATTAAGTCCAGTTGCTACCTCCTATATGACCATGGATGAGGGACCATGCACTGGAGCATGGGAGGCCTACTGGGAAGAATACCCTCAATAAAAAAATAATTCTCCCTCCCTCAGTAGCTATCAACTATCAATAGGTCTTCACTAAGGGATGGGGTCGAAAGAGCACCTTCTCCATCTATGCAGAAATCAGGCTGTTTGCTCTTGTGCAGGTCTTGGGGAGATGACCACAATTGACAAGAGTCCATGGGGATGACAGTCATGCCGTGTCCAGAAAACAGCGTTTCTCGGCACTTCTCCTCATCGTCCACCTATTCCATTCTTTCTACCTCTTCTCAGATGTTCCCTAAGCCATGGGTAGGGAGATAATCAAGATGTCCTATTTAGGACTGGGTGTGTATGTCAGCAATGACTGCTGCCTGCTGTAGACAGAAGTTTCTCTGACCTAAATTGAGAGCAGCCCAAGTCTATGGGTGTAAAGAAAAATGTCTGGAGGCAATTTGACAGCATGATTGTTGAGCAAAGTAAGGGTAGCAAGTCTATTACATGCCCAACCTGGGCTTTTAGCCAGGATTACTGTATCACACATGAAGTTGTCTCCTGCTCGTCAATCTCAATTTCAACCATAAAATGGTTACTGCCTCTGTAACAGTCATGCCACTACGGCACCAAGGGCCACATTTCGCCTGACAGAGCAGTGTTGCAGCATGCAGGTTCTAGCACTAGGTGAGAATAACGATGTGTTTTCTCCCCCAGTAGCCACATAGCACCAAAAGGGAGAGTTTCTTGGTTGGTCTGAGACTGGTGTTTCTCTGACCTACTGCCGAGAATGTGGTATACTTTGCAATTGGGTCTTACCATGTATTTAAAGTGGGTAGCCAAGGGAAATGGCAATAACCATTGCTATTTAGAGACCTTTAGGATTTGCCTGACCATGCCCTTGTACCATAATTTTCATTTAATACCCGTGTCTCCTGGGAGTAGCACAGGAGAGGGGATAATAGATTATTGGTTAAGTAGAGAGGTAGAACACAGAAAGGAGACAGGGTTAAACAGAGAAGGCTCATGAATATGAGGATGATCAGATGGTAGGGAGGATAACACAGAGGAAGAACATATGAGAGTCCTTAAGAAGCCTGTTGCCCCAGAACCCAATTAAGACGTAATTGACGTGATAGTAGAAAACATGAGATATGGACTACATCGTGAGTTAAAGGATTAAGTGGGGATGGGGTGGGGTGGAAGTGAGTGAGTGAATTAACCAAAATTAAGGATTTTTGGAAAAGCCCTGTGGGAACTCCACTAGTTTGAACAGAAATAGAATATTTAACTACAGAAAACCATGCCACCCTCCAGTACACACACACACACACACAACACACACCCCAAGTTCCTGATGTAGTTTACAGATGAGCTTGCTCTCCTTCTCCCACCTGACTGAAGGCCCTTTCCATCCATCCTTTACACTTTAACCGTTAGCTCTCTCTCTCTCTCTCTCTCTCTCTCTCTCTCTCTCTCTCTCTCTGTGTGTGTGTGTGTGTGTGTGCTGGAGGGGGTTCTTGTTCTACCAAGTAGACACTCCCACTCTTACTGTAGACCCTTTGCCTCACGTCTAGTGTGCTATCCAGTTATGACAGGCTACCTCTGTTACAGTACCGAAACATCAGTTGAAATATTTTATCTCCAAAGAGGTTCTCTTAGCCAGGTAGTGGTGGCACACACCTTTAGTCCCAGCACTTGGGAGTCAGAGGCAGGCAGATCTCTGTGAGTTCACGGCCAGCCTGATCTACGAGAGTTAGTTCCAGGACAGGTTCCAAAGCTACAGAGAAATCCTGTCTCAAAAAACAAAACAAAACATAAATAAAATAAATAAATAAATAAATAAATAAATAAATAAATAAATAAATAAATAGAGGTTCTCTTGACCTCTTTAAATCCAAAATAGCCATCTATTTATCCACTACTTCATTGTCTCCAAGGTACTTCTTGGAGTACCTCCCTTCTTTCCTCCCTTCTTTCTTTCTCTCCCTTCTTTCTTTGCTTATTGTTTGTCTCTTCCAAACAGAACAGAAGTCCTATAAGAATAAGAACCATTTATGTGCTGAGTGCATTGGCCAATCAAAAAGTATTTAATACACACAGGTCTTAATTTGTGTATGGTGTGCCCAACATATGTTGTGAATAAGTACTTTTATTTTTGGAAGATAACTTTTCTAATTGATTACATAGACACATTTAAATTAATATTTGTGATGGGCATGGTGGCACACACTTTTAATCCCAGCACTTGTGGGTGGGAAGGTAGGAGTATTATAAATTCAAGACCATCGTCAGCTAAATAATAAATTCAAAGCCAGCCTGGTATACATGAAACGCTTGTCTTTTTTTCAAAAATGTATTTTTACCTAAATATATATGCAGCTGGGGAACTAAATAAGAAGCTAAATTTCAGTGTAAAATGTGATTTGAAATTACTTAAACAAATGTGAAAATAAATGCCCCAAATTTTAAGAAACACTAAATGGATGGATAAAATATGGTAATTTCATAATGTGGAGTACCGTGCAGTAACAAAGAGGAATGGAGTATGGAAACATGCTATGGCAGAAATGGACCTTTAAGAACTGTTGTAAAGTAAAGGAGAATAAATACAAAAATGCCACACACTGCAAGAGTCTATTTGTATTAAATGTTTCAGATAGATGAAGAAATCTATAGAGGCAGAAAATGGATCAGCAGTTGCTTGGGGCAGAGGTGAGCAAGGGAACTGACTATAAATGGGCACGAGAGCCTTTATCAAATGAGGGTGTTATGAAAGTGGAATGTTACTGATAGGTGCCAAGCAGATAAATGTATAAAAGATGGTTGAATTGTAAAGGTAAGTGAATTTCGTGATATATAAAAATTTTCCTCAATAGAAAGGAAAGAAAAAGAAAGCATTACTCACTCCCTTACTCCATCCCCGAGCCCCCACCAAGAAAAGTTTAGACACTAAAAGCACTTGAAGGCGCTCCGGGTATTGCCTGTTTGTGGATATGGTTTAACTAAATAACTTTTTCACCAGCCAGGAACCTAGTTTCTCTGCTTCCAGTAATGACTCACTTAACCCATCAACTCTCTAGCTTTCTCCTCTCTCTGACACTTGATGCTTCTGTGGTTGTCACTTAAACACATAGCAAATAAGTTGTACTTGCAAGTTCTCAGTCCCCAGGAGGAACAAGGCCTCAAGAGGCAGTTAGAAGCAATCACATGGAGATATGTCTCTCATTCTAGCACATGGCATGTTTCCAACCTTATGTGACATTCTATGTTTTCAAGAAGTTTAGCAAGAGCCATGTTTCTGTCACCTTTGCACCTTCAATGCCACGGCTTCGAATAGATGCACACACTGTTACCATGACAGAAACACCCTCCTCAAGATCGAACTCCATAACTAGTTAAGATTCTCGGTTGTTTGGTGTTCAGGCAGGGTTGCATCATGTAGACAAAATTGACCTTGAACTCTATATGTAGTTCAAGATGACCTCATACTCTGAGACTGCATGTGTGCATCACCATACCCAGACGTAGATGGCTCTCTTAATTTGGCTTTCATCATATGAGAGACAAAGCGAGGGTGTGGAAGCACAAGGAGTCGGGCAACCGTGCATGCTGGGGGCATTCTTAAACCTGAGCATCACTAGATTAAAAAACAAAGAGCATCTTTAGTACAAGGAACAACAGAGTGAGAAGACTAGGAATGACTCCAGGCTTCCAAGAAGGAAGAGGTAGGCACATAAGGCAACTCAACCCAAAGTAATCCCTGGCTGTTAACGATCCTGAGACCGTCTCATTTTAACTCAGGAGAAAAAGTATTTACTTCCCCAAATAATTTAGTCGTGTTTCTTGTTCAGTCACCCCACAATGTGCATTGGACAGTGTGTGTCAGACAATGTATTATTATGACATCATACACAGTTGGGCATAACAGGAAGACAAAGGGCAGACAGCATGCCCTGTTTTTGTCTGGCTTTCCATTTACTGACTGTACATCTTGAAGTAGACTCTTCTCCAAGCCTTTTTCCATGCCTATAAACTGGAAAGGAAATATGATCTTTCTCACGGGTGTTCCTGAAGCATAGGATAATAAATGTGAAATTCTTAGCTTGGTGCTTGGTTAATCGGCACACAAACAAACTTACCTTTTATCAATGAAAGTTAGACGTTATTTCCTGGAAGAACTAGTGAAGATTTACGTGATGATTTTCTTAAATGCTGAGAGAAATTATCAGTGAAGCAATTTGGGCCTGGAGTTTTCTCCAGGAGGTAATGATTTAACTTCTGTAGTCAATAGATACACAGGGCAGGCATGATTTCATACCCCATCTTATACCAGGGTGGGTAATTGCATCTTCCAAAGCATTTATATCAACTAACTTGTTGAATACACTGACATTGAATTGTTCATAATGTGGTGTAATGTCTTGTATATGAATATAACATATGACTATTGTGGCTCCATTATTATTCCTGGTGCTGCAAACAGCCCCCAGAAGGCTCTCAATTTTTTTGGTTTTCTTTATCAATGCAACATTGGGTTTTGTTCATTTGTGTTGGTCAGCTTTCTATTTTTTTTTTCTTATAAAGTAAAACATTTAATTGTGATAGTGGCTTACAGTTCAAAGGCTGAGTTCATTATCATCATGACAGGGAGCATGGCAGTTTGCAGGTAGACAAGGTACTAAAAAAGCATATGAGAGTCCTATATCTTGCAGGCAATAGGAAATGGTCTCAATGTCACTCACTGCAAGGATGTCACACCCAGTCCAACAAAGCCACATCTCCCGATAGTACCATTCCCTATGAGCTCATGGGGACCGGTTACTCTGACATCACAACAAAGGATGAACAAATCTGACAAGCTATTTTTGGTACGTTCTGCTCCCATCTATTGCTTCCTTCTGCTTATTTTGAATTCTCTTGACTTTGTCTAGCTTCTTGAGGTGACCATAAGCTATTAATGTTATACTTCCTTTCATTGCTATCAAAGGCATTTTTGTGTTATAAATTTCTTTCTCATCACTGTTTTAACAGAAAACAAGTTTAACATATTGTATTTTTATTACACTGAGTTATGTTTTTTAACAGTTTTCAGTGATTTCATCCCTGACCATGGATTATTTAGAAATACATTGCTTAATTTTCAAATTGTCAAGTTTTCCAGACAGCTTATTACTTATTTATAATTTAATTCCACTGTAATCAGAGAACATGATCTGTATAATTTCAATCCTTTTAAATTACCAAGGCTTGATTTATAGCCCAGCATATGGTCTATCTTGGGGAACACATCATCTGTGCTTACAAAGAATGTTCTCCACGGTTATTGGGTATAAAGTCTGTGAATATTAATTACACCAAGGTGGGTGACTGTATTGTTCAGATACGCTGAATCTTTAGCAATTTTATTTTTTAAGTAATTCTATAGCAACTGGGAGGAGAGGGGTAAAATTGTGACAGAAAATTATGCATTTTTCTTTCTTCTTGTAATTCTACTCAGACTATATTTATCTCCTAAAGCTCCAGGATCCACTGGTGGTTTCTCAACTTCTTGTGAGTTGTACCGTATCTGAGTGGGCCCTTTTATTGTTGGAGAATGTGTTGTTCCATCTCTCAGAACACTCTTGTCCTGAAACTCTCTGTGTCTGGCGTTAGTTGGGTCAGGGCAACCTTCCCTTGGCAGCTCTTCTCATGCCACACCTTTACCATTCATTTCCTTTCATGTCATCCACATATTTGAACCTAAAACTCTGACAAAGAGTCAAAAATTGTGCTTATTTGTCATTCTTACCCTGCCTTTAGTTCGAAGTGTTTATAGTCTATGTATATTCGATGCAATGCTAATGAGCCAGGTTTGCAGCCACTATTTTATTATCATTCTTCTAGTTCAGACTTCTCTTATCTCCCTTTCCTTCAGGGACCTTCCTTGAGGGGGACCAAACCTAGAGCCTCCTACCTACTAGGTATGTGTTCTCGCATTAAGCTACCTCCTTGGACCCCTGTCTCCTTTTTACAGCACTTCTCATTTTTTGGTCATTTAGGGATTACAATTTACCTCTCATTTTCCATGGTATACTTAGAGTTAGTACCAGACCACATCAAGTAAAATGTAAGGATTCAGTAATTACACTAATCTATTCACAACCCCTTGCTTTGGTTGCCACAAACAGGTCATAGATAACGATTATAAACTTCAATACACTATATTTTGGCTTAGATAGTAACTGTGTAGACAAATCTCAAACATTATTTATTTGTGTGTGTGTATGTGTGCACTTCTGTGTCGCATATATAAGTTTGTTGGGTGTATGTGTGGATGCATGTGTGTGCAAAGGCTAGAAGTCAAAATAAAGTGCTGCCCTCTGTCATTCTTCGCCTTGTTCCTTGAGGTAATGTCTCCTGCTAAAGCCCACAGCTTAGCATTGGGCTAGACTGGCTCAACAAAGGTGCTTCTTGATCTGCCTGCCTCTGCCTCTTGGTTCTGGGATCCAGACTCAGGTTTTCAGGCTCAGGCAGAGAGCACTTGCTCCACTGAGCCAACTCCCCAGCCTGACCTCAAACCTCATTTTGGTCATGTATTGATGGATTTCCTAGGTTTCTTACTCCTTCCAAAAGCCCAGCTTTCCCTGAAGAAGTCCTCTTATAGCCTGAAAGAAGTTCATTCAATATTTCTTGTCCTGCAGGCTAGGTGGTCATTTCTTCAAGTTTTGTCGTTATTTCAGAAGCTGCTTTTAGCACAATCCCACCTGGTGAGCTTTGCCTCAGCACTTTACGATGCCAGTCCTCAGCCTCCTGATGCCCACTGTTCCCCATGACAACTTGGCATTTGCCTTGTCACTGTCCCCAGCTCTGCTGTCATTTTCCTCTGGCCCCTTTCGAAGCTCAACCTGTGTTTTTCAATACTTGGACTTGCCCTATGTAATTTCCTTGGTCACTGGTCTCCATAGGGTTTTCAGAGCTTTCAGAATCTACAAATCTGTATTTTACAAAACAAGAAAATTTTTTTCCTTGTTTATTTAAATAACTTTCTCCCAAGTCTTGCAAGACATGGTCCTGGAAACCTGACTGGGGCAACAAGGGAGTGAAGAAAGGACAGACATACGGAGACCAGGTGAGCAGAGCACTCTGACGGAGATGCGCCAAGAGCAGCAACCCGCAGCCTCAGTGGGTGCATTTTATGCAGCAGAATAAGGAGGCAGGTTGAAGGTCGACAGCTAAACCAGGAGGCGATTTAAGCAGTGGGAGTTTTCTGGAGGGGAGCAATCACAGGCCCCAGTCTTCCTGGAGGAAGAAGGAGTGGTTGATAGTTTCTGTATATGCTGTTAACTTTGCTACTTAGACCGAAGGAAAGCTTTGCCAATTCCCTGAGCCAGACCCTGAGAAGGCTTTGCCAGTTCCCACATGTCTGAAGAACATTCATGTCAGTAACACACGGCCACTGAGAATTTCCTAACTCTCCCTCCACATTCACTACCTCCTTGCTTTCTGAGACTCTCATTAAACGCATGCTAGACTTTCGCTACCAGCCCACAAGTGTCTGAACCCTTTTTCGTTTGAAACCAACTTTTCTCTGATATTCAACATGGATGGTCTTTATTGTATTTTTAAACAGAATGTTTCTTTCTCCTTTCGCTTATTATCACTAGTATGCTATTAAGCTAATCAGAAAGAGTTTGTTTAAAAATTTTGTGGAATTAATTCTAGACATTCCATTTGATTCTTCCCTTGTTTCTTTTAATCTGCTGAAATCCCTCCCTTGTCCATTACTGCAAGCTTATTTTATTATTTTGTAAGCCCCAGTAGCTGCTTTCAAGTCCTTACCTGCTCAGTCCAGCCTCAGTTCCTAGTTCTGCTTATTCTTTCTTGCCTTAAATATAGGTTGTCACACTTTTCCAATTGTTTTTTCTTGTGTACCTACTTAACTTTGTCTTTTAAGTATTACACAGGAGACTAGACCCTCCAGACACATTGCAACAATGAATTTAATTTTATGTCAGTGAGCACCAACTCAACCAGACAACACATAGTGCAAACTCGATGTCCTTTTGGTAGGAGGCATCTAGCAACCCTGCTCACTTCTTTACATGGTCATTGGACTGTTAAAATAGTGTGTTTGTATCTCTGCTGTTCCACCCCATTTGTTTGGAGTACTGTGTTTTATTTTGATTGTGAATGCTGGGTATCAAATCCAGGGTACTGTGTGTGCCAGGCAAGTACCCTACCACTGAACAACACACCCTGTGTTCAGAGGTCAGTCAGCCATATGATCAGGGCAAAGTTAGTTAGAGCATAGATTGTGGGGCTCTGCCCTGACTCTCTCCTTCTTAACTTTGTTCCTCTTTACCTCCCAGCTGCTGCAAGTGCCCTGAGCTCTGTCCTCTTTGGGATAGAATGATGATACCCAAGTCAACACGACTTTTCCTGATATGTTGCTGGGATCTTCATATATGAAAAATAAGTTAAAGCAAAGAAATCATAAAACCAGATCTGCTATGATGAGTTGAGGAACAGTGCAGGTAAGAAAGCACTAAGCTGTAAGCGAACTCAGTGTGTGGAGAAGTTGAGCGCTCGAATATAGCGCTCTGTCCCCTTTGCTCACAGCAGAAGCTCGGTGTGCTGGCTTAGTTTCTGCTGCAGTGTTAAACGCTATGGCTGGAAGTGACTTGTGGAGGAAGGGTTATTTTATTTTACAGGTGTCCATTCGCTGCTGAGAGAAGGCAAGGCAAGGCCTCAAGCTGGAGCAGACAGAGCAACCGTGGGATAAAGCTGATTGCTGGCCTGTTCGCAGATTCGTCTTCAGTGGCCTATCCTACCCACCCCAGGCCCACGTGCCCAGGGATGGCACTGCCCACAATGGGGTGGGCTTTCCTATATCAATTAAGTACCAAGAAAATTTCTGCAGATAAGTCCCCAGCCCATTCTGATGGAGGCATCCCCTGGGTGAGATTCCCTCAGATCAGCCTGGACTCCATCAAGTTGAGAACTGATGGCCTGTTAGTCTCTTTGTTCAAATGTCCTACATTTTCCAGGGTGTCTCATGCTCACCAAGCATGAAGGAACATTGCTTTCTGTTGTGAAACCCTGGTGAGGTTGAGACCCTTGGCTACTGGGGCTCTGTTACTCGAGATACTGTGGGGTAAGACGTACAATGAAGTCATCCCCTTGGGATGACCAGACTCCCTCATGGGTCTTACAGAATTTCACAGGATTTGCAGGACAACCTTTCAGGAGATGATCTAGTTTCCTTCTTGTTCCTGTAATAAACAGCATGACCAAAGTAATGTTGGGAGTGAAGGGTTTGGTTGGATTATACAGCTCCATCATGGTCTATCATTCAGGGAGTCAGCGCAGGAACTCAAGCAAGAGCAGAGGCTTGAAACATAGAGCAATGCTGCTTGCTGGCTTGCCCTTCCTGGCTCAGTCTGCTTGCTTTTCTATATGACCATGGTGGCCTGCTTAGGAGTCATATTGCCCACGGTGGGCTAGGTCTTTCCACCTCACTCATTATTCAAAGAAAGGGCTCCACAGATCGCCTGCAGCCCTGTCTGATAGAGGCATCTTCCCAACTGTCCCTCTTGCCGGGTGATTCTAGTTCATGTCAAGTCAACAAAACTAATCAGAGCGAGAGGCATTCCCATTCCTTTTTTTTTTTTTAAATCAAGTTTGTTGATCAGATCAAGGTACCGGGTTTTCTCCAGGATGCCCATTTAAAGGGACAGAACAAATGCTTTGGTGAGAAGTAGAAACTATTCTTTCTGAGGAGCTAACCCCAAAAAGGAATGCACTGGGCCAATGAATATATCCCCGGCAAGCTCTTGCCTGCTTCCAACTGGGAAATGGAAAACCAAGGAAATACATTTCCTGTGACCACAGGGAATTCACTATATCCTCACCTGTTGATACCAGTACATAACAAATTCTGATCAGTTCTTAAAACAACAGATCAACAGATGCAGGATATTGGGGTCATGAGGAATGTTAATCTACAGCTGCTCACATCCAAAGGCTTCTTAGGATAAATAATAAAATACAAAATTATAATAAATGGAGCCTTTAGGCCTCTGCAAAGTTCCCAGAAGGAAGCAAATTGAATCAGCACAAAACCCCAAAGCAACAGAAATAGGAAGGGAAGTGATCGTGCCTTGGATCACAGAGCCCTGTAGAGCTCCAGGAAACCAGTGAGAGACCAGTTGAGGTCTCCCGTGGGGAAAGCCCTGGGTAGCTGACAATGTGATGGAGCCTGATTTAAAGCTGTGCACATCCTCCATATACACCTGCAAGGAATGGAAAGAAGCAAGCTTAGAACAGAGAGGATTTCAGTGCTCTGAGAATCACAATGAGTTCCTCTCCTTGCAATGCCAAGGGCTGGGCAGATGAAAACAAAGGCAGACTTCAGGGAAAGTCTTGTAAATGAAATCCGAACTAGGAGTCAGAACAGGCTGTGGTGGAGTGTGGGCAGGGATAGAACAAAAGCAGAATGGCTGCCTGGCTCCAGGTCCACTGCTCTGCCCTGTCACCCCTCTCGACAGTGTAGCTGAATGCCCTTGCTTGCCTGGCCTGGAATGAGATGAGTGATAGTGTGTCCAATCTATGTTGAGTGGTGCTTGAAAGAAGAATGGCCGCACTTGTGGCCTCTCTTTCTCAATTAACACCCACCCCCTCCAAACTTCCTTGACCCTGAGATGGGATCAGCTCAATGCCAGGATAATAACTCATTTCCTGGTCTACCTTTCCCTGGTTGGATGGTGTGTTCTGTGAAGAAGAGGGCTGTGCCTGGGCCCTCCTGGTAACCACTGTGTCTCTCAGTACAGAGCTTGGCAAAATCTATACACAAGACTAGTGCTGTGTCTTGAACCCCTTCATCTTTAAATAGGAGCAATTTAAGCATTTAATTTATACTACCTGGCTCCCACAATTTACCAAATAACTTGAACATTTAAAGCATTAAATCATTGCTAGGCTCTAGTCAATGCTCCATAAGTTTATTTTATACTGTTTGATATTAATACTATTAAATTGGGTCACCGTAGCTCATCTTTCATGAAATAAAAAGTGATTGAATTTTTCAACACACCTGGAAAGACCCTCTTTCTAAATAGCTCCATCACTGAAATCAAAATTCCATATAAAAGATTAAAGATCTTTTGTTAAGAAGTTTTTTTTCCCTTTACTTACTGTTCTTTTCAAGTATAAAACATCTTGACTACATGGCTTTTGCCTGGATAGAATGGGAAAAGCAAATCTCTTGCAGGGGAAGATATAAGGGACTCAAAGTGAAGGGAACATAGTGATAACAGGACAGAGACAGCGTCTCTGGGTCATGTTTTATATCCATAAATGAGCATCTGGATTATTTGTGTGATATGTGATAAGGTCTCCTGCAGTCCAGGTATCCCACATAGCTTGAGTGCTCGGATTACAGACATGTTCCTTGGTGAGACTAAATGATTTCTAATGTGCTTTTGTTTATACTAAGCCATGATCCCATGCCGCTTAAATTTTGAATTTAGATCTTCATCTAAGATCAGACTTGGTAGTTGTTGGGCTACGGTGCAGATAACTGTCAAGATTTTCTTTGGTCCTAGCATTCTGATTAGCCAAGGTTCCATTCTCTTACAAGCTACATAGGTTAAACATAGATATCAAAGTATTCCCAGGCAACATGGGGGTTGGAAATCCTCATAGTATGGAAAGGGAGAACTCCTTCAGCTTCTGAGTGTGTGAACAAAGTGAGTCCCAGCCAGGAAGTTAAGATGTAACTACTGGAGTCAGCAGCTCTACAGACCCTTGCTGCCTCCCAACTGCTCTAACAGCCCTGTTCCAGTGTTAGGTGCAGGTGAGCACTTCACCAGACAGTTGCTTTGTCCCTGCCCTAGTTTAGAGTAGGAATGGTTCATGCATATAGGAGACATGCAGAATAATGTCCTAGAATATTATTTCAGTTGCTTTATATAAACATGATTCATTGTGCCCATTTTACAGGGAGGAAGAACCATTCTACCCACAGCTTTCCACAATGGACAGTCCTGAGTAGACTTCCTTTGAACTGCACACTTGCGACTGGGCTCGAGTCAACTTCCTCTCCCAAAAATCACACAACATCCTGAGAACGAAGTAATGCATTTCCAGGAAACAGAGGTTGTCGAACCAACACCAAACTATCAGCTTCTACTTTCAACAACTCCAAAGAAAGCCCATCTCAAGTTACAAATAGAGTACAGTGAGTGATTTAACAGTAAAGTCTAGAAATTCCTAAAATAGCCTAGATTGTTGATATAAAGTAAAGCATTAGAGATGCAAAAGAGACCTCATGAAGCACCATGCCTGGTTATGGGATGGCTTCCAGATTCTTCTATGGCTCATCCTTGCCTGGCTTGAACCATCCTCTGCTCTGGCTGGACTCTTCTTTTTATCCCTGCTGTTAAGATGAAGATGCCCAAGGGCTGTGTTCAATCACTCAGCCTCTTCACCTCCAAACTTAAGAAAGGAAGTAGGGGCAGAAAGAAGGTTAAAATGCCAACCTTTTCCTCCTGCCTATTTTAGCGCAAATGGCACAGAAGGTGAAAAGTGAAATATTTTGGCCGATTTCCAAGGCGAGAGAAAGAAAGATCTGAAGCCTGCCAAGGAGAGCAAAGAAAAGGGTCTCTTACAGCCAGAGGTGAGTCAAGAAGCAGGTCTGTTTGCGGGGAGAATGGACAAAGTATTTATTTACTGAGAAGCTGTCTAGACCTCTGGAATTCTCAGATGGGAGAAAAGACATCAGCAGTCTCCCAACCGCTCCTCTGAGAAATCCCAATAATTCTGAACTTATACAAGCAAGCTCCGCCCCTGCCTTTGGACAGGCAATGACAGATGGCTGCTTGCTGCTGGTGTGTGGAGCCCAGTGCCTCATCATGGAGGGCCAGCATCTGCCAAGGATATACACGGGAGCTTTAGAGAACCAGGTGTCCCGTTACATACAGACCTAGAGGTTTGGAGAACCTAGGCCCTAAGAGCCAGTGGGGGCCAATGCAGAAGATCAATTATTCACTCGGGGATGAAGGAGGAGCGGTGTTACTGCTCGCGTCTCAGCAAGATGGCTGAGGTTTGGTGTAGGAAGACACACATGCATCCAAAAGGGAGGGCTCATATGGGGAGACTGAGCCCTCTCTCTGGGTGGCCCGAGGAAGCAACAGCCAGCAGCGAGACTGCTGTGGGAAAGGGAGGCCCCTCTTCTTCATAAGAACTCGAACTCCAGGATCTTAGACGACTGGAGCCACCAAGTACCACTAAGAGTGTGTCCATCAACTGGGTCTCTAGCTAAAGATTTCCTTGGGGTCCTTGGGCCAGGAAATGGAAAGCTTTAGAAGTGTAGGCAGATACTCCGCCACTTCCTGCGGCAAGGCATCTCACCTGCTCAACAGCCCAGCTACGTGAGCCAGCCTCTTCACTCTTACTCCTTTTGCTTTAACTGGTGGGAAAATCTGCGGTCAGGGAGTTGGAAGCACAGATGCCTTTAATATCAAGGAACCTTCTATTTTGACATAACCTATTCCTCCATGGCATACAACACTCCCTACCCCGCCTCTTCCTCCAAGGCATCCAACAGCCCCTGCCCCGCCCCTTCCTCCGTGGCATCCAACAGCCCCCACCCAGCCCCTTCCTCCACCATCTCCAGCACAAACACCCAAAGCCTTTTATTTCTTCGAGCTCTTCAAACTGTTCAATTATGAGAATTGATTCATTTTCTGCCTAAAAGTTCAGACAGACTCACTCCGTCCTCTGTATTGGCTTGGAGGTGGCATTGTCCCACAGTAGACCCAGCGCAGAGCAAATGTGCCTGACCTGAATGAACTTTTCCAGCTGGGTCCTCCTGACCTTTCCAGCATTCATCACACTCGGCTGGCTGGTAAGAAAGGTAGGTAATAACTTCGTTTTGCTCCTCTTTTCTCACAATCCATCACCCGCTCCTCAATCCAAGTCCATTACCTTTGAACGGATCATGAAGAATTGTTTTTCTTTTGTCGAATCTGAGTTGAAGCAAATACTCTTTCTGAAGCGCAGGTCTGAGACTTAGCTGGCTTCATCCGCAGCATCCCCTGCTAGACACTTATATTGACAACTACATGCTCGACAGTTTGTTGAGGATCCAGGGGCTTTGTTGCTCTTACTTAAGCGATCTTTACCTTGAAACCCCTTACTACTCAAAAGTGAAGTGTAGTCAGACGAAATATTGCACCGCTGGATCTTCCTAGAGAGCCTGAGGGCATGTGATCACCAGACTAAGGACTGCACTCTTAGACTGCTTCCTTCTGTAATAGCCTCCATTATTTGATTTGCAATGAAAATAAAAACATATGTTTGCAATCCTTTTTGGCCTAAACGAATGAAAGGCTGAATGAATAAGTACATGTGCGGTTGGATGGGCTGAAGAGATGGTTCAGTAGTTAGAGAGTGCTTCCTGCTTCTGCAGAAAACTTCTACAGAGTTTGGTTCCCTGCAGTCATATGGGCATTCACAGTTGCCTGTACCTTCAGTTCCGTGGCAGCCAAGGCTGTGTTCTGACCTCCTTGGGTACTGAATGTATGTGGAGCATAGACATATATGCATGTAAGCACTAACACACTTAAAAATAAAAGTAAATAAAGCTTTTTAAAATAAAAGTGTTAGGGGAGGCTGTTTATTCATTCCCAGCCACTCTGAACTTAAATAATCACTCAGAAACTATATTATTTGCAATACTGTTTGGCTAATAGCTTAAGTGTATTTCTGGTTTACTCTTATATCTTATATTAACCCATTTCTATTAATCTGTGTTTCAAAACATGGCTGTGGCTTACCAGCAAGGTTCCAGCATGTCTGTCCCTGGTGGTGGCTACTTGGCTTCCCCTGACTCCGCCTTCTTTCTCCCAGCATTCAGTTTACTTACCCCCCCCCCGGCTCTATTCTGACCTATCACAGGCCAAAACAGCTTCTTTATTCATTAACCAATAAAGGCAACGCATAGACAGAAGGACTTCCCACACCATAAAAGTGATTAGATTTTTTTTTTTAAGTAGCAAAATAGAGCAGTAGTATTCACAGGGTGAATAGTTCAAACTTGAGTCTTCAAACACCTAACATTTAAAGAAAGGGCTGGTAGCAAGAAGGAGTATCTTGGGCAAGTCACAAGTTTCAGTGTGGGGATAAACTTAGAATTCAATCCATCCTTTTTCCTGTTTACCATGATATCATTCCCTTTCCCACAAGCTCCAAATCTGTATCTGCCTTAGAAGGAGAAAAAGAGGAAGATCCCAAGTCTCTGGCCCAGAAGCCAAAGAGCTTGTAGCACCCAGCCTTTTCCTAATGGGAAGTGTCTAGGATTCAGAACTTAGCAAGTGAGCATTCGATAACCAGCCCATAGCCCTCTTACTTAATAACAAATAAAGTGGTTGCTTCTTTGTTTCCCAGTGTATATGCCACTCTAAGAAGGATAATGCATCTTTTCAACAACAAAAAAATTGCCAGATACTCTATTCTCAAAGACTAGTCAATAAACACACATTTCCCTGAAACACATAAAAAAAAAAAGCGGAGAATTTTTTATCTATCTAGCTACCTCAGCAGGTCAAAGAAGGGTTTGTCCAGTGCCTAAGGGTCAACGGCCTGGGCTCATTAAAATATCTGAAACCTTGACCTAAAAGCTCGTTCTTTTTCCAGAACTAAAGATTTTTTACACCAAAGGCCCAGCAGCAAGGTGGCTGCAGGTGTAGAGTGGGGTAAACTCAGTTGACTTGAGCCAGAGTGCTCTCAGGTGAAAGGGTGGAGTTAAGCAGAGGAAGACTGTGGCCCTTTGACAGGACCGGAGGGAAGCTGAAGTGATCAAGGTCATAGGCTCGAGGGCAATTATTCCCACTGCCCACCAATTCCAGACTGGCCGCTGTGCGCATTAGGCCTTCAATCCAGTCCAGACACATTCCTGCAGTACCTTCACCAGGGCTGACAGCTTGACAGACAGATGGCTTGCATATTGACAGCACAGACACCCAGCCCTGCCTCCTGGCTGGTCATCCGTCAGCGCTTTTAGAGAGTGCACCAAAGATCTCTCAGAGGAAACAAAAGCAAGAAGAGAAGGGGGACACTTTCCCTGAAAAAAATCAGACAATTTTCTCAGGTCATAGCTGTGCACCCGTTTGATTGATTCCCCGTAATGTCATTTAGGTTTAGGTGTTAATGTTGGTATGACCTTGAACCTAGGGCGGACACCTTGCAGACCAGTATGGGCTGCTGGTCACATAATCAGTCACCTGTGGCTGATTCAGGCCTTGATCCCTCCCAGCCTTTTCCTTGATGATGTAAGTGTGTCCAAGAAGCCTGAACTTCACCATGAACTTATGCCCTACCTTACTGAGCAGTGTTTTCCCAATCAGAGTCTCTTAACCTTGAGCAAGAGGTGCCAGAACCCCAAGAAGCAATGAGTCTATGGCTCATTCAGTTATAACATGTGGCAAACAGATGACAAACACAGGCTAGACACTCAAATATTTGCAGAATGAATGAGAGAGCAAATACGCAGTTGAACAAAGAGAGATATCCCTGTGACATTCACTGGTCACTGTAGGAGCCTTGAATTCTCCACCTCACACTAACTGGGACTGGATGGAAGAGCCCTCCTTTGGGTCGGGACTTTGCCGGTATTTTCACTGGACTCTGTTACAGTTGTTTTGTTGCTACTGTTTTGTTTTGTGTTTAGCTTAGTTAATAAGCTCTTGAGAGTGAAACCCATGCTCGTTCCTCTGTGTCACTCATGGGACATATTTACCTTGAACACTAAATGTTCGAATATTTCAGACAATGAAGAGGTACACAAGGTTTCTTCTGCTCCCTCTGCTGTGGATATTGGCAGAGGTAGGAAAGGGAGAAAGTGCAGCGAGATTGAAGATGAAAGCATATGTGGAAGTACCTGGGAAGCAAACTTACAGATATATCTTATGTCTGCTGAGTCTTTACTGTGCTTCCAGGTCATTCACGGAAGCTCTTGAAACATTAGTATCAACTACTTCAAGGCTTTGCTAGAACTGTGCCCATTACCAGGTAAAGAGACTCAGTCTCAGAATGGTTGGATAGTTTGGAAAGCCCAAGAATCACAGCGCATGTATGAAACTAGAGCTAATCTCTCCTTCCGTACTCAATCTAGCACATACACACACATGCCACATCAAGCAAGGATTGACTGATTTTGTTCTTAGCGATAGTATTTCCATTTTATCAATAGTCTTACAAGTATAGATATTTTTATTAAATAAACTGAATTCGGTAAACTGCAACCAAAGGAAGGAGCTAAAAAGTTCAACCACCATCCTTACAAAATCTCCCTGAATTAATCTTCTTTATATCTGAGCTAAAATTTCAAGGAAGTTCCAGAGTAGCCTTGATTCATTTGTTAAAATATCCAGTCCATTGTAATTAAAACCTTTACTTCATCCAACTTAAAGACGTCCCTTAGACCCAAGTGTGAGTCCTCTAGGTTAGAAGCCAGGAGGAAGGGAAGAGCATGGGAAGCTCCTTCCTACTCTCCCACCTGCAATCCTCTCCAGTATCCTGTGCCTGTCCAGGCCGAGAAGGGAAATATGGTTTTTCCAGGAAATACAGTTGCAGCCCCACAGACAACCTCCAGGTAACAAGTGCAAACTGGCTGGGCGGGCTCTTCACTGGTTCAGTTTGTCACCTTCTAGTTTTTAAAGTTCCTGCTGAGCTTGCTAACTGCATCTCTCTTGGTAGTGGCAACAGCTGTGCTCTCGTGGCCTCCCAGGTCTCCAGAAATCCAAACAATTCTCCTTTCAGTGTTCCTAGACTGCCTCCCATAGAGCCCACATTTGGGCTCCAAGAACAGCCCTTTGTGTTGGGAGGAGGGAGGTCACTCCCAAGAGCCTCTCTGTACTTTACTCTTCCTCAGGCAGAAAGGAAACACTAAACCTTGCTTTCCCATGCTCTAGATGTCTGGAGGACCCCTGCCAGGCTCTCAAAGGACCCCCAAGGAAGCTTTTCTGCTTGGCTTTGCAAGCAGAAAGAAATATTGAGTGCTCAGAAGCCCCTCCACACTCTCCACGCAGGATTGCCCCTGTGGATGGAAGTGTTCCCCACCACTGTCAAACCCCTCTTAGCAGGTTCTGCACAGGTGCTCAATGTTCCCGTTAGAAGCAGTACCACTTGGCTCTAGTCCTCAGCCTCATAGACCCCAGGGAAACTGAACTGGAAGGAGTATCACTTTTTGAATCTGTGTGTGAATCCTCTGCCCTCAACCTAAATGTAAGCACTTAATGCCCCACACTCCTGCACATACATGCCCAGAGAAGCTACTGCAGGCACTTGCCTTTCAAATTCCTACTTGCACTGCAGAAATGTCCCCTGGTTGTAAAGGTTCTGTCCGAATGCTAACTCCAGGTGAAGACCCTCCTCTGAGAGGCTGTCAGGCAGAGAGGTTAGCCTGCTTATGCACATGGTTCTACTTCATCATCCTAATGATCAGGTGGGGGAGGGGATTACTCTCTTCTGGTTCTAGAACCTGGAAAGCAGAGGGAAGGGAGAAGAGAGAAAACCGTGGACAGAGCCATTGGGGAAACAAACCAACAGAGAAAGAGTGTTTTAATAGGTCCCTAATCTATAGTTTTGATTAAATACTCACGTACCAGGCATGGCTCAGAAGATGCAACAAGGGACAACCACTGGTGTAGGAGGTTCGTCTGTTTGTGTGTTGCTTTCATTGGTTGAATAAAGAGACTGCCTTGGTCTTTTGATAGGGCAGCCCTTAAGTGGGCAAAGTAGACAAACAGAATGCTGGAAAGAAGGGAAGTTTGGCAGATGCCATGAATCTCTGGCCTGAGACAGACATAGGTTAGAATCTTTCCCAGTAAGTCACAACCTTGTGGTGATATACAGATTATTAGAAATGGGTTAAACTAATATGAGAGAGTTAGCCAATAAGAGGCTAGAAGTAATGGGCCAGGCAGTTATTTAATTAATACAATTTCCGTGTGGTTATTTCCGGGGGTGGGGGGTTTAAACTAGCTGGGTGTCAGGACACAGCCTGCTTCTCCCTACTACAAACCAGGCACATTCCTATAGCTCTCCCAGGTCTCTGCTGTCAGCTCTGTCTTGCAGATAACACTGAGGTACAGAGAGTCTGTCTTATTCATTCAAACTCATTAGGCAAAAGCAACAGTGGGTCTTCCCACCACCTAGAAACTTCACTCACCAGCCTCTCATAGTAAAAGCTGGAGTTCAGAGGTGGATTATACCAGCCTCTTGTGCTGTCGTGAGTTTAGAATTACCCTTTTAGGACCTGGCAAGCTATGACCTGTTTTTGGATGGGCCATGAATTCAGAATAGTTCTTACATATTTAGCAGTTGTTTGTATATAAAGCAGTGCATGGAAATTGGTTTAGAGTATGGCCTATGAAGTCTAAATGACACACTATGCTCTACCCAAGGCTGGGCAATACTTCTTACTGATGTATCCTGAGCAATTGTGTCTATAAAAAGCATGGTGGCCAATTCTTAGAGACCAACACAGGACCAAGAATGTTATGTCATGTGCAGACCCAAGGCTCACAGCTCAATCTCAAGCATCAAAAGGGTAAATATATATGAAAAAAGAGAGAGGAAAAGGTGTCATGATATATGTGTGATGATACTTGAAGATCTCATGATGAAACCGACGACTTTATATCCTAATCTAAATTTTCATTAAAAGGTAATAGTTTTAAGAGGCAATTTAAGGTAAAGACTACCAAAAGTTTCCCTGGTTTGACTTCTCCCAATTCTCTAAACAGAACATGTCTGCATTTTTACATCTTATTTGACTTAATTAATGATA
The DNA here is from genome assembly GCF_950005125.1 of Chionomys nivalis. Classification (NCBI taxonomy): domain Eukaryota; kingdom Metazoa; phylum Chordata; class Mammalia; order Rodentia; family Cricetidae; genus Chionomys; species Chionomys nivalis. The sequence continues at coordinate 33,765,445 of NC_080089.1, forward strand.
TTTTGGTTTTAAAAAATAATGTGGGAGGGAGTAAAAATCTGTGCCATAGTGAATAGTTAGTGTTAATTTCAGACAGATCTGAGTGTCATCTAAGAGACCAGCTTCTGGGAATGCCTGTGGGGCTATCTTGATTAGTTCTGTTGGTGTAGGAAGATTGCCCACTATGGGTGGCATCTGTTCCTAGAGATCCTGAATTGTATAAAAAGTAGAATGTGAGCAGAGTGCAAATGTTGGTCTCACTCTGCTTTTCTCTTTCTTTTTTTCTTTTTTTCCTGAAGAAGCAACATGACCAGGCCTCTGAAACTCTTGCCTGTGTGACTCCCAACCCTGGAGGACTAGAACCTAGAACCGTGAGTCAGCATAAATGTGTCTCCCCTAAGTTGAAAGTACTTTATAACAGCAAGAAGGAAAGAAGCGAAGGCATAAAGTTCTAAGAACCATGCTATTCTTATAAGTACAGAGCTGGTTTACAAAGCAAAAGGAAACGGAGGGTGATAGTGTGTTCAGGACCAACTACAAGAGGAGAAACTCAAAAGGAGGGAGGAAGTTGTCACAGGTTTAGTGAGTCCTAACTTGAGACTCTGAGGATGGGGACAGGAGAGAGAGGTGGGATGGGGCGGGTGCTTCACCCTGGAAAATCTCATGGCCTCTTATAAATGGCTGAAAATGGAAATCTAAAGGGAAATGCAAGGGTTTCACATGGTGTGTGCTTGATGGTAAAGGAATCTGGTAGGACATGATAGGAAAATGCCATGGAGCCAGTATCAGCAAGAAGACTCCATTTGGAAGGAAAGATGACTGAGCCAAACTTCATGTGGTCAGTTCCTTCTCATATACCCCAGAAAAGCACCTGAAGGTCTTCTCTTCCATCCCCTAACCTCAGCACCAGAGGACAGCAAAGAGCAGGGCCACAGAGCAAAATCCTTGCTGTTCAAATCCAGCAGCATGACAGAGTCAGCTGGTAGCTACACTCCCAAGATGGTGCCCTTAAATTTATCTTTTGAGGTAGAAAATCCAGGGCTTGGGCTTTATGGTTTTCTTTCATCTCATTCTCTTTTTCTGTTTCAAAAGCTATTTTATCAGCAGATAGTAACAGCGATGACAAGAAGATCAGATGTTTAATTTGCATAGCTGAAATCATGTTCAGTGTTTTTTATCTTTTCCCTCTTGCCCCTAGACAATAAACCTCAGAACTTTGTCTTTCTTTCGAAGACAATTGCAAGCAACAATGGGTCCCTGGTACTGTATTCGACTTCCAGAGAAGCATATAAAACCTTCAGCCATGAGACTTTAATTCTCTCCTTTCCTTTCAGATCCCTGTCCATGTCAGCGGGGTGCTCTTACAACAAGGGGCTTTATTACATCTTACCCAACTGTTGGCAAGTCCTGAATCTTAAAGAGCCCTGTTTTGTAATATAAAGATTAGACTGCGCCACAGAATACTGAGAAGGGAAAGGAAAGAAACGATGTCATCAAGAAAAGTTTTTTCAAAACCCTCTCTGGGTATGCTTGTTTGAAGAGCCCGTATTATGCATTTGGAATTTGCTTTAATTATTAACAGAGAAAGGAAACATACCTTTTAAGCACAGAAACTTCAAAGGGTAAATAGTCACCAGGGTTCAGCATCTTCTGCCTGAAACACTGTCATAACAACCGTTTGGAGGGTTGGTTATTGTTTTTTTTTTTCTTTTGGTTCCATTCAATAATTGTAGCACAAATAATGAAGACCCAGAGACAGATATTGGGGTTCAACCTGAAGATCAGAAAAGCAAAGCAGCCAGCCACTGGCTCTTACCTCTACCTCAATCCAAAATGACAATCCTGCCTCCATGAATCCTCAAAATGAGGCCAGGCAGTGGTGGTGCACACTTTTAATCCCAGCACTAGAGAGGAAATTAAGACTGGAGGAGGCAGGTCTCCTTCCATTTTAGATTCTTCTCTAGTGCTGAGGTTAAAGGCATGCACCACTACCACCCAGCCTCTATGGCTAACTAGTGCGGCTACTGGGCTTAAGGGTGTGTGCCACCCCTGCCTTGTCTGTATGACTGACCAGTGTGGCTGTTTACTCTCTGACCTTCAGGCAAACTTTATTTGTTAAAATACAGATGAAATACCACTACAAATGATAATATAAAAATTGATTTTTAAGTTAAAAAATAAAGCCAGTAAAACTGGTACCTGCATGGGGCAAGCTAAGGCACTGACTCTGACTTAGTTAAAGGTCACACTGTTGATCCTCAGAGAGTGTTCTGCTCTTAAAAATCCAGAAAAATTGAAGATCTGGTCTCTAAGGGAAAACAAAAAGATGAGCCCTGCGTGCAGCAGCTTTCCACATGAATATATGAGTCACACAAAGGATGCCAATGCCAGGGGAAAAGGGACGAATTTGAGACCTCCAAAATGAAGGATACAGTAGTCCAACTGAAACCACTCCCCATCCAGTTACGCCTAGCCCGTGACTTTAGGCACTCCATAAACGGCCTGTGGCTTCCCAAAGCAGAGTCCACTGTCAGTGTGGTTTAAACCTAAGCTGAAGAACATACCAGCCCCCCTTCCTCAGGGACCAGACAGTCACCCACCAGCTATTTACCAATTTTATACCTTCACATCTACTGCACGGTGAGCTAGGGACAGACTTGTAGTGTGTAACAATGGCTCAGAGTTCACAGAGGCGGCCTCAGCTGACTCTGACCTCTCTGAAGAGGTCGGCATCCGTTTTCAAGTTATGGGTAATTATTTTCTCATCCAGCTTCCACTGGGTCCATTTCCTTGCACCTCCTTAACATCCATAGCGTCCATCCTCACCTGCCCTCTCCTTCACCTTGTCCCCTGCAGCTGCAGCTTCATTTCCACGATGGTCCTATGACCTTGTTCCTATCAATTAGATTCTGTCCGTGTCTCCCAGCGTCACCTCCACAGGAGAATGTAAGCGGGTAAGATATATGCTCATATATTCCAGCAGCTTACCAAGAGCCCTGTCACAAAGAAGTCACCCGTGAGGTGCCACTGGGAGGCATACACATCCATGGAACGAACAGGATACTTTTGACTTTTTTGGTGTGGTGTCCTTGACTCGATTATTAACTAGCTATTTCAAAGGTAGTAAGAGTACAGAGACAAAAGCATGAGCTATGGACCATGGTGAGCACTTATTCACTAATTAATTCAGTCAACAGATATTTATTGAGGTTGTAAATTCAAAATATTCGCACATCCAGCTTTGTTCTTCAGTGAGCTTGATTCTCCACAGACTTTTCTAATCAAGTAGTTAACTAATGAATTCACCCTTCATCCACTGACAATTTAAGCTAAGCAAACTCTGCAACCTCTCTTCCATTTGATTTTTACCTTAATGTTTAAATAAATTCAGCAAAGGATTCTGAGCCCAGTTCCCCATCCAGTGACATACACAGTGACTTAGCAGACTTCTCCCTAACAATGCCACTTAATGGCTATCATCATTACTATTGTTAGTGCCAGTTTAATATCATGGAGCAAGCATGGAGATACTTATAATGAACCTACACCCTCCAGGATTTTATAATATCAAGGACATGTGGCCCCTTCTTGTCTAGAAGTTTAAAGCGACTGCTAAGCCTCAGAGTTGGCCAAACCTTGATAAAAGTGTTCTGTATAATCGGTTATTTTTGATTTGTGGAAAATACATTCTCTTCTCCTCTAATAATAAGCAAGAAAATAGCTATTTTCTTTTTTGCCCATAGGGACCTCCGCATACAAATAATTCAAACAAAACTAAACTTTCAAACTTCACGCTTTCCCAAGGGAACCATCTTTTATTAGAAATCGTCACTTCAAAGGTTTGAATAAATGTGAGGGTTTAAAAAAAAAAACACTGGAAGCAATTTACATTTTTGTGTGTATATTCTCCAAATGATTCTGATCAGATTCAGGGAAACCACCCTGCCAGAAATGTTATGAAAGTGTGATACTTCATAGCACAGTGACATCATCCAATTAGTGACAGAAGTTGGCTGGGTGTTCAAACCCCCGAATAAGCCAGATCACATGAATTCCTGACCCAAACCAGGATTTTCTATGTACTTGGAGCCTGTCTTCAGTGATATCAAAGTCTTTTGAAGCCGCACTTGGCTGACTGATGTCATTTACAACAATAACCTGACATTTTCTCTATCACTGTACCAAAGTTTGCAAAATACTTCCTCACTCTATGTATTTATTGCTGTCATCTCTAAGTAATTGTCTAAACTTCATCTTGTTATTCTTCTCCTTGTGAGATTGGAAATCTAAAGATTAGGCTAAACAAAATTGCACAGCGAAAATATAGAGGAAAAAAAATGGAGTTCTGAAGCCAGATTTTATTTTAATATATTGGAATTTGTCCTAAACAGTTTTGGCCTGAATTTTTCATGTATCAAACTGTGTAAGGAAGATGGGGGGTGGAGGGAGATCAAAACTATCCATACTGATAGCATGTGCAAAACAGCTCTTCTAGATTAATAATGTCCTGTGTATATTCCCAGGTATTAAACTTAAATATGTCAATTAAAGACTTATAACCAAACTGCTAACTAGTCCTGTCTGAGTAACCATCAAAACTATATAACATGAATAAACTAGCAAAGACCTGAGAAGCGCTGATATTCAGGGCCAGTCATCATGGGTACGCATTGGCACGGCGACACTCATTAGTTATGACTAACACCCCTTCTGATTAATGAACACTTGCAATTAGATAATAAATAATGCCTTCTGTAAGCCTTGACACTAAGCTGGTCAGCCTCTGATGTTTTGACTCCCACAATCCACTCTGATAAGCACCAGGTAAATATTTATTCATTTTTATATACTGTAAAGGGATTGCAAAATTTGCAACGCTAGGTAACACAGGCTGTAGCGGTGGGGCCCAAACTAGGAAAGCCAAGCTGCTATATTTAGAGGCCCGGGGAGGGGCAGTAAGTATTTCATAGTCAAAGCAATTATAACCCATTGTGTAGCCACTGTAAGAGAGTTTTCTCTTTTAATCTGCTTATCTTCTATTTAGGATTTATTTGCTTTTGACAAGGCCTCTCTCACACATAGTCTTGCCTAATATACAACAGAATGTCAATGAGGCAGGATAGCTCTCAGTCCTAGAAACCCATTGGAAATCATCAATTCCCCACAGGGCCTGGAGTCATTGATTCCCTCCTGGGAACTGCCTTTAGAAAGAATGATCTCAGAGGAATTTAGAAGCATTAGTTCTGTCAGTAAGCCCAGAGCAGAAAAGTAGAGATAAATTCTCCTCTCAATTCAACTCAATTCCGGGAGTATTTATTGAGCCTCATACAGTCTTCAGGATATGAAAGTAGGAAGTAGTCCCTGGCATCAAGGAGCTTGCCTTCTTAGACTGGGGAAAGGGAGGCGGAGCCTTGAGAGGTCCTCTCCCTGAAGGTACTCCTCCTGATATACACAGCGGGAGCTATCTACCTGAAAATACTTTGCCTAGAGTACTCTACCTAAGGTACTCTCCCCTCGGCCCTCTAAGACCTTCCTCCTGAACGTATTCCCTGAAGGGCTCTTCCTGAAGTTGCTCTGTGTGAAATGCTCTAACCTACCCTACTCAAGGAATCCCGTTTGTTCTAGTTTGATCTGCTGCAGTGATAAACACCACGGCCAAAGGCAATTCAGGGGAGAAGGGTATATTTGGCTTACAGTTGGACAGGAACTCAAGCAGAAATCTTGGAGAAATGCTGTTTGATGTTTGTGTTCACCTACCTTAATTGTAGAGCCCAAAACAACCTCCTAGTGACATCACCCACAGTGGATTGGGCCCTCCTCCACCAATTGGCAATCAGGACAATGGCCCAGGGACATTCCCATAAGCCAATCGGATGGAAGCAATTCTTCAGCTGAGAGTCCCTCTTTTAAGGTGACTCAAGGTTGTTTGCAATTAACAGCGGAAACTAACTGGGACACCGCCTAAAGGTACTTTATGTGCCTATACTCAATCAGAAGTCTCTATCTGGGGTATGATCCCTAGAGGCTTCCTACCAGAATGTACTCTCTGAGCCTATTTCCTGAGTGAACACACAAAACCAGCTCCCAGAGCCCTGCTGATGTAAGTGATACAATCCCTACAAATTCCTTGATTACACTAAGTTCACAAACAAGGGTGGCGTGCACCAATATGTTACTGCTTTACTAACTTTCTAATAAAGCAAAAATTCTGCCACATTTACAAGAACCCAGATGGGGTAGTGCTATTGTGATTATCTTGTGCTTCTAGCTTAACTTTCAAGCTAGCTAATACTACGTGCAAAGTAGTCCTAAGTACGTGTGTTTACCAAAGAAGAATAAGGCACATCCCTAAGGGTTAGGGCTGTTTATCTCAACATGGTCCACTGATGTTTTTCAGAGATCCTCTGCCCTGTTAATAAGTTTGTTAGCACCCTCTTATTTATTATGCAAACGTGCTTAGATTTGCAAACACAGGTAACAACAGACCACAGGAATCCTTTGATACTATTATATTTCCTAATACATAAATAAAGATTCTCTCTCTCTCTCTCTCTCTCTCTCTCTCTCTCTCTCTCTCTCTGTGTGTGTGTCTGTCTGTCTGTCTGTCTGTCACCTCCTCTCTCCATCTCTCTGATCTGTCTCTGTCTCTTTGTCTCTCTCCTCTCTCCTGGCTGTTTCCTGATTCTCTCTCTCTCTGTCTTCCCCACCCCCTTGGCACACACATGCTCATGCACCTTCCCTGGATCTGTTTTATCCTTTGAAGTTGTTTTAATGGATTTGTGTTGTGCCTACACATAAATCAAATTGCCTAATAAAGTTAATGAAGAATGAGGTTCAAAGGGGGCCTGTCATCTTGGGACAGTGACTTGGAAAAGAGACTTATGTACTTGTTATAATGATGATTCTGAACAAAAGTAAAAATTGGAACTTATTTTCAACCCAATAGATGATGTGTGTGTTCAGGTCAGAAAATACCAACTGGACTTGTATGTTTTTCTGGATTTATATGTTTTTCTTGAGTTGAAAAAATACTAGGTAATATATGTAAACTGTACACACACACAAACACACACACCACCCATAAATTATACCAGCCAAGTATTGTTTTGCCTATAAATACTGTGGGACCTAACTCAAGACGATACTATATTTATGATGTTCTCAGTATTTAAAAACATTAAAGCAATTAGTGTAATAAAATGGATTTACCAAATGGAAGTATGATTGTTTTAAGTTCAGACCCTGCTGAATTCTAGAGAACTGACCACTAACCAGCATTTGTCCTCTAGCCACCTCTAGCTCTGGTGGACAAGGTGAAGGATCTCACATGCAGATGAGGACAGAGGAGTCTACAGAGTCCATCCCTCGCTTTCTAGCTCTAACGGTATTTACTGTCCACAGTCACCTGCAGACCTAGTGGTATGGACATCAATGGCATGGTACACCCTCCAAAAACAGCGCCTTTGGGATACCATCAGTGAGGTACAATACACATGACTGAAAAATTATAGGAATCTAAGTACCCATAGAATAACCCAAAAAGAGATTCAGATTCAAGCTAATCTCAGCATCGTGACCACACAGACCTCTCACCCCGTAGGGTGAATTACAGCTCTCAAGTTCTCAAAACATAGCCCACCAGCTTAGCATCCACATGACCAGAGAGATGGAGACTTTGTCTTTCACAAGGCCCCCAAGTGGAATGAATGCACAGCGATGATGCGGAACTGCTCTGGAAATCTTCCCCACATTTCCTGACCATCTTCTGCTATTAATTGATGACTAATGATCACTTTGATTTCAGCTGTGAGTCATCCAACCCCAAGTGAATCTGCTCAGATATTCCGAGCCCATCTTCCTGTTCCTTGAACAGATGTGGGAGAACTTCAGATGAGCCCAATAAGCATAATTTCAATATCTAAGATCATCCTCTCCTTGCTATGAATGTTGTGACCCCTAATGCAAAGGAAATCAAGAAACTCAAACGTAATCAATGTATTTTAAATTGGAAATCTGTTCCCAGTTACACCATAATGATTTGCCTTGCAAGCTTCTCCCTCTCCTGTTTAATTCCTTCCAGTAGGTGTAGCCCTGAGTCATAGCCCCAAGATTGCAGTTCTGAAAGCATTACCACACTGATCGGGGCTATGATTCTGATCTTAAAGGGTGTCTATTATTGGAGGACCCTGCTGCTAGGCAACATTAAGAGTGCTAGAGGGACTTTAAACGGATATTAAGAGGCCCTAAGATATGAAATCACTCCCCTGACTGTCAGGACTCCGATGCATGGATCCAAACAAGGAAGGGCAGAGAAGCAAACATCCAGAAGGAAGAAAAAGACAGACACAGAGGACTCTATATTCTAGACTGATTTCTTCCAGCCACCGACTCCTGGATGCTGAAGATTTGGGCAGGATACAAAGGAAGTGAACCCTGTCTCTGATAATGCTCTTCTCTTCAGTTGTGGTGAAGTCAGCAAGACTCTGTGTGGCATCTCAGCAGTGGGCTTCTTTGTCAGAGCTTTATGTACACTCATTCCCCAGGGAAGAGGTTTTGTCATCGTCATTCATAATCAAATCGAGACATTTGGGAGGTGGAGTCTTTGTTTTGCTATTGAGAGTGGGAAGGCATGTTCCAGAAGGTCCATTTTTAGGACGATGACTAATTATTTGCTTAGAGTTATTACTAACAGAATAGGTTTGCATAACTTAAAGTGGAAAACAAAGAATCAGCGGGGTGATTTATAATTAACCCTAACACTCATCAGAATAGCTGCCTTCAAACTCTCACCTGCCGTATCAGCGGCTCTCAAAGGCTAGACACAGACCTGCAGGAATAGCACTCAGTCCCTAGGCCTTATGCCCCCAGTCAGTATTTCCCAAACGTTGTCACATTTTCTCCATATGATTTGAGTGTACTTGAGAGCTTCACTCTCACTGGTTATCAGCTCTTGATCTTGATACTCATCAACATTGTGAGGGGAGCACTAAACAAATACCAGGGCAGGACCCCACATAGACCACTTAAGTCATAGTCTGCGGTAGTGAGGCCCAAGCGGCTCTGTAATTTTCAGATCTTCCCAGACTGCTCTCGTATACACACAGTGGATGGGAACTCCCATGTTGGATAGGTTTGGTTTGTCAGACCCAGCTCCCATTTACTTCTAAGAAAACTTCCATCAACAAACGAGTAAGCCATACAAACAAGGGCATGCTGTCAAATGCCTCTGCCACCAAGGTATGGTCACAAAGTCTCCCCACGTTTTAAACGTAACCTCCCTCAAAACCCCTGTATTCTAGGCTACCAAGAAGCATTTGTATAGCTACAATTATTCCAGCTATGGCTAAAAATGAGACAGGAATTAAATTAGCTTGCAATCTTTCTACATGTTTCTAGAGAACATGTCACCTGTCACTTGGAATGAGATGTGCTTCTCTCTCTCTCTCAGGATGTGGTATAATGAATTTTCTCTCTCTCTCTCTCTCTCTCTCTCTCTCTCTCTCTCTCTCTCTCTCATGAATGCAGAAATGTATTTATGGCACAAAAGGAGATTTATGTATTTTCTAAAAATCCTGGCAGCCAATAATAGCCTTGACTGACTCTCTAGGGCTCCAAATGCAACTAGATTGTATTTGGATATAAATCTGGAGGCATTGTAATCTTAGCTCTGTTTCCTTCCATTAAAGGCCAGAATGGGGCAAAGGGGTTTGGGGGAGAAGTAATGAAATTATTGATAAAATGCATAAAAATAAAATAGTAATCCAGGGAAGACCATTTCAGGATAATTTGTGCAAATTCTCAGAGACATGTATATGCCCAATTCTGGTGACTATGCTAATGAATTCTGAGATAACAAGGATTCTATACAGCCACAGCTTGGTGATAACTTATATTTTCTCCCTTAATGTCATGGAAATTTGTAATGTAAATATATTCAGAACAGGATTTGTCCCAGGGTAAGGAAGAAATTCCAAAACATCTGCAATCTGATATTTCCCCTCAGCTCTGTTATTTTAACATTCAAGGAGGTAGTAACAAGAGAATGGAAGGTGAGATCCACAACACTTATTCCTGAAGTCTGCAATCCATGGGATGACCTTGGTTCTCTAAAAGTCTGGGAGTAAAGCCAGTGGCAAATTGTTTGTGAATCTTTCTGGCACAGGTTCTAAAAATAAAATAATGATTAGTATTATATTATACATATTTCTATAATAACATTAAATATACATTAATAATAATAATAATATAAGTAGTAGTAGCAGTTTTTAGGCAAGGTATAGCAATGTAGCGTTGACTGACCTGAAAATCACTATGCAGACCAGACTGGCCTCAGTCTCATACAAATTCACCTGTCTCTCTGCCTCCCAATTGCTGGGATTTAAGGCGTGTGTCTCCATACCCTGATGAGTTCAGTTATTCTAAGAGCTAAATTGGAGTTCAAGAAAAGTTAACACACAGCAAAATACATGACAACCTGCAAAATAAGTAGCATAACCACTTTCGGAACTTAGAAGAGGGAGACATATTTGGAGACAGAAGTGAAAGTGGATTCAAACTAAACCTAAGAGGTGCCAGTAAACCCCAGTCTCATGAAGCCACTCTCCATACTCTTGTCATTCTTGGGCATGACTCGATTTTGAAATTAAACATCTTGCATTGTTCGATCTTGACAAAGTATATTCCTCGCTCACCGGTTAAAACCAGCTGCAGATTCTTGACCATATAGGAGGACATCAGCAAAGGATCAAGACTGTGGAAGCTGAGTGACAGGGAGCCAAGGGCCAGGTGTTCTGGAAGAGGACAGCAGACAGCACTGCTACTAATTCCTAGCCTCGTGGATGGTAGTGACCTATATTAGTTTTGGCCACTTTTGTTTGGGGTCTTGATTGTTTTAAGTGTCCTGTAGAGCAAATCCAAGAGTAGCAAAAAATGCCCTAAAGACATTTTTTTCTCAACTAAATTACATGCATTTATTTTTCACCATGGGGGTCAGAAGCGAAAAGCTAACAGGCTCCGAAGGGACAGTGCATGCTAATTCCACTCATGGTAAAGGTCCTTTAAAATGCCACTCATGCCCGAAGCACTGATGAGTTTGCGGGTTGCCAGGCACGAGGTGTGCTGTGCATACTCCCATTGGAACCCATTAGACAGCCTATAGATAGATGGGCGCTGAACAGCCACACGCGCACGCAACGCCATTCAAAAGTTTAAAAAAAGTTACTCGGCAATTACACAGATTCCCCAGCTCTAACAACAAGGCTAATGGCAGCCCATTTGCAATCAAGTACAGTAGATTAGTGTGGCACAAAGAGAGCTAAACTGTTTAGCGTCGGACTCAAAGCTCCCATAGAAATTACATTCAATTGGAATTTATAGAAAGTGATGGGGAGGGCTTGTGGCTTTATGCTGCCTGCTTTGCATAGCACACTCATCCATTGTGAGTGCAGATCAAACTCAACCCCCACCAGTAGACATGCGCAGAAAGCTGTATAAGATGCTCTCCCAAGCAGTCTACAAGGTATGTGTGCTCTTACAAACCAACTTCAAGTACTGCTAATGAATCAGAGGCATAGATATAGGCAGTAAGTTGGCTTAGTATTCCTACCTACTATGTTCCATACAAGGAAACAGATTCTTCCCAGTTCATGCAAGACGACACATATGCATACATGGGCTTATGGGTTTGTGCACGCACACACATCACACACCATGCTAGTGTTAACCCAACTGTCTAGGTTTGGCACTTTTAGAACTGAACATTCCATGACCTTGAACTCTCTCAGACCTGTGAAAAGTACAATACTCAGTCACCACAACATACCTGAACCTACAATGGAAATAATCTAAAATACTGAAAACCTTCAGCATGAAGAATTATCCAATAAAATTCTTTGAGGAAAATCTAATCTAATTACCCAGGTTAAGTCCTTTTGGGGAACAAAAGAAAAAAAGTACAGATTGACACTATCCAGGTTTCTACCTATTCCTGTCTAAATCAGGGGCGCACTATCAAAGCAGTGGCTAGTGATCTGTTTGCACAATTGTTTCTTCCATATCTCACTGGCTGCCTTAACCTTCGAGAGGACAAGGCTGCTCACTGTTTTATTCCCAATGCCTGGAACAGTGCCTGACCTATAGTAGAAACTCCATAAATATTTGTTGAGTTGAAGGAACAAATTGAGAAGAGAAGTCTGTGGGTGTTGTGGTGTGGGAGGAGGTTTAAATGGAAACCCAGAGAATGCAGAGTTGCTGCTTTGCAGGCAAGAGCAGCACAGATTGTACTTTCCCATCTCATCTCAATCTTTGTTTAATATGTGCATTATTGGCCTGATTTTCATAGGTAGAACAAAATACTTGAGGCTAAGTATTTATAAAGAAAAGACCTGACCCAGGGGCAGCGACACTTGTCTATAATTCTAATATTTATGGCACAGAGGCAAGTTGAGTAAGAAGGACTATGAATTCAAGGCAAGGGTGGAGGTATCAATAAAATGAGTCCTTGACTCAAAAGGAGAGGGATTGTGGGAGGGGAGAAGGGAGAGGAGAGGAGAGGTGGGCACGGGAATGGAGGGAGAAGAGTGCAGAAGAGAGGAGAAGGGAAGGGAGAGGGGAGGAAATGAGAGGAGAACAGGGAATGAAAAGAGGAGGGAAGAGGAGAAGGGAGGGAAGGTGAGGGAGTGAGGAGAAGGGGAAGGATGTAAATTTACTTAGTTCGCAGTTTTAGAGGCCTAAATGAATGTCATTGGTGCCTGCTTGACTGTAATTAGGGTCCCCTTACCTATATGATAATCATCATGGCAGATGACATTATAGCATAAGACAAAGATTGCACAGTGGGTAACACAGGAAGAAAGACTTCAAGGTGATGGCTAAGTTCATTATATGTCAACTCCCTCTTAACGACTAACTCAAGGTCATAAAAAAATCTAGGAGCTCCTTCAGAGGGGAATGAACCAATGACTTTCTAGTAGGTCCTACCTTCTAAAGGTTCTGCCACCTCTCGGCCACATTCTTACCATAGCCACCGTCGCTTCCAATATCAAGGATATGCAGGAAGAAAACTAAGAGCTGCTATCTGGCAATAAAGTAAAGACAGAGCCCTCATTCATCTCAGGATAGACTTGCCCTATGGATAAAGGGCACACTTATCCCATTTCCACTATGCTTGCAGTCTCAAGAATGAACAGGGTGACCCTCCTTTAAGAGGGTAGAGTTCCACCACTATCCTAGCCTGGCATGTAAGGCCATGCTTGCCTCTGACCCAGGAAGCTGTATGCTTCTCAACTAACACCTGCTGTGGCCAGCAAGCCCAAGGCCTAGAATCCATAGCCAGCACTAAGGGAGAATCCAGTGCCGTCTGTTGGTAGTAACTGAGAGGTGGTGAGAAAAGTAGGGTCGACACAGAAGTTAGTGAGTGGTGACAGTCACATCACTTGACTTACTCTTCATTTCCTGTCTTGGTAAGGACATAGAACATGGCCAAGAGTGCAAGGACACAGATGGAGAATGGCGATTTCCATTCTAAACTCAGTCACCTTTTTAAAGTCTGACAGGAAGAAAATCCAGAGACATGTTTGCAGTTTCCTTGCATAAATGAAGAAATACCACCTAGCCCTATTAGCTCAGCAAATCAGCTAATACCTAGTGGCGTGATACCAGTTACACATTTGACACAGTCTACTCCTTCCATCCCCTCTCCAAGAAACTCCTGCAGCCGGTGACTGCCCCTCCGTAGCTATTCCCCCTCCTCTGTTTAATTTCCCCATACAAGACCAGCCGCAGCTCAGTTGTGGACGACGTAATTCAATAGATTTGCAGATATGTCCTGAGTCAATCTTAATTCTATTTAAGGGACAGTCGATAGAGTCATCTCTGGGGCTTTCCGAGACGAATTTCATATACCATGTACTGAACAGAGTGGAAAGAGAAATGCACTTCTCTTAAGAGATAAAATGAGTTCAGTTTCTGAAGTATTCTGTCTCTTCCACTTCTCCATTACAACAAGATTTGGGATCACACTTGGGAGATGGTTTGGCAGATCTGAATGGATGGTAAAGGGGGAACGCATTTATATAGAAAACAGCGCAAGTAACCATGACCTCGTGAGTTGTTGGTGTGTCCCCAGCAATGCTTTATCCCTGTGAATGTTATTTTCTCCACTTGAGAGCCACTCCTGGCCTTTCCATGAGGTATCCTTCCATGAGAATCGAGAACCACGGAGCTTAGGAGCAGCTCAGGTGCCAGTCCCACCACAATAGCTTCTCTTCTCTTCTTTCTTCCTCTCAGCCCCAACACCCGATTGCAGGTGACTTCCCATCAGTATCACTTATCTTGGGCATTCACCCTTTTCTTATTTCTGCTATTAAGTGTGCTTTATTTTCCTAGCTCCTCTGGGATTTCCTTTAAGGTCAAGGTGCATCCACCTCATTTCTTTTAGAGTCTTCTAATAATAAACAGTCAGATGTCTGAGTTATTGTCTATAGAACAAGCATGCCCAAAGTTTCCGATGGCATACATTAACCATGCCCAGATTTTCAGTGACTCACAAAAGTGATGTTCTTCACTTGTCAGGGTGACAAACAGCTGGTACTCACTGTCACCCTGAAGCCTAGGCTGAAGAGGCAGCAACCCGCTGAAGTCTGTCCTTCCTGTGGTGAATATCAGAGCAACATAGGTCATGGCAAGGAATGCGACATATCTAAGGGCTCTGTTCTGTCACAACTCATGCCATTTGGCAGAATACGGCACAAGATCAAGTCCTAAGGTGGTAGGAAGAAGTAAACGCTGCACTGCAAAGTCATGCTAAGGCATAGCTCTCGCTCCCTCTGTCCACCTGCGGGTTGCTAACTCCCCAAGGAGCGTGACCTCTTAGTCTTCCTAGTTGGTCTAGTGGAGGTACCACCTCTTCTCAAGGAGCTGAAGCATGCCATCTATTGCTTGTCCTTGGTTCAGCACGGCTCAGGAGGTTACCTAAGAGCACAACACACAAGCAAACAGACACAGCTAAGTAAGTGACTATGTTTGCAATGCAGTGCAGTTCTGCATTCCCCCGTCCAGTGTGCAGACACATGTGACAGGAGGTGGGGGAAACAAAAGGGAGAGAAAACAGCCGTTGCTGAAATCTGGTTGTAAAATCCAGAGAAAAATAATCCACTGCAATTGCAACACATCAGTACTGGCAAGAGAATTGCCAGTGGCCTTTAGAATCGGAGCTCCGGAGATGAAAACAAGATATTTGCTACTTAAGATTTTCACCTGCCCATGCTGCTTTTCCCCCACCTAAAGCGCTAATCCTCTGCCGGCCACATCATAACTGCCTCTGCGGCAGGACTGACTACAGCGTCCAAATACCCACTTGTGGATTCAGGTGGTGAATGGCCAGCAGGTGTGTCTGAAACAGACAAACAACTATAATCCAGATTTCTCTGGGACTATAAGCAAGAAAAAATGGGAAAGGAAAACGAATGCTCTGAGGACGGCCCTCCGGCATGCAATTGACTTGGCCAGGCACAAGGGTTTCTCTCTACATGAGAACTGTAGAATCGGAAGCGTGGAAAAAGGGTCGCGCATCTGCTCTCCCTCAAACGGCACACAGAGGAGGCCAAGGCAAGTCATAGCTGGACAGGGAGCAGGGAGTCGACAACTGGGGCATGCCAGGATGCTGCTTCCCAAAAGCCCAGTGCTCGTCGTCAGCCCGCAATCTGTAAAGTGTTATTATTAAAGTACTTACTCCACGATTGGATTTCATTCCAGCCAGCTTTCAAGTAGGTTTTTAATTGTACAATAAAGCCCATTTGTTTGATGCACAGTCCTAGCTTTCTAAATCGTGTCTGCTCGCATTCACTCTCATACACGTTGCTCAGTAATTAGTCAAGTCGATCCCGGCCTTTAGTGCAAATTAACGAGGTTCTACCAGAATGGGTTTCTGAGGTTTTGATGAGACACAAGAATAGTTCTCTCTCCCTTTGCCCACTCCCGTGATATATGATCAATTTCTTTAACTCAAAATGCATTTCCAATAGCCCTCTCTTTCCCAAGTCAGCATGTCTGTTATAACTTAGACTTCGGGAAGGGAGTCAGTACCAGGGCAGTGTGACTAGGGAGAAAATGGGTGGAAACAGAAGTCCTTTATTGTATTTTGCTTTGAATAAGAATGGTAACATCCTGAGCAGAGGCAACAATATTGATAGGAGCCCCAATCCTCTTCAGACAGCAACAATTATCCTATCATAGGCATATGGTGTCCCTTACTTCTCTGAGTACTCCTGACATGATAGTGTGGGCATAATTAACATATCAAAATGGAGCCCCATCTCACTGACTGTTCAAACAGTATATAGTATGCCCTTGTCAAATGGTTTCTTTTAACCACATAGAAAGCCCAAGTGAACATTTACTTTCCTATTATGTCTTAGGAATGAATTTTGACAGTACTAATAATAGCATTATTTTAAAATATATAGTCAAGGGGACATACTCTACAGTGTCACCGGGATGGTATATTTGTCTTCGGCTTAATTTGCCCTCACTGTGTATTATTAGGAGTTAACACCTTACTTTTGTTTAATAACTGGCTTCACCGCCCATGGCTGACTCCAAACTGATCACTCAGGCCTGCTGATGAAATTCCTAATTCATCCTTGTTAGAGCAATTAGAGGGAAATTGGATAACCGCGCCACTTCTTGCAAAGGTCTATGTGTAGCTATAGCCTATCCCCCAAGAGGTTAAACAAACGCTCACTTTAGCTTGCCAGTGAAATAGATACTTTCCCTGTAAGTGAGATGGGACCAAATTAATTTAGACTTCAAGAAGTTTTTAAGTGGGAGCTGCAGCTAAGCTTCCTTTCTCCTCGTTCTGTGCCTTAGCCTGCACACAGCCGGGTTAAGCATTGTCTGCCACTTGAAATCAATTATGGTTCTCTGCATACACCATGGTGACACGAGCCATCCTTCAACATGCTAGCTTCAGATGTCTTTCCTCCTTGCCCTTGACAATGGCAGCTTGAACATAGAATGCCCATAGAATTAACATGAAAACTTATTAATTACATTTGCCTGGTGGGGATTAATGGATTGGCTCTTGCGTCAGAAGATGGCATTTCTTCTGTAGGTAGATTTTTAAGCAGACTGGGAAAGTGTAAGGGATAAGGAAGAGAGTTGTGATGGTTCGGGAGCTTAGGAATGGGAGGAGAATTGAGACGATTCAGTGAGAGATAAGGCTGATCTCTTGAGGCCAGAGTTGGTTTGGACCCAGAGACCAAAAAGGAAGAAACAAGATCCATCAGAAAATCCCAAAGTTTCCAATCCCTAGTCAGACATCTCTGCTAATTTTTCTTAGTCTTGGGTGAGTTATTTGACTTGTTGGGGCTAAGTTTTCTTATCTGTGCAGTAAGAGCTTTGCAATCTCTGGATTCCAGCTGACTCCACACAGCTAGAATACACTCTACATCAAGGAACAGAATAAACGGGTCTCTTCTTGTCAAAGCACAGGAAATGCATGGATAAGTAGCTGTTGACCTTAGCTCAGTTGGAAGTCACCAGGGTCAGCGTCTCTGCAATAATGCTGCAGTTCCTTTGGACTTTTTCCCATCCTGCCTTGGGTGATCATCACAGGGGCCGCCGCCTCTCAGGTGTGATGTGCATGTTCCAAATTAGAACAAAAGGACAAGCAGGGGAACATCACTTCCTCAAGCTTTCCCACACGAGTTCTTCCTACATCTCATTTCTATAAAGATTGCACTGGGCACAAAGTAGCCAAGATTCTAGCAGTCAGTTTTCCAGCGTGTTGTGTAGGAAAGGAGACAGAGCAGGGAGGACCAAAGCTGACTCAGCCTGTAACAACTACTCCTCAGTGTCTGCAACCTGGTGTTAAATACCGCCCAACTCTCCCTGGACTTGCTGTCGCTTTGTGGGTCTTCAGCTTGCAGCATGATGGAATGAGTTGGCCGTGTTACCCCCACAGCCACAGCGGAAAGGAAATGTCCCTTCCACATGACGTCAGTGCAGACAGGTAATCTGTGTTGCCCAGTCACTGGCATGCAGAGGTGCTACACATCTGCTGCTGATGAAAGTGTTTACATGTTGATGTGCTTATTATCGATATCGGCGCCCCCTTATCTTGCCATCTAGGAAGATCCCAACTTCTCCAAAAGGCTATTAAGCATAACTAACAAGTTCTTCAAATCTTTTCTTCATCATTCTAAAGAAATTCTACAGAGTGGTTCAACTTGCTGAAGCCAAATCTAGTGAAGTAGTCAGGACCCAGATGTGGGCCTTGATCCACTCAGTTCTGGGCAAGAGGATGCAGACAGATAGCATTCATTGTTTGCTATCATCATACGCCTTGGAGTACTCTGCCAAAGAGCTGTTATTTTTGAAACTCCAATGGCTATTGTCAGGCCCCAACCTAGCAACTAGCATCTCCATCCTTTTCCTGAATGTGACCATTCCCTTCCGTCATGATTGCCCTGCAGCCTGAAGAGCTTCTCAATTGGCCGAGTCCTACATGGCCTTGAAGACACAGTGACGGTAAAGATTTGCCAAGACCCGTGGCTTTTAGAGCTCAGCATCTCTATGTTGTGTTGCCGGACCACATGGTGGGGTTCCTTTCAACAACTTTTTGTTACATTTCTCTCTGGTGCTTCAAAGTAGGAAAAGAATAGGGATCTTTCCGGGCTGCAGCATTTGCAATCACTTTTGTGTTGTGGCAAATGTGATAATAATCATGGTGATAGTTTTGCAACAACGCTCTGTGGGCATTATTATCACCATCATCATTATCCCTACCACCACCACCATTATCATTATTGTTACTGTTGTCACTAATAGCATTTAACATCCAGGGAGCACTACCAAGAGGCCAGAGCCCTGAAATGTATAATCTTTTCCTACTGAACAAGTATCTTTGAAAAGCCACTGGGATAAGCAACACATAGGAACCTCAAGAGAAATGGAAAATTCTTCCCTTGAAATTTCAAGGAAGGAAGAATCGGGGATATAAAACTAGAAGGATTGGGGACTTAGGAAATCTAGTCTTTATTTATTTGAATACCCTCTCTATAACCTTAAGCTAGGTTCCTATCATTTTAGGGTTCCAATTAGCTGCAATGCACTGTTAACTATAAAGAACAGAGGGTATGCATATCCCTTCTGCATCTTAGTAAGAGTAAGACTAAGGAGACAAATGTTGATCTTGGAAGATCTACACAGTGATCAACTTGCCAATGCCAAGTCTGAGTTGTGGTCTGAAGCAACAATTTCTCTAAAGCAAAGGGAAGCCCAAGCTGTTTTTTCTTTACCTTTCTTTCTTTCTTTCTTTCTTTCTTTCTTTCTTTCTTTCTTTCTTTCTTTCTTTCTTTCTTTCTTTCCTTTCTCTCTCTCTCTCTCTCTCTCTCTCTCTCTCTCTCTCTCTCTCTTCTTTCTTTCTTTCCTTTTTTATTTGTTCTGCCCCATAAGAACTACATTCTCATTTACAGAAAAACAAATCAAGCAATAGACTGGAAGAAAGGACTAATGCAGCTGGGCTGGCCATAGCTGCTCACGTGCTAGAATATGTCCCTCTTAGCAGCATGCTTCCAGTCACCATTCAGACACATGGACTTCTCTGTGTGGTTTGGTAATTATCTGAGCTTGGCCAGGAGACTTGTCCTTTCCTGTATGAAGCAGATTCAGTATTCTAGAGAGCAGCTGGCCAGGAGACATGTCCTTTGTTGTATGAAGCAGACTCAGTATTGTAGGCAGCAGCTTGCCTCTTCCCCATTCAAGGGAAGAGGAATCAACAGAGCATGTTCCATGTTAAATAGAGCTCAGGGTGTTTAGCCCCTTAGCAATCAGATGGAGGTCCATTTCCCTTTGCTAGGAGATCCAGGCAGTATAGGAATCGATCCCAAATTACCCCTCCTCCTTAATGTGTTAGGGGTTGACACACACACCGTTAACTCAGCCATAGATTGTGTTCCTGTTCCCCAGATCTCACCTTCATTTTCATTTTCTGCTAAAGACACCACACTACACTCAGTTGTCATAGCTCTTTGGTCTCCTCCAATCTGTGCATTTCTCTTCCTTTGCCCAATTTTCATGATGCTGACCATCTTAAGGAATGCTGGTCAGATATCTTGTATCTTATAGAGTGTTCCTCAGTTTGAATTTTTCTTGTGGGTTTTTAAATTTTTCCCTCAGAATTGCATTAGAGTTGTAAATTTGGGGGTAAATACCTCAGGCAGGGAAAGCCTCCCCTCACTGTGAAGGGTGCATAGACTCACCATGACTTCCAACAGATCTTGTCAGAGGTGACTACCTGAGCTGGCAATGTATCAGTTCCAATCTTTCAACGCTGTGAGTTACGACTGTTCCCTTACCATATTCTGTCCTTTACAGCATGTCTCTAGGTTCAGTTCCCGCCTGGAAGGACTGGGGTAGAGCTCCTGTGGAAGGTATCTGCATGCGCTATGCAGGAGTCTTCTGTAAGGAATACTTGCTCCATCTTTCATTCATTTGTATCAATATGAGCTACTAATTAATGGGATTTGTTTTTCTTAGTGTATTTCCATTACAGCTGTTGGGAGCACTCTCAAGATGGCTCCTGTGTCCTTTTGATGTGTTTCCATTTCTCTCTCTCCTTCCATTTCCCCCTCCTTTCCTTTTTTATAAATTATTTAGCACTTCTTGGCTTTCTAACACTACAATATGTCCCAAACTTCTATTTCCCAGCCTGTACACTGTTCTCCAAAGAACTCTGTGCTGTTCATGCAAGAATGTCACATACAAAAAAAAAAAAAGAAAAAAAGGTCTGGGTGCTAAGTGCACTCCTTAGTATCGAACAGTCCTTGTTTCTAGACCATGTATGCAGAGAGAAGAGGTTTGGTTTGAGCTCATAGTGTTACAGGTTTCTGTCTATAAGTGGTTGGCTGGTTGGCTTTGTTTTGGAAGGAGGTATTGTAGCACTTCAAACAAGGAATGCTTAGAGAAGAATGGTTCACCTCATGGCCAGAAGACTAGGGAAAGAGGAAGTGAAAAGAAGTAGGTGCCTAACTTTACCCTCCAACGGCACACCCTAATGATCTGAGACTTCCCATTAAGCCCCACCCCCTAAAGATTCCACTGACTCCCAGCACAACCACAGCCTTTGACATATAGAACTTTGAGGGAGGTTTAAGATCCAAACAATAGCAGAAAATAACCCACGCACACACAGACAGCTGTATCCACCTACCTGAATATCGGCTTGCACATACACACTTGTATCTAGATTCCCACAATCAACAGTAGGACCTCTTGTGTGTGGCATAAATCCAGCACCTCAGGGCTTCCAGAACATTGTCTATTTGTGCCGATGACTCTTAACAGCTTTCTCTGACTCTGGGAAATCTGGTTTCCATTTTCCAAAGACCATTCTTTGCTCAATTTTAACCTCATTTGAAGCCCCCTCATCCTGTAGTCTCAACTGGGTTTCTGTGCTCCAACCTCTCAGTATGCCATACACATCTCCTTCATGATATTTGAGGAAATATCAAAATGTCTATTGGCTTACTGCCTGCCACCCTGACATTGAAAGTCACCCAGTGATGATTTGCTCAATGTTATGCGCTGTGCAAGTGTTTCCAGAATAAATGAATGACAGGAGTAATAAGGCTAACTGAAGCTCTCACTGCCTCTATGCAAGCCCTTCCATCTCTCTCTATGTGTGCTCTTCCCTGACTTCTCCCCAGCACCCAAGCACATCATTATACGTTCTTTTGTCCTTCAAAGAGTTCAATACCGCTCATTGTTCACTTTCTGGCTCCCTTACACACTGAAGGGACAATTCGGGAAGAGAACAGGGAAGATTTTTGCCTGATTTTGGTTTGGGGAATCTTTTGTTTGCTATGGGATTTGTGGTTCTGTTCTGTTCTTTTTTTTTTGTTTGTTTGTTTACTGGCATCTTCTGCCAGTTGGATGTATTGCAAAAGAGACATTTGGTTAAAAAAAAAAAAAAAAGAACGTAAGAACAGCATATAAGCAGTAAGTAGGAATTTACTAGAATGTTGTTGATTTTCTTCTATGTATATTGGTATGTGATTAGTGAGGTTAGTTTTGATCTGTCTAGACTTTACCATGCAGGTAGAAACAAAAAAAAAAAAGCAAACAAAGGGAAGGGGAAGAAGGGAAGGAAAAGAGAAAGGGGGAAGAATAGGGAAGAATGTCTGGATGGGAGAAGAACAAAGAGAAGAGAAGAGAAATGGATACAAGAAAAAACTGAAGGGCTGAAATAGCCCCCACTGGACTTCTGTAAGAAAGTGTCCTCTGGAGGCTGAAGAGACGGCTCAGAAACTAAGTCCGAGTTTGCAGAGAACAGAAGTCTGGCTCCCAGCACTAGTCTCCGGAAGCTCACAATTATCTGTAGTTCTAGTACCACTGGATCCAGCACCTTCTTCTGGATACATGCTGACACACATCCACACGATACACATACTACACATAAATGAATCTTAAAGACTTTTGCGTGCATGCTGAAGAGAAGAGAAAGTGTCTATTAAAGAGTGTAGGCTTAGAAGTACAAAGAGGTCATCGCTGGATCGCACACGACCTCATGGAGGTTTTTTGCTTCTCCACAGCAAGGCTCCCCAACCTTACCCACAGCACAGACTGGACAGATGGCTGCTCTGTGCCCTTTCACATTTCCTGGTCTTCATCCATGTTTCTCAGAAAACTTATGAAAAATAGAAATTTTCCAAAATGCAACTAGCTGGAGACTTATTTTCTAAAGTAAACAGAAAGAGATCTATCAAGAGCAGAGACATTAGCTAAGTTGCAGAGAATTCTAGGATTAACAAGAAACCCTGTTCCTGGTCCCAAATCCTTCACCCTTCAGTGAGCTTCATATATCTGCAAATGGCCCTATTTTTAGAATTGAAGCTTTTTTATTTGGACATTCTTCAATCAGGTTGAAGGGAATCTTTAAAGGCCCATGGCAAGGCCTCTACTCCCTGCCCTGCTGATGTCCTGCCCAAACCATGGTGAACGTCACGTGGGGCCCCACTTTTTTAAAGGTGCAGATTCCTGGAAATCACTCCAGACCCACTGAGTTGCAGGAGCCTTGGGATACTCTCTTTCTTTAGGTTTCCAAGAGGAGGCTCACAGCAGCAGCCCAGCAGTGGGCTCACCAAATACATACAGAAGAAGTATAAACAACCTGTGTTGGTACTGTTTAAACAATGCAAACTATTTTTGAGAGTAGGATCTCTATTTTTACAAACCAGTGATAATTTGACTTTTTTAAAGTGCTAGTGACTAAAGCCAGGGCCTCATGAAGGATAAGTACGTATTCTGCAATAACATTGATTTTTACTCCCAGCTGAGTCACTCATTAAGTAATTCTTAGTCTTTTTTTAAAAGATGTATGTATTTTCAATTATGAATTTTCATGTGTGTATGAGTGCAACACCCACAGAGGCCAGAAGAGGATGTTGGATCCCCTAGAATTGGGGTTGCAGGCTGCTGACAGCCTCCCCATGTGAGCACATGGAACTGAACTTGGGTTCCCTGGATGAGCAGTATGCATTCTTACACACCGAACCATCTCTCCAAGTTATTCGTAGATATTCCTGTTAAATGAAGGAAATCAAACTTCTTTTCCCCTAGTGAGATACACTGCACATTTCCATTGTTTTCTAGTACATACGAATTGCATACATACAGGTGTGAGCACATGTGTCTAGAAACTAAGGGAAATTCACAAATAATAGAATAGAAGAAAATCCAAGGCATACTTGAGGTGATCTCAGACAAACAAATATCAACTCAACCACAGAAGTAGTGCCAAATTAAAAATTACAATTTAACCTTTCTTTAATATATGGCCAATGAATGCAATGCTGTCTGGCACTGAGAGACTCCCTACGTCATTCTGATGTTCCTACCCAGATCTCAAGCAACTGGGGAAAAAAAACTCATTTAAAAATAAAATCTAGAATTTAGAAAGTGTCCAAATGATGAGGTGCTGGTGGCTTTTATGAAACTATTATGAGACTTTTATAAAAGCTCTTTGGATAAAAAGAAACACTCTAGCTATGGTGCTTGGAGTGCCATTACCCTAAAACCTCACCATTTTCCCTTTCCCACCACGATTTCCTTACTGCTGATGACATCTCATCCCTCAATTGTACTCAAGGTCGTCTGGTATCATCTCCTCTAGATAGATCAGAGTGGGACTGATTCTGACCCTGAATTGTGGACATATGCTGTAATCAAGTATTCATGTTCTCTTCCCACTGCGAGTCATTTCTGTCAGATGGGTAGCAAGGCCCCTTCTCATGCCGTTTGTCTTCAGAAGCCTCTTTCATTTTTAGCCGAACAGACCCTAACCAAACCACCCACCCTGACCCGACCACAATCTCTTTCTCATATCCTGTCCAAATGCTCCCTTGTGCCACATGCTGTTGGCTGAACTCATCTGACGCCTCACACACTTCTTCCTCTTGCCCTTCTCATTGTAAAGTTCCAAAGCAACCTCACCTTGATGAACAACAATTCTATTTCAGAATGCTAAAAAAACAATGACCACAAACTGAATTTGTTTCAACCTCCCTCTCCAGCACTTTGGGACATCCCAAAGTTACAAAATAACAGGAGTTCAAAGGTCCTTTTAGACTAGATGAAGTAGGTTAACAAATTAAATATTCTTTAAAATTCAAAGTAATAAATTCATGAATCATTAAAATTTAGATAAGTTTCCTCTGATTTTTTTAATACAATGAATAAGAAAACCTGGGTGTGGTAATTTGAATGAGAATGACCCAAAAAAACAAGTATGCTTGAATTTTTGATCTCTAGTTGATGGGACTATTTGGGAAGGATTAGGAGGTATGGCCTTGTTGGAGAAGATGTGTGCCATTAGGGACTTTGAGATTTCAAATGCCCATAACAGGCCACATGATTCTCTGTCTGCCGCATGGTTGTATCTCAAGATGTAACTCCTCAAGTGGTGCCTCAGTATGTCTACTGCCATGCTCCTCATGGTGGTGGCCATGGCCTTTAGCCCTCTGGAAGAGTGAGTCTCAACAAACTCTTCTGTAAGCTGCCTTGGCCTTCGTATTTCTTCACATCAATACAAAAGTAACTAAGACACTGGCTTTAACCACCACCGAACGAGGACCCTGTGAGACCTACTATAGCATCAACCTACACTATGTACCCAGTATTTCATTGTTGATCCCAAACCAGTTCCAAATCCTGGTTTTTACTAATGGCATCAACGTTAGCTCAGACACTTATTATCATTATCAGACACTTATTAAGTCTGACTCATTTGAGCCTATCACAAGACCTATTTAAAAAGCAGGTTCTTAAAAAGGCCATCTAGACAGACGTGCACAGCCAGGGACCCTAGGACACAGAAACATCCTAAAGCTCACTTTCTGAATCATCTTGTTAATGTGCTCCAAAGACCCTGTAACAGTAAATCTAACCCCTCATGTAAGATCTCAGGAATTTACAAGTAGAGTGGCCAGAGTCAGTAGAATATCATAACAGGTACTTATGTTGGAATAAAGGATGAATTGCCCGAAACAGCACCACGGCTTTAGACTCTGAGAGCAATTCTCCTATGGACCTTTGTGCTCAAACCTTACAAATATTCCCAGGCCAGTTCTTTGGGAACGCCTCCCTTTCGTTCAGAGGAGGGTCATTTTGAAAGTTCCAGCCGAAGTGTAGGTGCCCTTTGTGAGTTACAGGTCTGAGAAAAATGAACATGTTTTGGAGTGCTGCTTTGTTTTGTTTTTAAAAAGTCAAGACCTTTTCCCCCCAGCTCCCCCATAAGTCACAAATAGCTTTTCTTTCAAAGTTCAACCTTGTCAGGCCGTTAATCCTCCATGAGGAAAAACACACCATGATAGGTTTAGAAAGGTTTAGCTTTCAAATAAGGAAGTTATTAACTTTTACATTCCTATTTGACTGTTCTTCTGTGGTTTGGGAACTCTCCCGGGAATTACACACCTGGCCGGAGCTCACTCTGAGACAAGACAGCCATTTCCTGAGTGAGCTTTCCCTGGCAGCAATGTACATTCCCCAGAGAAAAGATGTCCTGGTCATGAGAAGTCACCACAGACAGTAGAGCAGGACAGGAAGGGCAGTCACCTTCAGGATAGCAGTTGGGAGCTGATCAGATGCCTGGGACTGGATCCAGCCTGGAAGTTGTCAGAATCTTGTGGAAGATTGCTAAGAAACGCTATTCCTTAGTAACAGATTTTCCCCTAAGTTCTTGTCTTCATACCCATGATCTGTATACCCTCCAGGCTCATCAGAAGGTTCTCTTTTACATATAGAGCGATTAATACAGAGACCCACAGCTGGCTAACATGTGGAAAACAAGACAACTGTGGAGTGCCCAGCTCCAAGTAGGACATGTAAATGTCATCTCAGTCTCCCCAGGCTCAGGAGCAGGGCTGAAGAGGAGGCAAAGATATTGTGAAATGTGCAGCGGACATCTGCAGCAAAACCCTGTCTGCCAGCCGTGACAAACCATTACACATGGGGACTCATGGCAGCCATGACGTCATGCACAAGACCTACCATACCTCAAACCAACCAAAATACAAGAGTGCAAAGGGAAGGGGCTCGTGAAGGCCCACCCCTAGATGAGGAACTA
Organism: Chionomys nivalis; assembly: GCF_950005125.1. NCBI lineage: Eukaryota > Metazoa > Chordata > Mammalia > Rodentia > Cricetidae > Chionomys > Chionomys nivalis. The sequence continues at coordinate 33,792,047 of NC_080089.1, forward strand.
TTAATAACTGATGGCTGCTAGGGGAGGAAGAAGTTATTTTTCTCTAGGACTGAGACCTCTGATGCCTATGGTCATACCTATGCTGCTGCATATGGCCATATACCCATGCATGCATAGGGAGCACTAAGTAGGCTCAATAGATTTCTTTTTTTTTTTAGAGTACAGGAAATTGTGAGGAAAACGTGGGCAGAACTGTAGTGAAAGCAGAGGAGCAGGACTTGGATTTACCCAAAGCACATTATATGCATATATGAAATTATCAACCCATAAAAGAAATAAAACAATTCCATCAGTGAGTATATATATATATATATATATATATATATATATATATATAGTGACCACCCTCAGTACTGGAAAGTGTCACACAGCCCTTTCAGAATGATATCCTAAAGAGAACTTGGCTACAGAACATAACTGTGATCTCAAATATTCCTTGAGCACGTATCTCATATCTCTTGGTCACTTTCCATCAGTTAACAAAATGTTACCAGCAGGTTTTTCAAGGTTGCTTTGAGAAGAGCATAAAAAAGAAAAAACAATTTCAAGTTAGAAGATCTGATGTGAAATCATCAACACTCCTGACTGGTTCTTACCCTGAAGTGAAGCTGAGTAGAAGGGTCATTTCCTGGATTAGCTTGTCCCTACGCCGAGAATAGAGCCTAGGTACCTGCCTGTCAATCACTTGTTGGAGCAAGAACATGAAAGAGCAGGCACTCCACCTGCACTGAGAGGCCATAGTCTTTTGCTAGCCCAGTTCTCATGTTTGGAACTTCATCATTTGGGATCACAATAAGAAATACAGAGACCTGACCCTGCCTGGTCTTCACCAAGCAATCTGCTGTTTCTGGGGAGAGGCACTGGGCCGACTTTCCATAACCTACTTACACATAAGACAACCCAATGCCTGTAGGGACCCTGTGACCTATGTGAAGAACGACTCTGAAATACCATGCTCTGACCTCTCCGGGTTTTCCTTCCAAGTCATTTACAGTGATGCCCATCCAGGAGGAAGATCTCCACTTCAGGGCATTCCAACTACTGCATGAGGAATGTTCCCGCATACTGCCAGGGATGTTCAGAGCATGTTCTCTGCCTGTATTCATTTGTGCAGCGCCCCCTGCTAAAGCTCCATGATCTTTGCGAAGGTCATGGAAATGTTACAGAAAATGATCACATGCAGCCAGAGGGTCCAATTACGCAAGTCCCCCTCCATGGAAACCTTCTGGCAGCTTCCCTGTACTTTGTTTATTTCGCTTCTGCCACCAGAGTTTCCTTCCAGTCAGAGTCCTGCAGCCTTAACATGCACTCCGCCGGTCTTTATTCATATTTGTAGAATTGCTTTAATATTAAAAGAGGAGAGATAGAGAGATTGACATCAAGATTGTAGGCTCATAAAACATTCAAGGGAACTAGGAGATTGTCTGGTTCACCCTTCATATTACTTTATTTTAAAAATTTTATTTGATTGCTTTTATGCTAAAAGGTGTAAGTTCAGTCTGGCCATATTAAAGCACCTCAGAAAATGAAGAAAATAAAAAGGGAAAAAAATCTCTCATTGTCTTAATGTCCTATTGTGGCTGACATCATCAATTACCCTATTCATATTTTACTGGCCTGCAATTATAATAAACACAGAAGGTTGTTTCCTTTTGTTTTTAAAGTTAAAAGGACAGATGAAGTCACAGAAGCCCTAAACCGAAAATCTTTGCAATATCCACCATTCCAGGGATTTATTTATTCTAAAGCTGACTGAGAACATGTTTCATTTTCTTCTCTTTCTCTCTGGAGGTGTCCCGCAGTGTGCTAGTTCAGAGCCAGATTCTAGCAGAAGACTACCGGGCTTGATTCCTATCCATCATGAAATTGTTAGCCCTGCTCCTTCGACTTGGCTCGGCCTGCTCCTCATCTGTAAACCATGTAAAGAGTCACGTCAAGACACAGGTTGAGTTTGTCATTGGTCCCCATGCTTTCTGGCTTGCAGATCCCATCATTACAAACTTAGAGGTTATGGGAGGAAGCAGGAGAATGAGGTCAGGGTAGGCATTCTCTAGGTTCTCTCCTGGACAACTAAGCTAGAGATTGTTGTGTCCTTGGAGCAAAGATGTCTCCTGCTTTGCAGGTAGCCTGCTCTAAGGAATGCTTTCCAGCAGACAGCACAGCTGCTTCTTCCCTGCCCCTTCCTTCTCTCTATGAAGGTTTGGTTAAGACACTATTAAGTTGCAGCCCGAGAGACCAGCCTTCTGGTTCCCTCACTACCCACACACTGAAAAGAATCTCTTTGTGAACAAGACCTTGTGAAAGGTTGAGTATAACGTCTATTTCCTGGTGGGACCCTGACTGACCAATACCACATGCCTTATCTTCTTTTCATTGAAGGGAAATTAGGAATTTTGAAAGTCTCACTATGAGCGTTATCTCTTGAATGCTTCCAGGTTTGGAGAATAAATCTCCTTGCAGAATGAAGAGTGGGCTGACTGGGCATAGGACATCTAGCAGGCACCTGGAGCTCACTCTCCCAGAGATGGGATAGGGGCTACTTGGGGTATATTATTTGTAGCTTCCTAAGCCTCGTAAATCTCAGTTTATGTTTTGCAAATGGCGACGCCGAGACTTGAACAATCTCCTGAATTTGGCAGAGCAGACTTCCCCACCCCAGCTGGGCTTTCAACTACCCCCCCCCCCCCCGTGGTTCCCAGATGGGTCCCGGCCAGTATCAGCATCAGTTGGAAAGTAATTCGAAATGCAGATTCCCAGACCAGACCCAAACCCACTGGAACAGAAGAAACTTTAGCTAACCTTCATTTGAGGAGTCCTGCTGCTGAGCTGGGCACCACGTAAACTTGGGGAACCCTACTTTACACAAAGATACCAATCCATAGCCGATGATCCCTCACCTGGTCTTCAGGTCACTTTGAGAGTCTGGAATTATACTCAGGACAACACATTTTGATAAATATAGTATTTCTAAAAAACACAACTTAGTGTTTAGCAAATATGTTCATACCCCTCACTGATTCAAGGTACTGTGTCCCATAGGGAAATAAGCAGAGTCCTTCTGAACTGTATGAATCCTGTCTTTTTGGAAGTTAACTATCTAGTAGCTAAAAGCCCCAGTTTCTTTGTTCATAAAGTGAGGTTAATAATATTATGTGTCCACTGAGATTACTAGGGGATTAAAGAAGAACCCCACAGGTACATAGTATTTACACATATGAGTTGCTTAATAAATGCCAGCTACTATGTTTATAAAACCTTAAGAGGAAGGGATAAGGATGCCTATTGATCATCCATGGACTTGTCTTCGGCTCCTTAGCTCTCCTCAAGTCATGTTGGCATAGGAACACTAAGTCCACTCTGCACAGGGAAAAGCTCTTCTGCTGCTCAAAACTCTGCAGAGTCCCCAGCGTTGGACTTTGTATTTGGGGCAGACAGATGTGAATGTACTGAAAAACTAATAATTCTTGAAGCCTTAGTGCCTCTCTCTGGTAAAAACCGATTCTTAGGCTCTTTAGCTGATTTTTATTATTAAGATTTATTTATTTATTATGTATGCAATATTCTCAGTACTCTGCCTGTAGGCCAGAAGAGGGCACAGATCTCATTACAGATGGTTGTGAGCCACCATGTGGTTGCTGGGAATTGAACTCAGGACCTTTGGAAAGAGCAGGCAGTGCTCTTAACCACTGAGCCATCTCTCCAGCCCCTGATTATTTTTTTTTTTTTTTTTTTTAGTGATTTTTGCATCCATTGTTTGGCAAGGGGATCTTCTAACTTTTATGCATTTCAGATACCATAAACTTGCACCTACTGGGACCAATGTAAGGATTTTAGACTACTCTGGGGGTGTATAATTTAACTGTGTTTAAGTTACAATCCCAGGTTATAGGACAGGTCTAATCTATCAGGCTGATATAACAAAATGACATAGGCTATGCTGCTTATAGAAAACAGAAATCCATCCCTCAGGCTAGGGCCGTGGCTCTGTGCTGAAGCACTTGCTTAGCGTGCTCAAAGCCCTGTGTTCAATCTCCAGCTTTTGAGATAGAGGGGCTGAAAGGAATTCTTCCTTCTCCGTCTGGAGGCCAGAAGCCCAACATCAAAATCCTGGTAGGTTCTGTGTCTGGTCAGTCCCTGAAGGTACCTACTCAGCGTCCTCACACACTGGAAGAAAAACAGAGACTGCACCCCCTCCCACCTCTATTATCCAATTGGGACTTAAGTTTTTATATTCAAACTTAGAGGGACATAAATAGGCAACTCCTTGCCAGAGCTGTGTCTGCACAACGTGTGTCTAATGTTTAACCCTTCCCCACTATCTTACCAAGTGGTCATGAAAAGGAGGAGAAGTGGAACATTTACCTAGAATGTTTAAAGGTGGAAAGTGCCTTTACCAACAGAATAAATGCCTGTAGCCCCGTGGGAAACTGGCTTCAAGTACACAAAAAAGAACAGTGAAGAATTGGGACAGGGTCCAGCTGCGTACCAGTTCTCACAACCAGTACAGGCAGGAAGTTTAATGTGGCGGGTGAAAATGTGGGTTTGGGAGGACTGGAGAGTTGGCCAATTAATAGGTTAATAATTCTTTAAAAGACCCAAGTTCAAGTCCCAGCGCCCACACAGGGCAGCTTGTAATCACCTACAACTTCCACCTCCAGAGGATCCAGTGCCCTCTTTTGTCCCCTACAAGCAGTACATGTGTGTCTATACACAGAGAGAAATAAAGTATTTTTTAAAGTTCTGTGGGTTTGGGAGATGGAACGTTTTCCACCTCTAATTCTATGACCTCTGCCTCCCTACTAAAGCCACAGTGTAGCACAGGCTTGTCGTGTAACGTGGTGGCACAGCATCTGCCGATTGTATTCATGGCTCTGGGTTCATCTCCAGCACAGACACAAAACAGTAAGTAAATATGAATACCAAATCCCATCTTGTTGGGTTTTGAAATGACAAAGTGAAATAACATTTACACCACACTGCTCCAACTTCACACCATCACTGCTTGCTCTGGAAACAGTAGTCACTGATGTCAGTCGCTGGACCAGAAAAATACCAGGTCATCCCCGTGGTGTAGGTTTTGTTTTGGTCAATCTTTTCATGTTACTCCTTTGCCTTAACCCTTCTCTTGACTGTTTTCAATATACCACTGATAACTATTATGACTTCACAGTTGTCTAAATGTAGAAAACATGCCCTAGAACAAAGGACAGGAATTTAAAATTACTTCAGGTTTACCTCAAATAAATCTCACAATTGGAATTAAGAAATCTAGTCTTAGGGAGCCCCAATAATTCAAAATGGCCGTCAGAATTATCCCATACTATATTTACTGGTGCTTACTATGTATAGGCATGTGCTTCAAACACGGGGGAAGTCAAACATGAGAGATTCCCTATTCTCAAGGAGCTTGCAGATTTCCGCAGTTGAGTTCTGGCTATGAAATACTAGTCAGTAGGTGTTAGAGAGAAGAAGTACTGTGCGGGCCAATACGTTTCGGCAATGTGAGGTTTCGTGCACAGGTTTCCTGACCACACATTTATGCTGTGCAGAGTGCTCAGAGAGAAGGAAAAATATCTGCACTGCCGTCATAGGTTATGGAATAAATAGCATGTTTCCTCATGGGCCTGATGATTCTAAGATCTGAAGAAGTCTTCATATAAATCAGAAACTGTTCTTGATGTGTAAGAATAGAGAAAGGAAAAGAAAAGGAAAAGGAAAGAAAGAGGGCACAGATTTCGGTGGGAATGGAAGGGAGGATAGGATCTGGGAGGATTTGGGGGTGAAAATGAACAAAACTCATTGTATGAGATTCTCAAAAAACTGAAAAAAAAAAAAGACATTCTGGGAATCGCTGGAGCAGAGAGCCTCACCAGACACACCAGGGAGGGAATCTCAGATCGAGCTACATCCAGCATGTCGTAGACACTAGCAACAGATGCTAAGTTTCCTAGTTAGGAAGCATCTAGAAAGGGGTTAGAGGAGGTATACTTAGACTGACCAAATAATGTGTGATTACTGATACACAGACAAGAAAATCCCATGAGACAGGTATAGAACAACCAGGAGAGGAACAAAGTCAAGAGTGTGGAACAGTGGGCTGGGTCCAGTGGACAGGGAGAGAGGAGAATAGGAGAAAGAGCATGGGAAACAGCATGGGGTAGCAACAAGCCAGACTAAGAGGCACTGGAGATGCCCGGAGACCAATATGTCCTTTAGCAGGAAGCTTTACAGAAACACGAGGACTGGATTAGAGCTTGGAAATTTAGGAAATGGGAGAGCAAGCAAAGGCATCTTATTCATCTCAGCAAGAAGCTATCTGTCCTGAATGGAGGACATAGCCACTAGAAAGCTGAGGCTGGAATATTTTGCAGTGAAACATTTTAGTGACAAAGTGGCAGTAGCTTGACAGTTTCTGCATCTTTCACCACACTGAGTGACATCTTTTAATGGTTGTAAGTGGTCACATTGTGCATGAAGAGACTGAACCTGGCTTAAGTTATTCTCTGCCAGTCTGCCATGGATAAAAAGAAGACGATGGAATCCCTAATCGACCAGGATGTAAATTGCCACAGTGAAAGATTTCACAAGACGAGCCTGTGAGACACTGTCAGGCCAGATGGCAGATTCCAGTAAGGGCCAAAGAAATTCCTGAGTGGAACTAACCAGGAGGTAGACCAGAAATTCAGCATGCCGATACCTCGACACTCGGCTGTCAGGGGCTTCCCCGAAACACTACTCACTCCGAATTCAAGGTTTTGCCATCCAAAACTCAAACTTAAAACTGACCCCTCCCTCCCCACTCCACAGTGTAGGCTCTGATGTCTTGTGGACTAATTGGACAAAGTCAAGCATGCACTGTTTGGTGGCTAATTGTTCAGAGGGGAATCCAACTCTATGGAGTCTCCTGACCTGGATTCGGCCTCACCGTGGCTCGCTTGCTGCTGTTCCTGGGAGCGAGCCTGAACCGAGAGAGGCTACCCAGCATCAGTCACAAGCAGACCTTTCTACCCCATATGGTGAGCTGAAGATGTTTGCTCCTCAATTGTTGAATATTGCAAAGTAGAAGGGAAAAGCACTTCCCTCACACAACTTCACCACAGGCCTTGTGAAGGAAGATGATAGTTGCCACATCCAGTTCATTCTTTGTGAGTGGATTGCTAATCCCTGAGTTTAAGGGGTCATGCATTTATTTAAGTCACCTTCTGAGGCCATCTTCTCTCTTGAGACACTTCTTTCCTAAGGATAACTGGACAGCCATGCACCCATACCCATTACCAAGAATGCTCTTCTCTCCCTCCCTCCCTCCCTCCCTCCCTCCCTCCCTCCCTCCCTCCCTCCCTTCCTTTCCTCCTCCTATCTACCTTCTCTAATCTATCATTTATCTGTCTATTTATTCTCAATATATTATTTTCAAGGCCCTAATGCCCTAATGCAAAACAACATGAATGAAAGACAAAAGTAGAAATGGGTGTATTTAAACTTTTGTACCTAAATAAGAGAAATCACAGAAGAAGTAACCCTTGGGTTGTGCTTGAAGACGATGAGGAAGGATTTCATAGGCAAACTTGAAAGAGGAGAAAAATAGTGTAAGAAAGCGATTGTCAAGAAATTAAAAGTCCTATTTTAGATCCAGCCTGGCAAATCAGATTGAAGGCACCAAATGAGTAATTATATGCCATTTATGCCTGAATTATGTGAACAGATAAATAAGCGGATCTTGGATTATTTGCATGACTGATAAAACAGCAATAACCCTATTTATATTTTATGGGAAATTTGCACCATCTAAAAAGGCTTCAAAGAATTAACTTGCTTGTGGAACAATGTGCAAAATCAAATTAGAATTTAAAACACACCCACATACAGAAACTCTAATTGTCCTATGAAAGGGAAAAATTGATGCATCAGTGATCGCTCCTCATCAGACAAGTCCACTCTGCTGTCTGGCTCCCCAGCTGGCAGACATAGTAATCTTTGCACATCTAGACTTGGCAAAAATGAACTCTGGCTCATTTTAAATCTCTAAGTTTGTTTGGGGAGCATAGATGCACACCCATTTGGATGTAATGAGATACGTTCTGAATGATGAATGTCAGTTGATTAATATATGCAGAACTTCCATTTAATAACTTTAACAAAAAATTATCTGGCTATTGTTAAAGCTTAATAAATGTTTTTAAACAATAAAATATCCTGTATTTATGACTAGCTATTAGCTGTCTTACATGTTGTTATCTGCTGACATAACTCTTTAGATTTAATATGGAATCTATCATTGTTGATTTTCACAGTTGTTGCTTAGGCATATTTCTGTGTTTTCTTCCTTTAGAGTCTCAAAGTCCTTTGCTAATATTAACAATGAGTTGTCTCTTTCAGAAGCTCAAATAATCTCCACCCAAACACAACTGCACCACTGGGCTTCTTCAAGGAATACCTAACCAAGTGCAGAATCTACTTCCTGGAGTCTGCCCTGGTGTCTGTGTTTTCTCCTCCCCAAGCCCCAAAGCCCCACCCCTGGCAAAATTTAACTTATTTCCATTTCAATCATGCTCCTGAAAGTAGTGATGCCTTGTGTGAGTCCTGGGGAAGCGGGGACTTCCTGCGTGGCTCTCATCCTCAGTGTGAGATTGTCTTCAGCCCTTCCATACGTGGAAGGAGATTGCTCATTTTTTATGGAAGAATCTGAGGTATCACAGCACAGTATGACAGTACTTGTGTCCCTTGGTGCTAGCTCCCACCCACTTATTGGAGCAACACACACACACACACACACACACACACTTGAACCCACAGAAGAAATCTTGGCTCCTTTAAGAACCTCCAGTGAAAATTCAATGATTGTCTCTGTGGAAAGTACGAGTTCCCCCTAGTGCGGCGTGATAAATCATGGATAATAATAGCTCTTTCCAAAATAATCTTGAGGCAGAAGTGAAATCCAACCGAGAAGGTTGTTCTGAGTCAAACCGAGGACCTGGATCTGTCTCTTACCCTGCCCTGGAATTGCAAGTGCTGAGTCGTTCCTTTATCACTGCTGTTGACAGAATGCATTCTTCTTACTATTCAACTGTTAGCCCCTGAATGGCTGTATTCCTATCTCTTTATTTCTCACTATGCATTCAGTCAACAGACCAACCTTCACTGTCCATAGTGAACTCTTAGTCTGCTGCCCAGATTACAGTTCCAAGCCTTGCCACTGTCACCACCAAAAGTCAGAGCCATGTTTGAGAGAGATGCCTCAAAACAGTATCTTAGTATGACTGGAGCAGATGCAAGTTTTCTAAATCGCCCTCATTTTCTCTCCAAGGTTGCTGGAATTACTAGAGATGAGATTTTTTTTTCCCAGACATAATCCTCATAGTATTTGTTTGTCATTTTCACAGTATAAAAACAAATTGAACTTTTTATGTCTAGACACAAGGACCCTCAAAACAACCACTGTTCTAACCACAGCTCATCATCTTGTACTGTCTGGGACTGTGATTTAATTGCCGGAGATGTTGAAATCTTTCCAGGAAAGTGTATCAATGGCATAACATATTATCCTAGTAATATTTCTGATTCTTAGTAAAGTCCATAACACTCTCTGGAGGGCCTGTTTCCCACCCTTGGGTTACTTAGATCTTACACGTTTCTGCCTACAGAATTCTGCCCGTTCTCTTGAGAACAGCTTCCTGTAATGGAACAAGTCGTGCCCCAGCATGAAGCTTGCGAGTCATTAAACTAAGTTTCTCAGACCCCAAGTCATCATCTTACCCACAAGCCTGTGCTTTGCTTCCTATTGATTTATGGTGCAAACCAAAATCATAATTCTATTTTAAAAGATCATAAGGCAGATCATTTCATTTCCTCCTTTAGAGTATAATTACTCCTAATTCCACAATTATTTTGCAAAGTGACAGCACAGTGATTAAGATCGCTCCCTTTTAGCGAATTTTCTTATCACCAAACCCTATAAAAAATTTAACTTCCTCCAAAAATTATGACGTTGTCGGGTAATTTTCATTGGACAATCTGGGGGACTTGAAAATTCTTTGTGACTAGTTCTCTCATACTCTAGCATGTATATAATTATAATTAATTGCTTCTCTGCATATTTCCCTTTTCTGTGGGAGAAAAGAAATAGTTTTGGGAAAAATAAGAACAGTGAGAAAAGAAGGGAAGGGCCCTTTTCTTTGTTAATTACACAGAGCTCGCGCCTGTCTAGGGTACAGTCAGCATTTAAATCAGTCATCTTTTCAAAGCCTGGCTCCGAACAGCTGGAATGTGCAATGAGACGTAGGCCAAGGTACAAAGCCATGGCATGGCATGGTTTCAAGACCAGCAATCCAACGCACACATACACACACTATGACGATCTGAGTTTTCCCGGCAAGAGTTGGTAAACAGAAGCTCTTGACCTTCTCTAAGCCTCAAGTCAAGTCTGAAACCTCCAAAATCAGAAAAACAAGTAGTCCCGCCAGCGAGTCGGGGTATCTGCCAGGGACTCCATCATTGTACACACTTAGCAGTGGGAAAAATCAAGCTGCAGGGCTCAGGAGCTTCGTTTTGCTCTGAGTCCATGATTGAAGATGAGAGGAGACGTTCAGAGAACACGGCTGTGTCCAGTGAGCACATGGCTGTCAGAAGAACAGATTGGCCTGGTCATTAGGCTTCTTCTAGGCATCACAACCAAATGAGTTCCTGTTATGAGACAATTGTTTCAGTTTAAAAAGAGACCCATACTTGCTTAGACAATCACAAAGGAAGGCTTCTAAAAAAGCAGTCTGCATTTGATGGAGACGAGCAGGACGAATAATTCCTCATACTTGGGTTTCTTAATTATCTGAGATTCAACACACTCTGCTTGACCTCTCCTTCATTATTTCTAACCCTTGCTTCCTGACTTTGGACAATGGAAGTTGACGCTAAAAGCCGGATGGAAGGCAAAGAACACAGCCACAAACTATTTCTGAGGGGAAGTGCCAGTGATGTTCTACAAATTCCAGCAAGTCATTGCTGTGGGAATCACTGTCCACTTCTCAATGTGGGAGAGAGAAACTTAAAATCATCTCATGGACATTGAACACCAACTATCAAAGGGTGTCCAAGCAAAACTTAAGTGAACCCAAGGACAATGTGCTGAAAGAATCGTTCACGGACGACCATTTCACTGGCAAGAAGGGACACAGTTCTTACTATGTGCCTCAAATTCTTTTCCATGATATACCAGGGGAACTGAGAGATATAGCTATTTTTCTTGAGTATTAAAGACTTTTAGGTCAAGATAAAAAACACTATACAAACATATGTAAAGGAATAAGGGAAGAAAAGAGGGCCACACACCACTGTCCTCATCAGAGTTGGGGGACGGACGATAATTGCTGTTGAGCTCTTTGTGCTCCTGGCCCCAAACCAGCCCTGGTAGGAGACAACTGAGATTCTCTTTTCAATGTCACAAATAAACCGCTGGAAGTGCGCGGCAGCTGTCTGGGACTCTGTGGTGACTTCTATTCCAGCACGAAGACTTCCTGGATGCTTTTTCTAAAACACGTTCTTAAGATTTGATCTCCCTCAGAGTCCACAAGCCCAAACTTTACAAGGACAAACATATGTCCTGGGAATGACTGGTGACCCATTAGAGAGGCAAGTTGCACCCACGATGTTCGGGAGTGGGCAGACAGTGGCCTGCGGTAGCGAGGGCACCCATCTTCTCCAGAAATTGATGGCCGCAGTTCTTCCATTAATGAGCCCCAGGATCAAACCGAGAAGCAAAGGTGGAGCGTGCGATTCCAGCTGCCCTCAGCCTCTCACCTCAAGGTTTCGGAGAAGAGGCCCCAATGGCCCAGCTGGGCGGGGAGAGGCGTTCCCCCCTGTCTCTCTGTCAAAAAATAAAATAATAATAATAATGGTGGTGATAGAAAGCCCATTATGGCCGAAGGGTGAAAACAACATTTCCATTCTAAAGCCCATATGCGGCATCAAGACATCTTCCCATAGAAAATGATGAACCGCACATTGGAAAGTGCAAAGTCTATTTAATCAAAGCCTTTAAGAAGATCAAACCTAATCATAAGATGTTAAAAAAATATATAAAAGCAGATAAGAAGAGCTTTTGGCTGCATGACCAGAATCTAAAACTCAGGAAAATGCCTTTTAGATTCTTCCACAGCAAAAGAAATGTATCATTTTTTTTCTTCCTCAGCAATTCAATTTATTCACCATAGTGGGTCCGAGATAGAATTTAAACAGCATGGCCAGTCGAAGAGTCTGGAAAACCAGTGTGTCCTGGCCATTACTACATTCTTCAGATAGTTTGTTGTTGACCATACCCGCTTTTTTATTTTGATTTATTTTGTTTCGATGTTTAAAAGAGAGGGAGGAAAGAGAGAGTCCACAGTCTGTGAGTATATGTCGTTAAGAGTGAAGTCTAAGGAAGATACAGGACCATGGGCCCCTCCACGAACTGTAGGTTTGGAATCTCTATTGTATTTTTTCTCTTTTTAAAGCATGTACTTATTTATTTATTTATTTATTTATTTATTTATTTATTTATTTATTTGTGTGTGCTTGTATACATGTGTGCATGCACATATGCAGGCATTCCAGAAGCACAGACAAGGAGGTCAGAGGTCAGACTTCAGGAGTCCATTCTTTCCTTTCCCTTTCTAGATCTGGGGAACACAACTCAAACCACCAACCTTGGTGGCAAACTCCTTTACTCTCTTAGCCATCCTACCAGCTGGTTGCTCTGTGGTTTTGAACGAGCAAGAATAAGCCTCATGGGTTCACTGCTTAAACAGTGGGCACAAAGGGAACCCATAAGCAAGACAGGGCAGAAACAACAAACTAAGGAGTTTTTTTTGTTTTGTTTTGTTTTTTTTTTTTTTTTTTGCTAGCATTCATATGTCAGACTCATCAAATCCTCTATATAATTTGTGTGAACTGAAGGAAAGATAAAATTGGGGCATACTAGTACCATTTACTACAACCAAACACTTCTGCCCACCACACCTGTGCAAGGTCTTTTTAAAACATATGTAGTTCTCTCAACCCCTTATGGCAGGCATTACTTTAGCTCATTTTGTCTCATTTGTTTAGAAGTTCAAATAATTCAATCTGTGCCATGGAGTTAAGGCAAACATGACAAGGAAACAAAAGTTCCACTCTTTCCCTTTCTGAGGACATCCCTCTACAACCAGGAGAAATTTCTAGAAATTTTACAGAAAAAGCAATTGTGTTTTCATGTACCTGCTTGCATTTTATGTGGACATTTGGTAAGTATTTACATTCAAAGGCCCTTAGCAATCTGTCTATAGTGTCTCTTGGTATCTGCCATCCCTCATAAAATAGTAATAATTTAAAAGAAGCTGCCCTCCACAAACTTCAGTGACGGTCAAGTTTTCACACATTCTTACATCTAAAGAAAGGGCCAAGGACCAAGAAAGACTCCTCAGAGGATCTACAGTTTTCTCTTGGCATCTTCTGCATCTCTGCGCCCTTTTGTAATGTCTTCTTCTTCCAACATGTTGCCAGGGGACTGCTTCTCAGACTCCTTTGATAAAGGCAGCTGCTGTCGTTACCAAGAAATCCATGAGATAATTTTCTGGGCCTCTTATGCCCAACTAGGAATGGTTCTGTGCAGAGCGAGATGAATGAACAGCTGTAAAACACAACAGAGCATGTGTAAAGAGCATATTGTCCACATTCTTAGAATATACGTTAACAGAACCAATAGTCACATGCTATAATGTAAAGTTCTGGTAAGGAAAAGAGCAGAAAAAACAACAAACAAAAAGACAATCCTATGAATTTATTTGAAGAAACTTTCCTAACAAGAGCTAAAGAAGAGAGATGCCAAAATGAGCACTCATACAAAGGAAATTATTCCTCAAGTTACAGTGAATAGGGATATAGAACACAGATTTTGATGTATTTACAGCTTAACTGAGAAAAAAAATCAATAATCCATTATTAAACAAAAAAATATATTGACGCAAACAAGAGAAGACCTCTTATAAAATGTACCACCAAATTTCAAATGTCATGTAACCTTTCTACCTCTCTGGGGAAGGGACGGCCTTACAGTATGAGGCAAAGAACCTAGAACAAACACAGAGGTCAGGCAAGCCCAGCAGACATGCTGGGCATTACTCAGGAAGATGCAAGTGTACCAGCTCATTTGCTTATGCTTCTGTCTACCTCTTCGCTGCTCAAACCCACCACCTCCAAAGAAGGCAGTAAAAGCAGGTAGTGAGGAGCCTTTGGAGAAGAGGATGGATGCTAAAGGGTTCTGCGTTCTGTGATTAGCAGGGTTTGTCCTGATGCCTGAGCCCCTGGAGGCATGTGAATCTGAGGAACATGGGCTATTCTCTACAGTCTCTTGAGAAACACTCATTTTTACTAGAAGAAAGTCCATCTGAAAACTCACGGAACGTTAAAACTTTTCAGTTATTTTAGGGAAGTCAGAAGTCACCTTTAATCTCCCCTTATCATAGTACTTAGAGATTACAAACCCAAATCCCACAGGAAGCAATCAGCACACTGGAGACCAGGACAGAAACGAAACATTCTGGATTCTAGCATATTCAGATACAGTGATCACATTAGTGCTTCTTTCTACTGTCTTACCTTGGCCATGAGGTCGTGTTTGGGGAGAGAAGGCTCTTCAGGTGTTGTGAGTAGCCTTTATGTTTTCAACCTTTCCATACTCGTAGCTTAATTTAATCCCCATAGCAAGCCTTCACTGGTGGCAGCATTACTTGATTACTTTGCCAAATCAAGATGGTCAATAGAGGATTTGATTTAAGGGAAGATGGGTCTAATCTGATTCCCAAACTCTTCGCATGAAGTCATGCTCTCAAATCTGGAACATGGGTCTTCAGACATAATTGACGTAAAGAGAGCATGTAAGATACCTGGCAGAAGACACTTAGAAAGCAAACGCCTGGAAAGTCCAGATTTGATGTCGTGCACTCAACACAGATATATAATTCTAGCAATCTCCCAATGGCCTATTGGGTCACACTGGCACCTACTTAGCTCAGGGCCCATCTATTGTATTATTCTGGTTGTTTTCCATCAGGAAAAAACATCAGTGAAGCAGGATAGCTTGGTGCAGGCCTGCAGTCCCCTTGTTACCTCTCTTTCTTTTCCTTAATCCTTCTCTTTCCCACTGTTTTAGAGATTCAGTTCCAACAAGGTCTGCATCTGCGCCCTTTGCTGATATTTCACTTTCCTGGGTATTTACTTTGTTTCAGCTCACCTCTAACTTCGAATCTTGTTTTCATCCCTCTCATCATTGCCTCCTTTGCTCTCTCCATTGTCTTCCCCTTCTTGCTCTGATTTTCTGTCTTCTTTCCTTTCCTGAGATAGAACAAAAACAAAAGATTGAACACGGGAATAACCCCTTGCATTTCCCTAAGTGATTCATTATTGGATTGAACTTCACAAGATCTACAGTAACTAAGCATCCCATTTGTGTCAAATGTTCTTTTGATACATTGGCACTGCCTAAATAGGCATTGCAGAGTACCTTCACTCTCTTCTGCAGTTCATACATCTAGTGGTTGGGTTCTCAGATGAAGAAAGGAGAAGATACAGAAAATGGGTCTGCAGGAAGGGAAGACACACAGAGAACAACCCTTTACCCGTTTTTGAGTTTTTTCTGACCTTTGTGTTCTTAGGGAAGAAGAAGTAGATAACAATTTGATAATCTGTATACACACATCACACACACTACACACACACACGTAGATAACAATTTGACATTCTGTACACAGATAGAGAGAGACAGAGACAGCAAGAGAGAGATGCATAGATGAAAAAATCACATTCATCAGAACTTTAGTGACCAGAAGCCATGACCCAGAAACGCAAAGTAACGTGTTAAGATCCTAGAAGCAACCCATGGTTAACCTAGGTCTGGAGTCCTGGCATCCTGCTACCTGTTCTGCTGTGCTCTTTTGACTGACCCATCGCAAGATGGAGCTGTGAATCTTCCTAACTTCCACCTCCAGACCATTTTTGGTTCTATTGTTCGGAAACGTGTCTGAAGTCTTCTTGAAGCTATTTTTGTCTTCAGTGTCACGCTCCCAAGCAGAGTCTGAAGCCACTGGGATAGAGGTACACGGGAATGAGGTGGGTTTATTTCTGTGCTCTCTCAGATCTCTGACCTCTTTCCTGCAGAGGGAGTCAGAAACCTTGGGGCTTAGGAGAAAGATCTTGAGGTGAAAGGGTCTATGGGCAAGACATTTGTTTGAATTTCCCAAGAAATGAATTATCTTTCCTTCCTAAGGAGGAGTTTGGCAGCAGAAACTAATATCAAAGCTACTCGAGTTCCACTCTGGTCAAGAGCACCCATCCAGCTCTCCCACACCACAGTGGAGACCAGCCACTGGATTGTTTCAGCCAAGAGCTCCGCCTACTTCAGACTTCTGATTCGACCCTGGCAGACGTGGGGACAGACTGCCTAGCGGGATCTGAAATGCTGTGGAAATAGTCTATGGAAAACAGCCAGTTCCTTGTGTATGTCCAGATCCTGAGATTCAAGACACAGCCCCAAGGGTCCTGACTCAGGCAATCAGGGCAAGTTCTGGCATTGTTCTGGGAGCGATTTTCTCTGCCTTTGCCAGCTGTTTAGAATAGAGATTTTCAAATTTCTCTTAGAAATCAAAAGTTAGGAAAGGTCTTCTTTTTTAATGATCTTGGGCCCCTCCTGTTAATTTCTCAGCAACAGTGGGTTTTTTCATCTCACCTTGGGCTTAGTATAAAAGAGCCTGGCTCTGGCAGAGAAATAGACAGGAGGATGCAGATACAATCGCAGGCCCCTGGTGCAGGATTCTTCCTACTTAAACTACCAGATACTAGCTGCTGGAGGGATTTACATAATTAAAGGAGCCTACCAATGCAAAAATTGGGGTGACTGCAGATCAGAAAGACCCTCTAAGGGGTGGGGTGGGGGGAGCTGAGAAGGTGAGGAGCACTGCCATAAAGGGAAAGTGACAGTTGGTGCCATGGGGAAATGAACTAAACTGCTCCCTTTCTTCTTAAGGAAATTATCATTTCAACTTTGCTCTGTCTTCTGTGTGGCCACTTAGAGGAAGGAAGGCTCCCAATCTGCATTTAAATGGAATGATGATTTCAGGAAGCACAGAACGGGACAAGGGCTTTTCGGCACCCCACTGCAGCCCCTTTAGGAGAAGGCCTTAGATGCATTAAAATTGGCAGCTGCTCTCTGTGAATGCAAAGAACTACACTTCACCCCCACCCCCACCACCACCCAATTCCTGCATCCCTGGTAGACCGAGGGCTTCTGTGGTTTGACTTAGGGGGATGGAGAACATCTCCTA
Source organism: Chionomys nivalis (assembly GCF_950005125.1). Classification (NCBI taxonomy): domain Eukaryota; kingdom Metazoa; phylum Chordata; class Mammalia; order Rodentia; family Cricetidae; genus Chionomys; species Chionomys nivalis. The sequence goes on from NC_080089.1 coordinate 33,809,374, forward strand.
CTCCAAGGAAAGGATCCTGTGTCATTTTAATTTTTTTTTTTTTTTTTTTTTTTTTTTTTTTTTTTTTTTTTTTTTTTTTTTTTTTTTGTACAGACGTCCCTGGAAAGGGGGCAAAGCTATAAGCTGCTGCTGTTCATTTACATCTAGATGTGACTAGAAGCTTCAGGAGGAGATTCTCATCCCGGGAACTAATATTTCAAACCCTGCAGCTGTCAAGTATGAACTATGCTAGTTTCAGGGACTGCCCCATTGAGCAAAGGAGTTAGGAAGAGTACTAGCCTCTCATCCAGATGACCTGAGTTCTAATCTTATCGTCCATTGCAGGTGACACTTGACTGCCTGTAACTTAAGCCCTAGGGTATCTGACACCCTTTAATAGACCCCAATGGATACCCCCATTCATGTGAACATAACCACACAAACATATACAAATAAATAATGAAGCTAATTGTTTTTATTTTTAAATGGTCACAACTAGTTGGTTTTCCCACCAAGGAAAAGGGGACTCGAAGTGGGGGATAGGGGTGGGAAAGGGAGCCAGCAAGTCAAAGGAGTGATGGGATCCATGGAAGAGTGGGAGGAGCTTGAACAGGAAGCCCAGGAGCTCTGAAAATATGCTTCCGTGGCAGTTTTACGATTTTCCATTTTTGTCGCAGGCAGGTCCTGTCTCTGATGGATGGCTCCCACTTGACTTCTGGGGATAGAAAGTGCCTCCACGCTTATCCTTGCTGTCATCGAAAAGAGCAAGGAAGCGGGGAAGGAAGCATTAACCTACAGAGGGATGCTTTTCCTTCCAACCAGCTGCTCTGCTGCTCAGAGCAGAATCGAGTCAAGCAGGCCCTTCTATTAAGATCTTCACTGCACGCTGCTTAGTCAGCACAAGAAGGACCAAGGAATGGGTCTTCTTGCTAACACTATTTTTTTTATCTGGCAGGTCCTCGGGTGGGTCAAGGGGCAGATGTCTCCTTCCAGCTCCTCTTGCTGGACCACCCAGCTTGGTTTGGCCTGGTAATTACTGTGGGATCTAGCCTGCAGCTACTTGCATTACCTGGGGCAGAGGCAGCCCTGTAAACTCCTCTGAAGGTCAGCTAGGTGCAGGAAAGATGAAGAATGAGTGAAGGGCATGTGGAGAAAGGCAATTGTGGGCTGAATGAGGCTTGAGAAAGGATGTTGGCTGACTTGCACCCACAACAGCTTCCAGAGAGACGAAAGGTTCGCCAGGAGGATTGGACCCGTGTTTCCCACTGTGAACCATTCACGGGAGTTAATGGCGGCCTTCAACAAGAGGCATTCATTGCATTCATCCCATGGAAAGGTCTTAATTCAGGTCTCTGAAGACTCTAATGCTAGACTCTGGCTTCGCTGCAGAGATCTTAGAAACTTCCACTGGTGTCATAGGTCTCCACATGGGAAATGCTGTCTCTCGGGGGAATGTCAGTGATGACTCCATTGGGATAGCCCCCAAAGGTGGCCATCCTTGCTCTGACCTCCTGCCAAGGCCTTGCAAGAACTGACCATTTCTCCAGTGGGATTCAAGAGAAAGGTGCTGGTGGTCAGCAGCTAGGAGGAGCAGCTGCCTAGGAGACAAGATAGAAAGGTGGGGAAATACAGATGCAGGGAAAGGGGCTCCTCATTACTGTGCCTGGTTGAAGCCTATTAGTTGAAACCAGTCTAGAAGAAATTCGGTACAATTAACATTTGCTGTGAAGGTTCTCAGCAAACATTTTGTAATGGTCTGCTCTGTCCCTTTAAGAGACAAGCCATGCCCACCCCTTCCCTTCTGCCCCACAGAGGCAAGCTGATCTTCAGCTTCCAGCCTGAGTCCCTTCTTTTTCCCATAACTAGCTTCTGTCTCTCCCTTCCCCCTCTGTCTCTCTGTCTCTCTCTCTCCCCTTCTCCCCTTCTCCTCTTTTCCCTCCATAACCCACTAAATAAATATCCAACTTCACTCTGCATGGTATGCCTATCCATGGATCTGTCTCTCGCCTGCAGCGTGGCTCCTTGCCTGGGACCAGCTGCCTTCAGAGACATGTGATGTGGTCTTGTGGTGGGCCATCCATCTGTCTCTCATCCGCCATGAGGCTCCCTGCCTGGGGCTGTGGCTCCCTGCCTGGGACTCGTGGCCCACTGCAGCCACTTGGGGAACTGCACCATCCCTGCCCAGGACTGGCTGCTCTCAGACCCTCTGCCCACTGCCTGCCAGAACTTCAGGGACCTGTGGTATGGTCTCATGGCTTGCTGTCCATTGCAGCCACTTGGGGACCTGTGTCATCCCTGCCTGGGACAAGTTGCTCTCTGGACCCTCTGCCTACTGCCTGCCAGAATTTCAGGGACCTGTGGTATGGTCTCATGGCCTGCTGTCCATTGCAGCCACCTGCAGTATTTTACCTGTGGCATGGTCTCGGGACCTGCTGCCCGCTGCCCACTGGTGCCACTTTCGGGACCTGCAGCATTTTACTTAAATCATAACACATATTCCTTTATTATATGGACATTTAATGTCCACATAGCAATGAAACGGGGAGCACAAGGCCTGAATGTATATGATCTTGGTTAGGACTCCATTCCATTGCCCAGACATTTTGTGGCTCACAAACAAGACTGATTCAGTCTTGGAGTCTTGATTAGGTAAATTTTCTCTGGTGGTTAAAGAGTTGAAAGGCAGGAATATTTTGTGCATAAAAGGTAGCAGTGTGGAAATCCCAAGTACCACAACCAGGAGCACACAGAGTCAGCAGTTGAAGAAACTGTTTTTGTTAGGGGAGAGGAAACACACATGCGCAGTGGACAGGCAGAGGAAAGGATCCTCTGCAAAGCAAGTGAGGAACTCAGGAATCCAGGGCCTCCAGTCATTTATTATGGGCTAAGGTTTAAGTCTCAAAAGAGTTTTTCTTCCCTAACCTAGGGTTAGTCAGTTTGAAGAAAGATAGGATGGTCGATGGGCCCACAGCTGTTATGATGCCCGTCCTGCTCAGTCCTTACTGAGAAAGTCTATCAACAAGGGGGCTGCTGGCCTTTCTCTTAAGAGGCCAATCTTCTGTCTCAGTTCTAGTGGATGAGGAAGAAGTTGGCCATCTTGGAAGCTCATCACCTTTATTACCTAGCCATTTGCCCTCTTCTTATCTGTCTGCCTACCAGGGACGCTGTCTACCTCCTGGTCTCTCGAAGACTATTAAGTTTGTCTACAGGGAAGATGTCCTATCTCCTTTCATCCCCTGAACACAGAACCTTACTCTACCAACTGGGATCCTATCAGGAGCCTGATCTCCTTTAGGTTCCTTAGCAACCCTTTGGAGATGACAACTCCAAAACCCATCACAATGCTCTATGGGACTTTAAGGACAAGGGAGTGTGAGAGGTTTTGGAGAAGCTCACTCCTGGGTGTGTCTTACACTTTCCTAAGCTTCTTCCTTCTTTCAAGCTTTGTGCTTAGAAATCTAAGATGCCCTTAACAAACCCCAACTCTATTTCACACTGGCCTTCCCTTTAGGGAGGCCTTTTCTCCATCAAAGCCCAGGATCTGATTTTACCTGTGATTACGACCTATAAGATTAAGGTTATTCCTTGGCTGCCGTAAGTTCTGTCTTCATCTCTGTCCCCACTGGCACCTGGAATAGACCTGCAGGCAGGCAAGGAAGAACCATGAATGATCATCTCATAGTCTGTGGATTATTTTTAATTTTATCTTTCTGACAAGTCAGATCCCAAGAGGCCACAGGAACAGAATGTAGCAGAACCTTGATCTCCTGGTCCCTCCTGCAGAAACCTTTGGAACCTTTGTCACTCAGGGTAGCACTGGAGAGCTAAAGGTGAACCAGGATTTGATGGTCTGTGCAGAAGCCATCCTCCATGTCTGGGTATGGAGACGCAGATGAGATCCTCTTGAAGAGTCTACAGTGACTGCCCTGTACCTTCCATACTCACAGAAGAAGGCAAGTTTAGGTTTTTCATGTTCTGCCAGAAGGACAGTGCTGGGTGGAGAAGGGGGACATTGTAAGAAAAATGGAACTTCTGAGACTGCTTTCCTTGAAGAACCGAATGTTTCCGAGGTTGCTTCTCTCGTGTATTGTCTATATCTTGAGACAGGTATCAGAAGCCCTTCCCATGGGTCAGTGGACAGAACCACTGAGTTGACTCATTTAGTTAGGCAGTCGTTTGTGCTGGGCTGACCTCATGGTAGATCGATACAGTCATATTGGTGGTTAAAGGAAGACTTGCCTTCTGGGAGCTTCGTACCTCACAAGGGCGTGACATTGCCCTGCCAAACCTGAAGTTAATATTTACAAAGCAAACTCCTGGAGTTCCTGTTTTCTGTCATCCTAACACAGAGCAAACCCACGAGACAGGGACTGAGTGGCCCAAGGTCACAAGGCTTACCAAAGCTAAGGTTTAAAGATTAAACTCTCTGCCTGCAGAGTGAGAGTTCCCAGCCATCTTCTGAAGGCAGGCAGATAAGCAGGCGTGGGTGGAAGGTAGAAGCCAGGTGTTGGAAATCTCTGGAGGTAAAGAAAAGGAGCCGTCCCTCCTGCTGCCACCATCATTGCGGGGTGGCTGGAGAGCTGCTCCCCCATGTTCTAGAAACAGTCCTGGCAGCTTTGCTGATCCGGCTTACAGACGGGGGCAAAAGACCTTCTGCCGGATTGGCCCCTCGAACCGAAATGAAGACAAATTTTCCATCCCTGGCTTCTCAGACACAATGCTTGGCATCTCCGCCTCCTGAAGGTCTGATAAAATTTAAACTCAGTAGGGTTATAAGGAAAATCTAGTCAAAGGGTCCAGCCCCAAACCCAGATCCCCAGTATAAAGGAAGGGAAACTGAGTCTCAGAAACCAGAGGTAAAGTGGAGGCTCTGGCCCTAGTCCCTGACTTCCCAACCCCTGGTTAAATGCAAAGCCTTTCTTCAGGAAGGGAAGTGGTTGGCTTTAGGACATAGCATCATTAGGTCAGACTGAGCCAGAAAGAGCTTTTGGATTCTTCACAACTGTCAATCTTGCCTTTCCCATGCCTGACATTTGCTAAATACTAGATTCTGATGATGTGCATTAGAAGGAACCTCTCCACCCATTGGCTCTCACGTTATGCTCCCCAGCAGCCTCTAGTGAGCACACTTTGCCAAGCTAGAGGCCTCTAAAGAACGATTTGCAGTGTCCTTGCATACCGCTCTTGGGGCTATGTCTCAACCCTGAGAACACCTAGTCAGAACTCTTCTCCCTGTCCTGGTTTTCTCCTTGACTCTCCTCAGGTCCATTCAGAAGATGCAGACAGAAGCAATCTGTGTTGAGAGAAGCGGATCTGCCTGTGTGGGCTGGCTGCAGCCTGTAGATGCAGATTTAATATGGACTCTCTGCAGCCCGTAAATGTTTTGACTGGGGACCCAGAGCCAGCTGGGTTTTGCGTCTGGAGGTGAATACATAACTAGGGTCACCTCCTTAGCAGACACGGTTCTGTAAATAGAAGTAGGAGCATAAGAGAAAAGCCTGTAGGGCTGATAACATCGCCAACTGAGGAGCCAGAGTGATGACTTTCAGGCCAGGAGTCTAGGGCCTGACTCAGCACTAGCCTTATTATATTGTGCCCAGTATAACTTGATCATCCCCAGTGGGGTTTTGCCATGGAATGGGGAGCCTTCAGACCCTGGGTAGGTTAGGATTAAACTGCTTACTCTAGCAAAAAGAGAAGTAATGAGACAGACTGCTCTCCCATTTACAGAAGGTAAAAGGTCTCACCAGCAAAGGGAGATGGGGTGAGGTGAGGAGTTAGGTAAGGTTCTCGGTTACCAACGCTCGTTAGACACTTAAGGGCAAGCATCCTAACCTCTAGGGCTGTGCCATTCAAAGAACAGAGCAGAGTGTCTTGCTGGGGCTCATTCTCTTTCTGTGTCATCAGAGTAGGAGGACAGGAGTGAAGAGGAGAACTGGGGTCTTCAGGTATCGTACCCAGGCATCTTGTGGGCTCTTATTCAAGTGGCAAGTCACTCAGTGCTGGCTCCATGCAGGGTCACATTCCTTAGGAACATCTCTACCTCCCTTCAGGTAACCCTCGGTTAGAGATTATCCAGTCCTTGTTCTTGTACTTGTTCTTGTACTTCGGCTGGGAAGAAGATGGCTGCTCTTCTAAGGGTGCATAAATTCTCTTCTTCAAGCATTTCCATCTGAAATGCAAATACAACTAAGGGCAATGCCTCATCAGGCAACACATTAGCCCGGCTTAATAACAATCAACTGAGAGAGGAAAAATGAGGCTTAGCATCCACAATAATGATATTATCTATCATTTATTGAATAATTATTATGAACTAGGCATTATGCTAAGCTCTCTCTCTTTCTTTCTCTCTAAAAGAAAATCCTTTGTTTCTTTTTTAATCTTCACAGAGTCAGGAGATTGACATTCATATGCTATTCAACAAGGCCAAGTTGTACCTGGGGTCACACCACAGGTTAAAGAAGTGTCCAATCCTGACCAGGCCACCTTCCCCTTTAATACAGAGACTGGGGGATTCAGCGAAGTATTGGAAAGGGGAACACATGAGCAAGGAGTACAAATTGTTGGTCAGTTGTCCTTAAGAGTCCCATTGACCCTAGCGGCAGCCTAGATTCTGACAAACTCTCCTCTGCTTTGTGAGATCTCAAGTGGTTTACTTGTCATTGATTGTCACTCAAGTGATGGCCCAGATTCACAAGTCTCTCCTCCCCCTTATCTTCAGGACCCTTTCAGAGTTGCCTCCTCTTTGAAACATCTCTTTCTCTTCACACCTCTTTAGCTTCTTCCGAAAGACCATGAGGTCATTTTCCACCCTATGTTAGGGCACACTCAGCTGTGCTCTTGAAGGCAAGGCATGGGCCCCTCCACTGTCACATATTCGCAGATTCCAGAGCTCTAAAGTATTCAAAGAGGAAGTGAAGTTACTGACCTAACAATAAGGTTCCAAGTCCCATGGAACATAGACCATACTCAAGAGGTGAGCTACATTCACATCTCAGAGGACTCAACCTCAGGATAAAGCCCAAAATCAGGGTCAGTGCTTAGTAAGGTAAGAAAGCCACCAGGGACAAAGAAACTTTTGAAAGAAAAGTATTAGTCACTCTGGCTTACCTTTAGAATAGACAGTATGGTGCTCACTGGTCCAGCTTCCAGAAGGCTGAAAGGCTGTTTTGGGCTTCCCCTGGGTCAGTCGTGCAATGGAGACTGAGAAGGCCTGAGTGGGTGGCACTCCTGCAGAGGATGTAGATTCATTCTGAACCAGTTCCAACGCCATGGAGCAGTAGTGAGTCACCATGGCTATCCCAGGATGGTGCTCATAGTCCAGTGAGCTAGCCAAGAGCAGATGAGTTTAGAGGAAGAACATGATCCTTAGAGCCATCCACTTAGGTCCTGACCCTTTCTGCAAAGTAAGAGCCTACCAACAGCATCCCAGGAAGATACGGGGTGGAGACAGTGATGGAAGAGACTTATCATTGTCCCGATATAGACATCCCGGTAAACAGATAATGTTTGCGCCAACTTTTTTCTTTTGTGCTGACCAAAGAAAGTGTGCACCCGTTGAGCTTACTCTTAAGTTTACCCCAACCCCACTCCGATGCTGTAAAGCAAATATTATGTTTCCTTTTTATGGTGGAACATTTTGACACCTAGTTGGGTTCCTTACCAGTTAAGTGGTGACCAGGAAGGGAATGCAAGTTTCATCTTGATGTGTAAATGAACTTGGGACAGTGCTCAATAGTAGCAGGCCTTGTTGCTCCTCCAGGTTCATCCCTACCTGCCTTTGCAGTATTTTATACCCGCTGTATTGAAATACAATAAAAGAGTGAAATGTGTATATAATCAAATTGTGAGGCATGATGAATTTGATTTGCATACATGTGTGTATCAAGCAAATACATGTTTATATGTATGGTGTAAAGATGATTGGCACCATCAAGTTTGTGAAAGCTTTCATTCTTACACATAGTTACATGCCCTCTCACCTGTGAGCAGTTGGGTATGATAAGGACTCTTAAAATCCAATGTGTGGACAAATATAGCATTGGTGTGTGTGTATGTGTGTGTGTGTGTTACAACAGATGCATGCAGAAGTCAGAAGTTGAGATCGAATGTCTTCCTAAGTCATTATTTTATTTTTGAGATAGATGTTGTAGAGTATAATTTTTAAGATGTGTCACATTTGTTTATGCTGTGGAACATTTGTTTAATAATGCAAAGATGTGTTGCATTCTTTTATGCTGCAATTGTTTAACTCTGTGAAGCTGTGTTATGTTGCCTGTCTAAAATACCTGATTGGTCTAACAAAGAGCTAAATGGCCAAGTGGTGTGGGAGAATTGTTTGTATTCTGTCAATCATGTTTTAAATAAATGCTGATTGGCCAAGCAGGAACTATAGGTGGGAAAACCAGACAGGAAGTAGAAATGATGCAATGAGAACAGGAGAATTCTAGGAAGGAGGAAGTTGATTCCTCCCAGTCCAGCCCAGACCACCGAAGAAGCAACATGTGACCTGCCCTACTGAAAAAGGTACTGAGCCACATGGCTAACATAGATCAGAATAATGGGTTAATATAAGTAATAAGAGCTAATAAAAATCCTGAGCTAATGAACCAATTAGCTTTATAACTTATGGAGATCTCTGTGTGATTTTCTTTGGGTCTTGCCAGCTGTGGGGTACTGGGTGGGACAGAAACCCCAACAAACAGGCCCTCATTGTTACAAGCAAGGCAGGAGAAAGGATAGGCGGGGCTGACATGCAGAGAGAATAAATAGAAGAGCACATTAGAAAGGAGGAGAAGGAGCAAGAAAAGAGGAGTGAAGGACGTCAGGGGCCAGCCACCCAGCTATACAGCAAGCCACAGAGTAAGAAGTAAAAAAGGTATACAGAAATAGAGAAAGGTAAAAGCCCAAGGCCAAAAGGCAGACAGGTTAATTTAAGAAAAACTGGCTAGAAAGAAACCAAGCCTAGTCCAGGCATTCATAAGTAAGAATAAACCTCTTCCATGTGATTTATTTGGGAGTGAGGTGGTAGAACGCCAAAAAGTAAAAAAAAAAAAAAAAAAAAAAACAACTACAGATAAGATTTTCACTGAACCTAGAGATTACTAACTTGTCTTGCTGGCCAAGAATCCTCCTAGCTCCCCAGTGCTGGAATTACAAGTGCACATGTTCATGCCTGTCTCTTACATGAGTGCTGATGTTAAAACCCAGGAATTCATGATTACCTGGCAATAAGTTTACCAACTGAGCCACCTCTCTAGCCCCAAATACAGCATCACTCATTTCAGACTCCAGGCTCTACCTTAAGTCTACAGAAACTACATTCTCTTAATTTTCTTAGCCATAACCGCTAGCATCTATCATTCTATTTTCTGCTTCTGTGAGTTCAATTATTTTAGCTTCTTTGTGTGTCAGTTTGGCTCATCTACAAACTGTCCAGAGATCTGGTGACACACTATTTCTATGTCATGTGTATGAAGATGTCTCCAAAGACATAAACATTGGAATCAATCAGTATACCACAATTGTGGTTGGGATATGAAGTATCTCCAAAAGACTTGAGTGTTCAAAGTTTGGCTCCTCTTTGGTCCCTCTAACTTCTAGTACTGTGTCCAATCCCAGCATTATGCCAGTCAAGTTCTCCCCACCAGAAGGGACATCTTTCCGCCCTCCTGATGATGAATATAAATGTGTTCCCTCACCTTCCAACACCAGTGGGTAAAGACAACCATATTACAGTCTGTACATAGATTCTGCAAGATACGCTCACGCTCACTAAATTTCCCAAGACCCACTTCTTCTGTCTGCACATACACACACACACACACACACACACTCCTTAGTCCCTGCCACATTATCAGCTGCCACCCTTACCAGCAAGTGACCTGGGTCCCCTCGTGCTAATGGAACATCTCTTCTCCCTGAGTGTCTTCCTCACCTGCATTGACTTTTGACAAGTAGGCAGATATTTTTCAAAGCACTTTTGTTTTTTACTGAACAAAGAAAAAAAATGTTCCTGTCATTGTTCACTGTGCTGTTCCTTCCTCCTATTAGCTCTGCCGAGATGCACCCAAAGAAAAAGAAAATACAATTGCATACAATTAGCAATGGAAATTATTAATAGGAGCAAGAGATTCAATCCATTCTACAAGTAATTCTGCAGTGATTTTAGTAATTGATAGTAATTAAACACTAATTAATTCATTTCCCAAGTAATGTATTTACTTTATTTATGGGTATTCACTTTAATTACACTTGTTTGCATTCCTTGGGTTAAGTAATACAAATTTGCTCTATTTTCTGAAAATGTTTATTTGGGCTCCTTTAAGCCGTTCTTTGAGAACCTGTGGGAACAAAGACTAATTGCTTTCCATTGCGGTTGGACACATTGATTTCTTAGTTTGGAATGCAATGCTAATGGAAGGTGAGTCTCCACTGCCTTCCAAGTATGGCACTTGGCTCCTCAACCCTGGATTTTGGTTGATGCCTGGCAAATAGTTTTTCTGGGTGTGTACTGGCAAACAATCCAACCCTTGGCTTTTGGACTAAGGAATCTCTGGGCCTTGTTTAGGAATGTGTATGGTGACCCTAAGGAGACATTTCAGGCTTGCTCTGTTCTTGGGACTGGGGGTTGGTGGCTGCTTCAGTTAGGCTTCCAGAAATGGAAGAGAAGTGCAGAAGCCATGTATTCGGACCCTTTCATGAACACTCACTTGTCTCTGCCACTACTGGCCATGCAGCCAAGCTTTACACAAGGCCAGAGAGACCCCATCCTTGGGATGCAACCTCTTAGCAACTCTATCTTCGACTGAGTCTAAATTGTTCCCTTTGAGGAGATCTTTCATCTTGGCCCCACCTCCCTCAAGCTACTCTGTGAACAGAACCATGGAGTCTCAGGGTCCTTTCTTGTCCACGGGTCAACCTGTATGATCTGTTTTCATCTCTTCTAGAAGAGATGAATGGCATGGTCTGAATATCATAATGATAAGTGGAACTGATCTCAGTCAAGATTCTATACTACTAATAATTGAATTTACATAAATTGAACATATAACAATAATGACTCATTTTGAACTGTTGGCCACTACTAGACCAACAGGCAGTGTGCTGTATGTTTCAGAGATCTATTATGCATTATAGGTAGGTCAAAAGTTGGAAAGAGACTCAAAGTCATGAAAAAAGTTTCGAGGTCTCAGCCAGACATCAGCTGTCTAGGAAATGACATTTTCTTGGTCTAGTTTATCATGCTTCTCTTTATTTCTTGTTTGTTTTCTTTTTAAAATTATGCATATGTGTGTTCCTGCCCAGGTGTGTACATGTGAGTACCCTTCCCCAAGGAGGCCAGAAGAGGGCATCAGATCCCCTGGAGCTGGAATTACAGGTGGATGTGAATCGCCCAACATGGGCGCTGAGATTCCAACTCTGGTCCTCTGCCATATCAACAAGCATTCTTAATGGCCAAGCCACCTCTCCAGCCCCACCTCTTCCTTTTCCAATCTTAAAATATTTTATTGTCAAATAAAGATTAAAAATACTCCAGGTATACAAAATGATGATTTGATATGCGTATTATACGTTGTGTAATGATTTCAAAAATCAAGCTAACTAACATATTCATGACTGCTCCCCAGTCTCTACATCAATCCTCTGGACCTTTCCCTATTATAACCAACTGTGCATGTCTTTTGCCCAACATCTCCCTATAACTACCATGCTCCAGCCATTAAAACCATCATTTGCTCTCCTACTTCTGTAAGTTTTTTAAAAATCGATTATTTATTTTATGTATATGGATGCTTGGATGTATGTATATTTATGAACCACTTGAGTGCCTGAAGAAGACATCAGACCCTCTGTAACTGGAGCTATGGGTAGCTGTAAGCTAGTAAATGGATGCTGGGAACCAAACCCAGGTCCTTTGGAAAGGGCAACAAGTGCTTTAAACCACAGAGTTATCTCTCAGGCCCCTGACAGTTTGATTTTTTTTTTAATTAGATTTCATATAAGTGAAGTCTTTCTAATAGTTCTTGTTTTTCTGCATCTGGTTACTTACTTTAACTCGGTATCCTCAAGTATCCATGATGAATGGAAGGAGTTTCTTCTTTCCAAGGCTGAACAACATCCTATTATATAGAAAGACAATTCCTTTATTTATTTATTCATATTTTGGTGGATACAGATTTTTCTGTCTCTTTGTTATTGTGAATGAAGCTTCAGTAAACTTGAGGGTACAGATACCTCTTTCAGGTATTGATTTCATTTCCTCTGTGAATATATGTAAGTCTAAATGTAAGTTATATTTTTTTGAGCAATCTCCTGTTCTCCATGACAGTCACAGAACTTTATAACCCCACCCACAGTGTATCAGGGTCCCTTGCAAGCGCTTCTTACCTTGTATCTTTTTAATCAAGCCTCTCTAACAGGTACGAGGTGATATCCCATGGAGATTTTGACTTGCATTTCCCTTGTGGCAAGTGCCATTGAGCCCTTTTTCATATAAATGATGTTTTATTCCAGACAACTCAGGAGCAAATTGGTCAAAGGTCAACAACAGACATACATGTGCCAAATGTGGATAGAAATACGCCTTCAATCGAGGTAAGTTATCTTGACAGCAATACGTTGTCCGTGCATCTGTCTTTCCAGTCCCAATTCTGCTCCTTTGTCCTGGGAAAAGCAGACCATGGTAAGAAAGCAGTGATTTGAGTAAGAGAAACAGAGAAGGGAAGAAGGAAGTGTCCTTTGAGAAACACTCAGACTATCCTCTGTGAGAAGTGGATGATAGCTGTGCAAGATAAAATCTCGTGTAAACTCAGTCCCTGCCTTTGAGGGGCTTCCCCATAACACTAATCTAAAAGTTTCACTTTCCCCACTCTGGAGCAGAGGGAGGGCCAACCAGACTAGACTAAGGCACAACCAGAAGTTGAGTCTCTGTTGCAAACCCCTGGTTTGTTTTCTGGTCCTTGTAACCACAAATATCCTGAGCTCAAGCCTGGAGCCTCTTAGAGGAAAAAGTAACACACAGGAAAAGGTAAGGTCATGGGCACCAGCCCAGAGCTTTCCAGAAGGGCATGTGCCAATCAGACCTCACCTCTCGTAATCTCAGGCAACTCAGGGCATAGAAACTACAGCCTGGCCTGATTTCTGGTACTGCACCTCTCCAAGGAGGCTGCCCTCCTTGTCTTGGAAACAGTCCTAGACTAAACATCCAGGATTGGAGTTGGAGATGTCAGAACAGTGTTGTAAAACAGGATGGTTCAAAGTCATGGAAGAAATCCATTGCCAGTCCTAGAGGAGCAAGCACCTGTAGGAGACCGCTGATACACAATAGAGAGCATGGCTACAGTGACTGACACTCCCCTACCTGCTTGACGGGGCATAGTGTCTCCTGGGATGCTAACTCTTGGCTTCCAACTCCCCTCTTGCTGCTGTTTGCTCCCTTAGACACTCCCGCCATTCCACGAAATCACTCCTGGCTGGCCATCTGACAAAGCTGCAAAAGAAAGGATTCCCAACTCTGCAGAAGTGAACATAACAGTCACAGCGACGTGTTTGCATCTTAATGAAAATCATATCCACATGTCTATGTGCACCCGCCGCCTTGAGATGACGGGCGGGCGTGTGAGGCTTGCTGTCATCTGCATGCGGTGCAGCATTTGCATCTGCTCATCAGTTCGGGATCCAGAAAAGGAGCTTTTGATAGAAGAATCCCATTACTAGTCAGTCGGCTGTGAAATACTGTACCTGTGCCATACCTTGTAAATAAAAGGCTGTTTTCATTCTCTATATGTACAAATCCCCATCCCCACCCCCTTGCTGGATGCCCCAAGGGAAATCAGCTGAGAATTCCTCAAAAAGTCACAGGGAAAGGGAAGAACCCATGATTCTTTGAATTTAGTTTTTCTATGAACTGGAATAAGATTCGGGAGCAGAAGGCTTAACATGTTTTGCAATTAAGGAAGGAAAGAAGGAAGGCAAGGAGCTAAGGAAAGAGGAAGTGACTACAGCAGATGTGAAAGAGTTTGATGCCAAGTTATGTTAACAAAATATAACGATAGTGGATATAAAGTACACATGACCACAGGTAAACCTGGTTGTCTTCTTCTCGTCCCGTAGTCTGCAGTCTTTGAAGGACTGGCATTTGGGTACTGAATGGAGTCACATTCTCTTGAGGATTTGGCTCTATGAGGGTAATGGTCACTAAACTTTAAGAAAATAAGACTCTAGTCAGGGCAACAGTGACACACGCCTTTAGCACGTGCCTTTAATTCTAGCACTCGGCAGATCTAGCCAAGCAGATCTCTGTGAGTTCAAGACCAGCCTAGTCTACAAGAGTTAGTTCTAGGATAGGCTCCAAAGCAAAACAGAAACTCCATCTTGAGAAACAAAAAAAATGGAAAGGAAGAAAGAAATAAAAGAGAGAGGGAGAGAAAGAGAGAGAGAGAAGCGACTCTTAATGGCTCCAATGGAAGAAGAGTGAAGAGTGATGGGCATTATTGAGAATTAAGGCTGTTAATACATTTGTTGTTGATGATGAGCCTCTGCCTCAGTTATAGCTAGATCCTCTCCACACTCAATGGGAGTAAGTTTAGATAAGGAGATTTCTGGCCCAGAAAAGAAATGGGTGGAGTGAATGCTCACTATTGAAAGAGAGTAATCCAAATTAGTGATTGAATGGTGTTTCCATAATTTAGTCTAGGTAGCAAGCCAAAAATTCTAACCAGCTTTCTGACCAAATTAAATTTTGTAAGCAAGAGCCTAATTACTGAAAGGCTCTCATTGCTCTGAGAGAGAACTGGGGCATCTACATGGCCCAGTCATCCCCCACGCAGTGAAACACCACAGCCCTGCAGTGAATCACACAGCGAGAAGTCCAGGCTCAGATTCCAACTTAAGGGTCCAACAAATCAATATAAAAACCAAGAAAACTTTTAGTTCAATATACATTTATCCTGATGCATGGTGGTTCTGTTCTTGCCGTCCCTATATAAATATCTTTATTGAATTTCCTTCATCTCTCCTCTTTCTGTAATTCCTGCTGCTCCAAACACCTATGTGAGAATCAAGTGCCTGAGCGCGTACACGCTCACATATCTGTGTCCATACGAGCATGCCACTCCCCAACACAAAACCTTGTGCCTGACCTGTCTCTCTGTACTTGTCACTAATGATGTCCCACTTCCTCCCTTGGTTACTGAGGTCCACACTCTTTCTTTTTCCTTTGTTTTCTCCCAACTACAGGGAATTTTGTGTACTGAGAGTCTAGATCTGTATCATCCAGTCTAAATGATCAGTGCTTGCGCTGACCCCGGCTGCTGACAGTACGCGGGTGTCTCTATGTTCTCCTTCCTTTTTCTTGTCTTACTGAGCATAGACAGTTACCATCCTCCCTGTATGTACCATGCTCCCTGTATGCTTCATTTAGAAGGCATCTAACTGCCTCTCTGTAAACATGGTCATCAAGTTTAACTTCAGTCGTGTGATCATTCCCAAGCACTACTTACAGATATTCAGTATCTTGCTGAACTTCTCTATCTAGAACTCTGTACCAGCATTATCAACTTAAGATAGCCCATGTTAGGGGAGTGCTCTCCTAGCATAAAAAAAGAATCCGGGTGCCATCTCCAATACCACATACAAACAAAATTCCTCCTGTATCCCATCAAATAAAAGAAGCTTCCCAGATATTATCCTCCCCAAGGGCTATGATATTTCTATGGCCCCAACCCCAAATCTTTATTCTCCTCCTCCTCTCTAGCAACTCCTATAACTCTTCGTGATATTTTCTTTATCTACTCCCGCCAACACCTAAATTCAGTCTCTCATTATGTGAGTCTGAAGCACAATTAATAAAAACTCAAGTTCAGAAATTGGGCTTCAACCTGAAGATCTAAAAATCAAAATAGCCAACTACTGGCTCTTACTATGACCTCAGTTTGAAAATGGCGATCCTGCCTCCCTCCCGGAATCTTAGAATAAGACTGTGTCTGAGAGCTGTCTACCCCCACCCCTGCCCCATCTTATATTTCTCTCTAGGACTGGGATTAAAGGCATACACCACTGAAATTAAAGACATGCACCACCCAATTTCAATGGCAACTAGTGTGGCTACTGGTATTAAAGGTGTGTATTGCCATAACCTGGTCTATAAGGCTAACCAGTGGAACTGTTTTACTCTCAGGTCTTCAGGAAATCTTTATTTATTAAATTACAAATGAAATGCCACTACATTAGTCGGCTATGAGTTGTTATGACAGAATACCTGGGACAAATAACTGAAAAGGAAGAGAGGTTTATGTTTGCACACAGTTTCAGAAAAGCCATACACATTTACTGTAGATGTGAACCCAATCACTTACCACGTAATCAGAGTAAGACCTGTGTGTTTCTGATAGCATGCTCATTTGCACCCATGCTGAAAAAAGTATAATGAATGCTTTGGACCACATGCTCAGTGACATCCTCTCCCTCTCTGAGTGCTTTAAGACACCTGAACATACATACCTGTCAGATGTCACTCTGAAAATGTCTGGCCGCAGGAAAGGGCTTCTGTGACCAAAAGAAATCCATGGAAAGTAGATAGATATAAAAACCGGGACCAGGGCCAACCCAGGCTGCCAGCGGTGGGATTATGAAATCCCACCCAAGAATATGCTGAGAGCAAATGGAATAAAACTTCAGAAATCCCAAAGTCGTTCACATATACACACACATACTTTCCAGATACACAGCATTGACATGGCTGACATGTAGAGCTCCTTCTCTCTCTCTCTCCTCTCTCTCTCTCTCTCTCTCTCTCTCTCTCTCTCTCTCTGTGTGTGTGTGTGTGTGTGTGTGTGTGTGTGTGTGTGTGTGTGTGTGTGTGTGTTCAGGGCCAAGAGAAATATGAGAATGACTGAATGAATGAATTCAGGGCACCCTGATAAACTCCCCCAGGGATAAAATCCAAAACGTCTGCTTCTCAGAGATAAACAGCAAGCTTTGCTCCTCAGAGGCATGGCCAGTGGCTGAGCACCATGCTAATCTTCTCTGCACCAGGTCTCAGGCACCACAGCAAATGTGTATCCAAAAAAAAAAAAAAAAATTTTAATGGAGGCAAAAAAGAGAGATTCTTTCTCACCAAAGGCAGTAATGTGAATTTAAATGTTCTTTGCCGTCTGGATGAAAGCAACCAAAATTGATGTTGTTTCAAAGAGGGTGTAGGAGAACTAGCAGAGGAATAGATGAATTTGGCTGTGCAGATGAAACCCACTCCCTAGGTAACAGGGTGGGGCTGGGCCAGCTGCCAGTGAGCCTGAAATGCCACACACTCCCCCCCCCCGAACCCCCCAGTCGTGTGCCCACCTTAGCAACGCTTTCCTGGCCAGTGTGTCATTTGATCTTCCAAGCGCACGGTGAGCTACAGTGGAGAAGCTATTATTTCACATCCACAGAAGTTAACTGAGGTCCGAGAGATCCCCAGACAGGCATCCATTTCTGTTACACCAAATCGAGAGCCCTGGGCCAGTGATCCCTGGAGGACCGACAAACATCACCTGAGAATGTATGGGAAGTCAGAGTCCCACTCTTCAGGTGTGAGGTAGACCCAAGCTTCTGCATTGCACTGGTTCCCAAGTGAGCCTGGGGCCACCAGTGTGGGAACACTCGGCTTCGGAATCCCCATCTATACTGAGGTTGAAAGACTGGTCCACAATATCCATTAGCATTCTCTTACTCTGATAGGACACGGTTTAAACCATTAAACGCAAGAATAGTTGTCACATATGAATCTCAGTGGTGGCAGTGGGGGAGTGGTTTTCAGTTCCCAGACACCCAGTGGTCAACTCAGTGACTCTGACAAGACTTTAACCCCTCCTCGGGCTTCTGAAGTTACATTTGTGCAAAAATCCAACACCCACTCTCTGGGAAGCAGCTGCTCCCAACCTCCAGACAAAGAGGCCCAGAGAAGACACCTGGCTTGGGTTTGTTTGGCTCTAGTGAAGCCATGGCTCCACAAAACAGCCCCAGCCATCCTCCAGGGCTTACTACCAGAAGAATCCCATTGACACCATCACTCCCAGATTTTATTTTCCTTTGGGATCTCAACCCATGGGGCCTGGGGACAGAAAGCAACTGGTAAAGTTGTTTGTGTTGAAAGCATGAAGGCTTGAATTTGAAACCCAGACCCCACATTAAAAAGTCCAGGTATGTTGACTTTTGCTTGTAAGCCAAGCACTGGATAGGAGAGAGGAGGGTTCCTGAGGCTGGCTGGCCAGCCAGCTTATTCTGTTTGTCATGTTCCAGGCCAGTGATAGACCTTGTCTCAAAACAAATGTGGCCTGCATCTGAGGAAGGGCACCTGAGGTCACACATAAAAACACACACACAATCTCCACACACTTCATCCCAACCTCCACTCCCTCCTAGATTAAGAGCCTGGGCAAGTGTCATTCATCTGGCCTCTGCTTTGGATGTGGGGATGCCTGAGGAAGAAGAGCTTTAGACCCAGCATTCTAGAATAGGCTGAAGACAAATCATATGTGTCCTGGCTTCTGACCACACACTTAGGTATCGGAGTACACTGCAGAGGCCTGTCCCCTGGTCCCCTGGTTCTTTCTCGTTAACCAAATATGCCACCTTCATTCCATTACCTAAAACAGAGTCCTTTGGGGTTGCATGTCCTTCCTAGCTTCAAAAACACCTTTGAACAACTGTACACATTCCTGAGACCAGTGTTTTAACACCTTTGAACTCAAATTATCTCTCAGTATTGAGAGAATTTATAGTCTGTGACAGACAGATGACACAAACAAAGTGTGACTGAAGTATGGTGACAGGGAGACACCGGAGGTCAGAGAAGATTCCCAGGGCAACAGCAAGGAGTCCCAGAAGATGATCATGGACTACCACCAGGCATGCCAGAGCCAACTGTTCCCTATGGTGTCTGCAGCACCCTTGGACCTACTCTGAGGCCTTGCCCTGACTTGAGAACTCGGATATCTTCAGAAGGTCAGTTAGCTACCTAGTGACCCTCTCTCCACACTGTTGCCTTACTGGGCAATGATTGCTAAGGCTGCAGAGCCACTGCGAGGCCCTCTCAAAGGAGGCCCCGTGAAGCCAAGAGGACTCAGCTAACTGCTTTCATTGCCCTCAGTGCTGAGCAGGCTCCCCTCATGCAGCCTGTCCTCAATGGGCTCCAGGAAGGCCAGTACTCCAGTACCCTGATCTCCACTCAAAAGCCTGTACCTTGGCCCCCAAGCCAGCCCTAACTGCTCCTTCAGAGATTACAAACCTCCAGGAAAAATTAAACCCTTACCAAACAACCTTTAATTTTATCCACTTGCTTTAATGAAGGTTCCGGTGTTAATGACCTCAGAGGCTTTAGTCTGACAGTTCTCCTGCTAACTAAACCCTGAGCTACACCCCCCCAGCGCTGCAGCCTGGAATCTTGAGTGTTGCCTCTAATCTTATTTTCTATTTCTGGGCTATATTGCATTAGCACCTTTTTATTTCTCCTGGCATGTTTGACAGTGAGTTCAGGCTAGTGAGAATCATCTCTTTGTGCTGGCAAATGGGAATTGCATCGGTTGTTTTAGAATAATGACTTATAGTTAAAATTACCCCCGGGATGTCATAATTACATGGTCTCAGCTTTCTTCCTTGACTAGGTAGAGAGGCAGCGCTCAGGTGCTCTGTAGGAAGTTGCTTAGAGTGGAGGCGAGAGGGGGGATGTACAGGTGTGTCCCCCAGAAAAGCAGGAAGATAGGGAACGGAACTAAGTGACATGCCATGGCGTGTCTGAAAGGAGTCCCTGGCCCTTCTTGATGCTTCTCCATCCAGCAGGTGCATGCATCTGCTCACCCAGGAGAGCCAAGGCACTAGCCTAGCCAAGGGTGGGATGGTTTGCAGGCTTCCTAACACTCTCTAGGAGTCATCAGCATCTGAAATTCACAGAGGAGGCTCACCTTCGACCTCACTCATTAAGCATACGATCTCTGCTAAAAGGCACACATTATTTGGAAGGGCTCCCATCATCACCATGAACAACCGAAGCTGGGTTGATTTGCACGTGTTCTGTTGGGATTTGTTTAACGTTCACTTTTAGTGACTGAATCTCAGTGGCAGTAGGCGCATGGGACTGTGATGGGATACCATCCACTTGGCCAGCAGCCCCTGCATGGACTTCCAATGAGGAAGGGTGTTATCCTCTGCTCTGACACCATCTCTCGTCTAAACTTCCCACAGCGGACTAGTCTTCAGAGCCAGGGATACAGACAGGTAGAAAATGTTGATTCCTGCCAAGGCAGAAGAGCAAGGTCAAGATCCCGTCATCCAGCAGAGGACGAGGGCGCTGATCAAAGAGGGAAGTGATGGTGGCCGGAGAAGGACAGAATTGGGATAGGGATGAGGTCCATACTGTCAAGGCAAATCACTCCAAGAGCCGTGGGCTCCGAGGATGTGAACCAGCCCTGGAATCCCAGCTCTGTCACCACCACCTGTGTTCTTGAGGTATAGTATTTAACTTCTCATTGACTCCCTCTAAAAATGGGAACCAATGCAAAGCCTAAGTCCAAGTTTCTGCGGAATCTAAATGTGAGATTTGACACTCAGAACAATGTTGGCATGGGGCTCGCCTTTAAAAGGTAAAAGTGATTAATACTATCTTCAGGTGGTTTTCCGAGGACTCTCCCTCTCTGTCCCCAATGGCTATTGTCTTGTTCTTTCGCTTTGGAAGAGTATAAAATGCCACATCCATCCATGGGGAAGAGGGTTAGGGGAAGAATCGATTGGGTCCCAAGAGACCACAGCGAAGTGTGATGGGTGAGTCTGGGAGGGTCTCCTGGCTGTACTATTTGACAAGAAGGTGAACAGGAGACCAGCCAATGCCGGGAAGAGAGGCCAGATGTGTGAGGAAGATGATCAAAAATAAAAAAATAAAAAAACCTTTTAATCTGTGTAATTACCGCCGCTGGGTCCCAGCACAAAAGAGGAGGTGTCTTGAAGATCATCTTCTCTTAGTTTTTCTCTCCATCAGGGATACCTAAGACTTCCCCAAGGTTTTTAAAAACAAAATTACATTTTTCCCCCAAAGCAGGGCAGACACAGTCTACAGGGAGGAGCTACCTCCCAGCCTCCCAGGATTGCGATTGAGGCTGAAGCCAGGGTACAGCGGGCCCTCTCTGCAAATGACACTAATTAAGACGGGGATTGCTGGGAAGGCGAATCTACCCCAACTCTTTCGTTAAAACCTTGAACGTTCCCCCAGAGGCTCCCCATATGCACACATGAGCTACTGGGGCAGCTGTCTGTGAAAAGGAGCATCTTGCATGATCCACTGCCCCCATTCCAGATCTGTCACCTCAGCTAATGTGTCACCTGAGAGCCTGACTCAGGTTTCACCTGGCTTCGGGAGTGCAGTCGGCACCCAAGAGGTGGGCAAAGAGGCCAATGTGATGTCATGCTGAGACCTAGGCAGGGAGAGGGCTCTGCAGGCTAGCTTTACCTGCAGGAGTCAGGCATCCTGCCTTACTGTCTTTGTCTGCTGTGCTGAAATGCTGTGTGTGTGGCTTGCAAGCTTGGGATGGCGGAAGAACTGCGGTGTTAAAGAACTTTTAAACCTCAGACCTCACACAGATGCCATTACTACACTGGCCACAGAAGGGGAATGTCTGCCTAGCAACACCAGCAGGTCAACAGAAGTCTAGGGAGAGTTGGAGAGTGTCTCCACGCAGTATGGAGGACAGGTTCACAAGAAATTTTCCAGCAACAATGGATAGACAAGCATGCTACTAGAGAAGGCTCCCGATCGGGTGCCTGAGCCTATGGCTTATTTAAAAAAAAATATTTTAGTTGACACATGAAAATTTTATCCACTTCTGGGGAATGGAATGATGGCTCCAGACATGTGTATATTGTTTAATGCTCTGGTCAGAGAAAGCCTCTCTCAAGCATTTTTCATTTTTTTTTTTTGTAGTTAAAAACATCAAAAATTCTTTCTCATAGTTCTTTTGGAATACACGACACAACGTCACAATCTGTTGTCACCTTGCTCATAGCACAGCTGAGCTTCTATGTGACAGCAGTAGATCATGTCCCAGTCATTTCCCCATTCCTCTCTCCCCACTTGTTCTCCTTGCTTCTGGCAGTCACTCATCTCAGCCTGTAGATCTACATTTTAGATCCCATATGTGAGTGGGGAAATATAGAGCTGGATTTTCTGTGCCTGGCTTACTTTAGAAAGTATGATACTGTGGATGGCATCCCTGGGAGGGACTTCAGAAGTCCTACCTCTCTGTGATGCCACCCTGAGGACCCCAATCCAAAGGGAGTTCTGCCTCCCTCTCTAAAGCTGCTGCAGAAGTCCCTCTGGTTCACCCATAAACTACAGCATCCTTTTCACGCACATAGATGTCTTGCTGTCTCTTGTAAGGTTAAGATCTCTGGGGCTCTGTGCTGTATATGTCTTTGTGTATGAACACCTTTGTGGCCCCTAGCCTGGAACCTGACACATTTTCTAGGCTACAACTCAGTTTTCGCCGAACTGCTTGAGTTGTGCTCTCCCTTGTTGTCTCGATCTCCGGCTACGTGAAGACCGTTGGCGTCTTTATTTCTCGGGATTGCTTTTCCCTGATTCCCTTCCTACAGATACTGCAATATCCCCTTTGCAGTTTGTGGAGACGCCTGAGCAGAATGTTCTGCCTATGCCTTATTCCCTTTCCATTTTTGGTTCTGAAGTAAGTTTCATGTTACTTTGATAAAAGACAAAGGCAGGAGGGGATAAGCGCTTTTAGGATTGACAGCTAGTGTTAGTATCCTGATTTTCCACCAGCCGTCTGATTCAGGACAGGTCATTGCTGCCCTGATCCTCAGTTAAAGCATTTGTTACCCGGACGAGGGACGTCTGTACCTGCTGAATACCTGATGAAGACACGCTAAGTGCTGTGCTTAGCTGCTGAGTGCTCAGTAGACGGTAGCATAGGGATAAAAACAGAGGCCAGAATTGTGTGCATGAGTCACATGGAGGCTACAAAGAGGTCTAGCCAGTTCTCATGAAACTGTTTAAGTCGTTGTGTCTTAAATGGAAGGAATTTTAAAAACGACCCCTCAAGTCCCCAAATCATAAGGGATCTAGTGACAGCTATACCAGCTTCAAGCCTGATATCCCAGGGCTTCTCGGGGCTCATTTTGTTCCCTAACATGAAGTCCCAACCCTTCTGTATTTTGAAAGCATGATCTCACCCCCACCCACACCTCTCTGGAAACGCCCTTCGGGACCATGCTGACTCCTAGGTACCCACCGCTGGCTGGGACTCCCTCGAGCAGGAGAACACTTGTCTGCCTTCTTGGCATCTGAAAGCTGTGTCTTGCCACTCTCTCTCGAGATGGCAATTTCTCTGCCATTGCTCTGCTGAATACATTTTTAAAGAAGACTCCCTTGGCCGCGGCTGCCTTACTTTCTTTGTGGTTAGATGCAACGACTGGAATCTTGCACGTCGCTACAAGTCAATTTTCCTTTAATGATGATTTTACTTGCTCTGAAGCTTATCGGAAGGAAGGTTCACGCACCCGGGGTCTCGGCTTGCCGCTGTCAGTGGGCCGAGGCAGCTGTTCTATAGGCAGTTGCACCTGTTTTGAATGTCATCAATGTGGTGCTAATATGCAAAGCGATTCCTGAGGCAGGAAACCGGAACCGACAGTGAAAGGAACCGCATTCTGGATTATAAATCATTTCCCATCCGCCCAGGCACTTTCTTTGGGATTCAACAGAGGAAGTTCTGCAGGCAAAGGGACCCAGCAGAACTTCTGTTCTTGTGTGGGGAGGAGGGGATCCAGAGGGACACTGTTATGTTCGGGTAAGGATTAGATGGAGCTGAAGTGGCAGAGAGGGCATAGGCCAGGGGTGTGTGTGGCATATATTAGACACAAGTGCTTCAGAAAACATGCATTTGCTTCTACAGCCATGACCAACAGCATTTCCAAGGCTTTTAGTGGAAAGTTCTGTAAGGGTTCCAAAAGGGCTCATCTGAAACTAATTCTAAAATCTGCACCTTCTCTTTCAAAGCACTGGAAATTTTTTTTATTTTTCAGAGCTAAGATAATACCCTCCCCTTTGAGCTTGTGAGGTAAGTGCCCTGTGCCAAGCTATAAACAGTCAGTCCCAAGGCATGTTTCTTTCACTTCGAATGGGCCTACTCCCTTTAGCAAAACTCGAGAGGTCAAAGTTTAGGGTCCAGAAAGGAACAGTAAGCACCTCCCAGGTTGTGAAGCTGGATTCCTTGGCTTCTACGAAGTCCAGAGGCCAGTCTGCCTCAACTGTCACACTTCTAAAATGGGTCCAAGGTGGTTGATGAAATGCGAGGCCCTGTGAACTTCTCCCTAAGGAGGGCTTTGCTATTTGTTATGGCTATGCTCACTTCCTATGGTTTCACACAAGTGGCTGGATTCAGTGTAAAACAGTGAGCAAGGACATAGCTCTGAAAACAAGCCCCGTCCATCACTGACGCTGCAAGCCCACCTCTATTTAAGGCAGGGCTCAGACTAGACTGGAACCTATAGGCCAAGGCAGAGAGCTTACATCTGTTTGGTTGTGATGGTATCTAAGAATTTTCTGGAAAGGTGGTAGAGAATATTGAATTAAATTTAGGGTGACCGAGGACAGCAAGAGCTCAAACAAGACGAGAGAGAGAGAGAGAGAGAGAGAGAGAGAGAGAGAGAGAGAGGCAACCCTTGGATATACTATTGCTCTGACAAGGGTTAACAATTCAGGTTGCCGCAGGCCATAAGTTCTTGTGATAGGTGAGGCTAGACATTTCCTATGTGTGAAACGCCTGTCAACATCTCACCCACGGAGATCTTATTGTAGCCTCGCCAAGTTAAATACGGGCTGGGCCGCCGAGACTGGGAGGCAGGGGTTGAGAGACGCCTTCGCGAGTAACGGCGTTTGCTGTGCAAGGATGAGGGCCTGAGGGCTGATTTCAATGTGAAAAACGCGGGCTCAACAGCACATACCTAAAGCCCCAGGGCTGGGGACATGAGACAGGAGGACTCCTTGGAGCTTTCTCAGTCTGTAAGAGAATTTTTCACAAAAAATAGGAAGATGGAGAGTGATAGAGGAAGATATGTGACATTGACCTCTGACCCCTAACACTCACACAAATGCATGCTCATGCACCTCACACATACAACATGCACACATGCAAACCTACCTCTCTCTCTCTCTCTCTCACACACACACACACACATGCACGCACGCACACACGCACAAAAAGCACACATGCCTAGGTGGCAAGTCACAAATTTAAGATGCCAGTGCCCTAAATGCTAGAGGATTTGAAGGCAAGGGAGCTTATTACAGTGTGACTCAAAAAGAAGAGGAAAGTTGACCTAGAACATGAAGGATTGGAGAGGAAGCAGAGGGAATCGAGAGAAATGAATGCCAGAATCAAGAGCAGTGACAAGAATGAACATCTCAGCATCGCAGTGTGGGGTGAACAGAGAGGCAGACGGTCTGAGGATACACACAGACACCTGGAGCAGAGCAGAATAGCCAGGAGCAGATGACCAAAGCTGAGATGGTGTCACCATGGAACCCCAAATTTAAAAACTTCAGAGCTCTGGCCATATCCCTGTGTGTCTGAGACACAGTGGAGGAACAAAGAACAGAACCCACTCAAAGATTTACCATCCACACCTGTGGGTCTGTTCTCTTGCGGCAGATACTTATTTAAATCAACACTAGAGGGGGGTAGCTGCCAGCAGGTCAACCCACAGGTGTCTTGGGGTAAGAAAGTCCCACAGGTGACTTGTGCCTGTGTTTGGTGACAGCTGAGTCTCTTCTGTCCTGATAATGACCCTCAGAATCAATGTGAAAGTCCAGGTGTGTGAAAGTTTTCTCTCCTCCTTCCCCACAACCCTGTTTCATATTACAATAGCAGATGAGTCCCTCTGGATTTCCCAGGGATAGAATACAGTTATTTACTTATTGGCTTTATTAAAAATGCACCCATTACCTGAATGCCTCTAGGCAACAGCACAAAAATATACTTTTGAAAAGATGAGAATTCAATTAGACAGAGATGTACATCCACCTTCAGCAGGTAGGCCAGCAGAGAAGCCTCGCCCAGAATGCATGGGAGCCCAGACAAAAGATGCCTTTGTCTGAAGGTCAGAATATCAGGCTCCCAAGCCAAGAATAGGGGAACCAGGAGAGATGAGCAGCAACTACCTGGTTCCCTCTCTCCTGTTCTGCCCCGTCCAGCCCGCAGCCCCCAGAGTGGCACTCAGATTGGGCACTGAAGTCTATGATGAGGTCAGGAAATGGGGCTGGGTCTCAGGTAGCAGAGATAGAGACCTTCAAGTGGGGGCTTTGGAGACACTTTTAATTAGCTGTCGTGGGTGCTATTTTGACTTCGTGCTTAGCTACAATCTGTAACGGTTTTATGAGTCGGCTGAGCCTGTTTCCTGCAGAAATCTTATGAGACAGGCAGTGATTTTTCTAAAACTCAAATCTAATGATGTCACTCCCTACTAAGAATATCCATAGCTCCCTATTGCTTTAGGATATAGAGTACCCATATGAGAGACTTTGAGGTCAGACTCTGGTCTGTTTCTCCTAGTACCCCTTGTCCCATGCCTACTCGGTCACACACAACAATTTGTAGGTCCTCTGTATACAGTGACCTAATCTACATTTCCTAGTCTTTTAAACACATCTCAATGTGTCTGGATGTCTGGAGCACCATTCAACACAAGGCCTTCTGCCAATGGGAAGCTACTGTGGCTTACTCAAGTCAGAGACCTCTCCTCCCAGAAGACTTCTCTGCTCATCCATTCAGAGACAAGTGAGCCTTCCCAAGTTAAGAGCCCAGTCACGGGCTGTCACTACCCTTTGCTGATATCTGTTTCTCAAACCAAATATATTCACTCAAAACACAGCCCTAGTGCAAAAAGGCCAGCACAGTCAGAAGGCAACCTCCCTAAGGTCCAGCTCTGAACTGTGAGCTCTTGAAACCATGGACTCTCCTCTTCTGCACACTGGAGCTTGTAACCAGGCCCATCTCATTCATTTTATTTAAAGATTGTGAGGGTACAATAATACCAAACATGAAAACATCCCAGTTGAGTGTCTCATGCCCAGTCCTTGACTGTTGTTGACTGTTGGCTGTTGTTGACAGTTGGTGGTTGTTGGTTGTCGTTAACAGATGTTGACTGTTGGCTGTTGTTGACTGTTGGCTGTTGTTGTTTGAACTGAGAAAAAGTGGTATAGCTAGTATTCTTGACATTTTACAGAGACCCTAAGGTCAGAAACAATCTCAATTGTCTAGGGCTACCCCGCAGGTAAGGAAATGGCTGCCCCATGACCCTCTGACCTTCAGTGTCGTCAAGGACTCTAAAGGAGAGAGACCCCATTCTCTGGCTGGTCTCCATTCAGGAAGCAAATCCAAGGTAAGATGACTTCCTTTACAGAAAATCCCAGACTTCTGGGTCCTTCTAGTTTTCTCCACACTGGTCACTAAGGGCAGTGATTCCCAAATAAAGCCAACTGCTAGAGACATTAGCTTTTGTTTAGGAAGCAAAATGGTATTTTGAAATAAGCAACAAGACAGGAAGTAAGCAAATGCACAGTGGCACGGTGCTGTCTAGACAGTTCTTACATTCTCTTCGTCTAGTTTAAAACCTTTGGAACAAATCACCTGGCGAGCCCATCCATCTCTAAACCTCTGCGCCACCTGCGAAGTGAAACAACCAGTGAACGCTAGAGCAAATGTGATGCTGTGTCGCCAGCTCTTCGGGAGCACATAGCTTCCCTGTTTGGCTGGGACGTTAATGAGATCTGAACGCACTGCTGCAGTCCAGCTGGGCCAGATCAGGGTACTGAGGTCAGCATCAGAGAGAGAGGGCACTCATGCCAAACAAAGGTGGCCCAAGCCTCCCCAGGCTCTGCTGCACTCTTAGGGAAGACACAAAGCTTGCACTTTCCCCCTGATGCCTTGCTGCCCACCAGGCCTAGGGAGGCACTTGTCCCAGAGTAGAAAAGCCCAGGAGAGAACCGACTCTCAGCTGCCAGCCAGTGACGCTACTAAGAGACCATTCCCCAGTGGGGATAGCAGCTGTGCTTGCACTAACTGTCTAGGGTGCCCTGCCCTCCTCTGAGGCTCCAGCATACACTCAGCCCCAGAGCTCAGCTCAGAGAGGGCCTCGCTTTCAAGGAAAGAAGTGATGTTTACTGTGGATCACGCCGCTGGGAAACTGAGACTTGCTTGGCTTGGCTGCAGCTATGTGCATGACAGCCGTTAACTCCAGGGCAGACTGGTAGATAACGCGCCCTGCCTAGCACACAGCAAGAAAAACAACCATCATAGTGGTATCTCTGCTATAGGCTACCCTGTCAGAACCCAGGAGAAAGACCCAGGGGTTGGCACATCACAATCCGGGGTCCAGAGATGCTCAGTGGGCTTCATCTCCATCATCCTTACCATCCATGCACTGCAGCCCCTAACTTGTGGGCTT
Organism: Chionomys nivalis; assembly: GCF_950005125.1. Lineage (NCBI taxonomy): Eukaryota > Metazoa > Chordata > Mammalia > Rodentia > Cricetidae > Chionomys > Chionomys nivalis. The sequence continues at coordinate 33,837,844 of NC_080089.1, forward strand.
GCTGTTGGGGACTAAATGGATCAACATAGAAAAAGCTCTCAGACAGCATCTAGTACCCAGTAAGATGTACACGGATTTTGGCTGCCATTTTCATTCCTTCAACCCAATAAGCAATTGAGGGGCACCCACCGAGAACTACAGGGGCCCTGACACCTGTGGGCAGCTGAGAAACTGCTTCTGCCTTGCCTCTGAGGAACTTCATCTCATTGGGCAGAATACTCAGGTGTCTAGGAAACATTCTCCATAGCATTGAAAATTGCCCTGGTGTGTGTGGGGAGGTGAGTGCGGGGTGCGACAGGATATAGCAGTTTCTCAGATCCCCACTTTCCAACATGCAAGTTCAGAAATTCAGTGGTCACTTCTGCCTGCAAGGTGGTGGCGGTGGGTCCTTCCTGCAGTTCCCAATGTTCTCAGTGTCAAAGCTGGTCCCTAAGACTGACAGCCTGTCTCCTTTTATTTCAACCCCATTGTGTCTCCTGGGAGGCTGCTTTTAGCCAGGCCGCAGACCCCATGTGCTCACATAGCCATTTCAGTTCAGATAACCCCCCACACACACACACACCCCGCAAAGCAACCCTTTCAGCAAAGTTATCCTTGTTTGGGAAAAAAAACAAAAAAAAACAAAAAACAAAAACAACACTGAGAACCTGATCCCATCACCTCCCTCAGTCTCCCCAGCTTGGCACTCCATAAGACCTTATTGGTGAGTTGATAATATAAAATATGTCTTCCTCTGAAGCCAGTGGTTTGCCCTGGCCTCCTTTTCATCAGACTCAAGAACATTCACTCGATATTCCCCAGGGAAAGACTCCAGAATAGAGGGGGCAACATGGCCGCAGCAAAGTCCAGGCTCCTCAGGGAACGGATCCTAATCGTCATTCAGCAGATACTGAGTACGTAGTGTTTGCCAGGCACCAGGGGTAAAGAGAATAATAGGAGACATCTCTTCATCCACGGAGCTCACGATCCTGCAGGGAGACAAATGCAGATAGCTTACAATACAGTTGGATGAGTCTGATAATAGAAACACGCAGCCGGTGGCTCCTCACTGTGGGTGATTTGTTTAAAATGTTATTCCACTGCTGACAACCTTTTCATCCTCAGCAACTGTCACTCCATCTTCTCATCTGCTCTCTGGCAATCCTCTGGTTACTCCATGTTGATCAACTCCCTTACCTGCCATATGCTTCCCTCTTGCTCCTTGTCCTAGGATCAACTCCTATTCATCCTTTAAAACCCTTTTTGCAGCTCTCCTAACTCTTATAAACATTTCTTATTTTCCACCATATTTTTCAGTTTTCATATTTTTACTTTTGCACATATATTGTTCTGTAGTTAAGAATGTATTTCTTGAGGCAGTGTGGTAGCACACATCTTTAATCCCAGCACAAGAAGACCTCTATGAGGTCCAGGCCAGCCATGCCTACACAGTGAGTCCATGCCAGCCAAAGCTAAATAGTGAAACCCTGTCTCAAACAAACAAAACCAAAAGAGAATACATTTCTTTATGGCCCGATACAGTGTCTATTTTTCCTTAAGTATTCATTGAAGTGAACTGTGTGTAAGAAACAATAGCAAACCAGGTGAAGTGGTGTGAACCTGTAATCTTAGCTCTGGGGAGCTGGAGACAGGATGATTGCAAGCTGCAGGCCAGCCTGGACTAGACAGGACCAACCTGCTGCTGCTGCTGCTATCGGTAATGGTGGTGGTGGCAATGGTGGTGGTGGCGATGGTGGTGGTGGTCATAGTAGTGGTGGTTTTTAAGAGGGCTGCAGGCTGTAGAGGTGGCTCCTCCATTAAGAGTACTTACTCCTCTTACAGTGAACCCAAGTTCAGTTTGCAGCATCCGTGGGGGCTCACAACTCCAGCTCCAGGGGAATCCGATGCCCTCTTCTGGCTTGAGAAGTCATTGTACTCACATGAACAAACCCATACACAGACATACATAATTAAAAAACAAAAGAAAAATCCTTTTAAGAACTAAGAAAGAGAAAGCAGTATTACTACCAATAACTAGTTTTGATCATTTCTGTGGGGCAGGAGCTGTAGAAAGTGATCCCAATCCATTTTTCAGGTTTTTGTTTAAACATTGGAAACAGGAAATGTCACAGATGACTTGTGTAGTAAGTTCCAACTGTCCCAAGACTGCTTTGAGTGAGTTAGTGCTTCCCTTAATCTGTATGGCTGTTTCTGCTTGTGTCTTCATACACATGTGAACGCTCATGGGCACACACGCACACCCACACACATGCACACACACACTCATAAGTCATTACGGAAGACCACTGACTGTTTCTAGGCCTTGGCAATCTGGTGTAGAAGTTCCCTGATAAATCTTTACAGTGCTTCTATGTCTACAATCTAACGTGCCTCTTGATGTGCTTGTCGCTTTCCTGCAAATTCCCTCATGTCAGGGGTTTCTCACCCCTTCTTTTGTTGTTTCAAGTCATAATCCTGGTATTTAGTGAATAGTTATGTTTTCAGTGAATACATATGGTAATTGAAGATAGGAAATAAAGAAAGGAAGAATGAATGGAGATGGAAGAAGGAGGAAGGAGAGGCAGAGAAAGGGGAAAGAGGGATATGTGAAGAGAAAGGGAGGGAAGGAGAGAAAGAGGGAAGATAATATGTGTCCTGCACCAGGTAGGCTATTCAGATAGCAAATCTTCCCCATAGAACCCACATGCTCTTCAGTCAGGCAAAGGAAGTGCAGACAGATCAGTGAACACCCCACTGGGATGACTGACTTAGTCCATCCCTTGCTGTGTATCAGGCACCTTTGCTTCCCAGCCTGTGGGTTAAATGCTTTCACCCACCGCTGTCTGCAGCCAGCCCGGTATGCTGGCCTCCTGCGCTCTATTTTCTCAAATAACTGCAGGCAGGACCCATGGAAACTCTGGAAACCTTTATTTAAGCAGATCTCTTACCCTTGGTTTTGTGCTGGGTACTCTGACAGGTCCTAGGGACACTGTCTCTGTCTTTCCTGAATTAGGAATTTTAAAAAAAGGCAACAGAGGGGCCCTTCTTCATCCATGTATCCTACAACTTGCTCCATCCTGAGGCTGTCTGCTCAAGCCAACAAAGCTCTTAGCTCTTCATTAGGACCAAGGAAAGGGAAAGACCAAACCTGAGAAGTTGAATTGGCCTGTGAACTGAGTGACTGGGGTTGGGGTATACATAGAAAGCAGGTAGAAAATGTGTCTGCATCTTTTCCTGAACTGTATTTAACAATCATTTTATTTATGGTTTAAAAAAAACTCTCGCCAGGCGGTGGTGGCGCACGCCTTTAATCCCAGCACTTGGGAGGCAGAGGCAGGTGAATCTCTGTGAGTTCGAGACCAGCCTGGTCTACAAGAGCTAGTCCCAGGACAGGCTCCAAAGCCACAGAGAAACCCTGTCTTGAAAAACCAAAAAAAAAAAAAAAAAAAAAAAAAAAAAAAAAAAACTCTCTAGAAAAAGGTCTACAAATTTATTAGAAGCTGCCTAAGGTGTGAAACCCAGCAACCTGTAGCCCCTCCGGTCATAACTTGCTCTCTGGCTTAAAGATCACATGACAGGAAGTAGTGGCGATGTGACAAAACTCAGCCTCCCGAAAGGTAGGTATGATGGGTAGTGGGAGGGGCAGCAGACCTTGTGTTACTCTGTATCTCTGGCCCCATGTGCCCCTCTGACAGACACAGTAAGCTGGATATATCCCTCTCCTACTTCTCAGCTTCTCTGTGGGATAATTACACTCACCATTACACTCACCGAAGGGTCCTGCTGCCTCCAAGCTGGGGTAGTTGCTGAACCTGAAGTTCAGCAGTTAGGTTGCAGTGACCTAAGAAGGAACTCTGCTCCCTCTTCTCTGGTGAAAAGAGCCAGCGCTTCTCCCATCCAAAGCTGACTGCTCCCCTCTCCTCTCATCCTGACACACCTGTGGCCCCAAGAGCCCAGGAGAGTATTCGCCTGTCACTTCCTGCTTTGATGCCCTAAGTGTTCCCACCCACTAGGGCTCCTTAGCCAGCAGGGAAGCGATTAGAACCTGTAATTTCTCATAGCCCTTAGCAGGTGACAGGCTCCCATAGCACGGCATCCATATGGCGTCACCCCTTCTGTTGAGCACAATTTTAGGGCAAGATTCATACCGCTTTTCTCTGTGCTCAAAATAGACGCCCAAAATTGGGATAGAATTTACATAAGTTGGCTGGAGAAACTGTGTTCAATTAAAAAGCTTTTGTTGCCAAGGAATTTTTTTAGTTGATACATATGCTCCTTTATTGCAGTCCTCTGAGGGGGAACGATCCTTTCTCTCTCTCTCTCTCTCTCTCTCTCTCTCTCTCTCTCTCTCTCTCTCTCTCTCCTTGTCTTGTCTACCTGCCCTGTAGGTTGACTCAGCAGCCAGGCCACGCCACCCCCTTACCACACAGAAGTAACAGGGTCCCATGCTAGGTCATTCTAGGAGAAATGGAATCTGGGGTGCCCTCTTGTCTAGCCTGGATGGGCAAGCCATGAAGTTTCTTTCTGAGTCTGTTCTGGGCTCAGCCCCTAAAATGATGGACCACCACACTTTGAAATCACCATAAATTCAATGCAATATGTTTCTAGTTGCCCAGATGCAGAAGCATGCATATAAAAACTACAAGATGTGTTTTGAAATAATACCATTCTTGGGGGAAAATATTTGGGAAACAGAAAAATATAAAGGCAGGAAAAATCCATTGGTAATGTAACCGCTCCCGGAACTTTTAACATTTCTGAGTGTTTCTTCCCAGCCTTTACTAAAGCTATGCATATTCACACAAATTTGGGATCATAACATGTAAGTGCTTTGCATTTCTGTTTAACATCACATCATAACTCCTTGAGCATTTATTTTCTAGATCAAGTACATTGCAGGAGCATCATTTTTAACGTCTGCCCTACAAGGTGTCTAACCCCTACTCTGTTTGGGATAGTCATCTGCTATTTTAGAATTTGCCGCTCTTCTTAGCTAGATGCTGCAGTTAACATCCTTGACTCCTTGCGCACGCCTCAACGACTCCTGTAGGATAAATTTGCACGGGTTGTGAGTTGAGGTGCGCATTCCACAGACAAGCTGCCCTGAGTTCTTCACAAGCTTGGGGAATGACTTATCTTATGACTAATGCATGCATTTTTTTTACAATGCCTGTTTAGCATCAGAAATGAAATCAGTGTTAAAGAACATAATTTGCTGGTGGAGTATTTTCCCAGGAAAAGTTAAACAACCCTGGCTTGGGCATCTGCTGTTTGTGCCTGCTTAGCATCCACCCGCCTTCTCTTCTGCATGAGAGTCTACACCTGTTCCCTCTCCCTGGTTCGAGTAGGGGCTCCTGACCTTTCAGTTCAGAAGTGGCTAATCAAATTCATGACGAATAGTTGGCCTTGAGTCTGTGTCAGTGTTCTTAGGAAAGGAGTTCTCTTTCCTCTGAGAGGTCTGAAGAGGTAGGACATAAGCCCAGGGATGCTGAACACCACTTCTGTCCTTCACTGCAAAAGGCGACCTACCTAAGAAGGGAGTCAAGGTGGTAAGCAAGCAGACCTAAGAGATAGGGATGGATGAGTTCCTAGCAACAGTTCTAAACTCTGATCTGCATAGACTCGAGACTAGCAAAAGCACACCACTCTGCCTTGAGTTTGATGTCCTCTGACCTCAAGTGTCCAGTGAAGACAGGTCACTTTGAGAATTAGAGCCTGGACCTCAGAACATGTTCTCCATGAACAAGTTCCTGCTACACTATATGGTTGTCTACTAAATCCTGCCAGTTAACTCTGTGTTGAAGTCTCTAGATCCTGGCTTTGAGACACTTAGATCCCAGTAAGGTAAAGGGAAAGAACACACAATACTGTGAATCATGACATGGGAGCAAAGAACTTACAGATGTTTCAGAGGCTGGGCCTGTCTGCCTCTGAAAAGAACTGGGACTGGTTTTGCTTTACTAGGGAGGACTTAATGTGAACTTAACTCCAAGACAGAGACAGAGGCTGGAGGACAGCTTGCCCATCACACAGCACGAGCCAAAGGGCAGAAGCTGAAAGCATCTGCGCAGGTCAGGGTAAGTGCAGAGATTCCCACAAAAAGTGTCAATAAGACTAACTGAAGAGCCAAGTGTAGGCTGCAGTGCTATGATTACGGGACTGTTATTGTCCTGAATTACATCTCCCAGGCTTGTATCCATAGCTGTCAGTCTCACCTCCTGAAGTGAAGGCTTCCTGAGACTGGGCACAAGCTCTGTACTTCAAGCTTTCAGCATCTTACCCCGTCTTCTTTGGATGTTCCCAAAGAATTTCACCAGCCAACATTAGCTTAAAGTTAATTGCGGCACTGGGCAGAACAGGATCTCACCAATAATGAGAATTATATCCTCACCTGGAACTCGCATTTTAACGTTAGAAGTACGGCAGTCGGACAAGCCACATTAGTGGTTTGAAATCCCTAAAAGCTCCAAGGCTCTCATCATTGACTGCCTCTTATTTTCCCAGACGGCATTGCTGACCCACCATGCAAAACTAGACAAAGTACCTTATTTGTAAATATTTGACAAATTTTTAGTCCTGTGAGTTATCCACAACAGAGAGTCCCAGCCTTCTCTTGACCTTATTAGATGTCCCTTAGGCAGCTAAGGTAAGAGCTGAGCACAAAGCTAGGTTCTCTGGACCAGGATTCCCCAACTCGTCCTGAGCAACAGACTCATTTGGAATCCTTGGGAAATATACAAACTACAGTGTCTTTCCTCTGTAAATCCTGATTTAGGAAGTTTGGATCCTGTCCCAGAAATCAGTGTTAAAGCCAACACCTGAAGTTACAGTTTGAGTAAATTTATGAAGGCCCAAACTCAACCCTTACCCTGGTCGGAGCGTGGTAATTATCCACAATCATAAGCAACCATTTCCCACGAGGACAAGTAACTCCATCAAGCAGAAAGACCACTGTCAAGGGAACTGAATATCTTAGACATGAGCACTTGCCAGCTGGGTGACTTTGAACAAATTATATAACCTCCTTGAAGCCATACTTCTGCCTTTGTGAAATGAGGAAGGCTCTGCTTGCCTCTTTCCCTTTGAGGGATCCAATTAGATGATGCGTGTAAAAGAGTATCATCTATGGGAGGGATTTTTCAGTATGCCATCTTGGCTGCGAGCAAAAGTCATGTGACAATGTGCTCAGTGGAGGAGATCGGCCTTGTGACACTTGCCAGCAGTTTGTAAATACTAGCATCGCAAACCCCCTTTGTGATAGCACAGTTCTCCTGCCTCGTGCCCACACACCAAAGCTGGAAGGTCATCTCCATAAAGAGCAATTAGCATTTATTGAATGCTTACTCTACATAAGGCATGATTCGGGATTAATTATTCAGACCCATTCATTTAATCCTCACAACGACTCTCTGGGCTCAGTAGTATTTGTATTGCCAGTTTGTGGTAGGGGAAACTGAGATGCTGGGAAGGCATAATTAAATTAACCTAATCAAGATGTAAAGGAAGTTTGGCTAAATAACATAAGATGGGTCTCAGAGCTATGAAGGTGTACAGTTACCTTTCTGCCCTTGTCAGCTAACCACAGGATTTCTCATGCTGATGAGAAATCCCTACAGAATACATAGGACATCCTCCAATTGTTTATCTCGTCATCCCTGAAAGGATGCAAAAGCTAGCAGTTTCCCGTTGGCCCCTGCATGGTGAGCATTGGTTTCCACGGATTCCCACCTCACCCTGTTTACCTCTTCATGGTTACTGCAGGGATCAGAGCTGGGGGCAATATTAGCAGACATTTCATCTCTGAGGCCTCAAACTAGAAGCTTCCATTAAACCCTATACATTCTATGAGTTCCGTACTAAGACTTACCACACCCGCCTTCAGAAAAGGCACCCACTGGGTACCTTGGTCTGGTTTGCACCTGATCATTTCACATCTGTGTTTGCTTTTTGAATCCATTATCACCCTTTTCAAGAGTAAACAGAGCCCAGACCAGTGAGTAGACCCATCCAAGTTCAAAATAAATAAATGCATAACAGAGCCTGGAATAGATCCCACACAGTAGCCCAACACTTAGGTCAGAGCTCTCTGAAGCCACCATGTGGGGCACCGCAACAACCCCCAAAACACCTCAAGAAAAAGAGTAAGAAAAGAGCTAGGGACGGGGGATTTCTCGGAGTCTCCTCGAGTAGACCTCCTTCTGCTCAAAGCCCTGCCCGGCACCCAGCAGTGGCCCTGTCACAGTCAGTCCATCACAACTGTTCACCCTGGCCCATGAAAATACAAGTCCAGTCCATGGGAGAGGCCAGGCCGCCAGTGAGATTGTGGGGTTTTAATGGGAAGCAGCCAAGAAGAATCCTGGAGACAGCTGCTTTTTCTTTGGCCGTGGAAGAAAGAAACGGGGAGAAGAGTCACACAAAGCCATGCCTCCTGGTCTGCACTCAGGTTGCTGCCTCGGAGCGCCTAGAGCTCTGGAGAACTTTTAATAGAAATCTGCAGAATGAAATGGGCTACAGCTGTTTGCCTTGATAAATATATTTTATGCTACATGCCTCAGCCGCCATCTGTTTGCTGATACGAGCACTTCTTCGTGGCAACTAAGGAGAAGTCATCAAAAGGCATAGCGGGAGAGAGCTTCGGAGCAGGTAGAGGGGCTGAGGAGGGCAGGGCCATGGATTGTGTGCCAGCTGCAAGGGGCCAGCCAGAGGACAAAGAAGATGGGGCTGGGCGCAGAATAGGGAGGCCCACTGAACAAGTCAGATAATCCATCTGCCCAGGAAATCCCCACACACACACACATACACACACATGCACACCTCTCTTGGAGTCTTCTTTGCTTATTACGCCGTCCATTCTCCTTCTGGATTTCTCTGGCCTCTACAGTTTAAAGCAAACTGAAGATCCAGATTGCAGTAGTGTCCACATCCCAGCCTGCACTGACCAGCAAGCATGCCCCAGGTCCTGGGCAGAAACAGCTGCCCACTTAGGTCAACCCAGGCTGCTTCGCTATACAGATCACACTGTCTGCTAGCTCACCTGATCTCCTCTGATCTGAGCTGAGTGCCCAATAGACACAGAGATGCTCAGTGGCTGGTGGCCCTAGAGGTAATGGAACCTAGTCTTGGGAAACACTAGTTTCAGAGCTGTTGCTATGAAGAGCGACGTGAAGACACAGCTCCCCAACCCTGCCGGCACTAGGAAAGTGGTCCACACTTGCCTAGGATGGATATGACTGTGTAAGATGTGCCCATTGTTACAGAGCGGATAAGGTTAAGCTCGTCCCTGAAATGAACATGCATTAGAAAATTGGTCCCAAGTGTGGTAGTTTTGAGAGAGAGTGGAATCCTTAAGAGGTGGGCCTTAGGGGGAGAAGAGTGGGTTGATGGGGACTACCTTTTCAGAATAGATTGGTACAGTTCTCACAAAATCCAAGTTAGTTTCTGTGATGGTCAATTACTAACAGCAACAAAAGAAGTGGCCATGGCCCCCAGTCCCCTGGCTTCCTGGATTTTACTCGCTCCTACGACAATGCCACCAGTCATGTCGCAATGACACCAGAAGGCTCTCACCATACCCAAGCAGACACCAGCATCACGCTCTTCACTCTAGATGTGTGGACTAAGCCATCTTCCTTTATAAAGTGTCTACCCTTAATATATTGTTATTACGGCAATAGAAAAAAAAGAGCAATCCTCCCACCCCAAGGTACGGCAGTACTTTCACGAATGGAAACATTTTCCTGGATCCAAGACCATCATAGCAAGAAAACACTGTGTTCACTTTAGAAGAATCCAGCCTCCTCAGGGAATGGCTCAGGTACCTGAAGATTTCCGCTGATTCCAGAGTCTGTGTGAATTAATCTTGCTACCTTCCTTTGGGGAAAATGTGTGAGGCCTGTGTGACTCACCACTGTCCTGAATGGATCCTATTTTCTGCCGTCCCATGAGCATAGTTGGTCCTTTTTCCGCCTAGCTGCAGCTCTCCTGCCTCGTCTTTTTGAGAACACAGCCTGCCTGGAAGTGGAGGAAGCAAGGCAGACACAAAAAAGCATTGCACAAGAGCAGAGGAGAACCCAACACATCTCCTCTGCACCTGCCCTACCTTAGCTGCTGCATCTAAGGGAAGGGAGGCAGCAGCTAGAGCTGGTCCTCTTGGCAACACAGGGATGCCTACACCCCCAGCACCTCCTTCCATATCCAACTGGAGCAGTGAACCTCCACAATGGCTGGGTGAGCAGAGACTTACGATATGGGGAGTCAGAAAGGAGCACCCCTCCCAATATTTCTGACCATAAGAGAAAAAGGCCCCAACAAACACCAATGCAATGGAATCATTCAGATGCTGAAAAGGTCATGTATGTCCAAGGACTAATGATTCACAAGTAAACTGACCAAGCACCTGCTGTCCAGTGCCACCTCCTCCCGAGGCTGCCAGCCGGGTGACAGCTGGTGACATGCTTTGAGATGCTTCGACACAAGGCACTGAATCACTATGTTCTGAAGACTGCGATGTGGGGTCCAAGAAACCAAGTGCTTTGGACAAGCCTCAGAACTGCTGGCTGCTACTCAGAGCCAAGCAAGCCACTGGCTCCACTGGAGCCTCAGCCCTGGTATTAATAAGTGTTTCCATGGCACTTGGTGGTTTACAATTACCTTTCCTAATACAACTACCCCAGAAGAAGTGGCGGGACAAGTGTAAACCCTTCTGCCTTCCCTTCCGCCTGCCACTGTTTGAGACGGGAGTCCTGGTCCCCCAGGCAACTTGGGGGCTAGAGTCTGTTCATATTGAAGAGGTCCACACTCACCCTTTCTGCCACCCTCCCATCCACATTCCAAGGCCTGTTCACGACAAACTCCATCTGCTCACCCACTTATTCATCCGGCAAGCACGTGTTGAGCGCCGACTGTGTGCATTACTCTTGGCACCAAGACACAGCAGTAACTAAAACAGAAACAAAGATCTCCCTCCCCGTGGGACTCCAGAGATCAGGAGTTAGATAAGCAGAACAATATTTAATGCTATAAATAAAAGCCGACTCAGATAACTGGCAGAGAGTGCAGAGCAGATTTGATTGTAGATCTGGAAGACAAAGGGTCTTATCTGAGCAGGAGTCTAAGAGGAAGGAGGGGTCATGTTGGCCATGCAAAGGCCCTGAGGTGGGATCACAGTGTCTGTGGAGAAACAGCAAGTCCAACTGGAACAGGCAGGAACCAGGGAGGGCGAGTGTTGTCATGGCAACATGCTGTCAAAAGCCAGACTAGACCCCTTCCTGGATAACTGCAATAGACGTGTGTCAGGCAGTTCATTTGATCTTGTCCAGCGGCTGCTCTGTGTACTAACCAAGTCTTCAGCAGCTCTTGTCTTACTTTCTGTTTGAGATCTAGCAATCAGGTCAATCTTCCTCAGTGTTCCACCTTAAGGAAGGTGTATATGTTCACTCCACATTCACGAATATAGTCAGTTAGCGTTTTCTAAATTTCCACTCTGGTTTATGTATGTATGGTAGTGTGTGTGTGTGTGTGTGTGTGTGTGTGTGGTGTGCGTGCGTGCGTGCGTTTATGGTGGGTGTTGTGGTGTATATGTGTGTATGGTGTGTGTGTGTGTGTGGTGTGTGTATAGTGTATATATGTGTATGGTGTGTGTGTGTGGTGCATGCGTGTGTGTGGTGGGGGGGGTATGTGTGTGTATGGTATGTGTTGTATAGTGTGTTTATGGTAGGTATTGTGTATATGTGTGTATGGTGTGTGTGTGTTGTATATGTGTATATGGTGTGTGTGTGGTATGTGTGTATATGTGGTGTGAGTGTATAGTGTCATGTGGTGTATATGTGTGTATGGTATGTGTATGGTGTATGTGTGGGGTTTGTGTGTGTATAGTGTATGTATGTGTGGCAATATGTACTGTGTATTGTGTGTATATGACATGTGTGTACATGGTGTGTGTGTGTGTGGTGTGTGCATAGTGTGTGTATAGTGTCTTGTATGGTGTGTGTTTATGGTGTGCGTGGTGTAGGTGTGTGTATGGTATATGTGTATATATTGTATGTGTGTGGTACATGTATGTGTGTATAGTGTATATATGACATGTGTGTGTATGGTATGTGTGTGTATGTGTGTGTGTGTGCAGGTGAAGACTGGAGGCCCACCTCCCTGCTATTCAGGATCCATCCATTTGCGGTTTATTTTGTTTTTGTTTTTGTTTTCAGAAGGACAGATGTGATCACCCACTTGCTTTTTAAGAGCCTCTCAGACCCAGAGCAAACCGATTTGTCTAGACCAGCTAGCCAGTGAGCCTCAAGGATCTCCCTGTCTCCACCTCCCCAGAGCTAGAATAAACCTGTGCTACCATGCACAGCTTTTTATATGGGTGCTACAGACTGAACTCAAGTCCATGTGCCTGTGAGGCTGGCGTTTTACAAACTGGCCATCTCCCTAGCCCTTATCTTTCTTAAAGAGTTTTATAATCTACTCCATGCTAGACATTGGCTGGCTCGGAGGCTGGGGATTAAAAGAAAAACTAAGACATCAGTGAGTCTGTGGGCACAAAGACTGTGATCTGGGGAGGAGGTGCCACACAGAAGCAAAGTACCATGAAAGCAAAACAAAGCAATGAATATTTGATTCTTGCTGGAGAAAGTGGGAAGGCTTTCCAGTGGGACCTAACATTGCCAGTGGGCGCTGAAGTATATGTAGGAGTTTACTAGAGACAGAAGAGAGAGAAGGATGTAGGAATAATGTTTCTCACCTTGGGAAATTTTACCACCACAGAACATTTGGCAATGTATAGAGATGTTTTGGTTGATGTGACCATGGGCAAGAGAGTACTATCTTCCAGTAGACAAAAGTCAAAGGTGGTGTTCAACATCTTACAATGCACAAGATAGTCCCTCCAAGTGGGGAAACCCCTCTTGGTTTAATGTGTAGCTAGAAATGGAGACCCTGTTAGGAATGAAGAGAGCTCTATGTACAAAGGCATCAAGTTGCACACGGGTCTGGCAGGCCCAGGAAGTGGAAGAAGCTGTGGTGTCAAGCAGATACAGAAGAAATGAGAGCAGAGGGGCAGACGAGGCTGTGGGCTCATACAGCCAGGAAGCTTTCTCTCAGACAACAGAGCCAATTAAAGAGAGGCTCAGGTAGGTGGAAATAACAGCTGGCAATTACTGAGCCTCTGCTCTGCTCAGGGCTAGTGCTTTATGTAACTTCTGGGGGGGGGAGAGAAAGAGAGAGGGTGGAGGGAGGGAAGAAGGGAGGGAGGAAGGGAGGGAGGGAGGGAGGCAGGGAGGCAGGGAGGCAGGGAGGCAGGGAGGCAGGGAGGCAGGGAGACGAGACGGAGATAGACAGGGAGAAATTATTTCTTCATTACAGATCAGAAAACAGAGAGTCTAATTTCAGAAGAAGCAAGCCATCTGTCCATTGTCTGCTGTCTGTCTGCCCAAGGTCAGTCAGGGAAAGAACTGCACTTTAATTTGGGACTGTCTGTCTCCTGCGCCAGGTACCTTAGGCAGACAGATCAGCATCTCTCGGCCTGGCCTCAGGTGAGGCTGTGGGCATACCGTGGCTGTCACAGACAGCTCCCATAGACAGTGTCACAGTGGTCTGAGCACAGCAGGTGTGCAGTGAGGAAGCAGTAAATGCTGGTGACACACAAGGCCAGCCCTGAATCAGGTGGAACTGATTCTGTCCTTCCACTGCCTGGCAGGGTCTGTGTCTCCGAGCACATGTTCTCTGTCTCCAGGAAGTATGAGCAGTTACTTGTCTTTCCCTCCCTTCCCTTCCCCTTCTCTTCCTTTCCCTCATTTCCCTTTCTCTCTTCCCTTTCCTTTTCTCTTTTTCTCTTCTCCTCCCATTATCTTTCCTACTCCTTTTCGCCTTGCCTCCCACTTCCCTTTTTCCCTTCTTCCATTTCCTTCTTCCCTTCCCTTTCTTTTCTTCTATTTTTGTTTTTGAAAATTCAGATACATTCACTAGAACTGGTTCCCTTGCCCCCAAAACATATGCCGACCTCACTTTCCAGCCACCTTTGTAGCCCTGTAACTGAATTCTGGCAATAAAGCTTGAAGAAAACAACATCCATTTCAATAGACCCTGGCATAGAATAAGCTACCCTGTGTCCTTCCTGCTCAGTTATCTCATCCCGTGCCTTGTGGATGATCCTGTGCATGGATTTACCCGGTGGAGGTCCAGGACATAGGGAGCACAGACTATTGTGTCCCAGGAAGGTATCTGCGCAGTCACTCCTTCTGTACTGGATGAGGATATGAATGACCAAATATTATTGGGTTAAACTATTGAGCCTTCCAAGTTGACTTGGAACAGCCAAGGAACTTGCTGGCCAACCTAACATGGAAAACAGAGAGAAGGCATGTATGTCCCTGAACCTTGAGGGCCACTGCATACACAAGATTCAAGAAAATGGTTTTGCACACAGAAATTATATTCTAAATAAACAGATTTAGCCAACCTCTGGACTGCTCAGTGCTCTTCTTTATCCATTACTAACCACCTGAGGATCACACACACACACACACATGCACGTGCACGTCCACACACACACACACACACACACACACACATGGATGGACAGACAGACAGCTGTATAGAAGTCGGGCATACAGGAAGAGGCCTTGGCTGTTTGCCCACCAATGGTTTTCCTAGTAGTCTTGCCTGATAATTTCTTATGGCTGACTTTCAAGGAAGACCGTCAACTGCACCTCTGCCTTGGTATCTATCTACCCAAAGTCAAATCGGGTTTGTTAGTAGAGAAGGGAGATTGAATATTGAGTGGAAAATCACAAGTTTGTTCAAGAAAGGGAAGGTATAGTTTTGTCTGGGAAGCCTGGCTCAGATTTGTGACACACTGGCAAGTTCTTCCTTTCTGTGCAAGGCTTGTTTCTAACTTCCACGGCCCATGGGGTGCAGCCAGATATGCTTAGCAGAGTCCCACCCAGGGAGGAAGGCTAGAGGTAGGAGCACAGACAATCATCTCAATTCAAGTGAAGACCTAGCTAAGAGAGCATCTCACTCACCCCCTTTTTGTTCAACCCAAACCCCTCACTCAGAGTCATGTTGTTTCCCAAGTGCCCTCATCCTTCTAAGGCAAGATCTCTTCTGCCTCTCCACACTGTTTCTAGCACAGTGTCTTCAGCACAAAGCAGCCTGGTAGCAGTCTCCATGTTCCAGGCTCCTGAGAAGGAGCTGTGCTGGCACCCTGAGCACCTGTGTCTTTCCCCTTCTTCACAGTTAACACCAGAAAAACACACATCTCCTTCCCTCCAACTCAACCAATTTCCATGCGGAGCTAACGCTGCTCTCTCTGCCTCTCCTGCTTAGCGTTGCTAAATGCCGTTCCCTGTGGCACTCAGTACAGGCCTGCAGCGAGAAAATAACATAGCATTAACCTTGAACATAGGTGTGGGGGTGAACAAAACAGCTTTACCAAGACTAGAATAATAAATGGCCAGTAATCACCCCCTTAATGTTATCTCTTTGGGGAGCCGTGTGGGGAAAAAAAACAGTGCTGAATTTTTTCCTTTGATAATAGAATTTAGTTCCTGGATTAGTCTCCCTTTCTCCCACTCTCATGTCCAGGCAGTGCTGGCTGGCAAACCTGCCAGTTAAGAAATAAAAATCAGTAGCCCTGGCTTCTGCCCTTTAGGAACCAGGCTGAACACTGCCCTAGCAAAAGCTAGCTCCGGAAACCCAAGCCCTTGGCACCTATATGTTGGGATTTTAAGGATAGACTACATGGGTCTGCATAATCCAATGCTTCACAGAAGGTCAGACTGCCTCAATTTACCTCTCCAGCTGCTAATTCATGAGTCTGACTCTTAGAAACCATCTTGTTACCCATCACAAGGATACGGTATGGGGTTGCTAAACATAGTTGCTGATGCACTTGTCTGAGATGGGTCTAGAGCATAAATTCTTTCTAGCTCCCAGGCAATATCAATGCTGTTCATCTGTGGCTCATACCTTCCTTTGGTTGACATCCACGGCAAGTGAACTTCTATTGAAGTTAGGCAACCTGGAGGTGTATTTGTTAAAACAGGACTAAGAATGCATTTAGGACCCTGGGTGGGAAACCCTACACCTTTCAGAACTGTGGATCTCTTCACCTCAAAAGGTCATGAGTCCAAACCTTAGAGGAACTTTAAAGTCAGCCACCCTGATTAATGGGACAGTCATGCAACATCAGATAGGAGAACGGACGGACTCATTTCCAAGAGGCACCTGAGCTGTACATAGACTAGAAACAATGAATGACTCTTGACTCTATGGTCAACATGTCATGACTTTGCCTTTCTAATGGCCCCTCAAAAAGAGGTGCCAGAGAATCATATGTTTCCTTTCTCTCCAATATCACCAGCTGACTCTCAGAAACATCCCAGAGAATTTGGAAGGAGGGCAGGGTCCAAGGTGCTCATCAGGTGCCCTTCCTTTTAAGATAGCATCACAAGGGCTCCCAGACAATGCTGAATAACTACCTAACCAGCTCTGTGCTCTTCAAGGGGCCATGGATTGCTTTCAGACAAGCACCAGACATCATCAGCCAGTATCTCTCAATGGAGAGAGCTTTTCTAAAGACACGGAGACACTCCATCCACAATTCTTTGCCCCTCACATAATCTGCTCCTCTTCTCCTAAATTCTTAACTAGCTCCTTCTGTCTTAAAGTTACCACTTTTGTTTGCTTTGTCCTTGTTTCACCTGTTTGTATTTGACACAGCCCATTGCCTTCCCAATTACAACTGTGGAAAGTCACTTTCTCCTGTGTCTATTTCTAACTTTAGAATGAGACAGGTATCATCAACCACTTCAGGTAAGACTCTTTTCTAGTTGCACTCTCCCTCATAATCCCAGCCAATCCAGTGTCAGTGACCATGTGTTCTGAAAGCACCCAAATCTGTACCATAGATGTTCCAGGTTCAAATACCAGAAGACTCCAAAAATTGTTCTGGAGAATGCTGTCAGCCTGAAAGAGGAAAGTGAACAAAGGAAAGAAAGAAAGAAAGAAAGAAAGAAAGAAAGAAAGAAAGAAAGAAAGAAAGAAAGAAAGAGGAAGGAGGGAGGGAGGGAGAGGGAGGGAAGTTGGGAGAGAAAGAAAAAAGAAAGAAAGGAAGGAAGAAGGAAGGAAGAGGAAGGAGGGAAGGAGAGAGGGAGGGAAAGGGAGGGAAGTTGGGAGAGAAAGAAAAAAGAAAGGAAGGAAGAAGGAAGGAAGGAGGAAGGAAGGAAAGAGAAAGAGAAAGAGAAAGAGAAAGAGAAAGAGAAAGAGAAAGAAAGCTTGCTTCTGAGTCCCATGAAACCTCATAAAATGACATAGTCACCTGCCAAGAAGCTCCAGTCAGACACCTAGCAATGGCCCCAGTCCCTTCCCTCCTGCATGCCAGTATCTCCCAGCTCCATCAATTTTTAACTCCTAAAAGTTCTTTAATTGTAAATTTCTGTGGCACAAAAAACTCACTTTTGATCACTGCTGCCTCTTCATACAGCTTCTTCACCTAGTTCAGGTACATTTTATCCTTTGTAATAATCAAATTATATTTTTATTTAAAAAGCTAAAACTTTCTTAAATTTAACTTATTAAAATAGTTTTAAAATTCAATTAACATATTGTACTAGATTCCATTTGATAATTTTCAAATGAAATATTTTTGGTTATTTTTCCCTCTCCCTTCTCTCCCAAGTTCCTAGCTCCTCCTTGTACTCCCCACCTCCATGACATCCTTTCCACTTTAGGTCTCTGTGTCCTGTTGACCTCTCCCTATTCAACTCCTCTGTTTATCCATCTCTTTGCCCCTTTCTAGTTCCATAGCCTGTTCCCACTCTAGCCCTCATTCACATACACACATGTAAGCTCTGAAAGTTAGGATCCACATAGCAGAGAGAACATGTGAATTTTATGTTTCTGAGTCTGGCCTCTGATTTCCAATTCCATCCCTTTTTTTTTCAAATTTAATGTTTGTTTCTCTTTTATTAAAGATTTAAAATTTATTTGTTTTTTGTTTTGGGATTTTTTGTTTTCTGTGGGGGTTTTGCTTTTTGCTTTTGTTTTTGTTTTGTGTGTGTGTACATGTATGTATGTTGCACTGTGTACATGTCTATTACCTTAGAAGGCTAGAGAGGAAGTCAGATGACCCAGAACTGGAGTTGCTGGCTTCTCTGACCTACCATGTGGATGCTGAGAACCATACCTAAGTTATCTGCATGAGCTGCAGTACTCAAAAGCAACTGTAAATTTTTGCCTGTACAGCTAAACAAAATTCTGATGTTTTTTTTTTTTCAGTACTAGTGGTGACAAACAAGGTCTTGTATATGCTAGTTTCTCCTCTTTTACAACAATTTACCAGTAACCACCTCTAGCACTGTTTCCCAGTCTTCCTTGACCTCCTCCATGATGCTTTTTGCTAAGTCAGTGTCATGAGAAAGCAATGAAGGAATGATTGGGTCTGCCAGGACAGGCATGTTGGGAGTTTGTACCAGAGCCATATTAGCCTTGACATTCTTGTCATTTAGGCAACACTAATATTTTCCCCCAGGAGAGTGACAGTCCCAATTACACTGAGAAAGAACCACCCCCCATGACTCAGCAGCAGTCAACAGCAAACTCCGCCCATCCATGATGGTTTGGTTTTTTTCTCTTCAGGGATAAGGTCCCTGAAGGTGAAAGTTTACCACACAAATCCCCTCTGACTTATTCTGGTCCCTTGGGAAGACAGGAGCAATAAAAGATTGTTTAGAAAGACTTAATGAGCCCTTGTGCTGGTGGTTCAAGGGGATTGTTTTTCTGCTTTCTCTTGCCTCTCCCTCATCTGCCTGGGAATGCTTCTCATGAAGTCTTTGTAGTCCCTATAATGAGCCAGTTATGAGTCAGCTTTCACAGAACCTTAACCTAAATATCAAAACTTTTTGCAGGAACCATGAAAAAAAAATGTATGTGGTCCACATGTATGTGTGCACTCTCCAATATGAAATTTCTGCACAGGACTTTCACATATACCACTTGCTCATGACCAGAAAGTGGTTGATTGAGTGTCTTAGCATCTCCAAACCATGAAGCCTTCATTAATAAACCTGACCCCTGTTCATCACAGCTATCATATTATAATTGGAGGTAATATCCAAATTTTATGAACTCCAGGTCATGTTGTAAAAGTAAAGGTTATTATAACTGATGATAGAAATGTTATAAATAGGGTTTTTAAATTGGTTGCAATGAACCCGAGTTATGATAATCACTGAATAATCACTG
Source organism: Chionomys nivalis (assembly GCF_950005125.1). Lineage (NCBI taxonomy): Eukaryota > Metazoa > Chordata > Mammalia > Rodentia > Cricetidae > Chionomys > Chionomys nivalis. The sequence continues at coordinate 33,857,068 of NC_080089.1, forward strand.
AAAAGTAAGGAGGGGGAAACTGACAACGGATTATAGGAAGAGGGGAAAGACCCTGAGCTGAGCTTGGTGGACAAAAGGGGCTGGATTGCAAAGGGTAGAAATGACAAGAGACAGTGTGAGAAAATGAAGTGTCAAGTCACATAGACCTTGTAGGACACCCTAGGGAGTATGGATAGTTTCTGAAGAACATTGGAACAAGTAAAGTGTTTTAGAGTAGAGGAAGATCATGGTAAGTTTCTCCTTCAAGAAAATATTTTTAATGCAGTGTGGAGATTAGACCCAAGACAAGCAAATGCAGAAAGACACTGGCTTAAAGCTGTAGCTGTAGGAATCTAGGCAGATATGTTCACAAGCATCTTCATTATGACCACTGTGTGGCCATTCACACGGCCCTAGCATGCAATCCAAATCATATCCAGTCAGCAAAATCAACAAAGCAGTTGAACACTTAGTGCTGGACTCATGACAAGATGGTGTCTTGACATGTGTTCTACATGTTAGTAGTATCTGAGGAAACCGAGGTACATCCTGGTGGCTACGAGTCAGTGCCATCTGGTTTAGTTAACATAGAAGTCCCTTCCTTCTGCCTTGGGGAGAAAGGGATCCTCTTGCTTTGTTACCGTTCAAGACACATTTCCATCTATCCTTCCATCCATTATAAGTTGCACTGTGTATCCTTGTGTTTCTCTACCTATCTTCAGTCTCTCGGCACCTCCAGTCATTCTTGGCTGATTCTTACACACCAGGATTTCCCAAGATTGAGAGTAACGCAAGTAAGAGAGGGCAATGGCCAAGCCTGGGAGGGTAATGGTGCAGATGAAGAGAGAGGGCTAGACTCGAGAAGTAAATGGACACTGGAACCCATGGGTCCTCATGGCATCTGAAAAATAGCTATCCAAATACTGCCTACAGAAAGGCGACCTGGATTAGCAGATGACACAGAACCTCAACCAGTAATTCTCTGTTTGATTCTCAGCCTTGAAATTTGTCAGTTCATTAGTTATGACTAGCTTCGTGGTAAGCAACTTAACCTTTCCAAATCCCAGTTTCCTCAGCAATAAGGTGGAGAATAAGCACGTGCTTTATGGAGTAGTGGAAGACTCAAGTCAAATACAACACACTGAATGTTTGTAAACTGCCAAATACTGCATAATTGGGGAACAATGATACCAGTCCTCAAGAGCCGGTCACATCAGATGCAAAAGAAACAAAGAGACAGTCATTCAGTCTTTCTCCTGTCTGATGCTTCCCAGGCCTACCTTGATTTGTAACCAGCCAGGGCTTTATTTCCATGCTTCCTTAAATTTTATAAAGCCTTCCGTCGTGAGAAAACTTCACAAGAATCTTATTAGACACAGCAAAGACCCAAATCAGCACAAAGCTTACATATAAAAGCTTTAGCCAAAAAAATGAGGATTTCTCTGGAGGCTCTATATGTGCTTAAATGGCGCGGAGAGCTAAATTGTGAAATTACAAATGAGATGTGGAATGGCATATTTGATTACACAGAGTCATCTGCGAAGCTTCATAACACGTAAGAAATCCGAGAGGCTGTTTATCTGGCAGGAAGCCCTGCCAGGGTCTGCAGAAGAACTCAGGGAGCTTTAATGGGACCTTCATGACTGCCGCCTGCATCTCATTCTCCCCCAATTCTAAAGGCTCGTGGAGACATTTATGGGGAAAGAAATGAAAAGATCAGTGTTGTTTCATAGGCACGAAATTGTGTTATGAAGCGATGAGCAGGCGTGGTCTCTATTCTCAAGCATCTTACCAAGGGCTTAAGGCCACCACATGTAGGCCGCTGTTGACTGGGACTTCCTTGCTTGCTGAAAACAAGTACCCCAGACAACTCTGGAAATAAATCCTGGGTCCACTGCTTACCGGCCTCGAGGATTTAAGATTCCCTGTGCTCTAAAGCAGAGGCCACCTAGTGTCACCTAGTGAAATGACGCAGGTGTCTGGCAGCACCTTCACACAATGATCATTACACAACTACTCGGGTACCTTATGTTTTGTAGGTGAAGCTGTGACTCAAGATGTGGTGAAGGACACCCAGTGACCCTTGGCCTCCTAGGAGCCCCAGATGGAGCCTGCGTTCTTGATTCAGTGTCCTGAGACACACACGAGACAAGAGCAGCCAGGTATCCTACAGAGTTCTGCTTCCAAGAGCAAAGGCAGCAGCCTCCTCTCAGCCTGCCAGTCTTCTGCCCTCACCCAACCCTGTCTTCTTGCTCCCTTCTCTGGTGCCATAGACCTGCACAGTACTTCCTTCTGCAATGGCACTTCCCAGGAGGTGTTGACATGGCTCCAGGCAGGTGTGCAGGGAGCCAAGCAGCTGAGAGCAGACTGAGGGGTGTGTCAGGATGTCTCTGGTCCAGATGTGAAAGCAGAAGGGAAGCTTGTCTCTCTGTTCCCGATTCCAGCTCTGGAAAATTCAGAAGAGGGCCAGGGAAATCCACATCGGGGCTGTGCTTTGCTTCTCTTCCTCCTAACCAGACCACTGGGGCTGTATCCCCGGAGGTCAATGTCAAGGTATTTTTAACCTCTGTGCAGGGGTCCACAGCAGCCCTAACTACAAGGTTTTATAACATGACTATAAAGAACCCAGATAAATCCATCACAGAGGGCAAAACAAAATAATCCCGTGTGTGTGTGTGTGTTAGTGCAAAGGTTCATAAATCATGCTAAATAGAGAGGATAGAAGGCAGATGCTAGTGCATTTTAACTTGATTTTGGATGGGGCAGGGACAAGGCATGAAAAAAATACTCTCTCAGTGTGGACCTTCTTGTGTCCCTCACTCTATAAACCCTTCCCAGGAAGATTCTGTACAGCATTTCCTAAAACATGTTCTGTTTTCTAATTCGTATTTACACACACACACACATATGCATACACACACACACACATACACGCACACACACACAGTTGAGTAACGACTCTCAGTTTGGGGAAACCCTATTTGCCTACCCTTTTATTGTAGTGCTTTTGGCAGGAATATACCTCAGGAAACCTCAGTTATAAGATCCCTTGGATAATCAACTCTGAGTTGTTTTAGATTCTGCCTAATCTCTAACCGAACTCCTTTAGTGGACAGATGCTAAATGGAGATCCAGGGAGCACACTATACAGTACTTCTGAGAAAATGCAGAAAAATACAAACGCATGCACTGCGCATGTATATCCAACCATGAAGCCCTACTGGCTCACTCTGCTAAATTTCCCTGTGGTGCACCAGTCTTTTGTGCTGTCCCCCTTGCCTTCAGCCTCTTTTTCCCAGACCTCCAACTGGCCATCCAGGCGCTGCATCTTCAAGAAACCTGACTCACCCCACAGCTTTGCTCAGTGTCCCTCATTTATGTCCTCCAAGACCCTGGGTGTGCATTTTCATAGCTCTCTCACCATATGGTATTAAAAATCATGTTTTCGGGGATCTGCCTCTGACATCAAATTGAGAACAGGGCTATGTCACCCTTGAGTACCTGGTACATGTCTGCTACCCTCAAGGTTTTCAAGATGTACTGTTTTCCTGCCGTTGACTCATCTTACCAGGCCAGTTGCTCATGGGTCTGCCTATCTCACCTGGTAGGAGTTGGGGAGGCGTGCTCAAGGCCAAGGTGACCTAACTTGGTTGCTCTAGTGTCTGGCAAAGCTCTTGACACTCTGTTATGAACAGACCAAAAAGCAAAGCAAAACAAAACAAAAAAAAAGAATGAATTTGTACATGAATACGCCTTCAGTTTTCCTCGGCTTTCTTGAAGGTGTTTCCTAATTCTAAAATACTTCTGGTTGCAGTTCTTACTGTCTGCTCTGTGTGTGCACACAGACAATAAGAACGTGGGGAATATGGTTTTCTTGTAGAACAGATGGGAAGGGTTTTAAAAGACAAAGGAAGGTTTCACCTGGGCCTGGAGCAGGGCCATGTGTCTTAGTCAGGGTTTCTCTGACTGTGATGAAACACCACGACTCAACACCACTCAACTTGGGGAGAAAAAGATCTGTTTCAATTTACAGCTTAAAATCCACCATCCAAAGAAGATGTGGCAGGAACCTGGATGCAGGGTCTGATGCAGAGGCCATGGAAGAGTGTTGCTCACTGGCTTGCTCTCATGGCTTACTTGGCGCCCAGCACCACCAGTCCAGGAATAGCACTGCCCACAGATATCTGGGACATCCCATGTCAATCATCAATCAAGAAAATGCACCACAGATTTTTCCAACAGAGCAATCTGGTAGAAGTATACTCTCAACTGAAGTTTCTTCTTCTATAACATCTCTAGCCTGTGTCGAGTTAACATAAATCTAGTCAGAACACCATAATTTAGGGAGACTGATAGAGATGGAAGTACACTCCAGAAGGAAGGGACAGCGGCAGGAAAGGGTGACCACTCTGGCCCTGGAACTTGTTTTTGGGATCCTGTCTTAACAGAAGGTAGACAATGGACTTGGCTCCTTTCCCCCTGCTCTTTTCTCTGCATCCACTTGTGTTGAAGGGAGCTGCAGTCCTCTTCCCACAGCCCGGCTCCTGGCCGCCTGGCTAGCTTATGCCCTGAAATAACAACACACAAATTGTATTCATTTAAACACTGCCTGGCCCATTAGCTCTAGCTTCTTACTGGCTAATTCTTACATCTTGATTACCCATTTCTATTAATGTGTGTAGCACCCCAAGGTGTGCTTACCGGGAAGATTCTAGCCTACGTCCATCCTGGGTAGGAGCTTCATCGCATCTGCCCCAGAGAGGAAAGCTATCGAGTCTGTCTGAGGTGTCTTACCTCATTTCCTCTTCCTCCCAGCATTCTGTTCTGTTTACTCCACCCACCTATGTTCTAACCTATCAGGGCCAAACAGTTTCTTTATTAATTAACCAATGACCATCCTCCATCACACTTGAAACTGTCTTGTTTTTGGTATAAAATCCTTCACAGCTGAAGATGCTAGGATAGAGGTCAGAGAGTCAGTGAGTAAACAATTGTTTGCCCTGGACTAAATTTTTAGTAGTACTCAAGACTTTCAATGCAAAAGTCAGGTAAACAAGGATGGACAAGTCTCTTTAATACTATTAATGAGATGAAGAAGAGGGAATAAATGTAAGTTAAGACAATTTTCAGAAAACTCACTGTCCACACATCCCCCATTGTAGGCCCTGGTTCCTAATTGATTTTCAACTCTGGAAACAAAGTGAAACAAATTTATAACTGAAAAACAACTTTTTCCTACCAAGGAGTTCCTTTCCAAGACTTCCTCCCAAGTTCAGGTTATGTATGCCAGACCTTGGCACTGCAATAGGACAGTCACCATTATGGATTTGCACACTGCTGCATAATCACCTTCAGCAGTCAGAACTTCCCAAATACAATGCTCTGTAGATGCAAGTTGCTGTCTGGCCTGGTCCCGCAGCCATTCAGTCCCAAAGAAACACACAGAGGCTTGTATTAATTATAAACTGCTTGGCCTATTGTTCAGGCTTATTATTAAATAGATCTTACAACTAAATTAACCTATAATCTTGTCTATGTTTATCCACATGGCTTGGTACCTTTTCCTCGGTGAGGCATTCTCATCTTGCTTCTTCTGTGTCTTGTTGGTGACTGCACCTCTGCCTTTCCTCTTCGCAGAATTCTCCTAGTCTGTTTGCCCTTCCTATACTTCCTGCCTGGCTGCTGGCCAATCAATGTTTTATTGAACTATTATGAGTGACAAATATTTACAGTGGACAAGAACATTATCCCACAGTATTTCCCCTTTTTTTCTTTTTAAAACAAGAACTCTGAATCTAATCCCCTTTGTTTAGCTTTTTATTCTGACCATTGTCCTTAACAACTTGTAATCAACACTCTAAACAAAGAAAACATCCATAATCCATTGGGGGGGGAGGAATTCTAGGCTACTTGCTCCTGATTGCAGGTGCTGGTAATCTTATGGGGACCTAAAGAAAATTTAGGATTATGATCAATTCCTAACTGAAGTATTCTGTGAGGCTGGAACATCTCTGTCTTGAGGCTGTTCTGGATGTAGAACTCAGAGGAAACTGCAAGAAACTTCCCTATACATCGCTCTTCATTGGCACTGGTCCAACAGCTCCTATTACAAAATAAGCATTTAGCACATAAGCAATGCCTATTGTAGGCTGTCAGCTTGACACACTTGGAGAAAGGAAACCTCAACTAGGGGATTGCCTTTATTAGAATGCCCTGTGTACCTATCCATGGGGTATTTTCTTGACTGTTAGCTGACAAAGGAGGACCTAACTCACTGCAGGCAGTGCCAAGCTTGGACAACTAGTCCCAGACTATGTAATGAAGATACTAAGCAGGAAAAGGTCAGTCAGCAGCATTCCTCCACCCTCTCAGGTTCAGTTCCTGTCTCCACATTTCTGCCTTGGACTGTAACTTGTAGACTAAGTACACTCTTTCCTCCTTGAGTTGTTTCCATATGTTTTTCCACAGCCAGAGAAAAGCATTGTTTGTTAAATGTGTAGGTTGCTGGCTTTTTAAACAGTTGTGGATTATCACTTGACTATTTCAGTCATAATGAATCCATCCCAAAGTAACCAGTGTGAACCTAACTCTTGGAAATAACCAACTCTGCATCAGATCCTCTGCATCTACTTGATGGCTTTCAGTGTAGTGTTTTCATGGGACTCCTGAGTGTGGGAATGAATGAATCTCAGATTCTTGTGCCTTCTTCTGGGCTCTTGCCCATGTATTAGTTTGTCTTGTCCAACTTCAATGTGATTATTTGTGTTTTATCTTACAACATTTTATTTTGTTTTATATTTATATAAATATAAAACATATTATATATATATTTATATTTTATATATACTTATATATAGAAAAATAAAAGATTATATATACATATAAATGAATGAATGAATGCCCAACCATAGGGTAAAGGTTAACAAGTGAACTGTCACATGTGCCTGCTGGGAGAGGAAAAATCATTTTTCTCCAATAGAGTGACACTGGGTATACCAACTACTCCAGGACAGGTATGACGCTCAGGAATAGTTGACCAACATATAATGAACTTCACAGTGCATGCTTGTGTATGTGTGTGTGTGCATGCTTGTGTACATGCATGTGTGTGTGTGTTTATTTGGTTACAGTTTGGTGTTTTGTCTTTTAGAAAGTGTTTATTGGATTTTTTGGGTTTGGGGGGTTGTTGTATTCGTTTTTTGGTTTTTCAGAAAGAATTTAAAGTGTGGGTAGGGATGGGAAGGGGATCTAGAAAGACTTGGGGCATGAGAATAACGTGATCAAAATACATTTATATTTAAAGATTGTTTTAAATAATAAGAAAAAGCAAAACTCCTTTATGCTTGAAAACAATAATACTAACCAAGTCTATTTTCAGCCCTGATTTAAGGATGTCCAGGTCTGTCCAGCTTTTGACCAGAACCCACCTCATTACATGATGCAGAGATGCAGGTATTCGTTCTGTAATCACAAAGGCTCAGCAACCTGAGCCTGGATGCTATCAGACATGCTCTTAGGTTCATTGACAAGCCGAGTAGATACCATGAACAATGCTAGGGTTTAGCAATGCAGGCCTGAGGAGATAGGGTGTGGCAAGTCTTCTCTGCTGATTTTGTAGACCCTGGTACCATTGGGCTATTAGGTCTCAAGTAACTCTAGCTATGTTCTGCTGAGATCAAAAAGGAGACCTGAGATTTAAGAGTAAGGATTCCAACTTGGATTTAGGATAAAGAAACAATTATTGATGAACTGATTTTAAATTTTTAAAATTTTACCAAGATTTTACTTTAAAAAAAATCAAACCTATAAAAAGTTAAAAAAAAATACAGAGGAAAAAAATAATACAGAGGAGTGGAAACTCTCACACCTTCCCTTCATTCTGATTGCTAAAATGCTGCCCTATGTTTATAATATTCCCCCTCCATCAAACCATTTAAAAAATGAGTTGTGGATATCTTGACAGTCACCACTAAAATATTCACTATGTTTTTGTCTAAGGAGATCATTATTCCACATAAGCATGGTGATTTTGTATTCTCAAGGCTTCTTAGTCCCATGATATTAACACAATAATATTATCTAATGTATTGTTCATATGCAAATTTTTTCAAAGTGCATTAACAATGTTCTTTGTAGCACTGTTTGATCCAGGGTACAATAAAAAAAAATCATCTATTGCATACAATTGTCATTCTCATTAGTGTCTTTAATATAAATGAATCTCTCTGTTGGGTTTTAAGTTGTTCCTTTGCTTGAGTTCTACCTTTCTTTATTTTTAAGAGGTTTTTTTTTTATTGTTTTTAATCATTTGTCTCTGCACGACACATGTCATAAGCTCTTGAGGACAGAGGTATAGAAATTTCTCAGAGCTGGAGTGCCAAGCAGTTATGGGCTTCCCAATGTGGGTGCAGGGAACTGAACTTGGGTCCCCTGGAAGAGCAGTATGTGCTCTTTATGACTGAATCATCTCTTCAACCAATGTTTTCCTTTCTTATTAGGAACTATTTATTGCACTCAGTATTAGATTCTATAGGAGCACTTTCATACAAGCAATTAATACATTCATTTTGGTTTCTTTTTGATCTTTCACGGAGCTGATAGTTCTGAATTTGGGGCTTAGTTTCATTATAGAATGTCCAGTAATCTGAACTTATAAATGTATTTCTTCATTGATTTCAATTGCATACTTCTTGTGTAAGTACTGCCTCGGTGGCATCTTCCACACCAGCATATCAGGAAGTTCCAAATATCATTTTGTTTCCATAGTGGTACATCTCTATGATCTATTGAAGAGTCAGTATCCAGAGTTATGAAACAATTATTTTCTTCAGTAATCTGTGAGACCATGGGAGTACCCCTTCCCTAAGACTTTCTCCCAGTGGTGTTATCATCTACTGGTGATCTTTATCTGAGTCAGCTATTGCAATGTGATTGCAGATGGTGATTTTTCTAATAATATCATATTTCCATATGTAGAAGAGGCATTCTATAAACAATATCACCCCACCTTGTACACACTTACACTCTATTTCATTAATATTTTTCTTTTATCTTGAAATGGTAATAGACCCACAAAACATTGCAAAACTAACAGGGGAAAGTCTCCACAAAACCTGCTTTTACAGAGTACAAAACCAGGAAATTGACGTTGCCGTAATAGGATTAGCTGGACTATGGACCTGGCTTGAATTACACACTTTTTTTTTTTTTTTTTTTTTTTTTTTTTTTGGTTTTTCAAGACAGGGTTTCTTGTGGTTTTGGAGCCTGTCCAGGAACTAGCTCTTGTAGACCAGGCTGGTCTCAAACTCACAGAGATCCGCCTGCCTCTGCCTCCCAAGTGCTGGGATTAAAGGCGTGCGCCACCACCGCCCAGCTGAATTACACACTTTTACATTCCTAATACAGCTTTGACTCTCACCTTCTTGGTGGTATTATAATCTGTTGTCATTATAATTCTTTTTGCTGCTCACACTGTCCTAAATTTAACCCCTTCAAGCCAGTTCATGATTTAACAAGTCCCTAAAGAAGCCTTTCCAGGTAGTTTTCCTTACACTACGACACAGGTAAGGATGCACAATCAGAATACCACAGTTACGAGTTTTGGAAGCTTTTTATTTCCCATGGAGTTGTGCTATAAATTTAACATGTGTGGTTGGCTTCTTTCATTTCATCCTGTGTGCAGCTTTAAGATCTGTTTTGTATTCCTTCCCCTTGATTTAATTTTAGTTTAATATGCATAAAACAGTCATACGACTTATAAGTCAAAAGTATATTAAAAGGTCTCCTTGGAGAAGTCTCGCCCCATCGCTACCCTGCCTCCCTATTTCTCCACTCCCCCAGTAGGCAAGCATTTCAAATAGCTTGCGAACCATACTTTCCACCTTTATTTGTGTGTCTATAAATAAGCAAATAAATACGTGTCAGGAGGAACATTTTTTTATTTCTTCCACAAAAAAAAAAATGTATCACGCTACCTGTATTCTTTCACACCTTGCTGTTTGCCCTTAATAACACTTGCTAGAAATCATTGCATATCAATTCACGGAGAGCTTCCTCATTCATTTTTACATTGTGTGCATGCTGTTGGGAGAATGTTCCAAAACTTATTCAGCAGATCTATTAGAGAGAGAATTTAAGATGATGCCAATGCTTTGGTACAGTAAACAATGTCTCGATTTGAAAAAGAAAAACCTATCATAAGTACTTCATATTTGTGGAGTCCTATCTCAGGGTAAATCTCATCAAGGAAAATCGCAAGATTCCCAGGAGAAATGCGTGATTTTGCTAGATATTTTCCTCCATGAAGACTGACTGTTCTACTTAGTGAGTGATTTCTAGGGGCCCCATTTCTGTGCAACCTCATGAAGGCTAAGTTCTGCCAGTCCAACAGGTGAAAAGGAGTGTCTAAGTTCAATTTGACTTTGCATTTCATGAGTAAGTATAACTGGTGTGTTGTTTCAGACCTATTGGCACGTATTTTTCTGTGAATAATAAAGGTTTGGGTACTTTAATTTATTGGTTCTTTAATGACTGCACATTAAGAAGGTATCAGTAGAGCAATTGTTTCCTCCAAATTTGTCACTTGTGTTTTGATTTTGTGATTTTCCTCACCATGTTTTGAAAGGGCTTGATTTTTGTCAGTTTCAAGTTAAGGAGAATTGAGAAGTGTGGGGGGTTGGAAGAGGAACTGGGGGAGCAGATATGGTTATGATACATTGTATACATGTATGAAAGTCTCAGAAAATAATTTTAAAAGTAAAAAACCAACGAAAGAAATGATAATGTCTTTTCTCATATCAAATCTGTATCTGATTTTATTCTACTACATATGTGTGGGGTTTTTGTTGTCTATTGTTTATCTGTACACATACTTATATTTTTATTTAACTCTCTGTTAATTTCATGTTACTTTGGAGTCAGGATGTGACATATTTTTAGCCCTTTTCAAATGGCTGTGCAGGTGTCCGACCAAGCTGTTAGCATTTGAAGTTCCTCTATGACCTAGACCTTCTTCAATTCTGAACCATTCTACACCAAATGAGTTTTACAATCAATACTGGGCATGTCAAAAGAGAACACAACACGCACAGAATTTTCTTTCTGAACATGTTCAGTATGAACTGCCAAATTGTGAAAGGAAAACACTGGAGGGACCAGAAATCAGGAATTCAGGATTTCTAAGCTTGTATGTTTTGCTTAATTTTGTTTTATTTTACTCTGAGTCAGCATCATGTAGTCCAAGCTAGCCTTCAGTTCATTCTGAGCTGAGACTAGCATTGGTCTCCTGATCCTTTTGCTGTTAGCTCTGGCGTTTTGAAATTATAACCATGTGCCGCCATACCCAACATGTTCTGCTTACTATTTTAATCAATGCATGGTGATTATTGGTTTCAAATGAAAAATTATATGATGAAAAGTAATACCATAACAACCTCTCTAGAAGCAACCATGTACCCAGAGGTAGAGGTATGCTCAACGGTAGAGGTATATGTCTGCAAGTCACATGATCTGAGTTTGATCCCTGAAACCCACATGGAGGAATGAGAGAATGAACTCCTTCAAGTTGTTCTCTAACTTCATGCATGCACTTTGGCATTCCCATGCCTCCCTACATTTATTCATTCAATAAATAATAAATAAAAATAGCAATTGCTGTAGTCAGTTTCATAGATATCGACCCATAGGTAATGTATGATTCCAGTGCAGGTGGGAGTGGGGGCAGGGAGACAACGAGAGGGAGGACCTATGAACAAAAGAGAAGGAATATTAATTCATCATCACATTTACCATCACATACTCTTCCAGGTTTACTGTATTTCTATCATATTGTGTAAATTAAAAGCAGAGGTGCAGAGGGGGGAAAGCAACTTTTCCAAAGCTGTCAGCCAGAATCTGGGTCTGAATCCCCACTCTCTCCTCTGTACCTCAAGGTGGGCATTCAAGAAGTGGATGGTCAACCTCGTACAAATGGCCAATTGGAACACAAGATGCATGCTAAGAGAAGTGATTTCCCCAAAATGGCCAGACCGCAGAAACAAAGGAATGTCAAAGCCCTAAATAAGAAGTTAAACTATCCTGTCATGTTCACAAGTTGCTCTGGTCAGGAAGCCATGATGGTAAGGGTAGTTCATGCACGGGGTGAACTAGCCCATCCCCAAACACTCAACAAGGGTTCCTTAAACTGTACTAGTAGAAGAAAAATATCAAAGGAAGAACCGAATTGTGTCAAGAAATGTTAACAGCTATGACTCAAAGATGCCTGGGAGGGGCAGAGCTGGTGACTCAGAAGGGTCCATTTCTTAGTCACTTAGTTTCGGCTGCACTTTAATCTTCTAGAAGAAAAAAGGAGAGAGAGAGAGAGAGTTTTGCAAAGCGGAGGGGGGATGTAAAAATAAAGGATGGCAACAGAAGGATTTTGCTTCGCAACAGCAGCTCTCCTGGCAGCATGCAAGAAAAATATAGAGGGCAAGCATTGTTATGCCACTCCAGAGAGAGGGCTTTTGAATAGGGAAGTAGATGGGTGTCAATTTCTGTGTATTAAAACATTCAAATCACAGCTCCCTTCTAACACAAGTTCCCGCTATTGTAGTGGAAATGTGGTTTTTCCCCCTCTCATCTCCACATATCATAGACTGTAGAGGTGCACATGTTAAAAGTAGGAGGGCACAGCTCCCCTGGAAATGCCACATGCTGTTTTGCTTCTGTTGGGGGGGTGGGTACTGCTTTAGGACAAATGTCCTTGAATGACTCCATATCTGGATATCCTGCAATGTTCGATTGGGATGGGACCCTCCCATGGATGCTTTATTAGGAAATGGCGTGAATCAAGTTCATGAGCAATGATCCTCAGCCCACCCCCTTTTCACTATTGTCCAGTTTTCACCACACCGCAATTGAAGGTTCTGAGATCTGAGATTTCCTGCCCGAGCTTCACTTGAACGTGTTCCTTCTGCTTGGTTCGCCAATTGTATCGACATGTCTCTTGGTTTGCAAGTATTCTTAGTTGCTTGCAGGGATGCCCATCTTTAGCCAGGTGTGCATGGGTGCCCATCTTTGCATGGGTGTTGATTTTAGTATGGATTTACATGCTAGCATCAGTGCCAACCTTTGCAGGGTTGCCAATTCTTTCATGAATGTCCATCTTCACATCAATATCTGTTCTTTCAGGAAAGCTCATCTCTGCATGAATGCACATCTTTACATGGTTCTTCAAATTTGCATTGATTCTCACGTTTAAATTCAAGGCCACTCTTGCATAAATGTCCATCTTTATGTACGCTCAGGGCAAACATACACTTTCACAGAAGTGTATCTTCGCTTGAATGCCCAGCCTTTCCTAGATACCCACCCGTCTTTGCAGGGATAACCAGCCTAGCATAAATGCCCATTCTTGTGTCAATTCCATCTTTACATGGATGCTTTCATGTGGATATCATTGTTACATGAATGCCCATTTTATATGCATGTTCATCCTTACATAGATGCCCAACATTGCATGGTTATTCATGTTTGCATGAATGCCTACCCTTGAAGTGATGCTCAGCTGTGCTCAGATGTCCATCTTTTCATGGTTTCCCATATTTGTGTACATGCTCAGTCTTTCATAAATGCACATCTTTATGTGGATATTATCTTAACATAAATACCCATTACATAGATGTCCATTCTATTAGTACCAATTTTGCATGCATGTCAACATTCCATGTATGTCTATCATTGCATGAATGACTGGCTTTACAACACCAGCCTGGCATGTATGCTCATCTTTGTGTGGATCCCATCATTGTATACATCCCTCGTTCCGTGTATATGAGGCCATCATATATTTCCTGAAGGAAAATCTCTGCCTCTGCCTTCTCATTAATCCTTCCATTAATCCTCATTTCTCCATCTTTTACATTATGTGCTTTAAATGTGACTTTAGCCAGGGAAACTAGCCACTCCTCAGATTTTCTCTTCTCTATAGTGAAAAACATCCCTCTGCTTTTTCTTTCACAAATAAACCCTCTCTTATTTAAAAATACAACGAAAAGTCCAAGATTCAATTGTTTACATGTTTATTTATGTATATTCATGTGTGTGTACATGTCTCTCTCTGTGTATGTGTGTGCGTGTGTGTGTGTGTGTGTGTGTGTGTAAGGGGGAGGGAAGAGAACGCACAGGTAAGAGGACAATTTATGGGAATCCATTCTTTCTGGTCTCTCTCTTTCCACCATGTGCCCTCCAGGAATCAAACTCAAGTCATCGGACTTGATGGCAAGTGCCTTTACTCACTGGGGCATCTTGCTAGCTCCATAAATGTCCATGACTTGTAATAAATATCCCTTGAGTTCTCTAAATGTTAAAATGACTCTCTTTTCATTCCACACCATCTGTCTACTGATCCATCAACGAGCAGATTCAGTAGATACCTTGCTAGGTGCTAGACACAGCTACGAGCAGAACAGTGTATCCCAATTTTGAAGGTATTTCTACACGATTGTTCTCATGAGCAGATAGGGGTTAAATACTTGCCAGCCCGGCCACAGATTTAAAAACAGAGGCTCAGAGAGTCAGCAAAGAAGAGGCAGGGTAGAAGTTCAAACAGCATTTATCTAAAAGTTTAAGCACTGCGTATTTACTATGCAGTTCTGCGCATGTTCACATATGCATCATCTCCTCCATCACGCTCCCCTCCCCCCAGCTATTCTTGTAATTATGTGTAAGCATGGTTTTCTGTTTTTCTAAAGTGTTTGTTCTACCTTCGCTTTAATCAATAATGTCCCTGTGGACCAGAGCCCAGGGTGGCTCTGTTGGTTAAATGCTGAAGGAGGTGACGAAAGTCAAGGACAGGCACAGATCATACAAGGGACAGTGGAGAAGGGCTTCAACAGGTGCAGCCTTGTGAGACCAGAGCAGGGGGCAGGGGGAGCTGAGGCAGGTGGATTTCTTGGCTTTTTGCCTACTTAATAAGCGTTAGCAGGTTTGGAGCGTCCATCTAGTCAACACAGCACTGAATGAATCTGAATCGGCTCAGTGCTCTCCAGTCCAGCCCCACTCCCTCCCCTCGGCACAAAAGCCACTGCACATGAAAAGCCCCCATAGTGGGCATATAATTATCATCAGACTGCAAACCCATTTCTCAAGGATCCTTCCCCATTGCTAGAGAGCTGGATTAATCAGCACGGCTCACAGTGGTTTTGCATCTCTTAATTTACTACCAAACACCCCTTCTCTCCTGAGAGGAGATGTTTTGTTACGTGTAATTAGACCATGTACGCAATCCTATGTGGGCCTTGTTATTTTTGCACAGGAGGATTACGGAGCTGTCTCCAGGTGGGGAATGGTGACATGCTGCAGGAACAAAGGTATGCTGTGTGTTCATTTGCAAATCTCCACCAGCCTGGCGCAAGCTCAGTTGGAGAAGATATTAGGGCTGGAGGCACACACTTGGGCTCAGCTCCTGCACCTAATTGTCTGGGGCCTGGAGGTTCAGAACATAACGGCTGAAACATATGCTCTCTACTGCTTCTAAGGTTTTGTGTCTCCCGAGAGTAAGGCTGGCAGCAGCTACCACCGAGTGCAATGGCTTGATGGTAACTTCACTGCCTACCCCTCCTAGAACACCAGTCTCTATGTGGGACTGGCTCTCAATTTAAGGCAGCCTGGGGTGGTTGAACTTTGGAAAATGAGCATCCTGGAGGGCCTTGATCCTTGATCCTGGGGCTTTCCTTGTGAGCATCTCACCCCCTCCAAACAGACAGCATCATCCAAGATGAAACTCTTGAAGTGCTTGACTGTACGAGAAGCAAAATGAAAATACGCTTCTGAAGCACTGACTCTCCCGTTTCAGATGCTCTTCACCGTCAGCTTCAGACAGGCTATCACAACTCGGACTGCTCTAGAAATAGCTGTTTAGCCTCAGAATCAACTGGCAGAAAGGATCCAACTCTTACATTTTTACTAAACTGTCCTGACAATCCCAAAAGATAGAGCGGTAAGAAATCCCCGGGATAGAGTGGGCTTCGTGGAGGCCCAAAGGATGCTGGCTAGCCAGGCAGAAAGATACCTTGACACCAACCACTAGGCCACTGTGAGGAGGCACTGGGTGTAAACTGTGTTCTGCATCAGAGACTCAAGTGGGCTTGTCACCCACTGCTGTGTGACCTTGGGCAAGTCACTGAGCTCTCTGCGCGTTTGTCCTCTCGTCCAACTGAAGATGATAATAGCAAGGCTGTATCTGACCTATACTCCCGGGACTCGGCTGGGGATCAAATGGGATAATGGACGTGAAAGCCGTGTAAATCGTATTCCAATGTACAAAGGACCGTCCTTGTTATTGATAATAATGGCTCTTCCTGCTGATAATAGATTCCACCTGGGAACAGGGTGGGGTTGTTTTCCTCTGATGCCACAGTCCATTGTGAAGAAGCAGCACCGCGGAGCTGCCAGCCTGTGCCCTGTCACTCGCCGGGCACGTCTCAGGAGACAGCAGTTGAAGGTGCTGGAGGAGAGGTGCCATGACATCCTGTCCCTCAGGTTTGACACAGCATAATTGTTTTGACATATGATGGAATTTGTCCTCTCGAGGGTCAGAAAAAAAAGCCCAATACTGATGCTTTTCATCTAATTTCAATTACAGTCATTAAAACCCTTACTCCTGAGTCAAACCTTTCCAAAAAGCCATCAACGACAGCCCATTACAGATGAGTTATTTATAGCAGCGCATGTTAATTTTACAGTACCACAGACCAATGATTCATGGCTTGGCATTAGGGAGAGACATCATTCATGGGCTGAGTGATCCCTGACATAACAAGCACCACTCTGTATCTCTGAGAGGACAATTCAAGGCCTCAGAGGCCAAACCCTAGCAAGGGCTGCAGAGGAGCAGCTGGGCCCAGCCCAGCCCATCCAAGAAGTGCTACGCTGAGTGAAGAAGAAGATGCCGCTTGTTTTGGGATTGGCTGGAGACATCCAGAGCACTCCTGAGACAGTCCTTGGCATGGGCCCTGAGGTTCAACTCCTCCTCTCTTATTTATAGCTGTGAATATGGACAACCAGTTGACCTCATAGCACTTGCCCCTCCTGCTCGATAACTAGGAGGGGATGTCTGATACTCACCTGGACTTGATGGGGGAAAACGATGTCTCTGGAGCCATAGAAAGCCCAGCATCCTTTTATCCAAACGGCTTCAACCTCAAGTTCGTAAGTGCCACTTTGACCGATCAATATTGGGCCTCTTGATTCTTGGTCTATTTGTAGCTGAAATTCTCCCCGTTGATTAAAAATTCACCAGGAGGCAGCCTGATGTGACATTTATGAGTTCCTGGAAGTCCATAAATGTTGAATGTTAGAAATTAGCACCAAGTTGTTTAGATGATAAAAAAGCAATAAACAAGCAAGCAAGAGGGCTAATATTCAATACTCCCGTGTTTTTATAACCGATCTGTGTGATCCGATGGCAAAGGAGAAGGAAAATTTCATGCTGTGCACCTCCTATTGAGCTTCACCATCACACCAATCCCTCCTCCTCCCTTAATTAGGTCCAAGGAAACTGTCTGGCCTTCCTACTTCCTTCCAGCATCGTAGCACTTTGTCGGTTGGCAGCTTGCTCTAGGTCCACTCTCTATTTTAACGTTGGCAATGCTAACAAAGACTAAAACGCTGGACTCTTTTATCAAACAACAATAGTTCTGCTAAAGCAGGGGCTGTAGGTCACTGGTAGAAATAAATGCATGACCTTGTTATTTTGGAGTTTGCAATGATAGGATTGGTCCGTGTTGAACCCATGGATATTCATTTTCAAATTAGTTCCCACCCACAGCCTACATTCTAGCCCTTTTTCTGAGCATCGCATCCCTTATTTTAGCGATTTCTTTAGTTACTTTTTGCGACGGTCTTCCCATAGACCACTGACCATGGTTCTGGGAGCTTTACACACTTCTAAGCTTTGTCTAGTCTTAGCTGAGGTCAGTGAAGAAACAAAGACTAAATGACTACATCTCCAGTCAGCCAGCCCGATGGCTAGTCTCCCTCCTCTGCTAATGTCCACAAAGAGTGTGCCTTGTATATGGAATGGCAACGTCGTCAGGTTGCTGATGCATTTTACAGAACACAGTGAAACATTCTTTCTGACTCTTCTATGGGAAAACCAAGAACTCCATTATTATCGTACGCACAGATGAAGGGAAGTGCAGGGGGAGAACCACAGCCAAGCTCCTTGGGTTAATGCCAAGCTCTGCTGTCTGCTAGGTTTCTGACCTCTTTCCTCCACCTCTTTCTATACCAATGTCATCTTCTGTGAAAGGAAGTTAATGAGAGCACTTTCTTCACAAGAATGTGATGGGACAGTAAATGAGCCACTCTCTGAGGCCATTGCTTGGCTCACAGTAAATAGTATAAGGATTTATTAGATACAGGGCTTTGTGTTTTTTATGGTTTTTCTTTTTACCTTAAGAACATCTATGGAATACTTATTGTCCACTGTAGGACATGGGTTAGACAATGTGGGGATAAAGAAAACTAGCAAAACATCACATCAACCTTTAAGGATAGTTCCTAGGAAGAGCTAGAATTCTCCTGAGATAACAGAGGTATTAAGGCTGGTACCGGCTGCATGCAGGCCTCGTAGGAACAAGTGCTCAGGAGATACAGAGAAGGACAGGACTGGGAAGGTCCCACAGGACAAGAACAAGTGCTCAAGAGATGCAGAGAAGGACAGGACTGGGAAGGTGCCTCTTCAAGGATGCACAACAGATAACTGGGCAGTCAGCCCAAGGCAGTGGTACCCTGAAGGTTCCCTTCTGCTCACCAATCCCACCCAGTCCCCTCCCTTCCTGCCTCCATCCTATTCCTCCTCTACCTGCCTTTTTCCCTGTTTCTTTTCCCTTCTTCCATTTGCAAATTTGTACCATTGCTCTTTCCCCTCAATTGAATTCCTCTTATTTTCTCTTTCTTGAACTCTCTGAAGCAATGTAAGCATTTTAAAAATAAATTAAACAGTGTGGAAGGTTATACAGTAAAAAGCAGAGTCCATCTCCTTTACCTCCATCTTTTTAGAAAGACAGTCTATGCGATGGCTACAAAACATGGCCACAAACTCTTGACACCTCTCTCCGAACGGTGGAGTTTATATCCTTGAATCTGAGCAAGCTTCTGATTACACCAACCCACATAGTGATGCAGAAAGGATGCTATAACTTCCAAGAATACATCATAAAAGGTCATGAAGCAGCTACCTCATTCACTTGACACTCTTTCTGGAAGTCCCAGTTTGCTAGGTAAGAAAGTCAGCTTCCCTAACACATTTTTCTGGAAATGCCATGTTGTGGAACTCTGAACTCAGTTGGCCAGCTTCATCTAGTGCTTCTAAAACATACACCTCTGTAACATTGTACAAGCACACCACAATTCACTTGCCCACTCTTTTAATAATAGATATTATAGACACTTCGAGTTCTGGCATTCTAAACAATACAGCTACACCTCTTCTTTTCTGTCTACTATTATGTGGTGCATGGGGATTTCTGCAAGATAAACCGCTAGAAATAAAACTGCTGAGCCGAAGAGCAGGTATTTTTAAAACATTGCAAAGTGCTACAAATACACCCTATCAGCTTTTGCTTCTGGTGGTCCATGAGAGTGAAGGCTTCCCTCCACCCTCACCAACACCGAGTATTATCAATCTTTTTAACATTTACCGTTCTAGCATTATCTCTGTCACTGCTGTGATGAGCCCCACTGTACAGAGGCTACGGAAGTTAACCTAAACGTGACTTACCCAAGCCTCAGACTCAAAGCTGAGATATGTGTGGAAATGAGGAGGGTTGCTGAGTACACTGAAGGGTGGATAAAACACAAAAGGCCAAGCTATTAATAGCACAGGGGTGTGAGAACTCATTTACCATAAAGGTGAGCCACAGCCCATCAAAGACGTGCCAAGCAAATGTGTCAGGACATAATGAAGTTCAGCTGGTGACACTCTGGGAGTGGCTGGTGCTATCCGAAGTCCAGAATAACTCAGCTGGAGGAAGATAGTTGGGGGCATAGGAACGAGGGGAAGAAAGAGTGGAGGAGGGGAGAGGAAGTTCTCTCAGCTGGCCAATGCTTGCTGGAGAGTTGCATATAAACGGGACATTTTGCAATGGTCAATTTCAACCTAGATAAAGGAGGAGCTGGTCAGGAATCGTGATTCTCAACTCT
This sequence comes from Chionomys nivalis, assembly GCF_950005125.1. Classification (NCBI taxonomy): domain Eukaryota; kingdom Metazoa; phylum Chordata; class Mammalia; order Rodentia; family Cricetidae; genus Chionomys; species Chionomys nivalis. Next base: position 33,877,231 of record NC_080089.1, read on the forward strand.
AGCTGTTTAGCATCGTTATCAGGAGCATCCTTTTAGAAAACAGAGTCACTCTACCCCCCTCCTCATGGCGTCCAAATGTGCACACCTGCAGTCACTAGAGCTGCAGATTGGCCTGCAATTTCCAGTCCACCCGATGATTCTGAGACAGAGCAAAGTGAATGAACATTTTCTAGAACAGAGGAGGTAGATTTGCAACAGAAGCACATGGAAGACTTATAAACACAGATGCTAGGCTCCACCGCCAGACCAAGGGTTTCAGAAAGTTTGGGGCTACAGGGGAGAATGGTTGCCTTTCCAACAAGCTCCCAGGTGATAGAGATCCACGTGCTAAGTACCTTTGTCATAGCAACAGCAGCAGCGGCATCTGGGAACTTTCTGGAAATGCAAAACCACTAGCCTACCTCAGGCCTAATGGATCCTAATCTATCTCTAACAAGATCCCAGGTGACCGATGTGGACTTTTAAGTGTAGGAAGTGCTGCCTGCCAGTTCTGCAGGTAGCTGCTGGGGAGTAGAGGGGGACAGGGGGATGAGTAGGGGAGGGGGGCGATGGGTGAGGGGCGGGGGTGCGGGGGGGCAGTTGAAGTGGTAAGAAGGAGTGCCCTCTGGTCTAGTCTCAGCAGGATCACTGATGACCTTTATGCTAATAACAAATCCTTCCTCTTTTGGTGGCTTCACCTTCCTTGCTTAAAAAAATAGATGCTGGGTAAGGGGAAATTTCTGTCTTTAGTTGTATGCCCTATGACGAGTCCACTGGGCTCCCATGGATAGTGAAAACCCCATGGTCCTGATTGATCTTGATGGATCACAGAGCCAAGTGAATAGGCATGAAGCTGAGAGGGAGAGATTTATAAGGAGTGGGGGTGGGGAATGGGGATTTAAAAAGATGGACAGCAAGAATGGTCAGGATACATGGTGTTCTCATACATAATCTCATACATGAGAAATTGCAAAATTATTATTGGTTGTTATTAAATTTTTTTGCTTACTTGCTTGCTTGTATTTGAGATAAAGTCTCACTAGGTAACCCAAAGCATGCCCTGAACTCACTGTGGCCCAGGTTGGCCTCCAACTCTCAACATCCTCTTGCCTTAACCTTAAGTGCCTGGATTGTATAGGTAGTCATCAGATCAGTGGTGAAGCTTGTTTTTCAGATAGACAAGCCTTGCTATTCAGTTTAGGCTAGCCCCTCTCCTCAGCCTCTGCTGGAATTATAGCCATATGTCGCCAGATTCTCCTGAAGTGATGGTTTTCATCCCTCCCTTCTTTCTTGCAACTCTAATTTGGTAATTTACACATTGTTCCAGACTGAATTATATCCATCCGCATCTGTATGTTGATGTCCTAACACTATCTCATAATGTGATTATATGTTTAGATAAGGCTTTTAATGGGGCGATTAAAGTTGAGACATGAATTCATGTTCTTACTCCATGCTGATGATTTTTTTTTTTACAAGAATAGGAGATTAAGGGTCAGGAAGATGGCTTAGCAGGTAAAGACTCCTGCTGCCAATCCTAAAGACCTGTGTTTATTTCCCAGGATCCCTATGGTGGAAGGGCAGGACTCTCACAAGTTGTCTTCTGACCTGCACTCATATTCTATGGCATGCCCCCCCCCACACACATACATACATACATACAAAAATGAATGAATTGTAATGTAAATTAGAATTAAAAAAAAAATAGATTAGGACACAGGTTTGCACAGTGCAGGGGAAGCGACCTGTGTGGACATGGTGACACAGTAACCATCTATAAGGCAAGGAGAGAAGCAACAAAAGAGACCAAACCTAGCATCATTATTTTGGACTTCTAACTCCTGGAACTGTAGAGGGAAAAAAATCCTGTTCTTTACATGAACCAGTCAGCTGCATTCACCAAGACAGCCTGAGCTGACTCATGCATGCCTACGGAGTTTTAGAACTAAATCCAGGGTAAACGCTAAATGCAGAAAGCTCACGTTTTATTACAGAACACCCGATCATCGGGCCAACCTGCTATAGTAGCCAGCTTCTCCCATGACTAGACTTCCCTCGTGCTCGTGCTCATGATCTATAGGCAATACCCATAAATGTGGGACATTTATTCCCCTGAGCTCTATATCCAAACACTTGGAAATCCTTCCTTGTCACTGAGCACCCATTCCACCTTCCCCTCTCAGAACACCACTCCCATTCGTCCATTCCTATCTTCCCTTTTCACTCCTCCAGGATTTGGGCTTTAAAATTTGACCTCTAACCTCTGCTCGCCCCCCTCCATCCCTTCCTTTCCAAAGCTAGTCAATTGCATTTCTGTTCCTTGGTCCTGATTGCTTCAGCCCCCTCCATCTGAGAACAGCCATTTATTATGTTTTTATTTTATTTTTTTCCCCTCTCATCTATGTAGGGAACCCTTACAGTGCAAATGTAAACCGGATGGTAAGAAAGGCCTGGCCCTTCCACCGCAGTCACCTGCTGAGTTTTTCCAACTCCCAGTGTGTAGAAGCCAGAAATCAAGATCTGAGAATCCCTTGGGTAAATGCAGAGACCCAGTCATCAAAACAGAAACACAAGGGCAATTACTGTTTTAAAAGCACCAGAAATGGAAATACTTTTTTTTTTTTAAACAAGCAATCGGATTTAGATATTGGGGCATTTTTTTAGTAGAGACATGAAGCAATCAAGATACCACCAAATCAACAGATTTTTTAGAATTTCTCTGATTTATAAGAAAACTTTCTTTCCACATCAAGATGGTCAAAGGCAGTGCTCTATCAACCTTCCTAGTGCTCTGAACCTTTATACAGTTTCTCGTGTCGTGTTGACTCCCAATCATAAACATTATTTCGTTGCTCCTTTTTAACTGTAATTTTGCGACTGCTATGAATTGTAATGTAAATATCTGATATGTAACCCTGAGGGGGTCTCAACCCACAGCTTGAGAACTATTGGTCTAAGGCCATGCTTTTTGATTTCAAATGTGCAATCATGACAAGCAAGGTCTTCATAACGGACCTGCAAGGAGCCTGTTGGCCAGGGGTTTTTATCGGGACTGCCAGTCAGCTCTGTCCCACCAGCCAACTCCCAAATAATCACACGGAGACTTTTTATTAATTATAAGTGCTTGGACAATAGCTTAAGCTTGTTATTAACTGACTCTTACAACTTACCCCTATTTCGTATCTATGTTCCACCATGTGGCAGTAGCGTTTTTCAGCACAGCATGTTCATCTCCTGCTTCCTCTGTGTCTGGCTGGTGACTCTGCTCTTCTTCTCTTCCCAGTGTCCTCTCAGTCTGACTCTCCCGCCTAACCCCTTCCTGCCTAGCCATTGGCCAGTCAGCTCTTTATTAACAATAAGAGCAACACGTCTTCACAGCGTACAAAAGTATTATTCTACAGCAGGACCCTGAAAATCTGTATTTTCCAAAAAGTTTCTAGTGGAAACCCAGCACTATATTTTGAATGACAGAGATTCAATGTCATAAGACTGAACACATGGTTTCTAAAGATTCATTGGTAACAGAAGCTTGAAAACTGGGTGTGATAGTTAACCTCCCTTGTAAACCTGACTGGATATAAGACTCACTACCACCTACACATCTCTGAATATGTCTGTTAGGACATCTCCAGAGCAGTTTAGTTGAATATGGAAGAGCCACCATGGGTTGGCACCTTACCAACAGGTTGGACTAGGGTGTCAGATTGAATTAAAAAAGAAAAGGAAGTTAAAGTGAGCTGAGTATCAACAGTCACCTCTCTTTGCGTCCTGACTGTGAATGTGCCCATCTGCTTCATGCTCCTGGCTACCACAGATAGAACCACTGCACCCCAATGAGGACCTGTGTCCCATTGAACTGTGAGCCAATATGAACCTTACTTCCTTAAGTTAACTCTGTCCAATGTTTTGTCACAGCAAGGAGAACAGTGTTGACAGGGTTGTAGGCCAGCACCCTCTGTGCTGAGGAGAATCTAAGAGACCAGCTCCTACTACATTCACTCAGAACTGACCATCACATACTTGGCCGTTGAATAGGCCAACGCCTCTAAGCAAAGGCCTCCAGCTTATTGGTTATAATAACAATAGTCCAGCTTCCTCTCCTGCACCAATGTCAATAAAGGGAAACAGAAAACTAGGGCAGTCACATGCAAAAATTTTAGAGCATACCCCTTTTCCATATCCAGAGAGACATACTTGAAATCTGGGTAGAATAGCTCGAGAGGCTGCCTGCTGGCTTCCAGGGGGGGGCATGGTGGGTGCTTCTGTTACCCATGGCAGCCAGCAGGAGAGCCATTGCGGCTTCACTTTTCCCTCACTGTATTTCAGAGCAAAGCTACAGAGCGGCGCCCTCCAACATTATCTGTGCTCTCCCGGAGAGCTTAGAAAAATCACTGATGTCTAGGCCACAAAATATTGTTATTTAATCAGTCTGGGTTGTGTCCTAGGCTTTGTAAAGACAATCCCTCAGGTGATTTCAATGTGCAAACAAGTCTGAGAATAACTGTTACAGTATATTGATTAAGTGAAAGCAATGAGATAGGAGAAAACTGGTATTCTGAAGGGCTCGAGAGAGCTGCCTCTCAATTGATCGTTAATTTAGTTATTTATTCATGCGTGCACGCAACAAATAATTACTGAGGACACATTTTGCGCCATTGCTTGCATTGGATCCTTAAGATTTAAAGAGGAAAAGACATGGCCCTTGTTCTCACAGGCTTTTGTTAGCAGAAGGAGTCCAGGGGAATAAACATATTAGCAAAACTGAGTCCTATGTGACAGAATCATGCATTGCTTGATGATTGAGATGTTCTGAAGAATGTTGTTGGTTGATTTTGTTGTGTGCACATCACAGCATACGCTCACATAAACAAGGGGGCTACTACAATGTCACTGGTAGGGAAACAATCTTCCAGGTCTTTGATTGCAATTGCATAGTTGACCAAGATGTCCTCACACCGCATGTGACTGTCATTCTCTAGGAGTGTTGTGGAATATGTAGGGGATGCACACAGAGCCACAGGGCTCCTGGACGATCGTGTTGCTCAGCTCCCAGGAGACGGGAAGCAATGCCGGTGGGGAGAGCACACTGCATGCATACACTCAGCTCTTCATTTTCTCGTCCAACAAATATTTAGTGTTTGGGTATCCTGCCTCTATCGCTGAGATAGCTGCTGTGTGACTTACAAATGAAGCAGTAGAATCAATAACTCAGGTCTCCTGCTCCTTTTGGAATTTTTGGATTGGCTAGTAAGAGCAGATGTTGCCTGTCTTTACTTGCTTGTCATCCATCCTCCCTCTGGGCATCTGGACTTGAAATCTCCTTAGGGAAACAATATTCCTCTCAGCCCATATTGTCTGGGAGACTCTCCTGGTCATCTTTGGAGTACCAAATCTTTCTGTCTCTGTTTTGCCTATGGGGATTAAGTCCAGGTGTGTAGCTAGGCATGCAATGACAGACTACCACCCTGACTGACAAACAGAAGCTAAGGATGAAGCCACCCTGGAGAAGAGTGACAGGAAACAGAGACTATATCTCACATTGTGACCTCACTGGACCAAGCCATGTATGTTCTTCTCTGTGCTACACTAACAAATCCTCATCATAGTCTCGGCAATGTAAGGTCCCCCACCCCCCATTTTTTGCAACCGAAACTCCTAACTATGATACTTAATTAACGTGGCGGACAATGAGGGCTGGTGAGAAGCCAAGGACAATGGCACTGGGTTTTGATCCTACTTCATGTTCTGGCTTTGTGGGAAACTAGCCAGTTTGGATGCTCACCTTCCTAGACCTCGATGGAGGGGGGAGGACCTTGGACTTTCCATAGGGCAGGGAACCCTGACTGCTCTTCGGACTGGAGAGGGAGGGGGAAAGGAGTGGGGGGAGGGGGAGAGGAGTGGGAGGAGGGGGAGGGAAATGGGAGGCTGGGAGGAGGTGGAAATTTTTTTCAATAAAAAATAAATAAATAAATAAATAAATAAATAAATGGATTTATCTGGACTGTTTTCTTTGAGATTAAAATAAAAAATAAATCCATTAGCATCTGTCCGTGCACTACTCAGCTACCTGTGTGGTAAAACTACGCTTAAAATACACCCTGTGCTAATATGCCTTGAGGCATATAAATGGAATTCTGTAAAGAAAGGCGGAGCAGGAGCTCAAGATGTTCTGCAGGAAAGGATTTGAATGATGCTCCACCCGGTTAGCAGCTGCCAGCCAAAGGCTCAAGAGCAGATGGGAAGAAATGTTTCAGGTTGTTCAACCTGCCTTCTAGCAAGTGTCTGAGAAAACTTCTAGGTTGGAAGAGACCGAATGTGGCTTTTGACTCCCTGGGTAGCATCATTGTAGGACTTCGCAAATGCGAGGAGGCGACAGGTATTTCAGGGGTTGTAACGTGAGCTGAGACACGTAGTAAAACTAAAGCTGTCTGTCCACAGGTTATTACCGTCCTTTTTCCTAAATGACTTTTGAAGTGTCCTCTTGTTTCCAGGTGTCCTCATGTGTTTGTCTAAATTCCTGTCATATGTAGCCTCAAAGAATACGATGACTTCTTAACCACCCCTGATACCATGATCCGTAGCATTCCCACCTGCAGTTACTGGTCGAGCAAAGTGCAGATGTGTACCAAACACCCAGCAGATGTTCCATGAACAGAAGCGATTGCCTTCGTCCCTAAATCTGCACTGAAGGTGACCTGGAAAGGAATGTTCTAGGGATCTAGGGTAAGATGAAAATTAGGTTAAGACGGCATAGCCAGTAGCTCAGAATTTGAGATGAATTTTTTTTTTCACTTGTGATCTTCTCCAAAAGATTATTTGATTTAATATGTAAGGCTTCCCACATTCATCTTTTGCATTATTAGTAATATATTGTAACTAATATCTAAAAGCCATGTATTTATAAAGTGTGTAGATTTGATCTGAAATCTCCATAAAAATTTCAAAATTGCATACCTACTTACATCCAAACACCTTCTCATTCACTCTGGGATGAAAGGGGGATTCTAATTATCTGTCATAATTAAAAATATGAAAGAGCAAATGAAAATTATTTTTAAAAGGGAGAGAGAAAAAAAAGCATTGCCTCAATCCTAAATATACAAAGCTAAAGTTAACTCCCCGAACCCACAAACTGAATCTGAAAGGTTAATGTGAGTCAAGGAAGGGACCAAGCAGCCCTCATCTCTACTCTGCCTGATTCCAGTGGCTTGCCCTCCTAAGCAAACACTTCAGCAAGTCTGTCCAGACACAGACAAGAATCAGGTGGTCGCTGGTATTTCTTCTGATTCTCTGCTCACCCATGTTGGACAAGTCTTACTGGCTGTGGGCTGTGTTCCTCCCTAGCAACAGCATTATGATACCACTGTAAACTGGCTGCAATATAAGAGGAGACATACACACACACCACACACACACCACCACCACCACAACACACACACACACCACCACCACCACCACCACACCATGCCACACACACACACACCGCACACACACACACACACACACACACACACCACCACACCACACCACACCACACACACCCCAGAGAGAGAGAGAGAGAAATTGCCTTGTAAATTGGTAAGGACTTTTGCTTGCTGTTTCGCTGGTGCTTTAAATTCAAGGCTGGGTTTGAATGGTCCACGAGTCCTATTTTGCTGCTAACTGACACTCAGTGGGAAAAGTAGAGCACTTAGGGGCAATCCTTTCCCATTTCACCTCTTGTTTAGCATTGCAATTTCCTTGTAAACATAACAAGATTAGCTGCAATGAGTATGCAGCCTCCCCCATGCCAAGACCACCAGAATGTTCATAAGCACAACAAATAGGTTTATATATATAAACCTAGCAATCAAGAGACAAATGTAACAACCTGGAATTTCTGGATTTTCCAGCAATCTAATTACAATAGCAGTGAAAGGACATGTACCTAATTAAACTGCCAATCACATCAAAATGATATGCATCCTATTTGTACAAATATTTATTCGCCTGGCTGGAACCAGACATTTTGGCAGAGAGAGAAGCAACTGGCAATTAAAAAGCAAGTAGGTCACATGTCTCTCCAGCCAACTAAAACAACTTTGCCTTACCTGGGACCTAAAATGAATCCTACTCCTTTCCCTCCCTGTCTTTACTTTTTAAAAGCTTCTTGCGGCAAATGTGCATTAAAGGCGCATGCCTTTAATCCCAGCATGCAGGAGGCAGAGACAGGTGGAATTCTGTGAGTTCAAAACCAGCCTGATCTACAAGAGCAAGTTCTAGGATAGGCTCTGAAGATACAGAGAAACCCTGTCTCAAAAAAAAAGAAAGAAAGAGAGAGAGAGAGAGAGAGAGAGAGAGAGAGAGAGAGAGAGAGAGAGAGAGAGAGAGAGAGAGAGAGAAAGACAGAAGAGAAAATCCAAAAACAAAGCAAAAAAAAAATGTAGTTCAGTTTCCTCTAACGAAATACACCCATTTACCCGACAAGTCTATCTGTTTCCTTCCCCTGTAAACTAGCCTTCTCCTTCCAAAGGTATTAGCTGTCCTAATTTCTACCAGCAAGGCTTGAACTTAAATAGAAGCAGCAGAAGTTGTTGTTCAGGCGTCTGCCTTCTCTCACTCAACAGTGGAATTCACCTTGACAACGCCCTTTCCCCTACCCATTCTTCCCATTCTCTGAAACTTCCCAACTCAAGCATTAAAACCTTCTTTGACTTCCAAAAACTGGGTGTTCCTTGTGCTCCTCCTTAATCCCTAAATGTGCAGTTGCCTACCCTCAACCCCTGGTGATTATGGTCATCATTATTGCTCCATATTTCAAATGCACCCACTCGCTGGCTTCCAGGAACATGGGTGGGACCCAGATATGTGTATTTTTTGATGCTTTTGTACTTGCATAGGGCTACCAGACTAGATGTGGACAATGATTTGTGAGTAGGAGTGGCTGTGTCTCTTCTGAGCTGGGACATGCCATTGTGGATATCAGCTCTCCAGAATTCTCTTTTCCTACTGCCTGCTTCATCAGACTGGGTCCTTGAGTAAGAAAAGGGGACCAGGGTCTTCGGCAACCCATCTGGATATACAACATATACAGAAAACAAAAATCCAGACATTATAAGCCAATAATACCTGGATGGGGTACATATTGTGCTTATATTAAATAACAAAGCCAATTGCAACTGTCACAATGATGACATTTAGATTTAGTTTAGGTATAGTGATCTATAGTTTGACAACACCCAAATTTTATTTCCTGCCTAGTCTTGAGCTCCCACTATTCACAACAAATCCATTCTCAAAAATAATTAAAATATGGGCTTGAGACATAACTCAGTTGATAGAGTGTTGGTTTAGCATGCACAAAGCCCTGGATTCAGTCTCCAGAACTTCATGAAACGAGGTGCCTGTAATCTCAGAACCCAGTAGGCAGAGACAGGAGAATCAGATCCAAGGTTATTAGCCATCTGAGACTAAGTCACGTATGGGTTGTCTCACAAGAAATAGCCAAATAGACAAATAAATGAAACATATCACAAACTGGACAGATTTGGAATCCTGACCTTCTCCCGCTTACTCCCAGTTTGGCCAGTCTCCAGCTGTCCACATCTCACTTAATACCCAAGCTTAGCATTCATCTTGCTCAGGCCCAAAACACAGTGCTTTGCTTTCTCTTCTTTACCCCCATCATCCCACATCACATCCACCAGCAAGCCTTGGGGACTGGCTTACTTTCAGAACACAAGCAGATGTGGCCCACCTTACTACCTGCCTTGATCATCTAATTCTAGATAGTATTGCTCTCACAATGGCCCTTCTCACCCTACTCCCATATATTCAGGGGGCCATATGCCTTCCTGGTTCTCCTAGACTCCTGTTTTTTCCTCCCTCTGATACCCTTTCCCTTTGCTCTAGCTTCCTGGTCTCATTATTCAGCTTCCATGGAAAAACCAGGGCTCCATGTGGCTTTAATATTTATGTTTATTCCTCCTTCGTGAGATGGATGTATAACAATGGTGGTATTGGGATGATTTTAGAAGGTACATAGCTGAGTATTTATTTTAACAGTTATGACCATGTTTTAATATGTATTAGAGAAATTCTAACTACCACATAAAGCCTGAGAAACGCTATAGCTTAGATGAAGGCAATCAAAACAGTTTAAGTCAAATTAAGGTAAAATACTTGACAAACAATGCCACAGTGTCCAAGACAGGTGGAAATGTAAGTGGTAGGGAAATGACCTGTAAGAAACACAGGATGGATTTTCAAATAAGAAATGAAATCAGGGGTAGGTTGATCCCGAATTTCTTGAGAAACCGCCACACTGCTTTCCAAATTGGTTGCACAAGTTTGCCTTCCCAACAGCAATGAATGAGTGTACCCCTTACTCCACAACCTCTCCAGCAAGGGCTATCATTGGTGTTTTTGATTTTAGCCATTCTGACAGGTGTAAGATGGTATCTTAAAGTTGTTTTGATTTGCATTTCCCTGATCGCTAAGGAAGCTGAGCATGACCTTAAGTGTCTTTTGGCCATTTGAACTTCTTCTGTTGAGAATTCTCTGTTCAACTCAGTGCCCCATTTTATAATTGGATTGATTAGTTTTTTACAGTCTAGTTTCTTGAGTTCTTTATATATTTTGGAGATCAGACCTTTGTCAGTTGCGGGGTTGGTAAAGATCTTCTCCCAGTCAGTGGGTTGCCGTTTTGTCTTAGTGACAGTGTCCTTTGCTTTACAGAAGCTTCTCAGTTTCAGGAGGTCATCAGTTTTCCTTAGTGGGAGGCTAGCAATAATGACCACCTATAGTGTCCACTTGGGTGGCCTCCTCTACCCCTAATATCAGTAAACTAACCCCTAAATCAGTTCCTACATGGTTTCAATAGGCGCTTACTAGAGAGGGCAAGTCCAACAACTCTCTACACTTTTTGACTCATGCCTCTGCTTTGTCATTTTTACTTGTGAAAGTTTGTAATTCTGAGATGTCTATCACTTTTAGTCTTTCCCTCTTATGCTCATTAACATCATCCCAAGCCATGACCCAATTACCTCATACCCAGATCACCATAATGACATCCCAACTCTTCTAATGACTCCATCAAAACTCAATTGTGTCTTGCCAGTGCCCCCCAAACACCATTACTGTCCTCAAAACCTTCATTAGCTTCCTCTGAACATAATGTTCATGATCCCAACCCTTGGCCAATAGTAACAAGCTTTTACTGAGTGTTGTATGCTAAAAGATGTAGGGCTTTTCTTATTTATGCCTCATGACAACCGTAGGAGGCAAAAACTATAGAAGGGAGTTAGAGCCAAAGAGTTGAGTGACTTGCCAAGAACTGTGACCATGAGAAGTAGAATTCCAAATGAGGAGCCGCAGGTCAACCTTCTCTTAAACTGCCATCCTCTTCACTGCCCATTGACAAGCTCGTGTGTATTCTCAGCACAGACCATCCTTGTGTCATCGATTCTACTCCCTTGCCTTCATTCAAGTGAGTCTCATTTCTATATCTTGGGACCTTTATCAAAATCCACTGAGTCTTGAAGGTCTACCTCTCACCCACAGAAACACCATCATCTGATATGATGTCCAGATTGCACTTATCTTTCAGGACCTAATCCAGAGGCACCTCTGGAGCAAGCAGATACCTTGCCTTCGTGCCAAAATTGTATTTGTCCTGGGCTCTAAATTGCTCAACTGCAGTCTTGATAGCAGCTTGACACTGGGCAAATTGCTTGAAGGAAAAAGAGCCCGTGACTCTGTCTTACAGAAGGCTCTTTCACCTCTGAGGTAAGAACATTTTGAATTCATGTTGGTGTCATAGTTTAAGACATGGCTTCTCAACTTTTGAAGGTGAATGGGGTCTTTTTGGCTTTGATTTTTTCTTAGTATGTGCTTGGTAGACGTTTGGTAACTATAATAAGCAGGCTAACTTTCAATTAATGCTGTTACTTCAGGAACTTGGAGCCAAGGATGAGGCCTGCCCATTGTAGCATTTGATTGACTCTGGAGCATTTGCTTACTGATTCTTTTTTCCTCGATTGGTCAACTTATTCCTCAAGTCATTACCTACAAAGGAAAGAGAGAAAGAAAGATGGTGAACATGCTATAAACTGTCTCCTCTCTTCTTTTATGTTGTAAAAATTAAGAGGAAATTTAAACATGAACTTGTACCTTCCTTTCAGAGATGAGAACACCAAGATGCTGATGGGTGAAGCGATCCACCTAGGAACATAAATTCATAACTGACTGGACATGAAGTGGAATCCAGAACTTTAAGCATCAAGGCAACTAGACATTTGGTCACTCTGGGGCTCAGATTTCTTAATCTGTTGAAGGGGTAATATCAATGATAGCACCCACTACAACAGAATAAGATTAAAAACTCATTGACATCTAGCCCAGTACATTAGTGAGACAGCATCTCACAGAGAGTGGGTGCTTACTGGGTGTCACTGTCTGAACACCCAGAAGCTACTTAGAAGAGACAGATGCTAGTAAGATAACTGAAGTGTTGAACAGCATACAAAATTTCTGAAAGCTTGAAGGAATCTAGAAATCAGATCAGGGAGAGGGACAGCAGTAGGAAGGGGGAAGACATGGAATGGAAAGGGTGCACTGGCTGCTTGCTTCTAAAAGGGAAAGGTGTATGTCAGCAGTGTGACTCATGGAAAACACTAATTACCTTTCTTATTCTTTTTCTCTCCATAAAACAAGCACACCATGTTAGCAATAGAGAATTCTCATAGACCTGAATATAATTACTTGAGTTTCCCATTCATTGCTTTTAAAAGTTCTTTTTAAATTCAAAGTTTTGGGTCTGCTTTTCAAGATGCTAAATGAGTGTTAAAACCAAATCGTAAGTCATGTGGTGATTTCTATCCAGGGCCAAAGTAGGGTATTCCCAGCTTTTCTTCACCTTGGTAAGTTAAGATCTCAGCAATAAGACAACAAAGGAAGATCAAAGGGATACAAATAGGAAAAGAAGAAGTCAAACTCTCACTATTAGCTGATGATATGATAGTTTACATAAGCAACCTCAAAAATTCTGTCAAGGAACTTCTACAACTCATAAACACTTTCAATAATGTAGCAAGATATAAGATACGAGATTAACTCAAAAATCAGTAGCTCTCTTTTACACAGATGACAAATGAGCTAAGAAAGAAATCATAGAAACATCACCCTTCATAATAGCCACAAATAGCATAAAATTTCTCAGTAACTCTAACCAAACAAGTGGAAGACTTGTATGACAAGAACTTTAAATCTTTGAAGAAAAAAATGAAGAAGACACCAGAAAGTGGAAAGATCTCACATGCTCTTGGATAGGTATACTTAATACAGTAAAAACGGCAATCTTACCAAAAACAATCTACAGATTCAATGCAATGCCCAGCAAAATTCCAGCAAAATTCTTTACATACCTCAAAATAACAGTACTCAACTTCGTGGAAAATCAAAAAATCCAGTATAGCCAAAACAATCCTGTGCAATAAAAGAACTTCTGGAAACATTACAATCCCTGACTTTAAACTCTACTACAGAGCTACAGTACTGAAAATAGCTTAGTATTGGCATAAAAACAGACAGGAGGACCAATGGAACCGAATCAAAGACCCAGATATGAATTCACATACCTACAAACACCTAATTTTTGACAAAGATGTAAAATATATAAAATGGAAAGATTAAAGCATATTTAACAAATGGTGCTGGCATAACTGAATAGTAACATATAGAAGAATAAAAATAGATCCACATCTATCACTATTCACAAAACTCAAGTCCAGATGAATCAAAGACCTCAACATAAAACAGCCATACTCAACCTTACAGAAGAGAAAGTGGGAAGTACACTTGAATGCATTGGCATAGGAAACGATTTCCTTAACATAACATAACCCTAGTAGCACAGACACTGAACAAAACAATTAATAAATGGGACCTCCTGAAACTGAAATGTTTCTGTAAAGCAAAGGACACAGTCAACAAGACAAAATGGCAGCCTACAGAATGGGAAAAGATCTTCACCAATCTCACATCAGACAGAGGTCTGATCTCCAAAATATACAAAGAACTCAAGAAATTGGTCTCCAAAAAACAAATAATGCAATAAAAAAAATGGAGTACATACCTAAACAGAGAACTCTCAACAGCGGGATCTAAAATGGCTGAAAGACATGTTCAACATCCTTAGCCACCAGAAAAATGCAAATCAAAACAACTCAATCTTACACCTGTAAGCATGGCCAAGATCAAAATCACAGATGACAGCTTATGGTAGAGAGGTTGTGGGTTAAAGGGAACACTCCTGCATTGCTGGTGGGAATGCAAGCTGGTACAGCCCCTTTGCATATCAGAATGGTATTTCTCAGAAAATTAGAAAACAACCTTCCTCAAAACCCAGTAATACCACTTTTGGGTATATATCCAAAAGATGCTCAATTGTACCATAAGGATATGAGCTCAACTGTATTCGAAGCAGCATTGTTTATCATAGTCAAAACCTGGAAAGGACCTAAATGCCCCTCGACTGAAGAATGAATAAGAAAAATCTGGTACATTTACACAATTGAGTACTACACAGCAGAAAAAAATAATGACATCTTGAAATTTGCAGGCAAATGGATGGATCTAGAAAACATCATATTGAGTGAGGTAACCCAGACCAGAAAGACAATTATCATATGTACTCAGTTATAAGTGGTTTTTAAACATAAAGCAGAGAAAACCAGTCTACGAATCAAAATCCCAGAGAACCTAGACAACAATGAGGACCCTAAAAGAGACAGACATACATGGATCTAATCTACATGGAAGTAGAAAAAGACAAGATCTCCTGAGTAAATTGGAAGTATGGGTACCATGGGAGAGGGTTAAATGGGAGAGGAGAGAAAGAGAGGAGAGCAGAGAAAAAATATATAGCTCAATAAAATCAATCAGTCAATCAATATTTTAGAAAAAAATATCTGCTGCCTATCTGTTTATCTCAGTGTGTTCACAATGCCTGATCCTAGTTAGGATAATACCCCCCCCCCCCAACTCTCAGGAAGGCAGTTTTTCCGAGTGCCTCTCTCTGCCCACATGCTAAAATCTGGCTGTGGATATTCCATGATCTCTGCACTATTAGCCTGGCAAAATGTTTTACGATCTTTACATATATTAAGTACAGATAAAAATATCAAAATGATTCAGCTAAGACCCTTACATTGCCTGGACTTCGTATGTCAAGAGTCTTTAATCTATCAGTTTCGGAAAATAATTAAATAATTTCGTAAATGTAATTGAGGGATTGGGGAGATGGCATGAGGAGCTACCTTCCGCGTTCTTCATGTAAAAGGTCAGTAATGAGAGGCAGAGACCAGAGGATGTCTAGGGCTCACTGGCTAGCCAGATTAGAAAACCAGTGAACTCCAGGTTCAGTGACAGACTCAATCTCACAAAGTAAGAAGGATAGCAATAGACTAGGAAGGCACCTGAATCCACCTCGTCCACACACAGATGAGTGCACACACATACACCCACCCACCCACCCCCACACAATGTAATCAAGTCCTCCCCTGAACCATTTACTGCTCACTTTTGCTCAAAGCTAATCACCACCTTGAAGTCTGCTCAGGTGGCTAAAACAAAATCCTACAAACTAGGCGGTGTTAAACAACAATCAGCTCATCAACTAGAAGACCGATGGAAGGGTGCCAGCAGGATTAGTTTCTAGCTCCTGGCTCAGAGCCAGCCAGCTGCCTTCTCCCTGGTTTATGCAACCTTGAAAAGAAATATATATATATATCTTCATGTAGTCACAGAAATATGTAATAGTAACTTGGTCTTTTTTGTTATATAAGTTACACACACACATACACATACACTCACACACACACACACAGGTTTTCCAATCTGCCCTTTCCACTCAGTATCATGATCTTAAGATGTATTTATATTGATGTATTTAAGTCAAGTTCATTCTACTGAGCTGCTAACTAGTAATTCTTCACATGAAAAAACTATAATTTGTTCCGTTAATTTACTGCTAACCTTTGAGCCTTTACCTAACTTTTGTGATCAGCAATAGGGCTACAGTGAACATCTCTGATCATCCTTGACAAGATACAAGTGCAACATCTTCTTAGACCTCCCATCTGAAAGCCTGTCCCAGGAGTATAGAGTGTAGATGGTGAACTTCAGTAGATACTGATGAGGAATTCTCTGCATCAATGCGTGCTCCTACCCCCAGTTTGCCAGGATTCTTGTTTCCCTTCTCGGCACTCAATATTCCAAAACTTTTAAATTGTTGTTCCTAATTGGAAAGTAATGCAAATGACCTTTCTTTGTTTTAAACATGCATTTTTCTTTTTTACCAACAAATTTTCACATTTAAAAATAATTTCTTGGCTGTTTGAATCCCTTCTAGATTTCTTTTCATGTCCTTTTCCAATGCTCTTTTCTCAGTTTGTTTTTAAAATGCATTTGCAGGAAAATGTTCCTAAAATCTGCAAACGACTCTTTGGTTGAGTGTGAGATTGTGACTTCCTTGTTCTGAACTCTCAGTTTCTATTGCACAGACTCCAGTGTGAGAGTATCCAGGGATGAGGCCTGTGTTAGAGGTTCCTGATTCAGTCAGAACTGAGCCATCGGGAGCCTCTATAGCAATATGGAGATGGGCTCGGAACTTAAGCTCTGGAGCTCTGAGTTCTAGTTTCAGCATAACTTCTGATTAGCTGAGAGCTTTCAGACTTCCTTTTTCTCATCCATAAAAATCAGAGAATTCACAACAGCCGTGGGACATTTTTGAAAAGAATTCAAGATGCATAAAATCATCGTACAAAATGTTCCACAAACACTAGCTGTATTAGTAGCAGCAGCCTAGATACAAGTTCTTGTATTCATCGGCTCAGGTGGCTATAGCAAAATACCAAAACTAAGCAGTGTTAAGCAACAGAAACCAGCATATCCCCCGGAAGTCATATACAAGGGTGCCACATGAGCAGTTTCTGGAAGAGGGCTGTCTTTCTGGCTAGTGGCCAGCCAGACACCTTCTCCCTATGTGTTAACACTACGCTCTTCCTTGTGCCCAAGGAGAGAAAGAAATAGGAAGGGAGAGCTCTCTGAAGTCACTTAGTCTAAATTCCCACTCTTATGGCCTTATTTAACCTTTATCACATTTTACAAGTTTTATCTCAAACATAGTCACATTAGGCATCAGGACCTCAACACAAGCACTTGGGAGGAGACAGACAGTGCAGTCTACAGTGGCTGAGGCAGACTGTCATTTATTCCCAAACAGACTTAAGTTCTTTAATCTTCCACTGGTGCTTAGCGACATAGACCATAGTGTCATTAATTCTGTATTTCTGACTCAATCCATTCAAAGATATTATTGTTATCAAACCAAGGCTCTGCCATTCCTGTGACTGCTACTCATAAGAGACAAATCCAATTGTCCACCATTATCCATGACAGCACCAGCTTAAATCTGGTTGTGTGAAAGGGATAGATGAGCTCTGCCCAATAGACTTTCTGTGGTGATGGAAACAGTCTATAAAATATCACTATACAATCTACCTACCCACTATGGTCCTCACTAGCCAGATGTGGCCACTGGACACTGAGCCAGTGGCTAGTATGACTGAGTATTGTGAATTTTAGCTAATTGCAATTAATTTAAATGTAAATAGTCTTAGGTGGATAGAAGTTACTGCCTCCGCAATGGGGTCAGGCAACTGTGCTCCCTAACCAGGAAGTGACTGTTCCCACAGCTAATCTCTTCCCCTTTACTTCAGAGTCTTTATTCACAAGATCTGTGCAAGATGGTACCTGGTGCCACCCTCACATACAATGGGATAGATGGGACCATAGAGCAAAGGGATAAGACATTTGGAGCCGGCATGGGAATTCCAAGCCCATGTTGTGAAGGAGTAAGGTTTGGAAGTCACACAATAGAATGATTAAGAAGTAGCACCGAGGAGCAAAGTCCAAAGCTGCAAGAAATGGCCCCATCCTAATTAGCTTCAGCTTATTACACCTATAGTCACCTGGGAAGGTGAGAAGCTCAACTGAAGAATTGCCTAGATCAGGCTAGTCAGTGAGCATGTCAGTAGGGCATTATCTTAATTGATCATTGGTGTGGATAGTGCCATTCCCAGAGAGTGGACCTCAGACGCCTAAGAAAGCTAGCTGAGCATAGGTCCGTGAACAAGGCAGTGAGACAACGTAAGTAGTGTGCTTCCATGATTTCTATTTTAGGTCCTGCTTGAATTCCTGCCCTGTCTTCCCTCAGCGAGGGGTTGTGACCTGGAAATGTAAGTCAAATCAACCCTTTCCTCCCCAAGTTGCTTCTGGTCAGAGCGTTTGATTGCAGCAGCGGGAAAGCCAACTGGAAGAGGCTTTGAGAAAGCACAGCCCCGGCATGCGCCTCAAAGGTCAAGCACTTGGAAAGCATCAAGTTTTTACCCTTCCTATTTCTCTTTCACTTTCAGAAAATCTATGAAATATTCCGTAAGTAGAGAGGGCTTCCGGCCTTGTGATGGAGAGGTCCCTCTGCAACCACTGTGAAGTAAAACTCAGCATGCCTGAAATGAGAAGAGGGAAAAAAAAAAGCAGCCACTTGTTACTTCAAAGGGTTTGAGCTTTTAAAATGATTTTCTCTTGTCCAAACAGCAGCAAGTCATGGTGGGAGATGACGAGGCTCAGGGCATTCAATCGCCAGTCAGGCCACGCTCGTCACCTCCTAGGCTTGCCATTTGCCCTCAGATCCTTTAACGGTAACCAAGGAAGATGGAGAATTGCAAACTCCGGAGCATCTGAAGCCCAGTTCAGATGAGGAGGGCACCTCAGGCTCCTTAACACGATGGGTAGCAGAGGAAGCCATGACTCCAAGTTATTGGTCAAGTAGAAGAGAGGGTTCCAAATCATTGCTGGAAAATTGGGCTTAAAAAAATAGTAGCCTTTTTATAAGATATACCGAATCTTTTCTTTCTTTCTATAGAATACTTAACAGTAGCTTTAATAATATATACTAAAATCTTTTCTTAACTAATCATACTGAAAACTTCACATAGGAAAATATTAGGACATATTAACATATCCAAGCAGTTACGTTATGTCATTTTCAACTATCTTCCTAGTGAGCTTTCTTTGTGGAGGGGGCTTCAATTTTTTTAAAGTATACATTTATTTATATGATGACAAAAATAAATATTATAAAAATATGACACCATTATATATTCTGCTTACATTTTCCAAAACAGTTCAATTTCCATTTTGAGATATTTTTCCTTTTCTTTTTTATGATATTTTGTGAAAATGGCAGTTCTCCGAGAGCTGATTACATAAAGAAGATAATGGGAACTTTAATTTTTATCCTTAGTTGACAAATAAAAGTGCATATATTTATGGTATATAGCTAGATGCTTTGAAACCCATACATTTGTAATGTGACTGGCTTAGGCCAATTAACATATGCATTACATCATATGCTTATCAAATTTCTGTGGTGAAAACACCGAAAGTCAATTATCTCAGCACACAATGTATTGTCATCAGCCACAGTGACAAGGTGTTCAGAATCTTAAGAGCTACTTCTCTGTACTCTGAACCTCAATTTTCTCCCCCTGTCCTTACTCCCTGTCTCACCTCCGCCATGAACACTCCCAAATTGTACTTACTGTGCCCATGATGGAGCGAATGCTTTTGTGTGTCTGACAAGATAGGAGCCAAATTATAAAAAACTGTCTATTGTGGTCAGATCAATGGGCCAAACCCACAGTTACTTTTCATCTCCTAAAACAGCTTCCTATTGTCCCTCTCCTGATGGCCTTTAACATCTGTGCCAAAAGCCATCGAGCCAGGACTAAACGTTATAGAGCATGAACTAGGGATTGGGCACATCTTCGTAAAACTCGTTAGTCTTGGACATTGGAGATCTCTCAAGAGTCTTCTCTCTCCAGGCACTTCATTCCTTCAAACAAACCACTCAGCCACCCTCCCTCACTCTGCAGACACTCGTGCCTGGACCCCTCTGAGAACTCTGCCTTTGCTGCATCTCACAGGTCACTGAAGCTCACAAGACACTACTTGGATTCAGATTTCCTTCACTGACACAGTCTGGGCACACAGCACAGAGCCACAAAGGCCACAGTGTCCAGGTGACTTTTGTAAAGTCTTGTTCTAAGCCAATGATTCACTTAACAGACCCTACCCAGTGGTTCTCCTTCTCTATGCGTCCTGGCTTTCAGTTTAAAAATAGCAAGAAGAAGAAAAGTTCCCAGAATGATTGTCAACTGACTTTGCACTTCCCTGAGGATGGCTTGCAAGTGGCCGTCAAACCCTGACTTCCTCGGGGAAATTCTTTAACCTCTCCCCGTCTGTTCCTCTGCCATCCCATGGAAATCTGTCAGAAACTGGCCAGACCTCATACTGATAGTGGGGCGTTTAATGGAGGTGGTGAATATATTGGAGCTTAAAGGAGCCACCTGCAGGCTCAGGTGTTTGCTGAATTTGATTCCTTGTCTCTGTTAAAAACTTGCTACAAGGCCTGAGCTAAAACTGTTTTCTCACCCCCTCATCTTCTCACCTAGTCCCAAGAACAACAAATCAAAGCAGGACTAACACCAGCCATGGCGCCATTTGGGCATGTCTTGCACCTACAAATTTGAAAGAAAAGAAAAGAAAAAGTGTCACTTGGCTAGCAACACAGAAAGACCAGAGCAGAGCCCAGCAGTAGAGCCTGGGCACCTTCCACCTGCGCCCTTTCCCAGCAGATTCCTTCTGATTGCATTTCAGATTCACCTGCATGGAGGTGGGTACCTGGGAGAGTTCCCCTTTGTGGGATCCCTGTTTTCTTGCATGCTTTCCAAGGATTCTAACCTTTTCTTGAATGCCAAGGTGTCCTCTTTTTTGCACGAAACTGCAGCCCCACAAGCGTTTCCAGGTTTTGGCATGGAGCCCTCAGCAATCTTGTAGGAACAAGCAGAGACAGCTGGAGAAGACAGGAGTCACCAGGTCCTACTTTTAAAACCGTGTCACCGTGGAGTAAGCAGCTGGATTGTTTTATCTTTGGAAGAGGCAGTACATGTCCCTCTCCACCTCCCACCCTCACAGGTTTGGAAGCGACCCACCAGTGACACCCTTGTGAACTTTTTCTAGCCATTGCAAAGACGGTGCAGAGCCAACCAGTGAAAATGCCTGAAATCCCACCTGTGCTGAGCAGAGCTGCGTCCATCTACTGGTGAGAGACAGGAAGAGACCCACAGTCAGAGCACAACAGGGGACAGCTGGCTGCAAGCAGCCCAGGACACCTGCTAAAGCCAAATAGCCAGACAGAGAAAGGCGCTTTCAGGACGGAAGACGGATGCTCAGGGGTAGAAGTCCTTGGTAGTCACCTGTTTTAGAGACATTTCTTCCCCCAAAAGAGTTAAATTCAAAACATTTGAGAAGCGGGGACATCCAGGCCCCCCAAAATAAGCATAGATTATGAAGCTAACCTATCATATCATCTTTTCCAATTCTTTTAAGTTGATGAAAATTGAAAGAGTCTGTGTGTTTAGAGAAGTCTGGCCCCAGAGCATGTCCCTGTGTAGGTCTGTCTCTGTGGTCACACACCTACAGCACATAGACAAGGCCGTTCCTGATCCCAGAGAAGCAAGAGGAAGAGGGGGCTCTTTTTCTCAACACATCTGTTGAGATGCAGAACAGAGGACAGCTCCTCTTGCTGCAAGCTGTCCTATTGAAGCCCTGCTTCCTGTCAATCTTGCTTTTTCCCCCCATGAAGCTTTAATTTTTTGCCACAGCACTTTCTACATTTGAGTTTCCTGCAAACCTCAGGAAATAGACTGAAATTAATATCGTCAGATGCTTCTGAAAGTGCTGGCTTGGCGGCATTGCAGAACGCTCGCTTTCCGATGCCATTTTGGGATTAAAATATACCACTTCTGCCCCATTGTTTGTAAGAGAAATCTGGGGGAAGGATTGTGTATGAGATTGAAATGCAGCGAAATGTAGGTTTAAAAAAAAAAAAAACAATTCGAAAAGGAGAGCTGACCTTTCCGAAGAAGTGAAATCAGCGGGTAAGCAAAACAGAGGCGCAAGCCAGGAAAACGTCACCTCCACGGTACCCCATCAGTATGGGGAACTGAAGCAGGGAGCCTTGCTCTTGTTCTCAGTGCAGGAATTTAAAGCTTGGGGTAAGACAAGAGCCTAAAGGTCCGACTCCAGAGAGAAGCCTAATGTATGAAAAGAAAGGAAGAGGCAGAGAGAATTAATTAGAATATGCATTCATAATCTCTAGTAAGTAACAAGGGGACAGTCCAATCTTAGCTTTTCTTACATTCATTCCAGAAGATTCCCAAGGTCAAGGGTGACCCATCTCATGTTTCCAGAGGATTCCCAAGGTCAGGGTTGAGACTGGGTTATTTTCTAGTGCTGGCTCTTCATTGTCCCTGCCTGGCCTTGGCACCTTGGGCAGATTCCCTGTTCCTTCAGACCACAGTCTCTCTGTCACTCCAGAGAGGTGACCCTGGCTCACTTCTCCTCTGCACAAACGCAGAGCATTGATAAACTTATACCAACTGTATATGCTTGCCTTGGGGACTTGGAGGGGTGGGGAATGGATGCGTGGCATGAATCCAAGTTTTTCTTGTTATTGTTACCCTCTGCATTCTGACTTGCTGAGAGTGTGAAATAAGGCCACACACTATTTCTGCATTTTTATAAAAGAAATCTATTCTAAATTTTTGTAATATTGAAGAATAATCAGTCTTCTGACATTCTTTGTGTTTTATTCACCTTTCTAGTCAGTCAACTACAGCTTCTCTATACAACACAGCTTCCATCCAATTGATCTGAGAGACCCATTGATTTTGCAACCAGTTCTGTGTCCTCCATCCCCCGTCCCCAGTTCACTTCACTGTGTTCTGCCTCTCCAGGCAGAATAACCATGTGACTGACTGTCTTGCTTTGTGTTCTCACTCTGTAATCAGCCCCTACATTTTCGCCTACCACCTTTCTAATACATTGGTCAAGTCGAGGCTGTGGAGTTAGATGGTCCTTCTGAGACCTAGAAAAGCCATGTCTTCAACATGAGGGTGTTGAGTAAGGCCCTGGATTCACGGGGCCTTTCTGGCGAAAGCGAAACTGGAGGTAGCTAGATCCCCTAGCGCCCACTCTAGACTCTACAGTCTAAAGATAGGTCCGCATTCTAGGTAAAATCCTCTCATGTCAGGTCTGTCACTTCCTAGGTTCCAGTGACTCCAACGAACGCAACCTAGACTCCAGCATTCATTCATAGACCGTTCTATACAGTTCAGTTTCACAAAAAGATGTCTAAGGGCTTCATTTTCTCATGAAACAAAAAGTCAAGGAGAAGACACTGCAAGCTTGAAGCAGTTGTTCCTGGAGTTGTTCATCCTGGCCCTTTGTCCTTCCTTTCCTGCTCTCCCAGGGATGCAAGATGCCTGCCCACATTCCACCCAAGAAGATGGAGGTAAGGGATAGAGGGAGAGGGTGTGGGCAATCGAGTTCCTTTATTATCCACACAATAGCTTTCCCAGAAACCTTGCCTTGTAAGTATCTACCTACATGTCGTAGGTGAGGGTGAGATCACATGAAGCCTGTGTAGCTATCAACATACTTGGGAAATTCACAAGTGTTTATAAAAATCACACCGCTCTGAAAAGGAAATGGGGGCTTTGTTAGTGTTACCTGGCCTTCTGTTACTGGACAATACTTCAGATGATCCACTTTCCAAGAGACAAAGGTTTTTTGACTCACACTTCCTGATGGTTATAATCTGTAGTTAACAGCCCTCGTTGTTTAGGACTTGGAGTAATATGGCCCAGCGTAGCAGGAGTGCCCGGCAGAGCAAAACCAGTCGTGAGCCACGAAGAGGGAAAGACCAAAATCTTTTCCATAATCCCCTCCAAGGACACTGTCCTAACAACCTAAGGACTTTTCACAATAATTGCCCACCCCCAAGACTTTAACACATTAGCCTTTAGAGACCACTTCTCCAAACAATTGCAACAAGAATAAAGAAATGAAAAATAGTGAACTGGCTGTCTCAGTCCCATACAGCTCAGAATTGGGTACCCTGTGGTCCAACCTCTACTGACTTTTTGAGTGTTATTCTCACCGTGCCCAGCCATACACTGGCATCTCAGCCTCTCCAGACCCTCCCACACATGACCTACATAGAAATCCTCACCTCTCTGCGGTCACATCACCGCCCTCCGCTTCTGAAATTTTTATCTGTTTTCTTTAATGTTCACAGTCAGAGTTAGCTTCCAACTTGGCTATTCTCCTGGCACGTGTTGCATTTGCCTCTGCTGGCTCACTAATCGGATCCCACTTAGAATTATAATCCCCTACCATACCTGACTCGTTCTGAACAATAAGCTCCAGAAGGAAAAACGAGGATCGCATTGTGTCTGTCGCTATATCCCGGACACAGTCGAAAACTCTGCATGCCAGAGTAAATGCTTAAGTGCTTGTAATTGCAATCATCCCTCTCCACTTAGCTTATGTGGCTGGTAATGTATCAAACATGCGCATCCTCCTGCGTGTCAGGAAAAATGCTGACATGCCCATCTCCCTGGAGTCGGCCAGCCTTATCCTTAGGGGCAGGGTCCTTATACCTGGAATGCTCTGTCAGCCTGTGCTATGTACAAAAGATCAGGGCTCTGAAGATTCAGTGGCAGGTGGCTTACTCTGTCCCCTCCAGGCTCCTGTGACGCTGGGTGAAACAGAGAGCACTTTCTTTGCCCTCTGTGTTTGATCCCTAGTTTCATGAACGTCGACCATGAATCTCCACCCTGACCAATCATACACTCCAGTTTGAATCCTGACTGTCCTACCATCACCACTAAAATACATTCTTAGCTTCTTTGTGCTCCTCTGAGGTATTGGCTGTATGGATTCAGCTTCAGGTACCTTTCCTGCCTGCCTTCCCCTTGGATTCAGCCATCAAGAGGCAGCAGGAAAGATGGGTATGCTGGGAAGAGAGGCAAGTGTCTCCTACAGATTCCTTCCCTGCTGGTGGTCACACCTCAGTGAGCCTGTTAAAAGGTTCAGTACCTCCGGTCCCTCGCTTTCCTACTTCAGGGCATGGAGTGCTAACAGCTTACCATTGATTCCGCACCTCTGATAGTGTTCACATCACCAGTCACAGGGTTCCTTTAACTCTACACGCCCTCTACAGCAGTTGAGCTCAACCTTCCTCTTGCTGGGACCCTTTAATACAGTTCCTCATGCTGTGGCACTACCAACCTTACATTTAATTTTGTTGCCACTTCATAACTGATTTTGGAACTGTTATGAATGGAAATGTAAATATCAATGGTTTCCTACTGTCTTAGGCCACCCTTGTGAAAGGGTTGTTTGACCCCCCGCCCCCCAAAAGGGATATCAACCCACAGGTTGAGAACCACTGCTCTAAATAGTCGTTTTACAAAATTTCATTTAGAGTCCCATCTGAGTGCTCTTTATCTTTAATGATTACTTATTTATATTTTATGTGTACATGTATGTGAGTTATATGTGTATATGCCACATACATGAGGTCAGGAGGTGGCATTGTGGGGTAGGAGGGTCTTCTGTCTATGTGTTACTTTCATTGGTTAAATAAAGAAGCTTCCTTGGCCTTTTGATAGGCCAGCCCTTAAGTGGGTGGAGTAGACAGAACAGAATGCTGGGAGAAAGAAAGCAGGGTCAGGCAGACGCCATAGCTCTCCTCTCCGAGACCACACTGGTTAGATTCATGCCAGTAAGCCACAGTCAAGTGGTGATACAGATTATTAGAAATGGGTTGAATCAATATGTGAGAGTTAGCCAATAAGAGGCTGGAACTAATGGGCCAGGCAGTGTTTAAATGAATATAGTTTCCGTGTAATTATTTTGGGTGTAAACTAGCCGGGAGCCAGGTGGCGTGCCGCTTCCTATTTACAACAGCATTGGATCCCCTGGAATTGTAGTTATAGGCAGTTATGAAGTGCCTTTGGGGTGCTGGGAACTCAACTTCTGTCTTCTGCAAGAGCAGTAAGTGCTATTAACAGCTGAACCACCATCTCTCCAGGCCCAAGTACCAAGTTCATCTAATCTTAGGCCAGGAGTCACCCTGACCTCTCTGCCAAGGTCACTACACAACATCAACATTAAATTTCTTCCCCATGCAGAGACCATCATCATTTTCAGTTGTTCCCCAAGTGTATTCTCTCTGATAGCTTCCCTAGAAGCCTGGTGCAGATGTTTGAGAACAACTTTGGGAACGCAATAGTCCTAGGAATCAAATTCAGGTCATCAGATTTGGCAGCAAGTACCTCTGCCCTCTGAACTATCCACCAGTCCTCACACCAAGATATTTTATATTTTGTGCATTCAAGACTTTATCTCCTTTACCGATATAAAATCAATGCTTCTGTAAAGTTGATTGCTTATGTTTGGAGAGATAAGGAAGGGACACGATGTCAGGGCCCAGTGAATCAAGTCCTCTGGTTAATTGAGTCTAAAGCCAAATAAATTAGAATGCTTCCCAAGGCTCAACCCTCTCCACAGAGAATAGGTTTGAATACGGAGAGCATAGGAGCTTAGGACAAGCTCCAGAGAAATCTTCTTTCTTCCTTCTTCAACATGGCTGAGAAAACAAAGTCTCCAGTCACTACACAAGGGAGGTACCTGAAATTCACTACATGCCTGCAGATGGCAGGGGCCTGTTCTTCCTTCCTCTCCCCCTCCTCCCAGCCAACCTCCTCCTTTCTCCCCCATGTCCCTCTCCTTCTAGGTCCCCCTAACCCTACCTTCCTACCGCTCTTTCCCTCAGTAGAGGGGCAGTACTAGGAAGACCAGCTCCAAAGGACTTGCACATTTTTTTGCACGTAGAAACCAATCAACAAATATGGGCTTGCCAGTGAATAGGTTGAGATCAGGACTATCTTACTCCCCAAGGCCAGGCAATTACTGTTTGTCTAGAAGTTTCAAAAACAAAAATAATTTTCAGTCCAGTTTCCATTCCCTGTATTTGGACTAGATTTTAAAACCTGGAGACCCTTTGTGGCTCATATTATCTCCTATACCTTCACCTTCTCCTCCCTGCCCACGTTCGCTGACCTGCCCAGCAATTGCTGCTTCGTTGGGAGGCTGGATCAGATATGGATGGCAGAAGGTAGTCTTCCCTGCGAAAGCAGGGCACGAAAGGAAATGAATGCTTCAATTTCTGTTTCCTCCAGGCATATTAAAGCAGAATATCACTGGAAAAAAATCTATGAGATGTATTGTTAAATTCAAAGAAGATGTAATTGCAAAATAATACCTATTAGGTGTGACTCCCTTTATGCAAGTGTGTATAGGCACTAATTTTTATGTGTGTACAAAAACGCCTAGCAGAAGACTAGAAAGGTCCATACCAAATTACTAGTAGTGGTTTTCTCTGCAGTTGGATATAGGGAGAGGGTAGGTTTAAAAAGACATTCTCGATGTAATCAATATGTTCCCATAATAATTGATTTTTAAGAAGGGAAAGTATCTTTATTACATTTTGCTTATATAAAAATATTATGTGGATTCTATCCCTGGTAGTAAATTCCTCAACATTTTTTTTATACCTTTTTTTTCCAGTAGATTCTACAAGGGAGAAAAAAGACAATTATTCAAAAAAGAAAGTTTTAAAAAATAAGATTTCTTCACTTGAAATACAGTCCCTGTCATCTTGGGGTGTCATTGTGCTTCCTGATCATGATTTAAAATAGATGGTAATGAATCATCTTCCACAGTATATTTGACTCAGGCAAGTAAAAACGCTTCGAAGGAAATCAAAATTAGGAATTAATCTCCTCGGTTACGTGATGCTTCTCCCACTCTGCTTCATCACTGCGCTCCGGGAGAACAAGAGGGCAAAGTGTACCAGGGTCTTTGACTCAGGTGGGACAAGCGCAGGCTTGAATCCGGTCCTTTCCTGCTTCAAAGGCCCAACTGAGGACCGCCGGGAACAGCTGAGCGCCTGCCTTCCAGAGTGCCTACCTCTTGGGAACCTTTCTGGCTTCCTGCTGAAGTTTATACTGTCCCCCTTTACCTCTCCCAGGCTGCCACAGATCTCTAAGGACACATGTGCAACGTTTACATTTCTATATTGCCAGTGGCCACACATAGTGTCTGATGCAAATCTGGTGCTCAGGTGCTCCATAAATATTTATCACAGGAACATTTGAATGAAGGCATAAATAGCAGCCAAATCAAATAATGTCTCTGCTTTTATAGCTTCATACTGGTTTGGAAGGTACTTCAGGACAGCAACCTGTGCATCTTGGTTTCTGTTATTTTCTTCCTTTGTTATTTATTTATTTAGGAGACAGGATCTGACATAGCCAAGGATGACCTCAAACTTGCTATGTAGTCGATGATGACCTTCAACTTCCCATCCTCCCTGCTTCTACCTCCCAAGTGCTAGGATTACAGGCACAGGTCACCATGCCCCATTATACGATATGGGAAGGTGGTCTACCAGCTACAACCCTCTGCATCTCCTGTAATGTATTAAAAAAGGAAGCCCACAACAAATATCTATTGGTTAGTTTCCCTGTTTTGAGAAGATGATTAAAAATATTCACACACAGAGAGAGAGAGAGAGAGAGAGAGAGATTAGCTACTGACAAACAGGAGGAATTTTTTCATCTTTTATTGTAGAGAATTCTAATGAAACCCACAAAGGTAAAAAGATTGGTCTCTTAAGAGTCCACGGTTTTCCTGCCATGAATTCTTCCCCCACCCAGGGAGCATCACTGGAGTCCGTGGCAAAGCCATCTCTGAATTCCAGGTAGTTAAAGTATAAAGTGGCACTTCTTAATTAGAAGGTAATAGCATAATTATTTGAAGGCATCTTATAGTTACACTCCTCCCTGTCCTGAGCTTCTTTAGCCTCTTCAAATAGAATCTCTAGTTCTGGTCCCCTTCCTGTTCTCTACCAACACAATGCCACTGGCCAATATCAAACATTCATCAGAGCTGGTTATATCTTATTAAGGTAGAAGCCTCCAGTGGTTTCATTCTCAAAAACTAAAATCTCTCAGGTGATCGTTGCTACCATATGCCAGACTCTACTTCAAATCATTCTGCCCAGATGTGTGAGCATCAGATCTTTGAGACAGGAATCTGAGAAATTACTGCACGGCCATTTCAAGTTCAGTATAGACTCTTGAGTATTTATCGGAAAGGGACTCCTTGACATTACCAGACCACTCCAAAGATCCCTTTCACTGCCATGAGCAATTATTCCTTATTTCCAACTTCCAGTTCCCTGTTAAAAAGCTTTACTACTACTTCAGCCTTAAAAGGAAAGAAAAATCACCACCCATTTCCACCACAAAAAGATTCTCTGTACTTCTCTTGCCTCTTGAGGTGTAATGAACCTCCCAAACCAACAAACTCCGAGCAAGCATCACACCCATCTGAAAGAGCAGAGAGCAAAAGCAGCTGCCTCTGGTGGGGGTAGTACGGGAGCCTTCCGTCAATAGCATATATCCCCCCTCTGAAAAATGGCTGACTGAATGAGAATCCCATCTCAAGAAAGGCAGGGGAGCCATTAGTAAAAGCAAGAGACTCAGCTTTACATCTCATTGGGAAGATGGATTCACTGCCTTCCTCCCACTTCAGGTGGGTGAGTTAGCTTCGAGGAGAATTTGTCTGCCCTCACTGAAAACTCCAGTTAGGCAATGAATTATTCCAAGTAAATTAAGTGTATCGATCCCCTCCCCTTTCTGACACTTTGCAGATATTGCTATCAAATCGTGCTCCATGCA
The DNA here is from genome assembly GCF_950005125.1 of Chionomys nivalis. Taxonomy (NCBI): domain Eukaryota; kingdom Metazoa; phylum Chordata; class Mammalia; order Rodentia; family Cricetidae; genus Chionomys; species Chionomys nivalis. The sequence continues at coordinate 33,906,969 of NC_080089.1, forward strand.
AGTGTCAGTTTATGCCACAGACATCTGAAGACTGGATCAAATATTTACTTGAGCTTCTCAGCATCTAATAAAAACTCACTGGCACAGCAGGACTTGGAGAGACCAGACAGCACAGCCTTACGCTGAGGTGTGTACCTGGGAAACAGCACATGTGGCTGATGAAAACACGGTCATCTGTTGGCCTCTCTTCATCAAATAACAACTAGTCAAGGTTATGACTTTTGACTTAACTTTGGCCAGTTTTCATACAAGGAAACACATCAAAACAAAGACCAGGTGAAGAAACATGCATATATATTATGAATATATCACAATTCTGGCAAAACAATCAAGTCACATTCCACTATACTTTCATCAACTACCCTGATTCAGTCTTTTCCAAGCAAAAGACAGGTGTCATTCCGATGGGACCTTATTATTTGATGTGCATATATCTCCCTCCTAGGTATGGACTGCGTGTTTGTGTTCTCCCACCCAAAAGGAATCTAACTGAAATTCTAATCTCCAATTGAACCGTGGAAGGACACAGGACCCATAGGAGGTAAGTCATGAGTGCAAAGCCTCGTGGAAGGGGACTAATGAGAAGATGGCCATTGTCAAGCCAGGAAGCAAGACCTCACCAGACACCAGTTATATGGCATTTTGATGTTGGACATGGACACAGTGCCAGTCTCCTGAATTGTGAGAAATATATTTCTGTTGTTTAAGGTACCATCTATAGTGTTCTATAGTAATACCCCAAACTGACTGAGATACCCACCATAATGATCAGATATTCATCTCTATATAAAAAATTCTTTTTTTTTTCCTTTTCTTTCTTGGACAGGTTTTCTCTGTGTAACTCTGTCCTGAAATTCATTCTGTAGTCCAGGCTGGCCTCAAACTCAGAGATGCACCTGCCTCTGGGATTAAAGGTGTGTACCACCACCTTTAATTTACTACCTACAGGTAATAAATTCTTAATCTTCAAATATAAAAGAATCCTTTCCTGCCTTACCTAGTTGATCTGACTTTTGACTGAAAACTATGATATTAAAACTGTTGAGTATATTCTAAGAATGGGTCATTTAAGAATAAAAAAGGGTCTATGAAATCTGACCTAGATCTAACAAATATACTCAACAAAGTATTGTTTTTACCTGTATTAAAGGCCCTGACTGCATGGGAACGTAATTGTGGATAAAAACATGTGATATCTGAATTGAATTTGCATAAGAACAATCCAATGGGATGGAGAGAAACAAGGAAGATGGGTGGAATTGGTTTAGATATAGCTTCATTATTATGGTACACAGGAGTGCCCATAACACTAGGGCCCTAATGCATCAAAATTGTATGAAAAGGATTGTCAAAGCACAGGAGTCAGGGAGTCTGATTCCGGCAAATTAGGTGAAGGCTTCAGGATTTACATTGCAACAAGTTCTCAGGGTGTTAGCCAGGGATTTTTGGTCTTGTTTTTGTTCCTGTACCTCTAACAAACAGCCGGGAGCAATAACCTATGGCAAAAACAGATTTATTGAGACTTACAGTTTCAGGGGCTTTAGTCCATTGTTTCCGAGTTGTGGTGAAGCAGAAAAACAAGGTGCAAGGGCATTAGCAGAGCAGAGCTGTTCTTGCAAAGAGTCAGGGGAGGAGGGGCCAGGATAAGACGTGCCCTTTATGAGCATGCTTCCAGTGACCTATTTCTTTTAGCAAAGCTTTGCTTCTTAAAGCCCCTCTCCCCAATGGTAGCACAAACTGGGGACCAGGATAAGAAAACACAAGCCTGATGGGAGAGCATCCCATATTCAAAGCATAGCACAGGGATGCAGATGCTATAGCCCAAGGACTTCACGTTGAGATTCACTGTATTATATTTACCCTTTATTTTTATATGATCAAAAAAAGTCAAAATCAAGTGGAGCTGTGCCGAGCTGGCACAGAAAAGCAAGATGCAAAAAGAATTGTCTCTGCTACTGACTACTTCCAATATCAAGCAGTCAGCAGCTGAAAGAATGAAGAAGAGACACAGACTTCAGGAAAACACTGAACCATCAACTCTATTCAAATTGGTTCTGGGATGGGGAAAATTAATGTTGGTTTTCCTCATTTACTTTGAACCTGTGTCTACACAATTGTTACAGAGTATGACAGCTTCTGAGCTGGTTTGGGGATGTGTGGCTAAGTGATATGAATAACCAGAGATTCTAACTCTTTCTGTGAGTGCTAGAGTTAGATGGTGATTTAGACAGACCCTTGGCTTTGCCTCCCATATATGCCTGAGACTCAGCTTGGGTTCAAAAGTAATCAGAACTTTTTCTCTTCAACCTTCAGGTGCATCTTGTTGCAGAAGATGAATGTGGATTTTTCTGGCTCTAGTTGGGTCTAAAGCCACTGGGCAATGAACAAAGAGAATTTCAAAGCACAGGTATCCAATGGGGTGGGTATATAAAGGACACAGGAGTTTTAACTGAATTCTATTTCCTTTCAAAACACCTAGCAAATTACCATATGCCAGACGTTGAGTTTTATATACTCTGGGATATGCAAATATAAAGTCAAGAGAAATGGTCTTAAACCTTGAAGATCTCACATCTAGTTTTGAAAATAAACACAATTGTAATATAACAGTTGTGTGACAAGAGATTGTAAAGGCTCTAAAGAAACCTAGATGAAGAAGCTCTTTATAATATACATACAAGTGACATTATATAAACTGAGCATACTGTGTTTATATACTTAGTGATAGATACATATATGTAATAAGAATAAAAAAGAGGTCATGAATTTTAAAAACCAACAAGGAGGTGTATATGGGAGAGTTCAAAGGGAAGGAAGGAAAGGGGAAATGGTGTGACTGTATTAAAATCTCAATAAAAGATAGTTTTTATAAGAAACTATTTATTTCTGGCCAATGGGGAGAAACAGAGAAGAAACCCCCCAACCCAAGCGACATTTGCTGTGGTTTGGATGAATGTCTCCCAATAGCCCATGTGGTAAGGTTTGGTCTTCAGCACATGGCGCTAATGAGAGCTGGTGGAACTTTTGAGCAGTGGGTCACTGAGTCTTAAGGGTGTGCTTTTACAAGGGACCCTGGTCTCACCTTCTTTCTCTTTGTTTCCCACCTCACGAGGTGAGCATTTTCCCTGACACATGCTTCAGCCACTGGTCTAAAACAATGATGCCTTTGATGGCAGAGCCTCCAAGACCGTGGGCCAGAAAAATCCCTGCCTCTTAGTAAGCTGATGATCTTGGGGTTTTAATACAATAACAAGCTGACTAATACAGCATTCCCCCTGACTCTTGAGCAAGGAATATCTGCCATTTGTTAGAGGGACAGAATAAAGTGAAGGGGGGGGGAGAGTTCCGGGAAGCAGAAACAGTATGACTGTACAGTGTAGATGAGTTCATTGTGGACCAGGATCAGTGAAGTGATTCGATGTGATTAAAGTTCAGGTTGCAAAAGATAATGATACTGAGACCACAAAGGCATGTTGGCTTGACCTGCCCTATTGCAATGTGATATAAAAATGTGTGTTCAGTTGTAAAGACGTGATGGGCTGAATTATGTCCCCTTGAATATTTATGATAAATATACTGTATTTAGACACAGAACCTTAGGGTAGCAATAAAGATTAAAAGGAGTTATAAAGTACAAGTAACAGAACAATAAGATTAGAGGCACTTTAAGAAGAAAGTCCCAAAGCCAAAGAAAGGCCAAGTGAGAACAGAACAAGAGCATGGCTTGCTACAATGCAGGAAAGAGACTTTCACCAGAATCTGACCGTGTTGGTGCCTTGGCATTGGACCACAGCCTTCAGAACTGTGAGACTAGAACATCCTATTGTTTAACTCATCGCTCTGAAAGATTTGTTATAGCCTCCTAAGCAGACTATGTTGGCTATTTTCTGAATTTTTAAACATGACGAGATAATACAGAAATGAATTTCAAGTATATTTTTGTGGTAGAACAGCAGGTTTGACAGGGGAGGTGCCTGTTTGTCTGGGGACTGCACCACAAGGAGACAGACATGAAAGACGTTGGGCCTTGTGCTGAGGAGTTTGATGTTGGAATAGGACATTCATTGCTAGCATGTAAAGAGAAAAGTGGTGGCTGTGTGTCTGGTGTGTGTGTGTGTGTGTGTGTGTGTGTGTGTGTTTTAAAGCTTTATATTCACATAAACTCATGCAACTTTGTACATTATAATTTACATATCTTATAAATGGAAGTTATCGTTTCATTTTACTATGTGAAGATGGAAAAGGGGAAAGAAGGAGGAAGGGGGAAGGGAGAAAAAGAGAAAGGAAGGAAGGAAAATGTGTGCATGTGTGTGTATGAAACAGAAAAAAAAAGATTTTTTTATAGAAAGAAAGCTCATGGGGACTTCATGTAAAATGCTGCTATTCCCTCAGTTGCATGAAAGTTGACTAATTTATAACATAGACTTGGGGGCGTGAAAATAATAGAGAAAAAGAATAAATTCAGTATAATTTCTCTGAGTTTGAATACCAAAAATTAGTCATATAACAGGAATTTCATTTTGTCTTCCAATATTTTCTACATAATTAGCCTGTTCGTGTACACAAAAAGAGCACATGGCATATTCCAAAATGACACCATACCTGTTCCAAGCTCTGAATAAAGATGCCAAGGCTTTTCCTCACTCTGTCCCTGGAGCTTGGATGCAGGTCTTGGCCTGCGTACTCAGTTAGTGTTGAGAGAAAGCGTGGGGCACCACCACCTCCTTTTATAACATCCCCTATCTTTCCTTCCCTGTAAAGTATACCCCCTTTGGGCCTTTGCTATGGGAGATAAGGCTTCTCCCATATGAACTGAATACCCAGTGCCCTGAATACATGAGTGTGTCAAGGCTAAGCAGGTCTATTGTTCTTAAACAGCACTGCCAGAGAATCGTATTCTTGTGCAGAATGATGCTGAAGAGATAAAAATATCTTTCATTTCTATAGTGCCATGCATCTTAAAGTGTGCTCCACATTTCACAGCCTATATATAGGCTCAATTCATTACCCATCCCCATAAAATACAGCCGGAGCGTGGCAGGCACATGCCAGATGTTTGACAATGGTCTAATAACGGAGGGAGGATGAAGTTAAATTGGATTTAGTAAACAGGAAGCAAGATGTGGGCCACTAGGTAAAGCTTTGTTATTCATTCCACCGTGTGTTTGGTGTTTCTTGCCTACCAGAAGGAGAGCAGAGACACAAGTCAACCGGAGTGACACTTTCCCTACACTCGCGGAGCAGCCGGGGTGTCAGAGAAAATAGACTTTGCAGTAAAATGTGATGCGTGCCAAGATGGAGTGCATAGTGATGTGGTCTTCGCAGCCTTTAAAGGAATTCTTTTCCCATCAGCCACATCGCCATCATCACTCTCTTGTGTTAATAAAGGGTTTGCGTTCGCCATAATGATAGGATTTATCCTGGAATCCAGAAGCTAGACGGCATGTGAGCATGACTGGGGGACAGAAGGCAACGAGGGAAACACATAAGCTAACTGTGGACCCCGAGTAGAATGCCTATGAGGGAAAGTTGAGAGGCAGGGAATCAGAGGGGCCCCAGGAGATCTCACAGCTGCTGCTGACTTCTGAGGGGTTGGGCTCCTGAAAATAATTGACCCTAACACTGAGACCATCGGAGAGACTGTTGTAAATCTTTCTGTGTTGAGAACTGTGGCCTCTGGAAAACAGAAGGGTTTTAGGTTTGAGGAGGATCTCAGAGATCAGACTAGTCATTTTATGCATGAAGAAGTGATACTCATGTCCCTTACATATGTATAGCAGTTAGCAGTGTCTGGGCCAGAAACCGAGCCAGAGAACATGCTAGACAATGACCCACCCTGCTAGACCTAATCTTGGTTGAATCAGGGAGGCAGACGCCCTGTGCTTTGGAAGATTCTCTAAAAAGCTGAACACCTGATTCCTCAGGCCCTATCCACTGCAACAGAAAGACCAACCACAGTGAACAGGGGTTAAGGTCTTATAATCCACCTACACCGATGTGAGCAAGAAATGTGGCTCAGAGAAATGAAAAAGAAATAGGCTAGAAGATTGTCCCTGCCCAGGTCAGATGGCTGCCACCCAGAGAGGGCCTCTGCAAACCATTTGGTTTCTGGGGCTGCACACAGTCTCCAGGCCTTATTAACTCCTCTAGGCATGGAGAGTCAGCTTACTCTGAACTCCCAGTGGGAACCCATTCGAAATGTGTTAAACCTCTGGGCAAGGTTTCCACCAGAACAAGCAGAACGTGCAAAAATCAAAAGAAGAGCGCGGTTTATAATGTATCTGCACGGCTACCGCAAAGATGCCATGAGCTGGGAATTCTGCGCCAGCGCCTCTGACTCCTAAGGAAGTCACTCCTTCCCCTTAGGGGTTCTAAGTGTGCACATGAGCCCATTAAGATGGCGTGTTCTGGGGGGACAGAACAGCAGAGGCTCTGCCCTAGAAGATGCCCTGGTCTGGCATGTTTCAGCTTTGCAGTCTCCTGCAGGCCTCAGGCAAGTTAGCCAGATCCCATGGAGAAAGGATGGTCTGTGATAGATGACCTTCAGTGCAATTTCTGTCTTTTTAAAAGGCCAGTAAAGTGTTTTATGGCTTTCCGTGGGTGAGCACCTATGTATATCTCTCCCCCAAGTAAAGGATAAACTTTCCAAGAAGTGGGATTCATTTACTCTTTACTCGTTAAATCCTTAAAAACTCCAAACAAGCTTTTACGGGGGGGGGGGGGGTGGACAGGCAATAATAAATTTTCTTGGCAGTGGACTGAGAGCCACAAAAGTCATGAAAAGGTGGGCACTGGGGCGGGGGTAAGCCTGAGTCTGTAGGGTCTCCTTGAAGGCCAGCCTGCTCGGAACCTAGAACAATAGTGCTCTCCTTTAATTTCAGAAAGAAAAAAAGAAAAAAACCTTGAATACATGCTCACTGCCAGACAGCATGGATTGGTGGCTATCTGGCGTGGCTTGGTCCTTCTGCAACTTCTTGGGCAGTAGGCAGCAAGTAGTGCAACCAATGTTCTCTGTGGGTGCCCAGCTGACTGCGGCTCTCTGAAAGATCTCCCTCCTCTTTGCCCCGCAGGAAAGAAAGTGGAGGTGGCCGGACGGGTGGGGGTTCAAATGCCTGGGGAAGGGGTCTCGGCCTAATGAAATTCCCCCTCCCAGGCTAGAAGCCTGGAGAAGAAAGGCTGGAGAGGGTGCCACCTGCTGGTGAGGGGCCAAGCCTTGCAAAGTGGACGCCAAGGAGACCTGTGCTTTGAAAGCTGAATTGGGGCAGCTTCCCAAGTTGCTGGTTTTCTGCTGTCTCTTGATGGCTACTAGCTCCGTAGGGTGTGTGCTCTGAGACCCCCGAACCCTGCATGTCACTCCCTTAGATGGTGAGGTTGCTAGCAGGGATGATGCTCTTTCTCCCTACATCCCCTGGACCCGCACTCTGGGGCTAAGGACTCTCCGCGCTTCTCCATCAGGTGGAGCCGTCCTCTCGCCTCCTGCCTCCCTCCTCCCTCGCAGCGAACTGCAAGCAGGCCATCCTGCATCGCCGGGAGGTTAACCGAGCCCCCGGAGGAGGTGAGACAGCCAGCCCGCGTGGGCGGAGATGGCGGGGCCACCGTCGGGGCCGGCGCCAGTGCCCGGCAGCCTGTGGGTCCTGCAGGTACCGCTTGCGTTCTCTCTGCCCCACGTGGTGGCCGCGGAAGATTGCCGTTGGTTTTCCAGCACTCAGGGATGAAAAGCCTCCTGGTCCTTTTAGAGGCAGTCAGCTCATTACTTAATCCAAGCCTTTTTCCTATCTGCGGGAGACCGGAGGCTGCGGCGGAGAGGGGTGTGTGTGTGTGTGTGTGTGTGTGTGTGTGTGTGTGTGTGTGTGTGTGTGTGTGTGTGCGCGCACATACCTGACTGGCTGGAAAAGGGGAAGTGCAAAACCAGCTTGGGGATCCTGAGGTGGATTTTGGGGACTAGTGCCAAAGGAAAGCATCGTCCTCCCAACCTTGGACTCCCACTCCTATCTTCCCAAGAGTGAGCCTTCCTTGCCAGTGTGGTGCGCATACACTGCTATGTGTGTCTGATGACCGGCCCTGTATTGCACACTTCACTCGCCTCATGACCCTGTTTTTGTAATATTTCCCCCAGAGGGGCTGAATTAAGCAAACCTGGGCCGCGGGCCATTTAGAAGCTTGCAAAGAAAATTAACCAACAACTGAGAGGATAAATCTTGAGTTAAAATATCAGACGCTGTCTGGGCAGGCACATTCCTTCTACATCCTAACAGTTTCACTCGCTGCATGGTTTGGCCTTTGAAGCTGGACTCAGACCTTTCATCTCCCCTGGCCCTGAATATTTAGTGGAAAACGACTACTGATGTACAGCACTGTACATACCAAATTTCCACCCTTCATATGCTATATGGCACATACTGCTGGGGGTTACTATCCATCTTTTGTGTGTTTCTGACTTACCTCTTCTGTTTTATTGCGTTATCTCTTGTGCCAAGCTAATGGACCAAGGCCATCATAATGTTGCTTTGCTAATTTAGCTGATGGTGTTGCCCCTGCTATTCAGCATCTTTCCCCACTCCACCCACCATGCACAGGTGCACACACAGACACACACACTCACACACACGTGCACGTATCCAAACCAGCTTTCTTAGAGATTTCCCTCTGATATGTTTAACAGCCTCTACGAGATGTGGTTAAATAAACTATTAAGTTAACAATGGAAAAGTCAACAAAGCTTACACCTACTAATTTATAGATCTTGGCTGTCAGCTACCAGGTGTCAGCTCCTAGCAGTACACACTTTATGCCTGTGCCCCTGCCTCTTTCTTTGTTGTTCATAGATTCTAAGATCCGTATTTTTTGAGTTAACATCCACGTGGAAACTTAGAGTTAGAATGTGCCTTGCTGTCAGCAAAGTGTGCTCCCCCCCAGCCCCCCATATCTGTAGTACTGATGGAAGGGTAAGAGATTCCTAAAAGGACTCCCTAAGGTCCAAAGACTGCAGAAAGTAATGATTGATTTTATAATTGAATACTGAATGGCATACATTGAGAGAGCACCTTTCATTTCCCTTCAGCCCCCCTTCACTCACTCTATACGATGCTACATCTTTTTTTATGTGTGTTGCTTTGTAAGACACTTACAGTTTGTGTCTGGGTGTGCTCCATTTCCACTTTGGATTATAAACTCCTGGAGGCATGGTCTGTTTTACTTCCCCCCATGGCCTGCTTATTCTAGGCATGCCTAAATGTCTATCAAGTAAATAGACCTAGATAAATTCGTGTTGATATCCTGGAGGAAATGGAGTTTGCTTTGAGTGTGGGTTTCATGACAGGTAAAAGACTTTGCAGGTTCTCAAGAAACAGTTGCCTGTGACCTTGGCCTCTCCTTCGCAATCAGACTCAGCACACCTTTTGGAGAAAAGGCATGCTTGGAGTGATGGAGTGCTCATTAGGGGAGAGGCTCCACATGCAAAGACTGACTGCTCCCTGTCCTTGTTAGAGAAGACACAGACCGGGATAATAATAATAAATAGGTATCTGTCACAAACCTGCCTGCGTTAGCTCTTGCTCCTGCATTTTGTTTTCTAAGAGCGGTGTAAAGCAAACTAAGATCCAAACACTTGGAGATTATCAATTCCCCGCACACACACACACACACACACACACACACACACACACACACACCAGGAAAGTCCCCAAATGCAAAGCATGCTTTTCTCTTCAACTCCCTCCTGACACACACATTGGCTAAATCCTTTCTGGGAAAAGATGTACCCCTCCTGGCCTCTTCCCTTTTAGCCCAGATGCCAGTCCCTCGTGCAACAGCAAGGAAGGCACATTTTGATGCATGTGCATGAGTCTAATCATCGGTAACTTCACTCCCGTTTAACAACATAACATCGTGTGAACAAAAAGTCACAGCTCCGCTCGGTGCTCACTATGCGTTCTGGTCAATAATGGTAACAAAAGCTGAATATCCCCTGTTTAGGGGAAAGAAGGAAAGCAATGCTTCTCTGCAACCCTCCCGTTTTGCAAAGCGTTCCCCTTTCCAAGTGTTTCCTCTTTAATTATGACCTGTTTCCCCTCCCTCTTTCCCCCCCCCCCCCGCCCCAGCTTCTGTGAAAGGAGCCCTTCTGTCACTCGTCACTCGCTAGCTCGCTTGCTCGCTCGCTCTCTGTGGGAGGAGCCCGCCAGAGGAAGCCGTGTGCCTGGGATGCCAAGAGCCAGAGAATGGATCTGCTCCGAGTGGGGACATTGCTGAGGATCCTGGCTTCCCGAGGCGGCTGAAAACAAGCGTTGGTTTCGACTGCCTGCAGATAGCCGGAGACACAAGACCGAAGCGGACCGGAGGAGGGACGGACCGACGGACAGATAGATGGTCGGCAGGAACCCGGGAGGACCGGTGGCGGAGGCTGAGCACCGGGAGCCCAGCCGCCGCGCTTGAAGAGAACTAACTGCAAGCCCAAGTTGCCCCGCCGGCTGCCCGCGCGCTGAGGAATGAGACCTTTCCAGCTGGATTTGCTCTTCCTCTGCTTCTTCCTCTTCAGTCAAGGTAGGAACCGGGCGCGCCGGAGTTGGAGCAAAGTCGGCGGCGGCTGCGTCGGGGGCGCGGGAGTCAGAGGGCTGGGAGGTGGGTAGGCTCGGGAGCTGGCTCTGGCCGTGGGTCTCCGTGCCTGGCCAGAGGCAGTAAGTAGCGTCGCTTCTTTGCTTTTGCAAATGCAACAAAATGGTACTGTTGGTTTCCCTTCAGAAGGAAGGGGCTGGGAGGACAGGGGGCGGCTGCACTTTCTCCTCTCTCTTGTACACGTCCAACTCAAACTCTCCGATGCAGATGAGTTCTTTATGCACCCGGTATGTTAATTAGGTAGTAGCCTGTGGCCAGGCCATTCGGAACTTCTGGGTGCCTGCTCGCCTTCACAGCCAGGTTGGAAAAGGGGAGCCTGGCGTAGGTGGATTTCAGCTCCAATAGGTCTAACTTGCCCAAGTGTGTTTAAGGCAAATGTGTGAGGTTTGCACAGTTTGCAGAAAGGGATGCGATTAACGGAACGTTCTGAGGCGGATGTTTGCAGTGACTGGGAAAAGAAAGCTTGTAAAGAGTTTCATTGAATGTCACCCATTTCCCTGAGCAAGGCTGAATTCTGAATCCCACTGAGCACTGGATTCTGTGTATGAAATGGAATTTTGCCCCTGGTGCTGATTGCTTCCTTTCTGCAGCCTAGCAGGTGGACTCCCCAGAAAGACCTTGGCTACCTCTGGGCTCCTTGCCACTAAGAGTCATGGGGCTGGTCATGGTGGAGGGAGAGAAGAACTAAGTGCCTACATAGCTAAAGGCATCAACAGTCACCTGTGGAATTGAGATTGAAGGGGCCAAGTAAACCAGATCCTTCCCACTCTTTTGGAATGCCAATGCTGCCTCTGCCATCTGAGGCAGCATTTGTGCCAGCCAGCACAGCTCTTGGAGGGACAGGACTCTCAGAAAAAAAATCCACAACAGAGAAGTCCATCTGTTGATTAAATGAAGGGTAAAAGTTTTCGAGAAAGCATGAACATCACCATGGGTGGCTGCCTTTGCAAGCAAACAGCTTGTATTCTTTGCTTCTCTCCTCAGGAGAAGGCAAATATAAGTAGAGCCAGGCTTCCCTCTCTCTTTCCCCGGGTCCTTGTTGTCACTGTAGATGTCCCCCTTATTCATTCAGGTCAAACTTTGCAGTCATCCCTCCTGATTAAACTTGCCGGGCCCCTTCCCCTAGGAGTATGTGTAAATCATGTCTATGCAGATTTATAATGAGTTTGTACACACATTCATAGGAATCCCTAGAGCATCTTGAAGATAAATAGCCCTTCCACAAGTTTTCAGACTGGATGAAGAAGAGCCATCCCAGAATCCTGGTACAGAGACAGATTTGGTTGTATTACCACTGGGATATGTGCATGCTTGCATATGAACACTCATACACATACACACATACACACATGACTCCCTTTCTCCTTTGTCTCTTAACTAATTTTCTTAGGAAGTTTTCTGTAGAATTCCTGAGATAAGAAGGGATCTCTCTCTCTCTGTCTCTCTCTCTCTCTCTCTCTCTCTCTCTCTCACACACACACACACGCACACACACATATGCACATAACGCATGGAATTCAAGCAAGTTTTTGTCAGTCTTTTGTATTTTAAGAAGCTTGACCAGTGCTTCCTCAGATTGGCATAAGAAGCCTATAGGTGTCTAAGTGCTTCCCTGCCTGTCTGCATCATTACAGAGTGTGTTTTCTACTGTGCTCATTCTTTTCTCAGTACCAAGCTATTTCTTGACTGCCTCATATAAATCTTTAAATGTTTACCTACTGAGGGTAAATGCTTTGTTTTGTTCATTCTTAGCCCTGGGGGCAGGAGAAAAAAAGACACAGCCCCATGCAATTGAATCATCTTCTTATTCTTGGTCTTCCCAAGCTTGGCTTACAACATCCAAAGATGGGTGTGTAGTCCATGGAATTCCACATCAGCCTCAAGAAGATTCAGAGAACAAAGTAGACCCAGACAATCTGAGGAGCCTCCTGCTCTGAGCACTAGGAATCATGAATATAGGAGCATCACCATAGCAGTTAGGAGGGAAGATGTTTGATTGGTTCGTTGTAATGCGATATCGAGATCTTTTGACTTGATTCCTGCACATTTAAAATGTCTCTCATATGACATTTCTCTATTTGTGTGTGCCTGCTCTTGGGCATTGGTACATGCGGCATATGTGCAGAGGTCAGAGGACAACTTGCAGGGCTAGTACTCTCCTTCCACCGTGTAGATCCTGGGAGTGAAATTCTGTTCATCACCTTGGTGGCAAGCATGTTCACCAACCGGGCCATCTCTCTGGCCCTAATGGACATTTTTAAACATATGAGTGTTGTTTGGAGTGTTGTAAGTTCCCCCAGAAGATCCCGTCTGACTCTTAATATCTGTACTTGCTATCACGTACTGGTTAACTTATTAGATCGAGCAGCTCCACCTTCAATGAGAAGTAAAAGACTTTCCTAGCCCAAGAGTGAGGTCGCAACCACAGCTGACACACCTCCACACACAGGGAACTTGCCTGGACACTGCCTCCTACACTAGGAGCCTTCTGGATGCTTTCCCACAGAAATGCATAAAGGGTCAGGACAGTCCTTCACTGGGAGGGAATGAGGAGTCAAGGATCTCGTTAGGATCTTATCTAGCATGCTGACGACACGGCCATCTGCTACCCAGCACTTCTCACAGGGGGAACCCGTGTATCTTCTTGGAATTCTGGGGACGCAGTTCTCACGCTCTCATTCCCAGGATCCAGATTCCCCCCTCCCCCATGTTGTAAAGTTTTCATTAGCATGTGGTTAAATTTCTAAAGTTTCCCTTTTGATCTGTTGACTATGAGTCTCCCTGAGAGAGGGCAGAATAGATAATGTCAGTAATATTTCTGACTCTTTCTCTTAAAGTTTGGACTTTTTATGTACACTGATATCGTGGCAGTAGAAAGGGACAGTCCCCTGTTCCCACCCTGTCAATGTCTCTGGGCTTGGCTCATGCTAGGGCATGGAAAGCTGCCAGCATATGCTGTTGGTGGGTTACTCTCTTGCTGTAGAGGCCTCTCCCCCTCAGCTGTCAGGGTGGCCGTGCTTTGTGTAGAGAAGGATAATGTCACAGCACAATTTACCTCCTGCAGAGAAACGGTATGTTCTGCCCCTGGGTGAAGAAGAATCGATTCCCTTGTCATCCAGATACTTAGAACTGGCTACATTTTCCCCTTTATCATTTCAGTTCACCACAACTACTTCCTTGATGCCCTCCTTAATCTTCCAGCCTCATTCCATCTACCCTGCACAGGCACCTCTTAGGCAACTTTGAAGGAATAGGGTCTCAGCAGGACTGGAGACTCCCTGCTTCGCTTGCATCTTATGTTCTGAGTCAGTGTTGGCAGCGTGCTGTGGGGCAGACAGGATAGCTTCCACTGCACATCCTTCAGGAAAAGCGCCCTCCCCTCAATGCAATGGCATTTCCAGACTGTCCTGTCCCACTCAGTGATGGGATGGTCACCAGATTCCAACTCTGCCCAACCCAGAAGGTGTGTTTGCTTTGCCTGTACTCCTTGATGTTCTGAACATTTAGAGTAAAAAGGAACTCACATTTTACCTGTGGGGGCATCTCGTAGCTGAAGATCAATCTAGGATCCATTTCCTTAATAGACCTTGCTCTCTATATTATCTGGACACATCAGAAGGAGAGCCAGGTAGCCATTGGATGGCAGAGTTGCAAGACAACCTGAATCTCCAAGGAAACAGAAAAGCTTCAAGCAGATAGAGGGTGAACAGAGTGGGTGGGGGAGAACTGGCCAGTGGTGCAAGAACCATGGGGGTGACAGGAAGCATGGAGGGAGAGAGGCCACTGCGAGAAGCTTGAGTTTGCCAAGTGCTCTGGTGGGGAAGAGAAAGAAGAGAAAGAGCTTGGGTAAAGAGCACAAACATGTCAGCGGGTGCCCCCAAAATAAGGTGGGAAGGGAGGTTCAGGCAAAGGGAGGTCAGAAAAAGAAAATGCAAGTAAGCAACACCAGGAATACTTGTCCTTACCCAGAAATGTCCTAGGGCCATGAGGCAAATGAGGACCCCTGCTGCTGGCATTCCAGCGACATGATATCCAGGGGAGGAAGAATCACTTTTTTTTATTTTGGAAACTCTGAGCACCACTGCCAAGGATGTGGGACTACTCCTTTAACAAACCTTCTGGGTGGGGGAATGGAGCATGCCTATAGGGGATGTGGATGGCTTCAATGGCTGCTGCCCAACAGGGAGCCCTGAGAGCTATTGAGGATAGAAAAGAAATGCCCCAGGGGCATGAGGGTGTGGGTGGGGTCAGCATTGGAGCATGGCAATGGGAGGATGCCATGGGTACAGGAAGGAAGATCTGACTCAGAGAAGCAGCAGTGAGCTAGGCATAGTACCAAGGAGCAGCCCTGCCTGGTGTGTGTGCCTCTGTTGGTAGAAGCCAGGGCCAGCAGGAGACGGGGTGGAGCCAGGGATTAGGCCTGAAGATGCAATTTTTCATTTTTGTTTAGCCCAGTAGGGGTGACTTAGGCAGTATTATATTGCAGACCCAAAAAAAGCACATGAATAATCCAGAGTGAATTCAAGAGATTTCAATAGCAAAATAATAACAATACTAATGATACCTTTGATTTGTGGAGTACTTTTCTTCCAAGGAGATAAAAAAGATAAACTGTTTTGGAAACAGGAACAAGAAAAATAAAATTGCCTTTGATGGAGGAGTGGAGAGAAAGGCCAAGAATACTTTTTTTTTAGGGTCTTAAAAGAGATGGGGCTGATGGGAGAAGCGAAGTGGGCATGCATGTGACCTCAGCAGCAACCAGTCCTTATTCTTAGATGTCTTATATGTCGAGATGATTTCCAGGTGGAAAAACAGTGCAGATATCTTTAAAATTGGGGTCAGTTAAGAGACAGAGAGGCCCTGAAGGTGACCTATGCCTGTTCCTAGTGATTTTCTAATTCAACAGAAGAGGAGGTGGGTGAGACCTTGAACAAGTCTTTATCCATGCTTGAATCACGATGGCGGCAATTCTCACTTCAGTGACGGTTCTTGCAGCCATGGGAGCTCAAGTTTTTCCTTAAAGCCAGTGGATACTCCAGGATTCTTAGACTCCTAGGGTTCAACTAGGGCTGCTTGGCTGGGGGCTGTCCATTCCATGGAGCTTCAAGAGCAGTCACTGCTATCACCAAGCCAGAGGGAACAAAGTACCAGCCAGAGCCCCGTGCCTGGATTCTCACTGCTATGCCTGCCTTGCAAATAGAATAGGACTTTATCTCAGCTAAAAGAATGAAGCGAGAGTCGACTTCACTGACACATAGCGCTGTTCCATATGTCATTGTGTGGCATTTTCTTTTCCTAAGGGGAAATCAGAATTTACCCAGTTAGGTATGCACATCAAATGAGACTCTAGTTACCTTCTAGATCATTAAAATGCTTCTTTCCCAGGCACGCAAGGGATGAGGTATCCTGCTTTCTGCCAGAGTTTTAGGATTAAGCACAACAGAGCTTTGACCCCACCCCACCCCCAACCCACTTTGTGCCATGGAGTGAAAGGTCACAGGAAGTGAGGATACCAGCATGAACTTTCATTCACTTCCTGCCTTTCAGAGCTTAGCATCAAGTACCAAGCTTACCCTTGACCTGTTCTCTCCCAGAGGGGGAAAAAGTACTCTGGCTGGCCGTATACTTCCAGAAGTCAGTAAATGTCAATATTGGATAAGTGTTTCCTTTATATCATGGTAATTTAGCATAAGCAGCTTGGAAACAAATATCTTCCGTAAGCATAGAGTGTTTCCCCGAGTACACAGTCAACACCACTATGAGGATTAAATAAATGTCAGCATTCTCTGGGTACACTTGGAATCAAGCTTAGGCCTTGGAATAGTGGCCAGTATGGGTGGATTCTGTGCCTTACATAGTTCTTTTGTTGGGGCCCATGTGTGCTGCGCTGAATGGGAGGGAGATCACCATCTAACTCCTTCCTGGGAATACCCGCTAACACTGTGGCCATGCAGACACTTCCTACATACCCTGAGAGATTTCTCCTGGCAACCTAGAAACCTTTCCATGCCCTTCCCCCACACACACGTACACACAGACCTGTCTCTAACGGCAAGGTCAAGCAAATTTGTCCAGTCCCGGATTTTGAATGGTTGAAACTGAAACCACCCGCGTTTGCCTGAGTCTGTCTTAGACACATCAGGCTGAAGAGTGTAGGTGGTTTGCTTGCCTGAAGAAAAGCACTGGACGGACAGCTATTGCAAGTTCAGATTGGTCCCAGCTGATGCTGACATGATGGGAACAAATTCAGAGACAGCATTTCAGTGACAAGAAACACACATGGCTCACACCCTGCTACAGCCCCCCACCCCCCGCCCCTCTGGAGCTCCATGGAGTCTGATGTCTCAGTGGGCAACATTGATTTCTCCTTATTTTTTGAGCAAATAGTATTTTGTGACATGGAGCTCACCTATTGGCCACTCAACAATGCTTGTCGCAGGCCTACTGTGTGGTAGGTGTGGCATCAGAGATTGTTACAGAGCTAGGTGAAGCCAGATTTCTGGACAGGAAGCCAACACTTCCACGAAAACTCTCGGAATGGTGCTCAAAAACCATCAAGGACAGACTAGGGTTTCAGAAAGGGGTATCCAGAGGAGTTGTCATGTCTGTTTGCTCTCAGAGGATATGTGGGAGTGGTCCGGACAACGTGTAAAGCAAGAAGTCCAGGCTGTACCTGAGAGTGTGCACAGACAAGACGATATGTAGACTAGAATATGACGTTCTCAGCAGCAGGGGCTAGAATGGACGTGTTTGCAGTGTGTGAGGAACCTCGGGAGGGCAAAGCTGGCTGGCTCGTGGCTGAGAATAACACGATAGCTCTTTGAAGGATGGACTGATAGAATGACGTCAGCATCTCTAAAAGATTGGCGCGTAGGGTCTAGAGTCTTCTCTGAATCAGAGCTTTGGGGATTCTCTTGTTACTCTTGGAATTCCCTGTGCTTCACACGAGTCTGAAAGCTTGGGGAATTGAGAGGAGGACACTTACCTCTTTCTAGTTCATCTTCCTTCGTGGCTGGTATGCGCAGATAATGAAAAGTGGGCAATAGAATAGCAAATGAGGAACCTGGTTAACTGTTGGCTTCCCCACCACCACCACCACCACCACCACAAGAGAAGGCAGAGATGGGTGTTGAAGAGAACTCAAACATCCAAGGCATGGAATGCTGAGGATACCTGGGTGATTGGTTGGCCTGAGGAATGAGAATTGACTCTTTCTGAAGACACCTGAAGGCTACAGAGACAGAGGGAGCACTGCCGTGAGAGGAAGGGGGGATGTCTGGGGGCATCTTTCTGGCAAGAGAAAGGAAACTGTGCTGGTTTTGGAGAAAACAAGGTTGCAAGTTAGACAGCTCTGTCCAGATGATAGAAAGGTCTGCCATGCCAAAGAACCTGCCATTCGGAGCAGAGACTGTTGTCAGACTCATCTGGGCCTTCCAGGGCCTGTTCTTTTCAGGAACTGATGTCAGCTGGCAGGAAGCTCTGTGGGGAACAATATCCTCAAATGTCCTACAAGAAGTAGTCAGTGACATTTGCTAAGCAGTAGCTATCTGAGGGCCTTGCCTGAGGCTAGCCTGTTGAGCAGGGCTCTGCTGCAAGTGTTCTCAGGAAAGAATTCATTGTCATTGGAAATGCAGGAGTAAACTTATAAGAAAGGGGATGAGAAAGGACAAGGTGTCGAGTCAAGGCATCCAGCTCCCCAGTTCCCTGGTGGTTTTGGCTAGTCCTCCTGGTAAGTAGGTGATGCGTCCTAGAACCCATTGGCACCCAGCAAATTCCTTTGACCATTGTTGCTCATAGTAGTGGCAATAATTGATAATTAACATCTATGTAAATATTCAGATATTGCAGAGGACAATTTTCATGAACAATACCTCATTTTCTCCCGATATCAGTGCGGGCAGATCCCCCAGAGAGGTGATGTCTGACCAAAGGGCTTTCTAGTCCAGTTCACCATTTTGTGTGAGTTGATGCCTCTCAGAGAAGCTGGTGGCTTCCAAAGACTTTAGGTCATTCACATAAATGAGGCATGGCAATAGCAGTGTCTGGAATGGAAGGAAAGTATGTTCTCATGTCCCACTCTGAAACCACCCCTCACAGCACTGGAGACAGAATCCAGGGCCTCACTACACAAATGTTCTGTCGCTAAGCTCCATCCTCTGTGTGATCACATAATCGATACTAATCACCCATGTCCAAGCATAGCAAAAAGGATTTTAGCTGTTCCCTATAAAGATCAGGGAGCTGAGTTCCAGAGGTGACCTTCAGAAGGGAACCCAATCTTGTAGTTCTAGTTCTTTATGATTCCAGACTCTTGCTAAGTTTGTATGTCACATTTCTGGAAGTCACATTTACCCAGAAGGCTCAAGAATTCCAGATTTTTGGGGCCTGGGAAGGGGCGGGGCTGAAAAATAATCAAGACGTTATTCGTGTAACTCCTTTTGCCTCTGCCCCATCCCCATCCCCACCTTTACATATCTGCTAGTCAAAGAATTGAGGGAATTTTCAGAATCGGTTGGTTAAAATACCTTACATTTTTATCAGTCTGGTGCCTAGCACACTGTTGGGTACCTAGAAGTCTATGAACAAATGCAAAACTATGAAATGCAAAGACCTATGAAAAGGGAGAACAACGCAGAGGCTGTGGTGTCAGAGCACATAAAGATGTTGAGGCACCCAGGCTAGAGTCGCTGGGAAGCCTAAGGTTTATTTAAAGCCATTCCTCCAAGGAAGGCCTTGAGTGCTCACCAGGTCACCAGGGACACTGCCAAGAGAAACGTCCCCTGGCAAGTCAGTCACTCCTGGGCTTCGGCAAGAGACCATTGTGCCCTTCTGTTCTTCAATGCATGTCAGTGCCTATTTCTGTCAGTCACCTGCAAATGTCACAGGTGACTCCACTCTGGTGCAGGGTGACAGTCCACCTGTCACCCTCGGCAATGCTGGGAGCTATGACAGCTTCCGAGTCACACTGGGGCTTAGTTGGCTCATTGGACAAGCAAGTATTCAGGGGACAGAAAGTTAAGTATGCATCTGTGTGCTGTAAAAGAAGATTCCGGTCCTCTGCGGCCTCGCCGAGAAACCACCACTTAATCCCTCAGCGCGTCTCTCTTTCCTGTATTGTGGGACTTGCACTTTTCTATTCCTCGGCTGTAGATGTGAGAGTCCACTCCATGTTTGCGCCAAACTGCAACTCTTTGGAGAACTGGCTTCCAGAGCCATTTTCTTACACAGGGTGCTGAGTATGTGTGAGGGGCAACTGAGGAAACAGCAGTTAGCAAAATGTTTGGGGAATCAGATGTGCGCCGAACATTGCAGTCCCGAAGTCAGCCTGATGGTGGCAGCAGCCGCGCTTGCAAAGCCCTGGCGTGAGCTCAGAGCAGACTGCAGAGGGATGGATGCCCAGTGGTTTTAGACGCCGCAGGGTGACCTGAAGCTTGGGCCCGGAAGCGCAGCGGGAGGCAAGGAGTTCGGACAAAAAAAGGAAGGGGCGGGTGAGATAACATTTCCATTTCCGATAGCCACAGTTCTCCCTCCCTGAGAGAGGCTGGACTTAGTTTCCCAGAACACACTGGGTTGTGAAGGTAGACTGTTCAGAGGAATCTTACGCAGGGAGACTAGAGCAAGGTGGGTTCAATTAATAATGATCAAACTGGTTTAGAAGAAGCTGCACAAAGGGGAGTGAGCAATCTCATTTCACCAGCATTTTCCTGCAGTGGGGGCCGATACTTCTGAGTTTACTGACGTCCTCTCCAAGAGGGGGCTGACCACAGAAGATCCACCTTCCTCTAGTCAACACGCTCCTGTGGGTCCTACACCCTTCCTTCATCGGGGTGCCAACTGCTTCACATCTAGTAATCAGTGCTGGTGCACAATTCCCAAGCTGCAAGGAGACGTCCTTAGCCCTGGGCTCCCGAGCAGACTGTTGAGGGGAAATCTGTTTTCATCTCTGGAAAGAGATATTAAATTCTAATGGGCACTGTTAGAGGACACTAGCCACCTACTGCAGCTGTTTAATAGGGTGTCTGTCCTTCCAGGCAAGGAAGCAAGATGCCAGTGTCGGGTGCAAGAAGCGGGTGTTCTGTGCTTTACAAGATGGACGGTGGAGGAGTATTGATGGCCCCAAGAGCCCTCTGAAGTTGTTCTTTCTATTAACCTCCAATGTGTCAGCTTGTCCCTCGGAGTTATGACGTATATCTGAGCCCCTCAGAGTTGGTCCTTGCAGCATCAGTTGGAGCTGTAGAGATGGGATGAAGGAAGGATGGGCCCCTGTGAAGGGCGCATCACAATCTTTCCTGGTCTGTAAGGCCCAAGTGACAGCGCTGTTCACTGAGGCTTTGCCTGAAGGTCACACAACTAACAGGTGACAGGATGGCAAAATGGCAACTAAGTTTTTGTGTGCAAGACCCCAAGAGCCCTTTCTGCCAGGCCAGTTGGGAAGGATACCAGTCACAGTGCCGCCTTAGCAGCTGTGTGAGTGTCAGCGAGGCGGAAAGCCTAGAGGGGCCCACGATTTCCTTTGTAGCTTCCACACAGAGTGGAAGAGCTGAGGAAGAGGAAGGACACCTCTTGCCCAACAGTGAGGCTGAAGATGATTGGAGAAGCTTCCAACATGGTTCCCTCCCTCCACCCGCAAGCTCCTGTTTAGCTTAGTGTTTGGAGTGCCCAATTCTTATTTCTTAACAAGAATCTATCACATCCAACTCCCCTTCAGTAGATTTTTCAAAATTATTCTCCATTTGGTTCAAGAAGAGGTTAGACTCCTGCAAGCTATGTGTCGTGAGAATGGAACTATTTTACATAAAAAGGCATTTCAGGACATCAAAACCCTCCTCTTTCTTTCTTTAGTCTTTTTCTTTTCTTTTTTCTTTCTTTCTTTTTTTTTTTTTTGTCAAGTCTGGAATAGTAAAAATGTCAGCAGACTACATGGTTCTGAAATGATTAATAATGGTCATTAAGAAGAAATAAAAAAGCGTCTTGGAATGCAGGAGAGCCTGAATGTCGTTCAGCTTACAATTCTCCTCGCTTTGGCTTCTGCCAGCTGCTTACCTGGTGTCAGAAATAATGTTGGAAGGTGGCCCCTATCTACCTAGGCCATGCTTAAAATCATAATAATGGCTTAAGATAGACACTTATGATAAACTAGAAAGCATGGAAGTTCCTTGAGAGTTTAGAAACACCTTTAAGATAGAATCAGCAGCATCCAGAGGAAGAATGCATGGCAGATAGATGTTGGCATGGAAGACATCAAATTCTGTCTACTTATCCCACAGCCCAAGCCCCTCCCTGGGCCACACGGATCATATCAGGGCTGAACTGTCAGCCGATGACTGTCAGGGCTCCCAATCCACACGAATGCCCATTTTCCAGGCTTGACTTTTGGTTTGCCTTTTCTCATCACCATCCTGGGACAGCAGAATTCACAGATAGAGAAGTTCATGCATTATAGGCACAAATAACTGTTAGAGTTGGTCAGAATCAAATACCATTCAGAAACCTTTATTACTTTCCTCTCCTGGTCTCCTGCTAAAATAATATGAAACCTACATTTCTTTCTCATAATCAAAACACATTCTAAGATGAATACAGCCAATTCATGCCAAGGAAAATGTTTTAAATTTTATACTGTTTTTTATTTATCTTTCAGTTAGAGTTATCCCTTTCTCTCCTGCCATTGACTTTCATTGAGATGAACTCTATTAGCTTTGCTCATTCACAACTGTAGAGATAAAAGGGATCCGAGGGTGTGGCCACATATTCTTCTGTATATAGATAGCTAGGAGCTCTGACATACCATCAGGGGAGTATGAAAGCCTTCTTAGGGCTTCTGGTTTCTCTATCATAGTGCATATCAACCTGTAGTCTGCAGGCCAGCTGGTCCACCAGCAGCAACATCCCATGGGAAGAAGAAAGCATTCCCAGGCCTCAAACCTTCTAAATCAGAGACTCTGAAGCTTGTCCCAGCGGACTGGGCCTTAATAGCACGTGCCCCCCCCCCCCCCTCCACACACACACAACTGATCTAGATACACTTGAGGATGCTCCTCTATTTCTCTGAACCTGGCTTCTGTACCTTCTTCCCTCCCTGGCCTTCACATGAACACTGCTGACACTGAGCCCACAGAGGTTTGAGAGATGTTTCTAACCAGAGGATTTAAGGTGACTCAAGGGAGCTACCGCTAATGGTTCTCATATTACATTACCCTCGGGTGATTCGTAGCTAGAGAGAACGGAACCAAGAATTACACTCAGTCTTGAGTCTAGGAAACCAAACCTTACAGTGAGATCAAGCCCTGAGGACTGGGGACATGGCACTGTTGCCAGGCTGTCATTAGCATCGCTGCCTTCCTTACAACTTGGAAGAATGAAGAGCCCTTCCTCTCAGTATGACTTTCAGCCCTGCCCGACCTCCGTAGAACCAGGGAAGCTGTGTGATGATCTGTGCTGACAGGGAAGAATGTGGCTACGTGCAGGCATAGATTTTCCTCACCTGCACTTTAGAATGTTTATTTTAAACTCAGCACTGTACACGGGAGATGCCCAGGTCCGTAAAGGGAGATTTTCTGCTTTGTATTGTGAAGAGATTCAGAAAGTCTATCATAAGGCACCACGAGAGTTCTCGTTCTATTTTTTTAGAAAAAAAATCTTCAAGGTCAATACCACCATAGACATTGATATTCATTTCATTGTGAACTGGGATCTGCTGGCTGCTTACTGTCATTTTATTTTTCAATTCATAAAAAAAGATGTTCTCATCACTAGGCCTCTGGGCCTCTTTCTTCAATCCAAATCACCTAAGGGAAGTCACATGCCTGAGCTGCTGAATCCAGCAGCCACTAGGAGGGTGAGGGGAGCCAGTGGTCCTCAAAGGCCCTCTCATCCCACACTGCAGTGTGGATTTTGACTGCCTCACAGAGAACCGCGTATTAAAGTCAATCTCCAGGGCACTGCTGTAGGGTGTGTTGTGATCTTTAAGAATTGTTCAGTAGGAGGCTTTTGGGTCTCTCTGTGTGTGTGTGTGGGGGGTCATCATTGAGGGAGATCACAGAACCCCTCTCTGTTCCCTTGTACTACCTAGTGAGGAGATGTGTGGTTCTGTTCTACCACCAATGCCCCATCATGTACATCAAAACAAAGGGTTTGCTCAGTCATGGACGGCACCCCACCCCCCAAACCTGTAAGCTGAAAACTTTTCCCGCTATAAGTTGATTGTCTCAGGTATTTGTCCCAGTGACTGAGAGTTGAGAAAAACACTCCAAGATGGCTGGAAGAGACAGGTAGACAGGAGAAAGAGTGAGCAGGCACACGTGAGAGACATTTTGGCCTCCAGATCTTAAGACGACAGCGTTAAAAAACATCACAAGATTACTTCTCCTGACTCATGAGGGATCATGAAGTGGTCCGTATGCTCAAAGAAGTCTGGAAGGTTCCATAGCCAGGTGTGCAGACATAGACACACAGGGGGTCTGGCTTCTGCACAGGTATAGGTGTCCCTTGGCTAGTTCCCCAACATCTTTTAGAGGCAAACTCATTCAGGATGGAGTTTTGGACTTGCAGAGTTTATCAGAATTAACCTGGAATTATCTAAATCCCCTCCCCTACTCTCCCCCATCTCTACAGTACAGCCACTCAGAGCTTGTGAAGTCCTGTTGCGTCTGTGCTCTTCCCCTCTGGAATGCACCCTCCTCCGGGCAGCTCTGGCTAACTCCCACCCCAAGCACTCAGCTTCTTCCACTAGGATGGATGTTTCCTACACTCCCCTCCCCATATGCTTGAGTAAATGTCTTTCTCCCTCCCAGAGACCGCTGTGGAACCCTCTTAGGGAACTTATCACATCATGTCCAAGGGGCTTTTTTCCTTGCTCACCATCCTTCTGAAGACCCAGAAGGCAAGGCCCATTTTCTAGATTTCCTTAAGCTAGGCCTTGGTTGAACTAGGATGCATAATAGGCACCCAGCCAGTATTTCATTTCCAGCAAGAAATGAATCTCACATATCCCGTGTCCATTGCTATGGATAATGCCTACCTTCCATGGCATATTTCATTTACCAGTCCATGGAAGTGCTTTGGCAGCATCCCTGTCCTATCCATCACTGTTATTGCCTTGTGCACCTGGAGTACCTGTGAGCACCAAATACTCCCTGGGGATGGGTGGTAATAATTTCATTCCTTCTGTGGGATAATGCTCTTGTACACACTCTTGTACACTGTAAAGATTTATCATTCATATTAGTTTAATAAAATTCTGATTGGCCAGTAGCCAGGCAGGAAGTAGAGGTAGGGAAACCAGACTAGGAGAATTCTGGGAAGAGGAAAGGCAGAGACTCAATCACCAGCCAGATGCAGAGGAAGCAAGATGAGAATGCCTTGTTGAGAAAAGGTACCAAGCCGCGTGGCTAAACATAGACAAGAATTATAGGTTAATTTAAGTTGTAAGAACTAGTTAATAACAAGGCTGAGCTGATAGGCCAAACTGTTTATAATTAACATAAGCCTCTGTGTGCTTCTTTGGGAAGCACAAACAGCTGTGGGATCAGGCGGGACAGAAATTTCCATCTACAAATTCCTTTGTATGTTCATACAGTGTATACAGTCTATAGAGCACATGCATATGGATTGTGCTCTTTGTCCCTAAATCAACTTTTATTCTTGCTCTCAGAGATAAGGAAAATGAGCCTAAGTTATTCTGTGGCCTCTCTGAGGCCACACAAGGTACTAAATGTGACAATTTCCATGAAAGCCTAGGGACTCCAAATCTGAGTCTCATGCATGGTTTCTCCAGCCGATTCCTCCTCCAGGTCTCCTCTCTAGGTTCCTACACATAGGATGGTATACACAAAGGTGCTTGGGAAACTAGAAACTTAGGGCATTTCCTGTGTCATCACATGGAGGTGATGGACTGAGCCCCTCACTATGAACAGAAAGGAAACTTGAGTCTGAGTTCCATCAAGATTCTCGGTAACGGCATTCACTGTTGATGTTCACCAAGGCATAGGGGTCCACACATAGCATAGGCTGTGGAGAACTACTCTTGACTATAGCTGGGTGTTATAAATAAGGCAAAGCACAGAGAACACTGCAGCCCATTGTCTTAGGGTTTTTATTGCTGTGAATAGATACTACAGCCATGACAACTCTTATAAAGGAAAAACATTTTGTTGGGATGGCTTACATTCCCAAAGTTCTGTCCATTATCATCATGGCAGGGAGCATAGCTGCATGTGGGTAGACATGGTGATGGCCGCATCTTGATCAGATGGCAACAGGAAGTGGACTATCACACGGAGCAAAGTCTGAGCAAAAGAGACCTCAAAGTCTACCCCCACAGTGACACGCTTCCTCACTTCAATGAGGCTGCATCTCCTAATCGTGCCATTCACTCCCTCCCGGGGCCTTTTTCTTTTACACCACCATATTCACTGTAGAAACAATTAATACCAATATCAAGCAAGAAGTGTCAGGAAGATCCTTCCAGGCCAGGCTTTCACTGAGCATCTGGCCATGGTTCTCTGTCACGTGCAGTTTCTATGTGATGTCAGTCTGTCAACTGGTGAAAAGCTTTCTGAAGGCCTAACACTCCCAGTTCAAAACCTCACTCTCCAAGTATGTAACCCTAGTCCTACACCAATGGCCAGGATGCCACTGACTCTGCCTAGTATGGGACTTCGGGGTTGATCCTCCTAAAATCATGGCTTCTCTCTTGTTTGCCTCAAAGAGTTCTTGTGACCCCCTGAACATAATACTTTGGGGGTGGTGATTTGACACACTGTGAAGGGTTTTCACCAGAGGAGAGGGCTTCTTTGTTCATGTTTCCAAGTGTTAAGATGGAACCTGAGCTCAGCACCGACCTGCTCAGAGTCTTCAGACCTGCTTTAGTCTCTTTGGAGGCTAGGTTCTGTGTGGCTTTAGGGGAACCAAGGCCTTAGAGAAAGGTGAGGTGGTTTGTCAAAGCCAACTTCCTAGTGATCTAAAGGCATTCGCTGTCTGTAAAGAATTAAATTATTTCCTGTGCTTCTGAAACAGCACCAGTAGCTCATGATCTCCAGGGGGAAGTGAGAAAAAGTTACTCATAATATTTGCCAAATCCCCTGCTAAAGAAGAGGAAGCCCAGCTGAGAAAAGACGGACAGTAGTGAGCTCACTTTCCTTTCATTCCCTGCCTTAACAAGTCCTGGAAAAGTTGCTGGCTTAAAATGACACGAATTTTATCTGGCATTTACAGAGATGTCCAGTCTAGAATGGGGCCTGTGGGACTAGAGCCCAGGTGATAGCAGGGCTCTTTCTGGGTGCTGCAAAGAAAGAAGAAAAAAAAATCCAGTTTCCCGTATTTTCAGGAGACTATCTGTATTTCTTGGCCCACCGCCCTTCCTCCCATCACCTCAACTGCAGCTTGCATTTCCTATCATCCATCACTCCTGTGTCTCAGCCTTGTGCCTCTCTCTTATAAGGAACCTCATATTTATATCAGGCCCAACAGGTTTGATATAATCATAGCAATTTTCTCTAGATACATAAGGTGACCTATTCTGGGATTAGGCATGGGCATCTTTGGGGTCCATTCTTCTGCTTACTCCAGGGAACTCTGCCTCAGTCTCCCTCTCTGTAAGATAGAGAATGACACCCCTACCCTGTCATTTTTATCTATAAATAAAGTACTTGAGAATTATTAAATAAAGGTTGCTGAGTATGAAATGGTTATTATACTGTGAATTGACATAAATTGTGCCTGCATTATTCAATGGAGCCACTGCTCTCATTGGGTTCCATAGGGGAGAGATTAGGGGCGCATCTATTAGATTCTGTAGTTAAATCGCACTAAATGGTTCTTAATAGCAATTGACTTGGTCTTCATTAGCATAGAGCAAGAGAAACTCCCCCTTAAAACACCATATAGCAGGGGCCTCCTCCTGTCTTTGGAGTAATTGAAATGAAATAGAGATTTGGTAGCAGCAACAGTACAAGAGAAAGGACAGATGCTCGCTGTGGCTTTCTGCATTTGATCTGCTACAGGTAGGAGTGAGCTTGCAGCCTGCACTTGTGATTGTCTCCCCTGGCTTGTGTTTGAGCGTCTGGCTTTTGACTGGGGATCTGGTGAGAGGAAGGAGAAGACTGCATGAACGTGATGGCTGGGAACTGGAGGATGACTTTGTCTGTCTATCTTTACTCTTGATGGACCAGAGGCGAGCGTCAGATGTCACCCAGCATTATTCTGTTTTTTTTTTTTTTGAGTTCTATCAATGTCTTTTAAAGGTTTTATGAAGTCTATTTCTCATTAGAGAATATTTTAGAAAGTTGAGAGTTTGTTTAGCTCATCTCATCCAGGTATCCAACAGGTGCATCAAAACTCATGGTGATGTTTGGGACCCTGAAATCCCTTCTCTGGGTGTTTGCAAGTCAATTCAGTATGCCCTGCCAAGGGCTGGAGGGTTCAACTTTGGCCAAAGCCAGCTCCTGAACCTCTCAGAGTCTGCCTACACCTAACTGTAGCTCCTCCTACTCTACCTGAACAGCCAGAGAGAAACAACCAGTACTTCATTATACTGTCTTTAAATAAAGGGTTCGGCCCTCAATGAACCTATGCCCTAAATAGTCCCAGATGGGAACATCAGGAACAACTCCAGGTCTTGGGGCCTTGGGGAATTAAAGGAGAGAGACGAATTCTGAGAATGATTATAATCCCATTATGCACAGCTTCCCCTATTTATTTCTTCATATGGATGAATTTGTATATATTTGCATTTTGTTCTATCTGATAATATGCATAGAATTCAAATTGAAATGACTTGAATAGATTTGAATATTAATGAGGCGTTTAAAGGCTGCCATCCCTGGCAGAGTCCCCAGCAAGGGAATGTGCCAGGCAGAAGCTCAGATCTGTCCTCCAGCACTGCCACCAGGGGCCTGCAGGCACAGGGCTAGGAGGCACCCTTAGGACAGACTGCTTGTGGGGTGGAGCTGGAGGGCACCCCAGCTCCCTGGGCCTGGACTCCTGCCACACTGTAGGGAGCATTGAGAAAAGGCCCTGGAGCATGTG
This sequence comes from Chionomys nivalis, assembly GCF_950005125.1. Classification (NCBI taxonomy): domain Eukaryota; kingdom Metazoa; phylum Chordata; class Mammalia; order Rodentia; family Cricetidae; genus Chionomys; species Chionomys nivalis. The sequence goes on from NC_080089.1 coordinate 33,935,607, forward strand.
AGCCTTGAAGCCTTAGACATTCAGACATGCAGGTTTAACAGCACTGTAAAAGGTAAGCTGTTTTCCAGACAAGCTTCAGTGCTCTCCCCTCGGGGAGTTGGGTGGTAGAGGACAAGTTCTTTTCAGAGAGACTTTCCTCAGCTCCCCTAAGGGTGCACCCTCTTCTGTCTGCGTCTAGGACAGACATGACCCTTCTTTACTACTTTTCTGCTGAAAGTGACCATTAGGCTGCCTCATGCTTACAGTGTGTCTGAAGGAAGTTCCCGTAGACAGCCAGTCTATGCCCAGGAACATGCCAGCATTATTCAGTGGCCTGCTTCAGTCAAGGGCTAAACCTGAAGGATAAATAAGAGAGAAGGGCTTGTAAAAATAAAGCAACCACTGGGATTCAATTGGCCATTTCCCTCTCCCTTTGTAAAAAGGAATGAAAGAAGGAAGGAAGGGAGGGAGGGAGGGAGGGAGGGAGGGAGGGAGAGAGAGAGAGAGAGAGAGAGAGAGAGAGAGAGAGAGAGAGAGAGCCTGGGTAATAGTGCATTCCAATATGTGGGCCTATGATAATATTAAAAAAATATTACAGTCCACATCAGAAATGTCAGACCAATCATAGAAGTATCTAGTATCATGTAGTAATTCAAACAGTGTTAATGGTAACCTATGGAGAGCTAAGTATACCACGTTCATTTCTAAAAGTTAAAATTTCTTGGAAACCCCTAAATTAGCTTACTTTATCCGAACTGATTTTTGTCTAGTTCCAAGTTCACACTTCGAACAATGCTCTATTGGAAAGTTTTAAGCGTAACAACAAATACTGACCCGTAGGCCATTCTGTTTCATGCTCTATGGTGCTTTCTTATATATATATATATATTGATGGTTTCATTGTAGTATTCTGAAAACCAAACTCAGGATTTCTTTCCCCATTGTCCTAATTCTGTCAGGAGACATCATCATACTCCTAACACTCACAGGAGAGTCTCTCTCTGTTTCCCAAATGCAGCCATCCCTAACACTCACAGGACAGTCTCTCTCCCTCTCTCTGTTTCCCAAATGCAGCCATCGCTCAGTGGTAACACCCATTTCTCTGGGTCTCTTCATGCTTTCTTACATTGTCTTCCATTGCCCGAAGAGTTGTCTCTCTTTCCAAGCTGCTACAGTATCTCATCCAGTCCCTCGGTTTCCCCAAAGTCACTCAGGACCATGGTCGTTCTCCAGTACTTGTGTCTTCCTAGAACACAGTCAGATGGACATTCTCTTAGGAAGTTCACTTTCTACCCTTTGCTTTGACACAGAGCCCCACATGGGCTCACACTTTCATCCCACATGGAAGGTCCTCCACCTCTCGCATTAAAGGCTTCCGATGGCTCTGCCTCCTTCCTTGCTCTCCAAACTCTATCCCTAGAAAAGGAAAAGAAGGCATTTGTTCATCCCTGAATAGACTATGCACAGTGTCTTTGTTTATGCAATTCCTTCAGCCCAAAATAGCTTTTCCTCATCATTTGTTGACGTACTGGCTCTGCTTAGATGTTCACATCTTCCAGGAAGCTGTCTCCTGATTCCCCGCCAGTCATCTTGTTCTCCCTGGACATGCTGTATCTATTTTCCTGCATCGTGTGCTCAGTTTCATCCACCTTGTTTCGTTTTTTTTTTTTTGCTTGATGCCTCCAATTCACATGAGAGCGCTGAAAGGAGAGAAACTGTTTCAACGCTGGCTGCAGCATCCCCCCCATCCCTGATGGTGCTCAACACGGACAATGAGCAAACAAATGAGCAGAAGGCTCGAGTGTCATGTGCGGATCTTCCATTTCGATAGCATCTTTTCCATGCAGCTCTTGGCCACTCTATCATTACTTTACTCTTTGTTGTGATTAAAAAAAAAAAAAAATACCTGACTAACGTAACCTAAGGAAGAAAAGGTTTCATTTGGGTCACAGTACAAAGGTACAGTCCACAGCTGTGAGGAAGTCATCAGGATCTGCAGGTGGCTGGTCACATTGTCTCCAAAGTTCCATGAAAGCCATGACAAACGCTGCTGCTCAATCCCCTTGCTCCTTTTGAATATTCAGTTAGTGACCCCAGCCCAGGGAATGTCTTCCCACCTCAACTAACCCCAACCTGGGGTGGGGGTGGGGGAATCTCTTGCAGACATACCCAGAGCCATGTTTCCATGGTGATTCTAAATCCTGTCAAGTTGGCAATCAAGATTAAACCAGCCTACCCCCTGTAGCACCTGACAGCCTTGGAAATACACCAGCATCACTAAGCAACCGCTAGCCTCTCAGACACCTTCTTACTCTGGCGAAAATGTCCTTAACTCCATTTTGTAGCAGAGGAGCTGGAGTCTCAATGAGGTTAATTTATTTGCCCCACATTTAGATAATAGAGGGAAAATTAAAGCGCAAGCCTTCTGTCTCCAGTCAAGCTCTCCCCAGCCCCCAGGGCTGTTCTGAGTCAGCCAACAACAGCCAGACTCTCACCTTCCCCAGACTCCCAGTCAGGCTTCAGTGCTCCGGGAGAATGAATTTCCTGCGAATCAATCCTGGATGCAGTTATTATTTTATAGGGATGTTGTAAGTTGATAAGGTAGCTGTTATATGCTAATAGCTATTGTAATGCTGTTCTTAAGGCCTATTACTTGGGCTGGTTTGTATTTTAATGTGTGCAAAGGTGATTACAACTTTAATATGAATGTTAAACAGATTAGCTGATTTATATGTAAAATAAATAAATAAATGGAAACTCATACTCTCGTCTCTATTCATTTCGCTCTCCCTCTCTGTCTTCCTACTCTGTCCAAAGGCAGACGTGGTCTGTAGGGCATTAACAATGGGACAGAAAGAGAGTGTTTGCTGGGTGATAAATAATCGTTCTACCCAGGTCTTTTGTAACTGGAAAACTCAGACTTTGTGTTCTTAATAGCTGCTTTTCTGAGAGCCCGTGCTTTTGACTGGATTTGACAACGGCAGATTTGTTTGAGCGTTGTTCACTCCCCCTCCCCACCACTGTGAAATTGGCTTTCCCACCCCTGGCAATCTGCTCTTTGCCTGGCGTACTCGAGAAAGTTTACCAAACTTTCTGAAAGGCAACCATAGCCCGGTGCATCCAGGAGCACAGGACATAACCCAATAAGCAAGTGAGCAATTCAAGAAAAGTGGGCGCTAAGGGACAGGGTCGATGTGTGGAGTTACTTCCATGGTGGCGGACAGTAGGGATGACGACAAGGGCTCTTGAAGGAAGCATCCTTGCAAGGTAAAGCTCCAAGGATAAACTGAAGTTAGCCAAGCAAGTGGGCAAGCAGTGGAGTGTGGAAGCATGGAAGGAGACAACAGAATACCATGTGCTGGAGTCGGGGATGAGGCAGGAGAACATGAGCTTAATATGTCCTTGCCAAGGGATCAGAAGTCCATTGGCAGCACTGTGATTTAGAGTCATTGTTCTGACTCCAAAGTCAGGAAGCTTTTCAGGAAAGGAATAATGTTTTCTATGGATGGAGGAGAAAGCCTTGCAAGGTCGCCAGTGGCTTCTCCTTAAAGGGTCATTGCTGCAAAGAACCAAGGGGGAGAAAAGAATGAATGCAGGTGGTTTGCAATGATTACATAGGCGAGGATAGAAGGATCCTAATTAGTAGTGCTGTAAGGTAAATTTTGAAAAAGAGTAAGAAAAGCGTGCCCAGCTTTCAGGACAAAATATGGCACACACATATGTGGAGGAAGACATGTGTGTGCACTTCCAATAAAGAGCTGGAGAGGAGGAGCAGAAGCAATTGCCTGAAAGACTTGCATGATTTATTACACACACATGGTGAATAATAATAAATTAATGTAGTATGAAAGTCTAATGGTGCAGAGTGTCAACTGCAGTTACTTGGACTTGATGTCTGAGTTGGTAGGAGGCACTCTTCTGAGTGGCCCACAGTGTTGGCAAAGATGTTTGTCCATAGACACACCAGAGCAGCATGATTCTAGTACAGAAATCCCACAGGGTGGGATGCATCATGAGTAGAAACTGAGTACGCACACACACACACACACACACACACACACACACATACACACAAACACACACACAGGAGAGGAGGGAATTGAAATGATTTTTCTCTAGTCTTGTGTCCTAAACTGGTTGTGGATGCTCTGTCCTAACCCAAAAATTCAACCGGCCCCAGGAGCCAGTTACAGCAGGGAGGGCCTCGGCTCTTTGGATGTGGGTTAGAAAACTTACCCAGTTAATACAGAATTCCTTCCGGCAGCTTGATGACTTAGAAAGTTGGGGGAAAATCAATGAGAGACTCTGTTACTCAGGGCTTACGTCTAACTCTTTTGTCACCTTTTCAACGAATATTTATTGAACACACAATATGTGCCAGGCATTGTGCCAACAAGGCATAAACCTCTCCACAAACTTGACAGGTATTTAGTAGACATTTGAGAGATGTGTATTGAAAGAATGTAGGGATAAATGAATAAATATAAAGAGACCCTTAAAATTAGATAGCAATCTGAGGGATTTGAAAAAGAACAAGGTACCAGGTGTGGTCAGTTACCTATCCTAGCTTTAGGGCTATCGCTGAAGTTCACAAAAAAAAGGACAAATCAAAAAGATGGGTTATATAGGGAAAAAATGTTCTAGCAATATAACTCCAAAAATAAAGCCTGTTTAGATGGTAATATATAAATTATTCTGATGTAGAAGGTGAGAATGTGGTCTCTGGAGAAACCAAAATGGCTGCCCAGACCCGCAGGCGCTCAGATGTGAAGACCACATGCACAAAAGACGAAAGACGAGGGCCCAAGCAACAGATGAGGACAAAGATGGAGCAGGTGCCCATGACAATAGTGCCCAGTGACACGAAGAGCCAGAATGAGCTGAGGCTAGCAGAAGAAAGAAAATGGAAATGAAGAATCATGGAAAGTGATGAAAGGGAAATTTTAGGTTCCAAAACAGGAGAAAATAAAACAATTCACCCTGAATGCAAACCACTTACAAAGAACTTCTAATCACCTCCTTTGGTACCGTTTTTGGGGGGTGGTGTTTTTGTTGTTTTGTTTTGTTTTTTTTCTTTTCTACAAATGTTTTTTTTTTTTTGTAGTGTAGTGAGAATGCGCCTGGCACACTCATACTCACACACATATTACACACACGCACACATACACTAACAACAACACTAGTAAATGCTTTCAAGGAGAACAACAAATCCGAGTACTAGACCTGATGAAATAAGCTCCCAGGATTCTGAAGTGATTCAAAGACGTGATCTTGGGATTATAGTATCTGAAAAGAATGCTGTGCTGGGCGGTGGTGGCGCACACCTTTAATCCCAGCACTCAGGGGGGGGGGGCGGGGCAGAGGCAGGTGGATCTCTGTGAGTTCAAGGCCAGCCTGGTCTACAAGAGCTAGTTCCAGGACAGGAACCAAAGCTATGGAGAAACCCTGTCTCGAAAAAAAAAAGAAAAAAGAAAAAGAATGCTGTGATGTTCTCTTTTAAGTAAAAGTGACTAAAGTCAGGCATGGTGATCTCACGCCGGGAGTCCCAGCACTCTGGAGGAAGAGGCAGGAAGATCTCTGCGTTAGAGACCAGCTTAGTCTACAAGCAAGTTCTGGGACAGCCAGGGCTACATAGAAACACCCTGTCTCAAAAATGAAACAAAAAAGTAGCTACAGGGCAGTAGACTCTAGAGATAGCAGACGGGTGAACTTCGCATACAGCTGTAGAAAAGGAGTCTATAAGAATTTGTTGGGTCCTAACTACTCAGAAAATCGCCTATGAGAGAGGGAAGCTGCCTTTGACTCACAAGACACAAGCACATCATCTTATAAAGAAAAAAAACCATACCATTAGAATTTCATAATCTACCTCCTCTTTGTGATATTATGTTGCTCTCAAATTTGATAAACACATCTCCTGTCAAGTGTATTTCAGAGTCCTGACAGCGAAGTCGTTCTGCTGAAATCTTAACACAAGGCAACGGTGTGACGTAGCTACACACAGTGCCCTGTTTGACTTCCTCTATAGCAGGTAGTGTGTTCATGCTGAAGAGGCTCACAATCTGTGGTGCCCTGTGCTGATGTGCCCACATCTGGAATGGCTTTGACCCACTCTGAGAGTAACATCTGAAGTGCCTCTTACAAATGAACACAAACTAGGAATTATGTCATGTGAGGAAGGGTGGAAGAATTGGGGGCTCATTCAGCAGCAAAGACAGGACATACCCCTCCTCCCCACATATTTTGAGGATGTGCGGAAGAACCACATAAGGTGTTTGTTTAAACTGAAGATTCCAGGGACTTCATTCCCTCCAGCTATTGAGAACTGAGTCATTAATTCCAGGAGGAATCCAGGAAATTACATTGGAAGAAACATCTCAGAGATTCTAATATCAATGGTGCAAGGACTGTGCACTTAGAAACCCTGGTTCAGAAGGAAGCCACATAGTTGTCCAATATCTAAACCATGATTCCGCATGTGGCTGAGAGGACAGACTCCTCACCCACAAGTCCCGAACTTAACCCTTCACTGCTAAAGGGTGGGAGTGCTCCGTTCTCGCTTCTATAGCCCTTAGTTCCGAATGCACTGTGCGTGTGGAACACAGAAGGTAGTGAAAGTCGGTGTGGTGCAAGTACAAGGTCAGAGAAGGAAACCGACAAGAACAAAGGCTTCCTAAAGATACCATAGGCTGCCTTGTTAGGCAGTCAGCCGGCCATCCACGCCATCCGTCTTCTTCGGGATAATAAGGTGGCAAAGATGGCAGAGAGGTGCTTGCTTTCCGGAAGAGAGGTTCTGTGAAGGTGACCTCCACCATGTTACACATTCTTAAAACTCAGCCAGAGACACACAAATATATTGAAACATTCTTCGACTACAGCCCAGAGGTAAGAGAGCCAAACAGACATAGATAGGAATGGGATAATGGAGATGAGTGAGTGCTACAGAAAAGAACACGGAACAAAATCAGAACACAAGGAGATGGCCATGGAGGAGGAAGCTCATGGTACAGAGCTGCTTAGGTTTCCCTGACGGACGCAGCACCTTCGGGGTCCCCCTGTCTGCCGTTCAATCCAGCCGCGCGTGGCCATTAAGCACCCACCTTGCACAGGCAGGAAGCAGCGTCTCTCTATCCCTCGCCCCAGAAGTTTGTGAGTCTCATTCTTCTAGTTGGGAGTCATGTGATGGTAGCCCAGGGTGGGACACTGTCTGTCACACATGTCACTATATTCCTAATGCATTGAATGTAGCCCAGCACCATGGGATGATCCATACGTACCTGAGCTAGCAAATAAACAAAAAGGGGAACCTGAGATGTACTGAGGCCCTCCTTGTCAGATACTGCAATGTAAACTTGCTGTGGTCATTACTTTTAGTTCTTCCAAACTCTGAAAAAGTATCAGTTCTTATTTACAGGTGTTTAAATAAAAATGCCGCTGAATCATTAGAAGTCATAAACACTCAGCAATGGCAAAAGCTGAGATTTCTTAACTCAAGCGATTTTCCTCCTACGTCCACATAATTTTACAACACACTGTTTCCCATGACTTCACTTCCAGACAATTCCCTCAAGACTAGAGAGGTGAAATGACATCCTCAAGGCCACCATGGAGTAGTGCCTAACAGCTCGGGGTCTAAACCCAAGCTTTGAACAGGGAGTTAAGCAGCAGCCTGAATCCTTCATCGCATCTAAGTTTCTGACCTTGTCCATCCCGTGGCTAGTTTCTGCTGACTCCCTCACTCTGACTATCTATGAGGAAGGCCATGTTCCCTGTGCAGCCCTGTAGAACTGAATGGAGTCCCCTGAGGCGAGGTCTGTGTTGGCTGGATCAGTTTGAACAGGGTGATGTGAGACAGACAATCTCAGTTGACACTGGAGCCCTAACAAGACCCCTCCACCATGATGATGAGCAGGGTCATATGCCGTAGGACATTCAGTCTGCCACTCAGAGGGCTATGACTAAGATGCAGATTGACCCCGGTATTCAGTCTCTTTATTCTTTTTCAAAACATAGATTTGGCAGTGGAATAAGTTATAAGTCGTATGCTAAATTGTTCTCCACTCCGACTTGGGCAATGCCTTTAGTGATACAAATACAATTCCCCTTGACTTTGGCCAGCGTCTTGCTTCAGTGAAAGGGCAAGTGGAATTTAAGGCTAGCAGCACAATCAGAGTATTGCTCCTTCTTTTCTGTCAGTTTTTATGTGGATGATGGAGAAAAAAAAGAGGCTATTTTCTTTAGTCTTCATAGTTGTTTGGAGCTCTGCACCAAATATCGCTTGAGGAAAGGATACATACAATGGAGGAGAATACATACGATTGGGAGGAGAAGCGGTGTATGCATGCGGTTCATGGATGCACCAAGGTGGGTGGGCACCCTGTCATCCAGGGACCTCAATGGCAAACAACAGAAGCCATCTGACTCATATAAATGGAAATGAATATGAGGAAGACCACCGAGTTCCTAAAAGAGCTGAGGGAGCAGGCTCTGAGGTGGTTTAACGGTATCCCAAGCAGTGGTCAGGAGGACAGTTTCTGCCAGCTGACTCAGACAATGGCCTTGTCTTAGCCTCCAGTCCTGCTCATAGTGGTACTGTGACTACCCTCTCTTCTTTGCATTGCGTATTTCCGTGGCTGTGTCTGGGAAGTAGGACAGATTAATGAAGGAAAATTTCAGCTTCTTCGTAGAGCGAAAAGGAGCTTTTTTCCCAAGTGTCAGAAAAATTGCCACTGTTGGACAGTCAATAGGAATAATGAAGGTCTACCACTAGCCCATCCGGAGCACTTAGCATCTTTAGGGGACCTTGGTGTAGACAGGACACCTGTCTTCCCTGTGCCAGACTTTCTGCACAGTCTCTGATTTGGGGAGGAGATGTATATTTATTATACCTGGGATATTTTTCAATAAAAAAAAAGATGCCAAGGCCTCACCTCATGCCCACCAGCTCGGTTAGAGTTCTCAACTGCCCAGATGAGAAAAGTCAGAGAAATTTGCCATTTCTGAAGCAGTGTCTATGACCACAAGCAGAAGGAAGGGCTGTGGGACTATATCACCATTAACCTGTCTATCTCGGGCTGATTGAATCTTGGGCTTTTCCCTGACCTCACCGAGTTCAGTTGCTGGCCATGTTGTCTGTAGCAGGTACTCAGCCCAAACCACCTGCTGCAGGCATGTTTGGGAATTCCTTGCAAGGGAACCATTAGAATCTTTAAAAGCAAATGATGAGGACTTGGGAGACACCTCAGCTGCTGAGGGATTTTCCCAGAACCTGCGTAAAAATTTCCAGATGGGGTGATGCATGCTGTAAATGTCAGTGCTGGGGAGATGGAGACAGAGGTATGCCTGAGACATTCTGTCTAGCCAGACTAGCTAACTTAGCAAGTTCTAAGCCACTGAGAGACTCTAACAAAAAATGTAGACAGCATCTAAAGAATGATTTCTAAGACTGTCTTCTGGCCTACACACACACACACACACACACGCATGCACACATGCATACATACACATGCACATTTCTACCTGCACACATAGACACACACATATGAATATGCACATATACTACATAGCATTAATTAATTAGCTAATTAGTTAATTAAGACCCTGAGGTTAGTCTTGATGTCTTTTGCTCATCCTGGTTAGGCAGGTTGATACAAGCCCCAAGCAGAATCTCTGTGCTCCTTTCTGAATAACTCCCCTCCTTATGGCGGTATAATCCTACTTTTATGGTTGCAAACCTCAGTAAGAAGAGAACTCGGTGATACCAAAGGTCAAATGACAGCCTGGGATAAAAGTACTCGGAACAGAACATAAAATCCTGTCCAGTTCCCAGCAGCGTATCCATGTCTCATTTTCACACATAATTGTTATTGCTGAGAGTTTCTAAGCAATTTGTAGTGATTGCAATCTTTTAGATAGAGACCAGTACTCTGAGGTTATAGCTAGGGGAACTAGGGCACCGGAAGATGCTCAACAACCCCTCTGAACTCAGGAATCAGACACATATCTTAATGATGTTCCACTAACGGCTTACCCTTCGAAACACCGCACTTCCTAATGTTTATTCAGTTTTGCTTCTGGAATTTCTCTCACAAGAAATGTAAACAATCTTCTCCATTCACAAATAGTCAAAAACCACCCAAATAAAAATCTTCTTCGTAAAGGATGATGACAATAAGGAGCCACTAAGGAGGCAAATGCTGACATGCTGTGTGGGCTAGGTAGCAAATAAAAGGGAAATTAAAAGTGATGTTTAATTAATGTGTCAAATCCTTCATCCACCCAAACCCTTTGCTGCCGTTGTCAGAGAGTTGGCCTCCCTGGACTGGGAGCAACATCAGGGACTGCAGGAACACCAAGCTTTTCTGACTGTAGTTCCCTCAAGCCATAGACATCTGGTGACCAATGGACCACATCGGAGCCTCATTTGTAAAGTTCCTAAAGCTCCTTGCTTGCCATTTGGAAGGCAGAAAACATTGTTTCCCTGGCAGCAGGGCTCTGAGATAAACTGGGTCCCATTGCCAGTCGTGTGATTCTGTACAACTGGGGGTGTGGCCGGAACAATCTCTGTCATTTTACATGTCAGAGAAAATGATCCGGTCGGTCACACTATCGGTGAAGTTGGTGACAGTTCAGTAACTAATTGAATGCACAAAGGAAAAGCAAAAACAAACTTTTCTGTAGTTTGATACCGAGTAAAAATTCGATTTATTTGGATGATATGTTTGTACGACAACACAGGCTCTTCTAAACTCTGGGGAGCTGGCCATGTGCTTTAGAAAAGAAGGAAGGATAAAGTTTCACTACTGGCTTCTTTATGTTTGATTTTGCTCCAAACCTACTTCTTCCGACTAGCTGATAGAGCTGTATTCTATCAGTAATCATCAGAGTACTGTCCAGTAAGGAAACCAGGAAAGAAGAAAGTCGACAAATCCCCCACAAACTTCAAGTCACAGAGGAGTAGATAGGGTGTGGGGGTGGTAGCTGGAGTAGCTGTGGTAGCTGGAGTAGCTGTGGTAGCTGGAGTGGCTGGGGTACCTGGAGTGGCTGGGGTACCTGGAATAGCTGGAACAGAGTATCTGGGGTATCTGGGGTAGAATTACCTTGTTATGAATGCTGAAAATATTAAAGAGGGAATTTTCCTGGAGGGATTTAAGTGGTGTCACGGAGACCATAGTTTCCCATTACACCTGTAGATGGCAATGCTAACTTGGAGCAGCTGGGTCATTCTGTGCCAGATTGGGGTGGGGTGGGGGGGGGAAGATTAATTCTGTTGATAGCTTTTGTTTTCATCATGTTATCTTAACTCAAGTGGGACTGCGCATTTATCATATCAGTAAGAAATTGTTCAACTATCCTATTGGCTTTGCTAGACTTGCCCGCCATATTGGTTTTGCTGGAACTGCCTGCCCCTCAGTGTGTGTATCACACCCAGCAACTTGTGATGGCATGTAGTATGGAGAAGACAAGGGAGGGAGAAGCAAAACCTACAAAGCCTAGACTGCCTACTCCTATCAGTTCATGGAGTTGCTTTTAAAGCTATTCCCAGGTCTTTCTTCCTGGACTTTATTGTTCTCAAGTATGCCCCTTGTGGACATTTCTTGTATTGCTACGAGTCCACTGGATTTGCCCTGAACAAACCACTGTTAGCATCTTAATCTCTATCCTGTCAGCTCCCCTATCCCTCATCCCCGCCACACCTACCCAGTTCTCCACACTTCACTTATCCCCCCACCCTGATTTCTGTAGCTTCTCTCCTTCTCCTGGAGGTCCTCTACCATCATGCATCTACGGCTACATTAGTACGTGCCATGCCACACAGACCTGCCCAGACATTCTCCCCACTTTCTACCCGCCTTTCATGGAAGAGCAACAGACCTGAAACCTGCCCTTCATGGTACTCTGTGGCCATTTAGTACATGCCTATGGGGTAACGAATGAAATGAACCACTCCCTACTGCTCGCCTCTTAACCCCCAACCTTTTTGTTTCTTCACTGGAAGCACCTGTAGGCCCCTGATCACCACCCTTTTGAGTTCTACTCAAGGCTAAAACAGGCTTTCAGAATCTGAAGGGACTGATAGAAATATCTGAAGGAGTCCGCAGATGGGGGATCCAAATCTGAGAAGTGCAATCTCCTCCCCAGTGGCCCAGCAAAGTTGGTGTCAGGTCAGGAGTGGAAACGTCCTGACCCCCGTTTCCATCATAACCTTCCTACTGTGTGTATGGCTCCTGGTTCATAGGCTCCTCTGAAGGCCCATTCCGAGAATATGTGACATAAGGAGGGCAGAGTAATTGATGGGCGAAATAATTGAATACTGCCCTGGCTTCGTCTGAGCAAAGTTTTCTTCGGGAGGGGCTTGACGAGTTCTCTGGGGTGCTTGTAAGCAGCAGCAATTTGAATAGTTTCTCCAGCACACTGTTAACATTTATATGTCCCCCATTTCATCTGTAATCTGCTTTTACAAGACGCTGGTGAGCCTTTGATGGCAGCAGTGAAATGACCCAGGCGGCTTCCTCCCACATGTTCAAACTGAGAAGAAAATTTGGGAGAACCTAAGGTTCTCATCTCTGCAGACGAACCCAAACCCATCAGTTGAAATTGCCCATCTCCATCCAGACACATGAACTCCTTCGGCTGCTGCTTTCCACTCTCTTCCTTCCATGTTTGCCATTACCCTGCTCCGGTTATTGCCCACATCTGGAGCACGGCAGCTGTCCTGTAATGTGCAAGCTGCGGTATGTAATTTGGAGAACTTGAATACAAATATCTGTTAATTAAAAAAAATACAGACGCGTGTTTGTCAGCTTGTAATTATGTAAAGAGGAGCACCAACTCCCAAACTAATTTAAAAAACAAAAATAACTTTACCAGGGGCTTCACAAAAGATTCCACAACTCTACGTGTAGCGGTTAACTTTCTGCAGAGGATCCCAAAGTCCTTTGCAAATGCCTGTGTCTGTAGGTGTAGCAAGTTGTGGTTCATAGCATAAGTAAGAAAACAGGACTGGGGCAATGGTTTAGTGATTTGATTCTTTTTATATCTGCTTATGATAAGAGTGACATGGGACTTCCCAGCCCAAACACTGTTGACATGGGGAGGCTCATTCTGTCATGAAAGGTGTGGGAGAGGCCCCACTACATGGCAGCAGTGCCTATTTCCTCCTCAGCTGTAACACGCAAAAATGCCCCACGGGGTTAAATTGCCCCCCCTCCGTGCGAACCCTGTCATTTTTATTTGTTGTATAATATGCATGGGTATAAGTGGACATTTTCTCATTCCGTGTATATGACCCCAACTGGGTACCTCCACGATGGCATTTCACTGGGTTGCCATGAAGAGCATATAAAATGTGGAAGATTTTCCAGCTCCGGAAAGGACATTTGGAAGGTGAGGTTTTATCATGGCTATTGTTGCAAGATGGCCCCTGAAGCGCATGGCTGCTCTGCTCCTGGAAAGCAGCCTGGTGACTTTGACCTTGGTGCTCTCTAGCTCCCTGGAGAGACAGGTAGACCCACCTCTGCTCATGGCCAAAGAGCACAGAGGGAAAGGCATCTGCAGAGGAAAAGCTAAAAGGGAGGAAATATTCTACAGACACAAAAGACGAGTCTGGATGAGGGGCTCAGCCTCCCCTCCATGGACTTGGGACATCCAAGCTACTCTGTTACTGTTGGCTTGTATAAAGTATGCACTCCAGGCTCACCTTTCGTAATCTTTTCTAGCCATTTACTGCATCAAAATAGCATATTGTGCACAATACATACAAACCATTATTATTATTACTTATAAAAAAATAAGTTTGGGAACGGGCAGGTGGCTCATCAGTTAGGAGCACTGGTTGCTACTCCAGAGGACCTGGATTTGGTTACCAGCCTTCTGTCCCAAGCACACACGTGGAATGGAACACACACACACACTCACTCACAGGCATGCACAAGAAACCTATGTACATAATAAAATGAAATTGTTAACTGTCTGAGAAAGCAGGTGATGGGGAAGATGGTCTTCTCCATGATCTTCTAGCTCAAGAATTCTGGGGTTTCAAGCCAGATCTTGCCCTTAGCTAATCAGATTTTGGAGCCCAGCATTCATTGATAACCATAACTATCCCTTTTTGATGACTCTTCTATCCAGAACATAAGTGGATCACTTCCATTTGTTATCTCAACCTCCCCCACAGTTCTGTAAAGTATGTGTATCCCTCTTTTACAAATGGGAAAGCTGAGGGACACCATAGCTTGTGTAACCTGCCTCAGAGCACATCTGTCAGTATGTTAGCAAAGCAGACAAAGAGAAGGTTCTGAGGCTTGTCTCAGCAACTCCAGGGCCAGGGAGCACAGCCCTCGTCCCCAGAGTATCCATTTAGGACAGACTGAACTCTCCCATTGGGTGCAACCTTGGGGTCCCTTCCTCCGCAGTCACTCAGCCTCAAGTGTTGGCAATGGCCAAGAAGTATATGAAGGTTTGGGGGATTCCCATGGTGTAGACAATAATAAAGACTGGTGAAGCTGACAGGCTGCGTGTTGCACATGCAATCAATACGCCCAAGATAACAATTTCTGCAGAGGGCCCCTGGAGACACACACTGCTCTGACCCTCGCAGAAATCTTAACCTGATACAGATCTTTCATCTCCAGGCTGCTTCCCGACTTTTTCATTTTCTATTATTAAATATTAAACCCTGTAAACACATTCATTTGGGCATACCATATTTTCGGTCAGATTACCATTTTGTAACAATTTCAAATGGTATTGATATCACTTGCTTCCCTGGGCAACAAATGCAAGCCCAAAATCCTACTGTAGATTGAAACCAAGTCTTACCAGGTAGCATGGGTCAGGACGCCCAAGTCCCCATTTCAGATCCTGGCCTGCACTTACATCTCTCCAAGTCAAATTGTTTCTTTTGAAAGTGAATCTGATAGTCATGCTATTAAGATCACTCGTTAAGATTTAAAGTCTGTTGAAATAATTTTTTAAATTCTCAAATTCTGAAAGATGAAACCTATCTAACTTGAGTGTTAATTTCATAAACCACACATCTCAGCTCCCGGCTTGACATCCAGCATATATCCAAGTCTTTCCCACTTCCCTCCTATTGTTTGCTATTTCTCTGGAATTACTCATTATTTTCTAATATTAAATATCCAGAGAAAAACATAATGAGGCCAGCATGATACATGGGAAAGTAATGTATTCTGAAGTCAGAAAGAAATACGACCATTGAGTCGCTGATGGTCTCATTGTCCAGGGCTCTGTCTTCTCCAATAGCAAAGAAAATTGAAATTTGGGAAGACCTAAAGAAAGCATAATTGCATCAATGCATCCAACTGTGAACGACTTGAGTGTTTTTATCTCAAAATGTTTCTAAGTCTCAGCTCTCTAGGACTCCGCAGTAAAAGTCAAGGAATTCCTGAGAATTGGAATCTATAACTATTGTTCAAACAGAAAAATAGAACAGGAGCAGTGCACCCCCCAGTGACTTTGACCTAACCAACGATGTACTATCTCTGGAGAGTGGAGTGCTAATGTCTAAAAGTAAAATTTATGGTGTGTGAATACTCAAACCATTCCTCTGAATAATCAATAGAGTTGACTAGCCCAAGTGGGTTTGTTGACAATGGGAAATAAATTAACTAAATGAAAGTAACTCAATCAAGTGGGCTTATCATTTTTGCCAGAGAATTTAATCAAGGCACTCTCCTGGTAGGTCTTTGCTGACTTCCCTGAAACCCACCTCAAAGCATCTCTATGTCCTAAGCTGCTTCCTGTGGCCTGGGTAAAATTATTAACCTTTTCATGACTCACAGGATCCAGCTGTTGAGTGGGGAGAGCAACACTTTTACACATCTGGCAGAGGGTGATACCCTTTCGTGAGGGTTTGGGAAGGACTTCACATGTGTAGTTCAAATATTAATATTGCTTCCCAATGCCCTAGACAGTCTAACAAAATGGTATCTTAATCTATGCCATAGCTAATTCATTTTGGAACTGAGTCTACTGTATACAGATTTCAGTTTGGGGGGTCACTGTGAAGCTTTCTTTGCCTTAGGGGCAAATATTGACCTCCTGGGCTTCCATCAATATTTACCTCTTGAGTCAATAAATCTGTATTGACCTTGATAAAAAGTCAACACTTCCCCCGAATCTCAGGGTCTTCCTCATCTATGCAGCCTTGAGACCGAGTCTGTCACTTAACTCTGTTCTAATAAATCCTTATTTGCAGGCGTTATGACACAGCTGTTGGCATGCCCTCGGGGGCAAAGTTGCAGGGTGTGTCCCTAGGCATTTGTGTAGAAACACACACCGAAGGGAGAATGTCACAGCACTTCTAAGAGAATTTCTCATCCTGTGTTCCCACATTTCTCGCTTGTTCTCAAAGATTTCTTTCTCCTTTTCGTAACATAAAACCAGAGCAGGCAAGCAAAACTAAAATGCTAAAAAAAACTATCAAATAGGACAGAGTCAAGACCAAAGTGCTGCCTGACTTGTGTCTGTAGAAACCAGACATGGCACCTTAATCTGGCCACCCTGAGGGCCGTCGGTAATGTTCTTCATAGCTAGACCATGTGTGCTTCCAGACCCCAAATGTTTGATGGATTCTGCTGATTTAGAGGCCCAGATTGTGTCACTTGGTAACTGTCTGTTCATTGGCAGACAAACTACTATCTGTGCGACCTTGAAATGCATTAGTTTCCTTTTGCACAAAGGAAATTCTTCTCCTTGTAGAATCCTATCATAGTTGCTAGGTGTTGAGAGTCCACAAAGGTATAGTCAGACCCCTAGTCCTGAGGGAGCATCCTTTATTATATTGACAAAGTTAAGTGGCTTCCTCATTTTCTCTATATCTCTGCTTGCTCAAAACGTTATAAATTCTGTTTTCATACACACGAGGGCACGTAGGAAAATGGCCCGTGTGAGTCACTTACAGCCATCTGCAAACATGCTAAAAGAAACATGTCATTTGTGGCTATTGGGGAGGTTGTGTTGGTTAAAGATGTAGGAAATTTGTACCCAGTAGTGGGAGCTACCCACCTTAGAGGACATATGGAGCAGTGGAGGGACAAGGACAGTTGGGAAATGCCAAATCAATAGCACAGCTGCTGCGCTCATCGTTGTTTGTCTTTGGGGTTTGAATTTAATTGCTCTCCATATAGATTCTAGTAGGAAGAATGGTTCATCACAAAACATTCTGCTTAGAAATGTTGCACAGATAAACAGATTTCTAGAATAAATGTATGTAAAACTCAAACCCCTGTCCAACTTGCCTTATGATAAATGAGACTTTTTATGCATTTCCTATTGATTTATCTGCTTTTAATGGGCCCATTTGCAAGCAGTAGTGCATCCAAATTCTCAAGGATAGTATGTGTGCACACACACACACGTGTGTGTGTGTGTGTGTGTGTGTGTGTGTGTGTGTGGTGGAGAATAAGAAGGCCAGCGCTTTATCTTTTTTCAGAAGACTATTAGATAGCCTACTCTCCCCAACAACTTCCTGTTATTATATCAGCACTATCAGCAATTCAAGCCATAAAAACCCATTTTTCATTTGTTTACATATTTTCAAACAACTCAGAAAAGAATACACTGATAAGATGAAAAGGAAGGGGCTGGCTCTAGACTGACACTCAAGTTGGGTCCGTTCTGTCTGAAGTTTTAGCTGCATCATCAGCTTTCTGGGCACATTCTGCAGGGCACTGTGGGTAGCATGCTTTCCAACTCACAGACAGCTCAGCAGTTCAGGCCTGGACTGTTGACAGCTGCCTGGAACCACGATTCCAATCAAATCCATCTTGATGACTTAGATTAATTGAGCATCAGAAGTTTTGCTCTATTTTGTTCCTTTGACCCAAAGCTTTGAGACACCAGTCAGCGATCCGTCAGTGAAGAACTTAACTATACTCACGGGACTCTTTAGAAAGACTGCGCTTGCCTCAGTCCTTGGCTGGATTTCTGAAAACAACAAACAAACAACACAAGAGCAGACAAACACTTGGGCAGGACCCTCTTCCAACAGTTCACCCTGGCCCACAGGGGGTCGTTAAATGTTAGCTACCCTGCTCTGTAGAAACTTGCTTGTTTCTGCTTTTCTCACCCAAATTTCATCAAAGAGAATAATTTGCCTTTTATTTATTTCTTTAAAAAGCAAATTAACTTCTCTTCTGTTTCTTGGCTCCTGAGTCAGTCTGTTTCTTTATAGGCTCTCCCTCCTTTCAGACACCCCACAGACTTCCAAGCAAGGTCATTCATTCATCAATTCATTCCTTCAGAAATCAGTTACTTCTTAAGCATTTGCTGTTTGCCTAGTTCACAGACTGAAAGTGATGGGTAGAAAAATGGGTCTCTGGTCATTGCTATGCAGAACTAATATAGAAACAGACCTCAACAGGCAATGGTGGTGTGGTTATGGGGTCATCTGTCCTAGAACTCCAGAACTGCAGGGGGTTAGAAATAGCAGGAGAAATGGCCGAACTCTGGTACTTGAGTGGGAGGTGGGACATTCTCTTCTGGGACGGTAACAAGAAGCAGCTGGGTATTGATGATGTCCTTGTCTTCTTCAGACGAGAAGAACAAGGAAAACCTCTGAGATACCCAAGGAGAGGGACCAAGATAACAGTTGACTATGAGATGGGTATCTCTGAAGTGATCTGGAACCACCGAGAAAGCTTTGGGAGTTTGTGACATAAAAGTGGTTGTTGGAGGGATGTCTCAGCTGTCCAATGCTAAGGCTCACAGCCAAGAAGATAGGGATGGCTGTTAGTCACAAAGGCAGTGATATTACTCAAGCACCGTGTGAAGAGCAAAGAGAAAAATTCCAATAAAAATTCATGATAAAAAATAACATTTCGGGGTATATTCATTAGGAATAGATATAAAAATGGAACCAGTAGTGTGTGTGTGTGTGTGTGTGTGTGTGTGTTTGTGTGTGTGTGTAAGACAGAGGGGCATATATCATAGATAGATAGATAGATAGATAGATAGATAGATGATAGATAGATAGATAGATAGATAGATAGATAGATAGATAGATAGATAGATAGACAGAATGTATTGTAAGGACTTATGTGATTATAGAGGCTAAAAGATCCCAAACCCTGCATCACTAGAAACTAGAGACCCAGGGGAGCTGATGCAGTTCTGTTCTCTGAACCTCCACTTAAAACCCAAGAACACCTAATTACAAAAGGAAAGCTAAGACTCCATGCCCCAGATACTCAGACAGGAGGCCTTCCATCTGAAGGAAGACAAGAAAGGATTGGGAGGGAGGACTCTTTTTTTTTTTTTTTTTGTCTTACCCAAGTCTTCACCTGTTTGGACAACTCATCCAACAAACATTAATCTCATTCAAATTCTCATCTCTCTGAATTATCTGTGGCCTATTGAAGTTGACACATAAAAGTAAACACTACTAGGCTGGTCAGAGGAGAAAGAAGAGATGCAGAAGTGGGTAAAAGAAAATAGAGAAAATGTCTCACTTGCATGGATGACCATCTAAACCATCATATCCTTCCCTTTTCTAGGGAAGGTTTGTGTGTGTGTGTGTGTGTGTGTGTGTGTGTGTGTGTATGTGCGCGCGGGGGTGGGGCATGCCTCTGGGGTGGGAACAGGGGCTAATAAGTGTTGAATATGGCTAAGCAAATCTCAGGATCCTGTCTGTGTGCCCTTGTTAAACACCATCACTTTTGAGAGCAGGGGCAAAGGATCCATTGAGCTAGGAGATGGGAGGTGGGGCCAGGTGGACGAGATTCCTACAGATGCTTGCCAAAGTCAGATGGATAGTATCTCAGTGGAGAGCCAGGCCACAGAAACTAATTTAGGATCTGGCTCCCCCTAGGAACAGCCCAGGTCTTCTCCCAGTTTTCTTGGTGTTTTATCAGTGTTCACGATCACACAATTATTCCTTCCTAACCATACTCCCAGATGTCCCTTGATTTCATTGTTTTTTTTTTTTTTAATCCCAAACACAAGCCACTAGAAGGAGTCAGCTAGCATTTACTGAGCACCTGGCACCATGTTCTCCATCCACTGTCTCCTGCCAGCTGGCCCTTGAGATGCACCAACAAAGCCACAGGGTCAACCCACATGAGATCATAAAGAAGCTGCCAGACGCGGGTGAGAATAAAATTTCCCTAGTCTTCATTTGCCTTTGGCACTGCAAAGTCACACACAAGTGAACCGTGCAATACCCATTAAACAAAAAAGGAATCTGAAAATTCTTTGAGATGGTTTTCTGGAAAGCAATAATGGCTGATACCAAACCCAGGTCTCTGTACATTGCTCCTAATGATACCACGTCTTCTACTTATATGTCCTCATGGGCATAGGTCAAGGGAGCTTGGCTTCAGATCTCCTTCCTGTCCTGGTAGAAGTCAATACCACTCAGCCAGAAGTCCCCTGCCCAACTAGGGACCAACTAGGTTTTCTGCTTCTTAGAAATATCTTTTGTCCAAGAACTTATGGAATCGTCAATGGCCCAGCCTTTCTTTGTAGCCTGAACTCTTTTATAAATTGGGAAACTGCAAGCTGGCAAGGCTAGAGGCTCAAATAGGCCCAATCTGAGTTCTCACCTTCCTCCGGCAATGTTTGATTTAAAAAATTAAATATTAATGCTTGACAATTAATCTCTGATTTGAAAGAACCATAAATACCATATGTGTAACCTCTGGACATTTCAATTTCCAATCTGCACACATAAGATAACATCCTGAAAATGGAATGCAATCATCAATTAGCAGTGTTCCTCAGGACAGATGGATCTGCAGAACCTGAGCAAGGGATGATTCAAAACAGCAGGACCATCAGAGGAAACAGAAAGATGAGCGGTGCAGCTTCATAGCAAGCAGCCAGGGCTGGAAGTTGAAAGGTCAATGTTGTGAAGCCTGAGTAACTTCTGTCCTCATTCTGTCTTCATGGGACTGAGCTCTGTGGATCTGTTAGTCAGTGTTTTTCGGACTTGTGCTCCAGCACAAAGGTCTTGACCGAGGCCCAGGACGGACATGCCACAAAAAGGGCAACTCTGGCTCCTTCTATGCAGATTTTGAGGGCAGGAGAGAGTGGTGGGCAGAATGCCTGCTTGGCATGCACAAAGCCCTGGTGTGGTCCCTAGCACCACCAGGAAGCAGAACCCGACATCATGTGGCAGTGTCCGCTCATATGTCAAAAACACGCCTGAGGCAAGCACATGAGTTCACGTCCTGACAGCACTGCGTGGTCCTGGGCCTGGTTTTCTGTCTTTGTGTCACCAAGAGGGTAACAGCTAGAAGTGCCTGGCAGCAGTTGTAAAAAGTGCTTGTAGATCCTTGGTGAGAGGTCGTTGGACCAGAACAGCGCTTTGTGATTTCTTATTATATTTAATGGAAAATTGAAGCACTCGGATATTTCCAAAGTGTAATTTGTTCTGATGGGTAGGCCGACAGTGGATTGGGCTGCTTCGCCACGGTAGAGGCAAAAAATAAATTAAACAAATTAATGACTGTGACGCATTCCAGAGGAAAGAAAATGCAGTTGATAATCTACCCCTGCTCTCGTCCCGAACAAAAATCATCATTTTTATTGCACTTGCATCTCTTTGGGCTGCTGCTTCTTGCAAGTATTTTTAAAGAAAACTTCCCCTCCAGTCGTTTTCTTTAGCCCAATAAGCACAGTTGCTAATTTTCTCTCATTTGGAGACTTCCCCCCTGGAACCATATGCCATTAAAATGCTTAGACATGTGGAAATGGACTGATGAAGATATGAGGAGACAGGGAGTTTCAGTTGAGGAGAGACTTTGTCAGATGGATGACTCTGACATCAGGTTGCCTAACTGAAAGAGAAAGATCCTGCCACCATGGAAGGGGGAAAGAGGGAGGGGATTGCATCCAATCTGCAGAGTGATCCAGCAATCAGTGCAAGAGATGGAGGGAGGGAGAAAGGCTTTGTGTCCCCGTGCACTATCCCGTACCTGGCTTTTAGCAAGTGTGTGTAGACTGAGTAGACAAATAAATGGGTGAGTGAACAAGACGGACTGAAGTGGAGTTTAGGGATGACTGAGACAGCCTTGCACACTGGTGGCTGCACGGGGGGGGGGCTTGCACACTAGTGGCTGCATGGGGGGGGGAGCGCTTACATACTGGTAGCTGCACATAGCCCCTGGCAACAAGAGGGCAACCTGGAGTGAACAGCAGGTGGGCTCTGGTGACTTTCCGGTAGCAGTGTGGTCTCATAGCTCCTTGGCCCTTTATAAGGTATTTCCCATTCACATTTATTTCTGCACTTACCCATTTCGTACTTCCATGGCGATGTTTAACAGATTCAAGAATTACTATCTCTGTAACTCACACTGATCAGAACAGACTGCATCTGATAGGGAAGCCCAGCACCACTGTCCAGAAGAGAGGTCCTGATGGATTCTCTCAGGAGAGTGAAGCATCTTGGGAGTACATATCTATTGTCTTTGTCTTTATACCTTGTGGAAGCACCTGACTTGGGACTATGGGTTACATCAAGGTTTTTTTGTTTGTTGTTGTTGTTGTTGTTGTTGTTTTGCTTTAGTCACAGTGTGGAGTTGCTTACACCTCCTTACCTTTGCGTTCTGTATCCATAGACTCAGCCAACCATGCCAGAAAATGTTTGTGAGGAAGCAATTCTATCTGTAATGAATATGGATTGATGTTTTCCTCTTGGTCATTATCCCATAAACAATATAATATAATGATTTCACTAGGATTTAGATTGTATTAGGCATTATCAGTAGCCTGGCCATGGTTCCAAGTGAGTATGGGTGTGTTTATGGCTACAAATGAACACTAGCATTTCAGACGAGATGTTAGGGTTGTGGGAGGCCTTGAGTCGATCTGTTCTACGTGCCTATGAGTTGCTGATATGTAGACTGGAGAACAAATGATGTAAAGAAGGAATGATTGGGAGTGGGGTGAAACAAAATGTTTCAAGGAATGCTATCGTACCCAGATATTATCCTACCCAAACTATGGGGAGACTTGCGGTCCCTCTGGGGCCAGATGAGTGTCTCCTAGGACTTTGGTGTGATGGAGAGGGAGAGCCAGTGCAGACACTGGGTCTACAGCCATCCAGAGGACTTCCTCCAGAGCCTTCTCTGGCCCGGCAAAGTCAATCTGTTAATGCACTCCAGCCTCCTTGCCTTTGTTAGGGAGCCCAGTGTATTAATTAAAAACTGCAGGCAGCTGTAAGTATCTCCAGAACAAGGATTAAGCCAGCTTTCTGTCAATTGCTTTCAAAGCCGCTGCTATTTGCTGGAGCAATGCTTTCTTCAGGGTTAAAGCAACTTGCTTTCCGCTTTTCCATCTCCTCCACTACCACATCACCCTGCTGGCCCCCTTCCCTGAATCGTGTGTGCTTCAAACCAACTGCAATAAGAAGACCATGCGCAAAAGACACAGCAGTCCCCTTCAGATAGACACACACGTCCTCAAGCAGAGCCAGTGCAGGAGAGGCCCAGTCCCTGCTCTGTTTATCAGTCCCTTAGTTTTAGCTGTGTGATGCTATTAGCCAATGCTCAGGTGTGTCAATGGCAGAGAGAGGGACCCAGACCTTTATCCTTCATAACCCAATGTTGTTTATTCTTTTGTTCTCTTCTGTAACCTAAGAGTTGCTCCCTCTGGTAGTAAGTGAGCACTCAGGGGAGAAATGTGTGCCTTCCATGACAAGAGTGGACAGAACAAAGGTAGTCCTTCCGGGGTAAGCCAGGGTATCTACAGAGGTGGAGCCTGCCATGGCCGCATGGTCAATCCTCAATATCCCATGACTGTTAAGATGAACTGTCTGGCAAGTTTTAGTAGAGGACCTTTAAGAGCTCCGCCTGGGATGGAAGACAGCACCGTCAATCAAATCGTGCTGTGTTTAAGGTTTGTAAAGGTTGGCTTGAGGCCTGGGTCGTGGACAAGCGGGGCTGTGCACGCTCTGTCATTCCCAACCCATATATAAGCTGGAGGAGGACATGGGGCAGGAGTTTGGATGTCTACAAAGGCAGGACGTAGACAATTTGTAATTTACAGATCTTTCATGTTATCAGCAATGAATATTAAGTAAATCAATAAATTCTCCATTGAAGTGATAAATAATCAACAATAATCGCACAAAATCAGTCTGAACTCAACTCTAATGTGACTATAAAAATAAAATGTCAAATCCAAAGCAGGCTTTACTTATTTATTCATTTTGGGGGCCAAATGGGAACTGCCTAGAATTTCTCTCTGGCCATTGTTGACTCCACATCCTTCCATGCCTTTGGTGATGCCCCCAATACCTCACAGCACCTTCATTTGGAAGTGCATGGAAATAACCAGATATGAAATGCACATGCCCACAGCCCTGTGCGCACACACATGCACACAAGTATAGCACTTGGAAAACGTGTGTTTTACTGGTTCCACAGAGTGCACTATGAAACCATCCCCAGGAAAGAAGGAAAGGGGTAAAGAAAAGAACTAAATCAGGATAGCATAAATAAGCCTGTGGCAGGCCGGAGAAACCCAGACATCTAATAACACCAGGGGAAAATCACTGCTGAATCTATATAAAAAACAGTTTATCAGAAAAGTCATTTGAGAGACCTTGGAGAGACTGAAATCACACATCACACACACACACACACACACACACTTCTGTTTACTGGTGTGAGGTTTAAATGTGTAAGAATTACTCTTTTGTGAAGAATTGGAGGTCAATTTGATTATTTGCTGCCAGCAATTATTCTTTTTTATCTCGCCATCGTACTTGTTCTCTCTCTCTCTCTCTCTCTCTCTCTCTCTCTCTCTCTCTCCCTCCCTCCCTCCCTCCCTCCCTCCCCCACCCCGCGAAGCGAGAGTGTATATTTTATCTGGACCACACTTGTGATTGCACAAAACTGTGAGTTTCATTGTGCCATGTTCACACTTAAATCTTCCATCTTCCTTTCTGGATTTTACTGTCAGTATGTTGAAGTCATAACCACAGGGTTGGGAAAATGACTCAGTCAGGAAAGCGCTTTTCACTCCAGCTTGAGGACTTGAGATTGATTCCCAGCACTTACATTAGAGCCAGGGGTGATGGTGTGTGTCTGTGACCCCAGTCCTGGGGAGACAGTGACAGGAGGGACTCCGGGACTTGCTAACCAGTCACTCTAGCTGAAACGTTAAACTCTAGGTCAAGTGTTAATCTTGGGCCTCAACAACACACACAGTTGCACATATAGAGATGTGCACATACATATAAACACATACACACACAAAGATGAAATAATTCTTAAACAAAACTTCATATATTCTTAAATCCTTGTATTTCCTTTACTTCCCCCTGACTACTCCCAGGATATATAGGATAAGTAAACATGTGTTTGTTCTAGCAATGTTTATTCACGGTTGGCCTGGTTTGAAGAATAATTTCAACACTTCCTTCCCTTTCCTTGGTCAACTGCTTCTTTCTTACACACAAGTTCAATGTTGAAGATTGCAGTAGCATGGTAAGAATGTCAGGGAACTTCAGCCAGTCCCCCTGGCTCTATCAGTAACGCCAGAACCAGGAGATCTTTGGCTAGGAGGTTTGTTTGTCCTGGTTACATTGTCGCCAGTGTTCCACTGGCCCATGACTGTGCAGCTGTTTTGACATAATGCTCGACCCTTGAGGACAGTTAGTCATTCTGTAAGGAGAGGGATACAAGCGCGGGTTTCACACCGGCAGGTGGGAGGGGTCTGCCTCAGGTCCTAGTCTCCCTCACCTGGTTACATCCTCTTCAGGATAGCCTACTGTCCTGTCTCATTCCTTAATAGCTCTGCATCCAACTCCCAGGAGCAGCTGGCCGCGCGGTTTCCTAGAGACTCCGCAAAAACTCTGCTCAGTAAGATGTCGCTGTGCATCGACTGTGTGTCCTTCAGTGAGCCAGATGCTATGGGCAATAAACTGGAAAATGTAAAACATGGTTTCTGCCCCTCTGCAGCTTATGTTCTCATTAGAGAGAATTCAGAAATATGAAAAACCATTACCAAACACCCAGAGCATCCCTCTTGGCTCGCCACCTTTGTTTTCGGTCTCAGCTCTCTTCTGTTTTGATGGAATGTAAAGGGCATGTGTGATTCCTCTCCTCCAAGATGGTCCTTGCCATGGGTGGTTTACATCTGTGGTAGGCAGCCAGCGATCGTCTCCCAGAGAGATGCTAACGTTTGGATCTTGAATGTCTCTCGAATACCCACATGTTAGAGTTGTGGTCCCTGAGGAGGTTTTATTGGAATATAATAGAATATTTGAGCAGAGGGTCATAGGAAGGGGTCATTGGAGAAGGCTTTTGACAGGGATTATATAACACATTTTCTCACTCACTGTTTTGATTTCTGGGCACTGTGGTGGGTAGTCTTTCTTTCTTTCTTTCTTTCTTTCTTTCTTTCTTTCTTTCTTTTTTTGCCATACCAGCCAGTATTCTCCTCAGAGGCCTAAAAGCAATGTATCCACCCAAGCTTAGACCAGAACTTCCAAAGCATGAACCAAAGTAAACCTTTTCCTCGTAAGTTTATCACAGGCCTTTCATGACAGTGATAGAAAACCCACAAACACACAACTGAGGGGCCTTTGACAATTCAATCTGGTTCAAAACTTGTGAGCATTTATCTCTATTACCGGCACCAAGAAACTTTTTACTTAACTAAGCATGTATCTTTGAATTTTTCTCGTACTTGAGAAAGTTCTCTGGCCTCCCATCTTTACTCTAACTGGGCTATTGGCAATTCCCCTTCCTCTGTGAAGGTTGATCTTTGTTCCTAAGTAGACCTGACTTTCAATCTCTTAGTCACCCTTTAGGTAAAGAAGTTTGAGCACTGAATACAAACGAGATTCTTGATAGAATATCCTAGCATCCCAGATTTCTAAGGTAAGCATACAGACAAGGCTCGTGGTTCCCCACCCTACCCTCACTCCGTGAGGTGAAGTGGGAAGAGGGAGAGAGAGAGGGAGTCATGGTTCCCCACCCCACCCTCACTCTGTAAAGTGAGATGGAAAGGAAGTGGGAGGAGGAAAGGGGGTGAATGAGGGTGGCGGCACATGAAGCAGCATCGCTTGCCAAAGTCTTCCCAGCTGTGCCTTGTGGAAGGCTGTATCTTCCGTGTGTAGGAAGAAAGCGAGTGTGTCGTGAATCATGCCAAGCACGAGTAAGGGCCTGAAGGCAAAAACGAGAATAAGTGCTGGAAAAAAAAATCCTAGTGAGGAGGCAAACCTGACCTGAGCTGGACCAATTTTGAGTTCTGAACTTTGGGACCAGATTTTAAAGACCTTAACCATCAAACGGGGCAAACAATGGAGACCGGCATTGTTGTCATGGACACTGGACACCCTTTTCTATTTTAAAGCTGAGAAATAATCTAATACTTAGGATGAGAACTGTAGCCAGATGCCTTCCACTCCTCTCGGGCCCATTGCCTGATCTATCTTGGACCCCAAACACACTGACATGCAGATTTTCTTGGATTCTTTATTTTGCTTTGAATGTACACAGTGGAGAACTCGATGTGAGCTTGGCTGGTTGCTCTAAAGGGAAGGGCTGTGTTGTGCATGCATCTGTTGATGCAACTGGTACCCAGACCATCTGTGGGTGGTTCCTGCCATTCTTAGCAGCCTTCCTCTCTTGGAGAATGAAGGCTGCTACACTGAGTCACTTGGTGGCCACCGAATTTTATTTTAGGAATGTGTCCTAGATACAGCAGGCTTCCCACTCACCATGCAGAAGAAAATGCCCTTTTAGAAGAGGATCCCTATTTGTCTGACAACAGCACCCTGCGATAGCAATCTCTCTCTTTTGTCAGAGGCTGAATGGAGAGACACTCAGCCTTTGATCTCTGCCTGCAAGAGCTCAGGGGAAACCTGCGCATCCTGGGGTTCTTCCAGGCAGACTTACACCCTCCTGTCACTCTACCGGAAGGGCATCACCATAGTGCACCAGAAGAGTCAGAACACTAAAACCTATGAACTAGAAGGAAGTTAGAGAATTCAGCACTGCATAGCACCCCCATCTACAACAGTTCCAGTAAAGGACCAGTCTGCAGATTCCTGCTGGCTTCCCCTGCAGAAGACTCACCACCTCACAAAGACTTCTAACCCGTGGTGCCCAGGGAACTCACCATGCTCATGGAAACACTGAACCATGTTTCTAGAGCTCACCAAAATCCCTATAGGTTCAACCCATTCATGTCTAGGGATGCATTTAAAGGAAGAAATGAATGAGTGTATATGGATAAACAAATGTGTGGTATTTCTCTCCATGTGCACTAGTAGAGGATCATCTAGTAGGCTGAAAGACTCTTGGTGGATGATGAAAGTTAATATAGAGAAGAAAGAATAGCCGACAGTTTTGGTCCTTGTGTGACAGGCACTTTCCTGAAAGCCTTACATGTATTACTTTATATATTTGCAGGCTTTTTGAGGTACATATTTGTGTGCTTGGAACAGTTGGGATGGAGTGAGGACTTCAGAGGTTTGGCTGAGCAGCTGGAGGTGCTCTTGCTCTCTCACACCTCCTCTGCAGGACTCCCGAATCTCTCTCCTTTCTGGCTTGATGCTGTTGAACTAACACGTTGACCCAGTCCAGTCACCTTTTCCTCCCATCCCGGCAAGGCAGATTGCCAGTGCAGGTGGCATTTTCAGGGGCGTGGGAAGAAGGTGGAGAAGCACAGGGAAAGAAAGAACTGGCCTGTCAAATGTGGGTCTCCATCAAATGCATTTTCTTGCTTGCTTCCCTAGGGAAGAGCTATCCCACGCTTAGCACACTGTACTGGGATCCAGGATGTCTACATGACATGGTATTTGTGTTCTCTCCTTTCAGCTAACTTTCAGTCTAGCGCTGGACTTTCCTGGACCCTGGGCAATTGCTGTGGTTGGAACAGGACTGAGAACTTTGGGGTTCTCAGTTGCACTAATCTCCCTCCATAAAGAAGAATGGGTTCATACATTAAGGGAGCTTTCTCTTTATTCTGATCTTGAAACTTAACCTTTTTTTTTACTATCAAGTATAATTTCAATAATAGAATGGGTTTCTTATTAAATCATAGGAGAAAGATATCAAGCGTGGTAGGTATTGTACTTTAAGTTGATTACAAAAAACATTTATTGAGGTTTAACCGCTAGGAAGTGGATAGAAAATCAATTACACGGTAGTTAAGCATCCAATAATATGTGTTTTAATGAACAATTCATATTTAACACCTCTTATGAAATAATGAGCTGTGTTGGAGTTTGGGGACAGCCAAGCAGCACTTGGGATATCTGGGCTAACTCTCAAGGAACACAGAGCCATGTTTGATCAAAAAGCATCTCAAAGCCATGGTTTATGAAGGCTGGTTCACTGCCCAAGCTTGTACCATGCCTCAGGACTGTAAATAGCCACACAGTTACTGTAAGTTTCCCTATGTAGACCGAGCAAAGACCGTGCTGATACCAGACTGTTCTGAAGGATTCATCAGAGCCCTCACTCGGGGGGGGGGGCTGTGCTCTGAAACACCAGCTTTCTAGATTCCTTGGGGCCATGGAAACAGCGTGACTCTTCTCAGATCCTATCCAGTCCACAGCAACTGCTGAACCTCACCCTCCACTGCTGGCCACACAATCTCCTACAAGGCATGTCAGAGTCAGGTCCAGGGTTCTCTACATGGAAGCTCTGTCTACCTGTGGTGTGTGCAGATGTAACTTGGCTCGTTCTAATCCAGTCATTTCCTGTAAGGCTGCCCTGACAAATCAAGTGTGAATTTAAGATGAGAAGGAGCTAGGGAGTTCAAAACCTGCCAAGATATTCAAATTTCCAGCTTCTCCGAAACTCTCTGTCTCTGCTTCCGTCCTGGGCTCTAGATATGTGGCTAAAAGACGTAAAAGACTCCACAGGGTTTTGTTGTTGTGTATGTGAACTGTACATATGTGTATGACATAGGCATGTGTTTATGTAGTGTGTGCATGTGTGTGTGTGTGTGTGCATGTCTAGACAGACATGTGTGTCCTTATGCAAGCGAAAGCCAGAAGCTGACATTAGATACTTTCTTCAGTCATTTTCCACCTAGTTTTTTGAGAAAAGTCTCTTACTGAACCAGAAGTTCTGCTTATTGGCTGGACTAACTGACCAGAGACATCTACACATTTGCCTATCTCCAATTCAGCCCC
The DNA here is from genome assembly GCF_950005125.1 of Chionomys nivalis. Classification (NCBI taxonomy): domain Eukaryota; kingdom Metazoa; phylum Chordata; class Mammalia; order Rodentia; family Cricetidae; genus Chionomys; species Chionomys nivalis. Next base: position 33,965,710 of record NC_080089.1, read on the forward strand.
AGGATTGGGACTAAATATTTGTGCTGTCATGGGGGCCTTTTTATATGGGTGCAGGGGATCCAAACTCAGTCCTCTTGCTTAAACTGCATGCATTTTACACTGTGAGCAATCTCCTCGCGCCTACTCATTCACAGTTTGCTACGCTCACATCTCACTATAGTAGAGTTCTGCAGTTTATCCAATTCTCAGATACTGGGCAAAGTTATAGCAGAGGTGATGAAGACAAGAAGAAAATAGCTGTGTTCAAGAAGGCCATGAAAAAGCTGAGAACCAGCAAGCAGGGAGAATACAAAGCTCATTTCAAAGCAAAAAGAACCTCGTGGGGAAGGTTAGCCCACAAGTAAAAGAGGCTGAGTGGAAAAAGGACTTGAGAAGTGAATGAGCTATTGGTTAGAAACACTGGGTTTGGCTGCCAGGCAGACCACGGACCGTGCAGCCACACTGTGGCTTGTCTGAGAACTGGCAGATGGGATTGGACTCTCGTGCCTGGCAGATCGGCTATCAGGTTCTTTCTACCACTTGGTAGCTACATGGCTAAGAGGTCATCTAGCCTCTCTGTACCTGGCAGTGGGATACACAAGTTGCTGTACCAACTACCTAGTTTAAACTCCCACAAATTCCAGTTAACAGGAGATATTGATTGATCAGTGTGTGTGTGTGTGCGCACGCGCGAGTGTGTGTGTGTGTGTGTGTGTGTGTGTGTGTGTGTGTGATGGCATTTATCTTATATGGTTATGTGGTCAATTTCTGAAGATAGATTGAAAAACCTCATGTTGGGCATTTCAGTCATTGGACTGGTATATAAGCAGTACTAAATTAATAATAGCAGTTACTATTATTACCTTTATTATTAGAATATCTAATCACCTAATTTCTGCAGCCACTTAATCTTATTATCTACATAATGTCCTTCCTGTCATAGACATTGGGGCATATTTTATCATAGTGACTGACATAAAACATGTTCTCAAGGTGTGTCAAGTAAATGAATCAATTAATTCATAAAATTTTAGTATGGGAGAAAAACTTGTGGAGTGTCTTAATCTAGCTGTAGATTATGTGGACACAGCCTATTAACCCTTTTATGACTATGTGTAGATAAGTAAGGTAGAATGAAATTTTATGAATGAAAAAGCTGGGCCCAGAAAGATTATGTACATTGGACGAGATGATTCAGCACATGAATGCCAAACAGATGTGCAGGGCAGGTGTTGAATCTCCCAATTTGGTGACGTGTTGGCTCAACCAATCCTCTTTTTCCATGGACAAAGGTGGCTAGCTAGTTTCAAAGCCTCAGTACCACAGTCTGGACTGTGCTCACTCATTTTGCAGTTTCAGGATCTTCAGGCCATGAATTACAACTCGATTTCTGACATCTATGCTCAGAGATGTGATCAGAGAGTCAAAACACACATTCCAGAATTCTGTTTCAGACTGGAAACTTCAACAGTTATGGGTGTGGTTTGTAACTATCTGAATTTTCTAGCAACCAACTTCCAGGGGACTAATAGATGCCATAGGCTGTAGGAAGGGCTTGTGGCAGACATAAAGTGGAAGAAGGTCACCACCGCTATTATGCCTGACTGGGTTTGTTTTTTGTTTGTTTTGTTTTTGTTTTTTAAGACAGGATTTCTCTGCATAGCTCTGTCTGTCTTGGAACTCACTGTGTAGACCAGGCTGGCCTTGAACTCACCTGTCTCTGCCTCCCAAGTGCTGGGAGTATGTGCTAGCACACATGGCCAGTGTCACTGGGGAAGGACATGATAGCTCTGCTTAAATGGTGGATCCCTGCTGACTATGGGTTCTGTTGGTCAAAGGGAATGGTGTTTCTGTAATAGTTTAGCCAAAGGGATTGGGATTTGTATGTGAGTGTATGCATGTATGTGTGTGTATGTGTGTGAGAGTGTATGCATGTGTATGTGTGTTGTGTATGTGTGTGTATGTGTGTATGTGTGTGCGTGGGTATGTAAGCAACAGGAGAGAATAACAGTGGGAAAGAGAAAAACTGTGGATGAAATAAGAAAGATGCCTGGACACCTGCATCCTGCCTCATCCAGACCTCGATTCAGCAGCTCTTACCAGAGAGGGCTTGACTCATGGGAAGTATTTGATAAATGGATAAATACACAAATGAAGGAACAACTAAAGAGACCCGAATGGGCCACGAGTAATGAATATAGTCATGCCATTGCATTTGTTAATCCCAACAAGGTGATTCTTAAAGTACTAACAGAGGCTTGGGATGCAGAATGCATGGTCATCGACATGCTTAGGTTGTCACGGCATGGTGTGGGGGTCCACCTGGGATGTTCTCCCTGTGTCTTTCAGCTGTCCCAAGGAAACCTGAAGGCTTAAGCACAGGAACCTACATGGAAGAGAGAACATCTGTTAGGCCTAATGAGGCCGTTAGGGTAGAGGTGGTTGAGCAGCATCCCCTGAGGCACTGGGGAAACCTGAGATCTGTTAGCTCACAGCCTGGAGGGACATCTCTAAAGATTTGCTAAATTGCAAGTGCCGATTCAAATGGTACTGAACTGCTCCAGGCCACATTCTTCTAGGGACCTTGTGGATACAGGGGAATGGAGAATGACATCTTTGAAAGGCGGTGATGTGGGACCTGGAAGGAGGGTGACAAGAAGTTTCCAGATCATCCTCAGCCTGGTAGGTGGAGGTAGTTCCTCCTTTGTGACAGAGCCATCGGCACACTTGCCATTGGGTACACTTGTGACTGACGCCTTTCCTCAGCTCAGCAGCCAACCACAGGCACCAGGATACCCGAGAAGGATGGCGATGGTTTTGCCATTGCAAGAATCACAGTGGACAAGCAGAGGCAAATGGGAACATGGGTAGGGGCAAGGATATAGGCTGAGAAGCTATGCACATGCCAAAGCAGTTTTGTCATTGCTGACGCAAACTCAAAGCGAAGCATAATGGAGAACTCAAGGCGGATAAAGTCTGTCAGTGAGATTTAATTTGTTTCAGAACTGAGAGAGTTGCGGGGGCCATGGCTCTTGATTGGAGTGGACAGCAGAGAGGCAGACATGTGCGGCACAGGAGCGATTCACTCCAGATAAGACGGGGGTAAACCAATCCGATAAATCTCTTCATTAGGGTCTTGAATAAAAGGCAAGTGGAAAGAGGGCAGAGCACAGGCTGCAGATTAAATTTGGTCAGAGCCAATATCTGACAATCCCCCATGCTGTTATCCAAATGAAAGCTAATGCAACTATGAATTAGCAGCCCCAGGAGCCAAGGAAGAGGGAATTCAATTCTCTAAACTCAGTTCTCGCCTAGGCTGAGAGAGGAGCCACAGGAAGCAGTGTGACTCCAAGTACACAGGTATTGCGAAGGGGCTACAGGGTGCAGAGCCCCGTGTGGATCTCAGCTCAAGTCTCGGGGCGTGCCTTGTCTCGAGTTGACATGTGGGGTAGAAAAGCAGACCTGTAGTAGCCAAGAGCTTGGCAAGACCACACACAAAGTCAGCAGCCAAGAACCCATCCTCATCTTCTCAACTTCATCCAGTCAACCTTGAGGATTACTTTCTACACCGTGAACCCAGGATAACGTTCCCAGCCTTGTACCTCAATTAAGACCCTACCCCTTTGAATCAAATAATAGGGAGCCCCAAACCTTGAGACTAGCTGCTCCTTTACTTTGCTTTAATTTATTCAAATCGGATGGTATTGAAAATAAGGGGACACAGGGAGCATGTGTGACCTTCCATCACTTACAGGAAATCATCCCTTAATGCTTTTCTTATAGCACATGCCTGCCCTTGACTCCTGCATCTGTCATTCTGAGCCCAGTGACCTTGAAGTCCTGGCCTTTCCCCTGTTCTCCTGTCCAGATGACATACTCTGTGATGGGCTTGATATGAATGCATTACTATCCATTTATCTCTGTCTCTGATGACTTAATCGCGCTCTGAGCACGTCTGTCCTTCAAAGGTCATCCATGGTTCAATGTCAGTATGCCTGAATGCTTCTCATAGGCAAGTTCAGCCATGTCTAGGCTATTCGGTTTCTACAGTGCCAAATGGAAGCTTTCTTCTGAAGATGTGCATACTAAGGACAAATCACATTGTAGGCAGGTAGGGAGAGGAAAGCTGTGATCCGTTCCAGGAGCCCTGCAGGCATTCCAAGCAGAGATGGTCCCTTCCTACTGTCCCGAGCCACAGCCCCCAACCCCGACAGAGTTTTCACTATTAAGCCAGTTAGCGAAAGGCAAGAAAAGATGAAGAAGAATGCTTGAGAAAGAAAGCTGTTCAAGACCCAGGAGCTCCAGAAAATAATTGAGCCCTCAAAGGGAGTTAGTGGGTCACCAGACCAGCACTGGGTCCTCCCACCCCAGAAAGAACATCCATCACTGAATTCTGTGCTAGCCTGAGCTCGGGAGCAGAGTCTGGTCCCAAGAGACTTGGTCTGCAAGTGGGTTGGGGGTGGAAGTAATATCTCTAACTAAGCTCTTTTAATGCTATTCTCCACAGCTATATTGCCTCCTTAACATGACAAATTGGAGATCCTGCCTTACGTTCCTGCCTGCATGTTAATGAGGCCAGCTTTGTAGCCATGGTAAGGGGAGTTTACAAACAACGTAGCTTTGAGGTACTTAGAGAAGACAGTGAAATTGCATCGAACAGCAGTCTGATGGGGAAAGGTATTTTCTGCAAGCCTTGGATTCAAGGGGGACTCTATACAGAAAGTGTCCCCAGAGTGACCGACAGGGAGTACAGGGTGAAGGTCAGGGCGTTCAAACCTCTGAGATCTCATTATACTCAAGGGCTTCATTTATTAAAATAATACACGATGCCCTCTTCAACACAATGACATTCCCGATGAATGCCACAAGTGACCCTCTCCAGCTTGGAGTACAGATTCTGCCAGTGGGTGGGGCTTTCACAGAAGGGAACCCTGGTTTTCTGAATCTGGGTTTGGGATCTGTAACCAGATTTTTTTTTTTATTTTGCCTACAGGTTGCAGTGATCATTTTGAGACATGGGGCTAGTGAAAATTGGGCCAGAAAATTAGGGCACGAGAGATGACGATGATGGGGATAATGATGATGATGACATCATGGTAAATATACCTGGCTTACCATGTACCAATCATGATTCTAGGCATATAGGATATATTTCTCAATTAATCCTTGAGTGTGAGCTTGAGAATCCTATTATTCCAAGTAAAGAGGAAATCAAGGCTGCAAAGGGAATAAATTGATCACAATTACAAAGCTCTTTAGTGACCCACCGTACAAACATATTACTCAATAGGAAAACATGCACTGAGCTCCCCTGGAGCATGCTATTTTCCAGAGTATTTGAGCCAGTGGGGAACCTAAGAACGACCTGGCTAAACCTCGCTTAGCAACTGAAGGCCAGAACATGGCAGTACTTCTCCAAGGCCACGCCACAGGGCTGTGGTAAGGCTAGTGTTAAAGTCTGGTTCTCCTGAATTGGAGCCCTCTGTTCTTTTCCCCTTGGCCCACTTATCGCTTCTTTGAATTTCACTTTGGAGCGTTGCAATATTTTAATTTTTAAGGAATTTGTTGATGGCTTCCAATGAATGAAGAGTTCATTGGAAATAGAACATCTAAAAGCTGGAAGCTAACCAAGAAAACAATTTTGTGTCCACTGAATGATTATACCCATAGTAACAGAGCTAGGTGGGTGGGAGGCCGGCTCTCCTGCTCTGGTATATCACCTGACGTGGGGCCAGCTACCTCGGAGAAAACTATAGGGGTCGAAATATCATGTTCCCCTCCTGAGAGCTTTGCTCACCCATGCTTTTGCCTGAGATCTAAGAAAGAATGACAGAAGGAAAACGATCCTTCTCTGATTTCCTTCCATTAGCCCATGACCTGAGCTAGAATAATGATATCAATGCCAGTGAATGTGCCATGCGGGACTGGCTGGGTCTCATTCTGTAGTCCGGGATGCTCAGACTAGTCTGAAATGAGGTGGAGGATCACTTCCACCTCAGTTCTCAGCACCCCCAAGCTGAGATTACTGGCATAAAGTTCCACACCTGGATCTAGAGACTAAATTTCAATGCATATTTTTGAAAACTCTGCCTCTGGAATTTCTGACTCCGTTTATGTGGTGTTTTGTTTTCTTCCTAGATGTTTCTGATGTTGGCCCTAGTTGCAGCCATTCCCAGGGGTTTTGATGCTCTCAGGCAAACACAGTGGCCGCTCTTGTGGTGGGCATCTGTCTGCTTGCTTTACTGGGTGGAGGATGTGTGCACAAGATTCATTCTTTCCATGCAGATGAGACGTTCAGTAATTACAACTTCTTGTCATACATGAAGGTTCAATTGAGAAAATCATGAGCAATGTTAGAATGATCTAGATCAACTGATCCTGATAGTGAAAGATCAGGCATCCACCAAGCTAGGCAATTATCTGGATAAATGAGGCAACTCACTGAGAGGCAAAGCCAACGTCTCAGTAACACAGACACACATGAATTCACTGCGACAACTGGAGCTGAAGGGACTGGGGGAGATGAAGGAGCCAGAAACCAAATAGTTCCATGACTATAATGGCCTCTTCTGTGTATTTGGCACTAACTAGCCGAGTTACTACCTTATAGGAGCAAAGACAGGCTAAGGTAGTGGTAGGCGCCAGACTCTGAAAGTGAACCATCCAAAACCATGGGGTTGGAGCTAATAGAACAAGTTCAGTACCAAGAGCATACCTTGGAAGGTCGCATGAACATCTGGTTGCTTAGCGAAGACAACAGTAAACGTTCATATGCTCATGTGTACACGTGCATACCCACACATGTACCCTACACAGAAAGCTTCTTCTCTTGGCTGTAAATTTAAATGAAGTCTGGAATAGTGAAGGCCATTTGTAAGGTCTGCTGAGCTAATGGATTCATAATGACTTTTAAAGCTTCACTCGGGTAAGAAATACTGTTCATTTTTTTAATTGCATATAATTATGCTTTTTCATAATCTAGAATGGCATAGCAAAAGTAAATCTTTTTGGCTTAATTATAAATCTTTTTATTATCTGGAACCCTGCTGAAATAAGAGGAAAAAGAAACAACTATTGTTTTTCTAATCGAAGAGAAAGGATTTAAACAATACATGCCCTCGGTGTTAAATGAGTTGGGTTGCTTTTGCTTGGGCAATGCTAGTTAGTCATACATCCCTCAGTACTCTAGGAAGCGCTGTGCAGCTGTGCTGGGACATTCTGATCCGCTAGGATTAAGGCTGCTTCATTGCCTGGGGAACAGGGAATTCGTGGTCTATTTGAGAGGCTAAGAGTTTGTCGCCTGGAGAGTCAAGGTGGGAAGCTTCCACATTGAAGGAGATAGGAGTTGGTACAAGCAACAGGAAGGTGTGGAGAAGTCAAAGATGATACTCCAAGAACTGGATCAGATTTCCCATCTTCAGACTTTTGCCTAATCATTTCTCACCAACATCCCTAGATTTATAGCTATTCATGCTGCTATTAGTGACCGTGGGGAGGGAGACTAGCCTCTCAGGAGTATAGGGTGATAATATGACTGAGAGAATGCTCACAGAGTAAGATCTGCTAAGGTCTCAGCTTCTTGTAAGTTAGAAATGCGGAATCCATTGTGTGTACCGAGATAACACCATCTGGAAAGATGCAGGGCAAGTTTGAGTCTGAGCAGGGATGCTGAGGGGACGAAAGGGACACATACCTTATAAAGACACTGCCACATTACCCTCCAAGCCCAGTTCACTGCAGTCTCATCACAAAGGAAGAAATGCCTAACAGCCTGACAGAGGACTCTGTCAGAAGAGAGTTGAAGGGAGCAGAGCCCCTACTGTGCTCAGGAGAGGTCCTTTGCATGGAAACCTGAGAGAATAAAGTTGCCACTGAGCATACCAGCCAGACTGTGGAAGGTGCTGAGACATGTCTTCTTCTTAACTTAGGAATCCATGATCCTCAGAAAGGCTCTTCCATCAGTTTTGGATGCTCCAGTAGAAGAGAATCAATTATTCAGTCATTGTTGGCGGTTGGGGGGGGGGCACATGGAACCCAGAAAAAAAAAACCAATTAAGTTCTTAAAGGTTGAATAACTCATTTGGGTCCAATAGAGATGAGTGATGTTGCTGCCCATCGCAGAGGGAGAGGCAGCTTCTTGTGAAGACAGAGCACACTGTAATTAGTATCCTCAAGTTCCTTGGATAGTTTTCTGCCACTCTCCTGTGAGTCAAGCCCTGCTCACACAGACCCTGCTATGACACAAGTACACTCCAAACCACCAAGGCTGTCCTTATTTTCCAGAACTACTGTCACGTCTGCACCCAAGGCCTGGTACCGAGGACTTTCTTCTCATGCTGCAGCCTCTGTCCCAGCAGTCGCTGGTCTCTGACCTTGACCTGGAATCTTTTTTTCTTCTCCTTCGCTTGTTCTGGGTCTAAACTGTTGTCCTTGCACCTAGTTTTGCTAAGAAGTGGTGTTTGGTTTTTATTCAACCCTATCTCCAGAAAGAAGCAGACTCTCCAGTTACTAATTCCCTACCTCTTGTAGTTAGCGTGGACTTTCTGGAGAAGATGCGGAGATACAAAGGTGATTGCTTTAAAGAGCCAAAAAGACCACTGTGTCTAGAAACTTCCCTTCTGGAGATTTTAGGATGGTAACTGCTGTAAACACACATGTAAATGTTTGAGCTTGGCTAGTTAATCTGAATCCCATCACGGTAGCCCTATTTCCTGTAGCATGTTTTCAGTCAGTGGAGACATAGAGTAGCAAGTCACTTTATCCTAGGAGACATGTTTTATCCCTTAATTCCCTCACAGCACTCCAGACATGTGTCAGTTTAGAATTCCAGTCCCTGTGACCTCGAGCAACAGACTTGATCTTTCTTGGTCTCAGTGATTTCATCTAAAAATAAATAAATAAATAAGGATGAGGAGAACACCTCACCTGTAGAACTATAAGAATCTGAGGACATAGGAAAGTCAAGTGCCTCCCAGGATCAGAGGCCAGGGGCTCAATGCCCAGTAGTTAGCTTCTACTGTTGCTGCTGTTGCTTTTATTATTAGGGAAACCTGGCTACCAGTTCCTGCTTTCCTTCTTGCTGGTAGTCTGACCTTGGTTGGGCTGCCTAATTTTTCAGACCTAGCTTTTGCATCCGTTAGATATATGATTAATATTTTCTGTCTCACCCGTTATGTGTAGGTTTGGCAATAACGTACAGAAAGCCCAACCAAGATGGCTTCAGCATGCAGAGATTCATTTGTCTCACTTAGCATAGGTTCCAGGGAGCTGCCACTTCAGCCCGCACAGCCGTGCCCTATCATCAGGACCTGCACCGCCTTAACGGTGTCAGATTTTTCAGCCTTTCTTACCCACCACTGCCTCCTGATGCCCCAGTATGACTGCTTTTCTTTGAAGTTGTCATCCTTGTTCTAGGTGTGGAGGAAGAGGAAGAATCGGGTTCAGAATGCCTGTGTGTGTGTGTGTATGCGCGCGCGCGCGTACCCACAAGCTTTCCCACACAGCAGATCTTTGTTTGCATCATCTTGACCAGGACCGAGATGACTGCAGAGGCTGCCAGCCAACACTGTCTGTCACTTGTACTGATGGAGTTGCTATGAGGATGCACGCGCTAGTGTGTATTAAAGCACTTTGTAAGTGCTTTACAAAAGTAAGTTGTTATCCTTACCCAAACCCTGCACAAAGGAAAGGCCAGTCAAGTGGCAAGTGATAACTATATTGTTCAAGCCTTTTAACCCACACTGAGATAAATGGAAGGCATTTGGGAGGCGATGGTAACTTTAGCACCAGCTGACGGGTCCTAGCCTCTTGTAGGCTAAGCTGGAGGTTATCCTGTTTCATTCTGCTGGAGAGATGATGCTTGGATTGAGCTTGGTGGATTCAATTGTCTCTGCTTGATATAACTGTAAGGCTATATCCTAGATAAATATAGAGAATCTCTGGGAACAGCAGGAAGTATTCCTGAAAGACTCATTCACCAGTAATGGGATTATGTTAAGTTAATGATAGGTAGTCCTTAATGTATGCCCTCCCCATTCATGTAGCCTTCTGACATCCTTAATAAGCATCTGCTATTTTTTAACAGCTTTATTGAGGTATAATTTATGTACCACGAAATCCGCCGCTTAGTAAATGTACACCATTGTGTGACTATCACTACAATCCAATTTTAGAACAATCTCATCTCTTCCAAATGGTCCTTCATGACAATTTAAGGACAGCCCCCGTTCCCAGGCTCTGATGCAAAGGACAGTTCTATTTTCTCCCTCTATGGGACTGTCTTTTCTGGACACTTCATCCCAACGGAGTTGTACAAGATGTGTTTCTTTGCATCTGGCTTCCTTCACATGAAGTGATTTGAGGGTTTGTCCTTGTTTTAGCCGATCACAGTAGTCTGTTACTTTTGATTGCAGACAAGTATCTGTTGCATAGGGTCACCCCCTATTATTTATCCTTTACCAGCTGGAGAGCATTTCTGTTTTCCCCCACATTCCTGCCATTGTGCTGTGGACATATATGTCCCTATCTTGGTGGAGATGCGTGTTTTTATTTCTTGTGTGTAGATATCTTGGAGGAAAATTGCTGGTTCATATGACACTTTCAGGAACTGCCAAACCGTTTCCATCCCCTCCGTCGGCATTTTTGCATCCCTACCAGTCACTTCACACCCTTACCAAAGGCTCCCTGGGATCGCAGCCATTTCGTTGGGCATGCGGTCTAACTTGCAGCTTAAATTTTATTTCCTTGGTGACTAATGATGTTGAACCCTTTTCCATGGGTTTATTCAGTTGGCTTATCTTCTTTGGTGAAGGGTCTTTTCAAGATTTCTCCCTGTTTTAAAATAGAGTTGGGGGCTGGGGGAGATAACTCCAGGGGTACAATGTTTATTGCACAAACATGAGGACCTGAGTTTGGCTCCTAGGACCCACATAAAGCAGGAGCAAACAGCACACATCTGTAAGCCCAGTGCTTCTGCCGTGATAGGGGAGGCATAGACAGGAGAATTTGTGAAAGCTTATAAACCTGCCAGCCTGAGACTCACAGTGGTCAACAAGAGAATCTGTCTCAAGGTGAAGATAGACACTAGGTTGTCCTGTGAGCTGCACACTTGCTCTATGGAATACCTGCTTTGCACACACACACACACACACAAACACACACACACCTCTTTCTCCCTCTCCCTCTCTTTCTCATACATAAGTACATGCATCATGCACACACATATAATTAAGTAGATTTAACTTTTTAGAACAGCTTTACATTCACAGCAATTTTTTTTGTCTGCCCAGAGCCCTCCATGCTGGAAGTGCCCACAGCCTCCCATTTGTATTAAGATTCACTCATTCTTGCTGCTGTGTACATCCTGTGTGTTTGGAAAACACATCAAGGATAGGTACCCACCATTATAGTAGCCTACAAAGCAGTGTCTCTGCCCTGAATCCTCTGCATGATGTCTATTCATCCTTCCCTCCCATAACCCCCAACAAACACTATTGTATGTACTGTCACCATGGGGTTGTCTTTTCCAGAATGTTATAAAGTATGCAGCCTCTTTAAGATTGACTTTCTTCACTTACTAACATGATTTAAGTTTCATCCTTGTTTTTATAGCCTGATATGTCTGCTTTATCTCTTTAGGGGGGTTGTTTTTGGTTTCGGGGGACATTGGCACTGAATAATACTGCATTGTCTGGGTATATGAACCATTTATCAAGGACATCATAGCTGCTTCCAAGTTTTGGCAATTATGAATACCATCACTCTAAGCAAGCACGTGTGGGTCTTTGTGTAGTTCAGGTGGGTAAATACCAATGAGTGCAATGGCTGTGTCTTCTATAACTGACCCCTCAAGAGAGGGCTTTCTGCATCCTCAGCATCAGTGACTGAGAATCTCCACCCATCAGCATTCACTGTTGATACTCTTCTAGACGCTCATCATCTGGGAGCTGCTTAGCAGTGTCTCATGGCCTCTTTTGAAATTCCTTTCTTAGCTTATGATGTTGAGATCTTTCTTTATGTTTATCTGCCCTCTGCTGATTTTCTTTGGTGAAGTGTTCTTTAAGATAAGGCACTAGGCCTATTTGTTAGTCGGCTGTTTGTGATCTCCTTGCTAAGTTTTAAGAATTCTTTGACTATTTTGGGTAGCAGTCCTACATCAGATCTGAGTTTGGTAAATATTTCCTCCCATGTTGTGGCTTACCTTCTCATTCTCTTGACTTTTGCCCAGTTTTAAACTGGGTTGATGGCATTCTTAGTATTGATTTGAAGAGCTCTTTCTAAGCTCTGGACAGGTTATTTATCAAGGATATAATTTACAATATGATCTCCCAGAGTGGGGCTTGTCTTTTCAGTTTCTTAATACGAGTCTTTTTAAGTGCAAATGATTTTAATCCTCATAACATCAAAATCTTGATATATTTTTTTATGACTTGTGTTTCTAGTGTAAATTAAAAGCCTTGAGTACACAATGGTTTTCCTTTAGAATGTTTATAATGTTAGCTCTTAAATTTTTGTCAATATCAGCTTTGGGTTAGTCTGTGAAACTGAATCTAAATTCATTTATTCCCATGCAAACATCTAGATTTATCATCAGATATCGAGGGGACTATTCTTCCCTTACTTGCCTCAGCACTTCTTTTGGAAATCCATGGAGCACATATATTGTAAATGCAAGAGTTTATTTCTGAGTTGTTGGTTCTGTCCCATTGGCCTATATGTCTATGATCATGCCAGTGCCACACTGTGCAAATTAACATAGCTTTATAGTATGTTTTAAAACTAGTTGATGTAAGTCTTCCAACCTTTCTCTTTTTTAGGTTTTGCTCATTTAGCTCTTCTGAGCCCTTTGCATTTCCATATAAAGCTTAGGACTAGATTGTCAACTTCTAAGAACCAATTATCTTAGGGACTGAGATTCTGATAGGACTTGTATTTAATCCAAAGATGATTTAGGAAAAACTGGCATTTTGGCATTCTTCAGTCTTCCTGAATCCGTACAGGTTCATTGTCTCTGTTTATTTAGAATTACTTTAATTTTTCTCAACAATCTTCTTTAGAGGGAAGTACAGAAAATTTTCACTTCTTTTGCTAAGTTCATCTCTAGTCTTTTGTTATTTCTATGTTACTGTAAATGGAGTCATTTTCTTAATTTCTCTTTGGGATTATTGCTTGTATATGGAATCGAAATTCTATTTTTGCATACTGTCTTACATCTTGTAAACTTGCCGAATTTATTTGTTAGTTCCAGTGATATTTTTGTAGATTCCTCGGGGTTGGTTATTTTTTCCTATATAGGATTGTCTACAAATAAAGACAATTTTTCTTCTATCTGCCTTCCAATCTGGTTGCTAGGCATCTCTTATTGAATTTGAGATGTTATAAGACACTCTGAAAGAGTGCAGGGAGGGTCCCCAGAGCAGATAATGTGATCACTAGAAGAAGGAAAGGCTTGCAAATTGGGGCTGGGATGGCCAAAGAGACCAGGGAGTCCCCACTGGGCTGCAAAGAGTTGAAGTTCACTGATTCATTTTCCAGAGAACGAAGAGAAAGGAACAGCATGAGGAAGACATGCTCAGACTTGAGGCACCTTGACAAGGAGACGGGAGAGGCTGGCTGCCTTTTCAGAGCTGTTGAACTGCCCCCAATTTTACTCTGCTCTGTGAAGAAAGGGGCTATTCTCTTTCCATTAATCTGGATGCTTATCTTTTAAGCAGGGACAATCTACCCAGTCCTCACAATGAAGACGGGGGTCATAGTGACACAGGGCAGCCTCGTGTATGTGTGTGAGCCCTTTCGCTACCACAGCAGTGACTCCGCACTTAACAAGCCTCCTGCTCTCCAGCGAGGCGCCTTTTAAATATCTCATTACTTAATACGCAATGGCTGTTATGGCTCTGTGAGCTGTTATCTGTTTATGTTGACTATTAATAAATTATTAGACCATATCATGTGGGTTTTAATAACTCCATAGGAAGAGAAGTGTGGCCAAGAGGTGAAATCTCAAGCAATTACAAACTCGTAGTTTGAGTGGCTTTTTTTTTTCTTCCTTCCCCCCCTCCTCTTCTATTGCGTAGAAGCCCATTCACTTACAGGGAAATTAAACACACAGGCCTTTGCCCTTACTTAGGATTCTGTCCATGCACAGGGAAGGTGCTCACAGCAGACCTGCAGTACTAGTGGGAGTAGCCTGCTGGCATAACTGTGCCAGGGACGGCCCGGGGCACGAGACTGATGCTTGTTAGGCTTCATGCCTTGAGTCCCAGCTTTTCCTGGTGGACTGCGAAGCTCTGTAAGGACAGGAAGGTTGTGGGCAGTATGTGTGCAGCTAAGCAGGGCTTTAAAATGCATCACTCTAAATCAGCCTTGAAATAGGGCTTCTCACGTTGGCCCGCTTGGCTGCTCCCAGATGAGACCCAGGAAGCTGTCCTGCACCCCCACATGCATGTCCTTGCTTGTTGGAGACAAACAGGCATGAGACCATGTAAAACCAGAATTGAATTATCAACCCAGGGAGGGGAGGCTCTGTCGCCATGGTGCTGGGAGGTCAGACAGACAGACCAGATGCTAGATCTCAGCCATGACATAGAAATAGACTCAGAACACTTTGGCATCAGCCATGATTTATACAATCAACACCAAGCCTTTTGATACAGTCTTAATTCTTTTTCTTTTCTTTTCTTTTTAACTATCCGTGGAAAGGGTGATAGATTTCCTTCTCCATGTAGCTATGGAAGAAAATCTTGATCCTGTCTTTGGGATAGGAGTGCCTTGCCCATACTTGACATTCTGACTGAGTGGCAGCATGCTTCTAGCTCCCTGAGTCCCCAAGGACACCTTGGTCCTCCGCATCCTTTGCCAACAGGTTTCTCTTTGCTTCCAGCAGTGGTTTCCACGCTTCCTACCTCATTGCTAGCATCTGGAAACTGGTGGCAATTGGTCCTAGGATGTCAGAAAGGTGATCGAGTGCAAGGATCTGGCAACTTACATTCCACATTGAATTCTTAGACAACGGCTCTGTTCAGAATCCTTGCACTTGCTGCCAGAAACCTAGATGAACTAGCTGCATTCTCTAGAATGAGATTCTAAAGGGATGCGTCGGTTCTATGATGGACCTAGCTCTGAGGGTTGTTGGAGCTTAAGAGTAGGGTGATCAACCCCCATACATATCTCTGAGATCAGATATGTATGTCTTTTCCATGTGTGAAAGTTGAAATGGGCAGGGGGAATAAGCCATGCCAAGCTTGTAGAAAAACACTCAAGGATGGCTAGGGGGAAAAGCATAAAGTGCGGTTAGATAGTGAAGCCAAGATGATGATGGTGTGAGGCTACCTTGAGCAGTTTCACAGTCTGTGGGTAAGATTCTGACACAGCTCTAAGAGAAGGGATGGTCCCTTGAGGAAGGGGTGGCGTGTGACCGCTGACTGCCGTGGTATACAATGTGCTAGAGGAGACAGGAAGAGCACAGGGAGAGGATGAGAAGACCCTTGCAGAGAAGACAGAAGGCTAGATAAATGTAATGACCAAGGATGGAGTCAGCTTTGATCCACAGCCAGCTTCTTTTGTTAAGGTCTATGGTCATGGTAAGGATGGAGAGAGGTCTGGAGTCCAGAAAAGCATAGTAGCCATAGAGGCAAATTTTAAGTGGGAGAATCTTCAAAAGCAGGGAAATGCCCTTGCCACAGACCCTTGGGGCATTAGGGAAGGGGAAGAGGCCCTGCAGCATTGAATATGGGCTTAGGAACCACGCCCAAAGCAGCTCCATTCCAACACACCAAGCACAAGGCTCCCTTGGCAAGGAGGAACATGTATATCTCAAATAGTGGTGCAGGAGGGGACTTTGTGAGCACAAAGGGGCTCATTCATGAACTCACCAAGTTGTGCCTGTTGCCACAGTAACGTGTCAAGGGTTTGGCAGATCTAGGAGGGAGGAAAAAAAAACCCCACACAACTAAAACAAAAACAAACCCCCCTGAGTTACAGTACTCAAAGCAAATTAGGTCACTGTTACGAGTTATTAATTTTAATGCATTAAGAAAAGTGTGCAGGGGGGGAATGAAGGACTTTTTTTTTTAACACGGCAAATGGGGAACAGGAAAAAGTACAACAATAATTACGCTGAAAGCAAAGTGAAGTGTTCCATAAAATGCAAGAAATGAACAAATTACACACCCCTCCCTCTTCTTCCCTCAAGTGTAGTTAGGGGTTGGTGGGGTGGGGGTGGGATGGCTCCCTCACAGCCCTCCGATGCAATTACAAGCTCTCATCCTTGCTTCTTTGTGTGTGTGTCGCGTGCTGTTGCTTAAGCCAGGCTGAAATTTGAGGATAAAAAAGAAAGCACCGAGGACCACTTTCTGGGGCTGAGTTATGTTTAGCATGGAATCGCTCTTAGGCAACCATGCCGTGAGGTCTGGTGAGGGGAAACTGGATGCTGTTAATAGATTCTCCAGCAGCTAGAGACCCACAGGGCCTTCAGGCAGACTGGCATTTTGCTCTCTAGGCCTGGCTGACTCAATGTGCCACCAGCTTCCCCGGCAGAATGTACTGACACTCAGGCTGCAAAACTGGGTCACGTGCCACTCTGGCCTCCTTGGCTTTTGTTCAAGGCTTTCCCAGGGCGTGAAGAATCTCATGAAGAAAGCATAAGCCTCTCTCTCCTTCCGGAATCACCTCTCTTGAACTCTCATCTTCCATCTTTTGGTCTTATCCAGCCACCGTTCCTGAGCTGTCAATGGCAGAACCCAAGGGCAGTGTGCCTGATTTCTGAGCAATCTCCGAAAGCCCAGCTCACATCAGGGCCTTCCCAAACTGTGGTATTCCTACAAAGACCCATTGCCTACAGGACAAATTAGGATGCATTTAAAGCCCAAGGAAATCAGATCCCTCCCCCGAATTTCTGTCCTCTTTTCTGATCTACCTTCCCCAACCAAATTGGGGATTCAGCCAAGAAATGCCACTATGTTCTTCTGCAAGTGGAAAACGTTGTCCCTCATCTCCCCTCTCCTAGGATCCATCCCAGTTCTTCTCTGCCAAGCCATCATTTGTCCATCCTCAAGGTCACTGACACTTTTATGCAGAATGACACTTCCTTCTAGGGGCTCTGTTGAAAACACCTTGACTGTAGCACACATCAGGGGCTCATGCCTCGTCGCTCTCATCATCAGCCTCTGAAACCCGTGAAAAGCTCCGCCTTTGAACCTCTACCCGGCATGAGGAGACATGAGGGCACTCAGAAAGGAACTGTGCTATTGCTTTCCGTGCCTACATCCTCAACTTATAAATGGAAAAGCTCCCAGACTTCACCGAATTTTATTTTAAACTACCGATCCCCATGCAGTACCCCGGCCCCATGGGATCGGAGGGCTAGAAATTCTGCCTAGACAATTTTCCTAGAAGATGGTTTTGCCAAGGTCTGAGTCTCATGTAGATGAAGTGTTTGGCTCAGATGTGGATGCTGCTGGAGTCAGGAGAATGGGAAAAAAGGAGGACGGACGTGCTAGAGTCCTGGATTGTTTTCCACTCCGCAGTTAGGGTGACTTCAGTAAAGGTCATGCCCACATTTTCTTGGGCTCCCAAGGAGTAACTGTTAAAGCCCACTTTCCATTCTTTTCATTTGTTAAATTGTGTTATTTTTTATGATAGACGGGGAAAGGAAATTGCATGCCTGGCAGGATCTCTTAGAAACCTGACTGACAGGCTTCACATCTAGTACTGCCAACTAGGATGGGATGTGGAGTGGTGTAGGTAAATGGGTACATACACACATATGAGCATGTCCGTGTGTTGTCGTAAGCTGAGCTAGTGTTTACTGAGTCACTGCTACGTACCAGGTATGCAGTGTGTATGTGTGTTTCTGTGTGTGCAATACTTTCACACACAATCTGTGTGCTACAGTAAGGCGTTTTCACCCACTTCTGCTCCCCTTAGCATTTTCCAGGCAGTACCGGGAAGAGCAGATGTTTTCTCTAGAAGCTAATTTACTCGGTGAGGTGAGTGGAAGGCTCCATTTTAATTGATTCTATCTTTCAAGATGCAAGGAACTTGTAATCTCGGCCCAATTGTCAATACTTTCCAGGCCTTACCCCCCAGCCTTCAGCATGCAGATAGGGCCAGCAGGGAGCTGCTGTCACAGCTAAAGATGAAAAGGAAGAGCAGCTCCTGGTAATAATCCTCTTTTGATTGCCCCCCTTTCTTTCCCTACCCCCCTCTCAAATCCACTAAAACGAGGGAAAATCCATAGCGATTAGAATAACTTCTGACCAAGACGTCTTTCTCCTTTTCCTTTCATTTCCTCCCCACACTCTTTAGTATTCCGAAGCTGCCCGAATAGCAGAGGTTTCCACCAGACTTGGCTGTGCATAGCATCCCAACCACAGAACAGGAAAAGAAATGCTTGCTAGGGAGTTTGTGGTGATGCCAGGTGGCTTTGGTCACCATATCAGGCAGTCTGACAGCCAAGTCACAGTGGTTGCCAAGGTGCAGTTCAGGGTCTTCTACCAATACAGGGAGATTATGGGAGTCTCCTAACTACTGAGGCTGCTCAGAGGACCCTTTCTGTGGTCCCCTGATCACCATTGCATACCTTGGCAGAACTTAGAAAGGACAGCATGGAGAGGAATGGCATGTCTCCAAGGTGACACGGTGATGGTCACGTGATGAGAAGACACTCTTTCTAGGCCTCACTGTGCTCCACCGAAATGTGGGGTTGTCTTAGTCAGTGTTCTATTGCTATGAAGAGACACCATGACCATGGCAATTCTTATAACAGAAGGCATTTGACTGGGGCTGGCTTACAGTTTCAGAAGCTGTCATCGCGGCAGGAAGTGTGGCAGCAGGCAGGCAGATGTGGTGCTGGAGAAGTAGCTGAGACCTCTACATCTGGATCCGTGGGCAGCAGGAAGAGAGACTCTGGGCTTGGTGTAGGCTTTGAAACTTCAAAGCCTGCCCACAGTGACACACTCCAACAAGGCCATACTTGCTCATCTTTTCCAATAGTGCCACCTCTGGTGACCAAGCATTCAAATCTGTGAACCTATGGGGGCCATTTTTTCTTTAAGCCACCACAAGGGTTTTCTAAGTTAGGAATACTCAGTGTCGCCATTCACAGACAATGGCCTACCTTTGCTTTTCCAGTAGCTCTAGTCACACACTTTGGATGTAGGGCAGTACGCATCTCTGGCCAGCGGTCTCCGCTCCTAGGCTTCATGTGACAATCTAAACATGGAGTCTGTGGGTACACAAAAAGAAAAGCTGTATGAGGGACAGTGGGGAAAGAGTATCTCTACACTTGATTAAGTCATGGTCATGGATAGGATATGTTACGCATACAGACATGGCTGATGAGTGAAAGGGTCCATTTTTAATTGATCCTATCTTTCAAGATCCAGATAGTCTGTAATCTCAGATCAAATGTGGATATCTGCTGAAAGTTTCACTCCTGCAGCGAGTCCTGCTCCCTGAGTATCTTAGTAGAGGGAGGAGGAAGGAGTATCTATTAGGAAAAGGAGGAATCTTCCTTCTACAATCCTGAGGAAGCACTGCAATGCTGCCCAGAGGAGACACCTGGCCTCTAAAATGGCCTAGGAAATGGCTAAGCTCAGGAGGTTGGAGGGGGAGAAGCAGCAGAAGGTGATCCTAATGCCCTCACCTTGCCCAGGTACCCATGACCCCAGAGACTGTTAGCATTAGCTGAGTGAACAGTGCAGCTATGTGACACGGGGAGCAAGAAATCACGATATCAGGAGGGGAGGGCAGGTAGGGCTCCATGAGCTACCTGTCCCTGAAATTAGCTCTCGGGTTCAGCCTTGTGCTGAGCTCAGCTAGAAACCAAAAACATTTTCTACTTAATCTGTGAGTTTCCCCAATCATCTGTAGGCAGCTCATGGAACTCCCGGTGCACAGTGTGGGAGAACCTCTCCGTCCATTGTCCATTTACGTCCTCCCATTACTGACAGCAGGAGCTGCTGGGCAGGACAGCTCCCCTTGTGCTGTCTATCAGTCAGGACACTTGAACATTAGGTCCCAGAGCCACCAGTCGCCTAGGGAGCGGGTAGAGACAATCCAGTGAACATATATGGCATAAGACAGTGAAGCTATAGCAGAGGAAAAATTTATCTAACCTTGGCAAAGCTTTGAAGGCGTCTATAAGCTGCTCCCCAAATTGTCAAGGAAAAGGGCACACCTCTCTTTAGGGCAAGGGTGTCTCTTTTTCCCTTTGCTCTAAAGGGTTTGCTCCCATAGATTTTTATTTTACTCCTTTCTGGCCTCTTCCACCATATCATACTCATATACT
Organism: Chionomys nivalis; assembly: GCF_950005125.1. NCBI lineage: Eukaryota > Metazoa > Chordata > Mammalia > Rodentia > Cricetidae > Chionomys > Chionomys nivalis. Next base: position 33,985,976 of record NC_080089.1, read on the forward strand.
CACACACCCTCATACACACACAAATACACAGAAACAGAGATAGAGAGAGATCAACTCGTAGTAAATAAGCATACCATAGCGACATGAATCACTCTACTAAACAGCTTCACCCTCAACATCAGAGAAGCTGATCAGAGTACTGGAGAGGTGTAGAGGGTGCCAGGGACCCCAGACCAGCCCACAGCAGACAACTGATTATGTCAGTCAATACAGGTGAACAACAGCAGAGGCCAAGGTGAGCATGGGGGTCACCATATTTGCTTAGAAAGGCAGGAATTTTAATGTAGCTAAAGTACTCCTTATCAGTAATTCTTCTTCCACATCACCCAACATTGCTGTCTTTGAGTGAATCCTGCTTGGGGCTAGTTTCTGGAAGGGAGCCAACAGATGCAGACAAGCAGTCCACGGCTCTAATGTGTGAAGTCAAATACACTCTAATCGCAAGTGGACACACACAATGGTGACCAGAGCTAATGGCCATTTAAGCTTCTTGCACGCATGGAAATCCTCCTTAGTTTCGATTCCAATCATTTTTTGTTTCATTGAACAAATATTCTTGAGCACCTAATGAATGAATGTCTTGCACTAGGACAGGTGCATGAAGGAGGCTTTCTGAGGCTTGGTGTAAGCAGGAGAGTGAGAAGCGAATTTGTTTTAAAGACGGCTTCACTCTCTCTGTAGTATGGGGAGTGGGTAACTCAAAGTAGTTGGTCCTGGACAACCGGTTGGGTAGACTCAGGAGACCAGGTCAAGAGATACCTGATCAGTCAGCCCAAGACACTTGTTCATTAGCGTCCTTGCACACGGCACCATGACAGGTGCGACAGAGGGAGTGTGGAACAACCTTTAGTGGTCAAATAAAAAGAGTTTAGTGATGGGTTGGTCCCAGGGAATGAGGGATGGGAAATTCTTCACGGACTATGCTACATGCTTCAGTTGGAACAAACAGGGAGATCAAGGAACAGTTCCCAGTGGTGATCAAAGGAGAGAATGAAGGTTTGAAGGAAAAAGAAATGGACACCCCTCCCATTTGATACACTAAAGAAGAATCTACCGCAGAATTTCTCCATAAGATGTCCAGTAAACATTCGGGTATGTGGGCTATGACCCAAAAGAGAAACCTCTCCTGGGATTAAGGGAAGAATCGAAGCCAAACCTGTAAGGGATCCAGGGAACAGGGTAGGTGAAGAGGGATGCACGAGGCAAATGCTCCAGAGAGGTGGGCAAACCAATGCTGCTGCGGAAGCCCAGACAGGAGAGCAGTGTGTAGTGGGCAGAGGACACTGACTCTGGTGATGGCGCTCACCAGTGTCCTGGGATATATGGCAACAGGGTTACTAGCAGCCTCAGAGAGTCTTTAGGAGGATATGCAGACATCGACATTAGCATGCTCTGGGATGTGGGCAGAGTGAGGTCTGAGAAATGAGTATAAACTATAAGCCATGTTCTCGGGAAGTTCAAGAGGAGAAAATAAGGAAGTAGTCACAGAGGAATATGGACTATAGGCAGACTTTGCTGTTACTGCTGCCATTGCTGCTGGTCCTTTTTTTTAAAAAAAAAAATAACTAATACTATTTTTAAAATGAAAGGATAAAATGGCCAGAACAAACCACTAAAAGTGGTAAAGAAAAGGTTCTGTGGATAGAACTCAAGTCCTTGCTGCAGAGCCTCGTGATTAAATGCAGGTGGCTTCACAGAAGAGAGGGGCTATAAGAGACACTCGCGGTCCCTATCTCTTACCCTATGATGGCTTCGCTACCTTTCTTGGGACCCTGCCATCAAGAAAGCCAGATGCAGTTCTTTCACTGTGGACTAAGCCATGAGCGTGGGGTGGAGTAGAGCTGAAAATGCGTAGCGCATATGAAAGACAGGAACTCTGATTACAAGAGTTTCCAGAGGAATGGAACCTACAGGACGTACAACTGTGAAGCCCTGAAATGGGTCTTCTTAGGAGAATTGGCTTGTGTGGTTATAGGGTGGAGAAATTTTATGATAGACTTTCTGTGATCTGGGGTTTAAAGAAGTCACTTGTGTGGCTCAGCCCAAGACCAATGGCTGTGGATCTAGAAGGGACCAGTAATGCAATTCTCACCCTGAGACCACAGGCCTAAGAAGCTAAGAGACAGCTGTGCACACCCTAGTCCAAAGGTTGGAGAAACTGTACGTCCAAGGGTACCCCAGCTCTAGAGGGAAACAATTGCTTTTATTTTCCTCTGTCATTTGCTCTCTGTGGGCTCAGCTAATTGGGTGATGCCCACCCAAGTTGAGGGCAAGCTTTCCAGATTTTGTCCACAGGCCTAAATGCCAGTGTCTTCCCAATCATCCTCAAAGGCATCCCATTTGTGATGCTTCACCAACTAGCTCAGCATCCGTCAGCACAGTCACACTGAGATCTGAAGCTAGCCATCTCAAGGCCAACTGAACGCTGGCGTAGTGCTGCCCAACACCTCTCCTCACCCAAGAATTAGAGAAGCAGGTCGTGAAGCAAGCTGGACTTTTGTGTGTGGTGCAGGGATGATGGCCTAGGTGAGGACTAGGGTGTGTATTGTGGTGGGGATTGCCTAGGTGAGAATTTGGGGTATGTATTGTGGTGAGGATTGCCTACGTGAGAATTTGAGGTGTGTACTGTGGTGGGGATGGCCTAGGTGAGGACTGGGGTGTGTATTGTGGTGGGAATTGCCTAGGTGAGAATTTGAGGTGTGTACTGTGGTGGGGATGGCCTAGGTGAGGACTGGGGTGTGTATTGTGGTGGGAATTGCCTAGGTGAGAATTTGAGGTGTGTACTGTGATGGGGATGGCCTAGGTGAGGACTGGAGTGTGTATTGTGATGGAGATTGCCTAGGTGAGGACTAGGGTGTGTACTGTGGTGGGGATTGCCCAGGTGAGAATTTGGGGTGTGTATTGTAGTGGGGATTGCCTAGGTGGGAAAAAATTAGAGTGTATGTTGTGGTGGGGGGTTGCCTGGGTGAGAATTTGGGGTGTGTATTGTGGTGGGAGGTTGCCTAAGTGAGGAATTGGTATGTGTGTGGTGGGAGAAGGGTGTTACCTAGATGAAGATTTGGTGTATATGTATGTGTGGTGTTGGTGTGTCAAAGCAATTGCCTAGGTCAGGATTTGAAGTGTGTGTGTGTGTGTGTGTGTGTGTGTGTGTGTGTGTGTGTGTGTGTTGGGGTACCTAGGTAAGAATTTGGTGTGTGCAGTATTGGCGGCAGAATGGGGTGTGTGTGCTAAGCTGAAATGATAGACCATAAGTCTCATACTAGGAAAGAAGGTGAATATGCAGAAGTCTGTCTACAGGGTAGGAAGAATGTCAAGGGACCAAATAGAGGCACTATAAAAATGATCAGAGAGAAGATGTACCTTAAAACATAGTTTAGGAAATAGCCAAGTACAATCAGAAGAGTTAGGGAGTGGTGGGCATAGAATATTAAAACTTCTGAACGGAAGTTATCAGAGAAAAGGACCCCCTCCAGAAAAATGAAGCTGAGCAAAGGTAGCAACTTTTCATAGAACTTTTTCATCTGGAAGCCCAAACCCACAACAAATGGACGACGTAGCACAGTGATAACCACTTACTATCTGTTTAACTAGGAAAATTATTTAATTTTTAAAATATTCCTCCATATAGGAGGGGGATGATAAGTGCTCTGTGGGATTGGTATGAATATTAAATGATAGAATTAAACGACAAAATTAAATTATATCATTATAAACACATTTAGCAGAATGCCATGCATGTAGTAATTGCTCAATAAATGGCACTTAGATTAGTGATAGTACTCTTACTGTGTAAACTGGAAGTCAAACTAAGGGTATGTGTCTTCTAACCATACTGTGCTAGTATGTGCCAGTGTCAGTTTAGGCCAGTCCCGTGCCTCTTCCACCCACCCCCATGCCTGCTCCAGCTACAACTCCTATGGCTTGAATCCATCAACTCAAAAACCCGTCTGCGTCTAGATGGAAAGCCACTTATGCCTCTGCAGCCATGCTTACGGCAGGGAAAGGGCTTCTCTTCCAGACCACAAAGCCCTCAACGGCTGTGCGTTCAAAAGACACAACTGTCAACATGAAAAGCAAGCGCGTCCTTGGCCACTGTAGCTCCGGTGACAAGAGAGCACAGATCCAGCACTGTATTCTCTAACTGGAGAAGCGGGCTCGCCACAGATGTGTGGCCAGCCTTGGGTGGTGACTCTACATCAAGGACCTCGTTATCAATTATTCTAATTGTTATTCCTCACCATGGCCGGCACTGCCAGGCTTTAAAGTAGTTCCCATCCCCCTAGATCTATAAACTCGCCCTTGGCTTATTGAGCCAACAGTGCTCATTTAACAGAAGTGATTTTAATTACTCGACGGGAACTTCTGAAGAGGGGAAGTGAGGAGAATGTGGTTTGTGATCCATCTTTAACCAAGGGGCCCAGCATTCTTCTGTCTTAGGGGCAAGGCCATTAGTGAGGGCCCCACCCACCACAGAGTTCTCGCCCACTCGTGGCCCACACTGAGAAAACAGATTTAAGAAAGCAGAAAAAGGCCTTAAGTCTCTAAACAACCTATGTGTGAACTACCTCGAAAGTAGAAAAACCCTTTTCCTTGGATCTCTAGCGCCCACTTGCCCCTTCCCTTGGTGTGGGAAGAATATCTTACAAGCCGGTCCCTCACTCCCTGTAACATGCATAGAGTAGGAAGTCCTTGTATACTCTGTAATCCGCTGATCGTGGCTGCCTGGCATCCAATGCAGGAAAAGATCATGCAAAGCGATACTCAATTAGGAATGTCTGCATTGGCATAACGATGAAGAATGGAATGCTGTCTGTATGTATCTGCCACCTCTATCTTATAGTATAAACTCCCAGGAGGCATGGAAATTATCATTTTAATTCTCTGTGTAAATGTACCTAACGTAGGCCACAAGTCACTTGTGAGGACTGTAAAGAACATTTATGCAGAAACAGAAGGATTTAACCAGTTAACTGAAACCTCATGCTCGCTGTGTTCTCTGCAAGCACACTCATCACCTTGTCAGAGAATAAGCAGCTCAGTTTGCGAAGACTTCCTTACACTAAAACTCCTTGAACAGTCTAAAGCACCATCGTAAATATTAGACACCAAATTGTCAAAATAAATGAAGGGGGGCGTTTTGTGGTGTGGCAAGCTCTTGTCTTCCACTGGTAAATCATGTTTATTTGCTTACTTGTGATTCACTGCCTCTCCCCAGCATCCAGGATGCTACTGAGTCCAACCGGACCCAGGCAGAGGAGGGAGCGCCATGATGAGCTAGTGAATGATAAACAGTTTATTGGTGTTCCCAACATCCATCTCACTCACTCAAGTCGTGTGTCCTTCATCCACTGTGCCCAGCCTCTCTTCCCTCGGAGAGGCATGTATCATGATGGACCAGTCTCATAATTCTGAGAACGCACAAAACTAGTTTCCCAGGAAGTAATAAACATGCCAGGGATGAGCGTGGAGTCTTGCGGAAGCCTGGCTCCGAGAGATGAGTCACAGGATCTAAATTCTGTCCTGTCACCGTAAGCCGTGAAATCACACATCAAGAGAAAGAGGAGTTGAGCCTTTGTCAGATGCACTACCAGGCTCCTGTACCAGGCACAGCTTGGGGTAGAAGAGCAAAATTCTCAGTTATATACCAAATTCCCCAGAATGTTCTCTCCTGTGATAGGGTCCATCCCCAAGGCTAGGACATAAGTGTGGGGGAACAAATGAGATCATGTGTGGCCACTAGCAATTATAACAACCACCAGAAACCTGGCAGAAGTTGGGATTGCAGAAAGCCATCGATCCCCAGTTCCCACCCAGCTTGGGGCTGCATAGGACTATACAGGAGGCAGAATGTGTGTCGAGGTACAACACAGTTTGGAAAGGAATCCTGATTTACAGGTTTGTCATTGTTCTTTTATTCTTTTATGTTTTTATTATGATGAAATGGATAAAATGCCACACTGACACCATTTTCAAGTACACAATTCAGTGATGTTAATTACACACACAGACTTGTATGGTCTTCACTGTTCCTTAGTTCTGGGTAGTGGGATGTTATTTGTATTTTGATAAATAAATCTAGCCAGAAGACCAGGGGCAAAGTTAAACCATTAAAGGTCAAGTAATGGTGGCACACACCTTTAATCCCAGGATTTAGGAAACAGAGTTGGATAGAGCTCTGTGAGTTCAAGGCCACCCTGGGCCACACAAGATCAATGCAGAAACAAATCCAAGTGGCGGTGGCTCACGCCTTTAATCCCAGCACTAGAGGGAATATAAAATGGGAGGAGAAAGAGGTTTAGTCTGCTTAGTTTGTGGTTGCCCTGCCTTGGTAGAGGTAAGACTTCTCTAGTGGCTAGGCTACTTTGCTTTTCTGGTTTTCGGGTTGAACCCCAATTTCTATCTCTGTGCTTTTTTATTATTCATGCTACAGTTCTGGGATAATCTCAGCATCCCAAACAAAACTTCTGTTCCCATTAAATAATAACTCTTTGGTGGTTCTTGATAAGACCTAATTTCTTTTCTGTTTTCATAAATTTGATTATTCTAGATGTTGTATTGCATGGAGGTGGACTCATGGATTTGTCCTAATTTGACTTCACATAATTATTTTCATAGTGCATTCTTATGAAGTCTATGTCAGAACTTTTCTTTTGCCACTGAATGATCTCTGATAAGGCGTGTAGGAGGACCACACTTACTACTAGAGAAGTAGGCTGGGAGTCCTGCTTCTCTTTGATTATGGCTTGCAACTGGAAGATCAAACGTAAGGAGAACTTGGGTCTCTAAGTCAGCATATCTTTAAACCTTCGTTTTCTTTACTGAGGTGCAAAAGTGGGGAGTTTGGTCCAGCTCCCTTCTGATGTCCTCAGCAGCTTCTATTCCAAACCTAAACTCATTCATGAAAATTCTAGATGGCATTCTTTCCAAGTTGAAATATCCTCAGTTTACAATATCCTCATGCATGGTCTCTATCGACGGAGATTTTGCTCATCACCATTCCTCCTCTTCCTCATCTTCTCCTCCTCCTGATCTCCCCCACTTCTTTCCTTTCTTTTTCCATTCCCTGCCTCTTGCTCCTGATCCTTCATCTTCTTGGTGGCAGTGGGAACTGAACCAAGGGCCCTCCCACATTGAGCTATGTCCACAGCTGTTTTCCATTTTTGTGTTTATTTGTTTGAGACAGGGTCTTACTATGTCACCTTGGCTGTCCTGGAGCTCACTATGTAGACTAGATCAGGCTGGTCCCCAACTTAGAAACCAGCCTCCCTCTGCCTTTCAAGTGCTGCGATTAAACACCGCCATGGCCAGAGGTGTTCTACCTTTTAATGAATAACCTCTTCTGGAATGACACACACCCTCTGTCTCCCTACACTGGTGAGGTTGGGGTTATGCTCTAGTCCCTGTCGCAGGGAATGTTAAGACTCCTCTGTCTCTCTTACACACCTTTGTTCCACACTTGGTAAACAGATGATCTTGAGGATTGTTTCTCAATGTGGTCGATGGTTTCAAAGTTCCTTGGGAGCTTTCCAGAATGCAGAATGCAGAAACTGGATCTATTGAATTTACACCTAGAGGGAGGAGCTCTACCTACATGCTAAACTCCAGAAACGCTGATTTGTATGAAAATTGTATTCATTGAAAATCAGGCAATCTGAAATCTCTAGTTTTAAAGAGTCATAAAGTCTCTTTATAAAGCCAGTCATAAAGTCTCATGTTTAAAATAGGCCTCATTGACCTTAAAAAGTCAACCAAAGATCCCTCTATCTTTGTTACAGAGTATGATCAGGAAACTATTAATCTCTGGAACTAGAGAAATGGTTCTTCGGTTAAGAGTACTGGTTGTCCTTCCAGAGAACTGGGTTCAATTCTAGCACCCACATGGTGACTCATAACCATCTATAACTCTAGTCATGGGATCTGACACTAGCTTCTGGGCCTCTGACAGCACCAAGCATTCCAGTAGCATACAGACATAGATGCTAGCAAAGCACTCATATACATAAAACAAGCTTTAAAAAGCTACTAATGAGTAACTATGGAAGTACTGAAAGAATGCTAAATATAATTTAGATACAATTAGATTATTAATGCTTCATTTATTTACTCAATAAACATTAAACATCCTGTGCTAGACACTGATCTGGGGACAAAACCTGCAGAAGGCAAATGAGGTCCTGATACTAGAGAGCTTAGATCTAGGAGTGTGTGTGTGTGTGTGTGTGTGTGTGTGTGTGTTGTGTGTGTGTGTGTGTACTCACGCATGCATGCATGCACACAAACACCCTTGTGTCTATAAATAATGATACGACTTATCAATATCAGGTTCAGATCTGTCAAAAGAATAAGAAAATCTGGGCTGTTCTTGCCTACAAGTAAGATCTGCCATGTTAGACAAACAATGCCAGCTACCAGCAGCTGATGGAGGAGGAGCCTGAAGCGGAGCTTGTCTGGATGAGGGTAGATGACACGAATAAATGCTACTCTGGGCCCCACCCACCTTCTAACACTTTGGGTCTACCTTCTTCAAACAACTCAGTGGTTGCTAGTTGCTCGGAGAAAACTGTACTGCAAAGAGTCAAGTCCAGCATGTAACTCCTGGACCAGTTCTCCACCATCTGAGATACTGGCCCAAAAAGAACAGGCAAAATTTATCAGATTGGTGGATCCAGGATCTTAGAATTAGAGTTTTAATCCTTAGCCACTATCATGGACAAACAGCTGCCTTCCTATCTTTTTTTTTTTTTTTTAAATCCCTTTTGGAGCTAGAGGTAAAATTCAATTTCCTAATTTTGGGGGAAAGATATAAAAAAATATGCTGGGGGGAGAAGGAGTGACTCGGGAGAGTTCTTGGACTTCAAAAAACCCTCAAAGATCTTTTATTGATTTACATGTAAAGGAATCAGAAACATACTGATGAAATTTCCCCTTGACAGCCACATGGTGCTTACAGATTCTGGAGGGAAGATTCCAGCAATGAAATCTGCTACTTTTTTTTTTTCAAACGTAAAACATTTAAGATGCCTGGTGAACTCCAGTATTAAGTAATCATGTCTTTTTCACAACAATCCCTTCTCCCTAAAGGCAGTAGAGGAAGGAAAGGCCTAATTAGGGAGCATTGATTTTTAAGGTCAGCCTTAGGAGAGTGCCAAGTAACGCTACACTGAGTCGCTGGTGGTGTTTACATTGACCCACAGATGCGCTGTGAATACACAAAATTAAAATATTAGTTGTCTAATCTCGTGTTCCTTCTCCACATACATTTGGCAAAACTTGTCGCACATTCGGTAGCAAAACAGTACATTTCTAAGCTGTCACAATATTGAGGTCTCATATGTATTACTTGCTCTGCATAATTAATTGTAAAGTGATAATTTGTACACACGGATATTTTCACTCAAACATGGAAGTGAGTGTCTCAGCATCTTTGCCTCTGGCAGGTAGAAGAGTGAAGTGGAATTCCTGTGCTGCCTAGGCACCTGCAAGGCCCCTCCTCTCATGGGGCCAGCTGGCAAGGAGGGTGGCTAGAAGGTCTTCAAGCTGGTTAGTTTAGAACGTGTACCTATTCTTAACCTTATCCACCACCTTTGAGGGGTCATCTGTCCTTGACAGTCATTCCCACAACTGTTCTCCTTCCACTGATGCTAGCAGCCCCTATAATCTGTGTGTATACTATATCCCCAGGTTCTAATAGCCTCTATAATTCTTTCTTGTAATGTGACTATAAAATCAGTGCTGAAGCCACACCTCCTTGTTCTTCCTCTCCCAAATCTCTCCCCAGTGTTACAGGCACACTATCATCCCTGGTGTTTGTTTATAGAGTCTCAATGGTCTACAGCGTGAACGATTTCTGTCTCACTCATGCCACAAATGAGTGGTGAGGTACATGTAACCCTGATCAGTGTGCCTTTCCATGTGAGGTGCCTGTTTGCAGAGCACATCTCCCTGACAAATTCCTTCCTAATGACAAAGAACAGAAATGGACCAAGGCGAATCGGACATTCGTGCTCTAAGAACCTGATCATATGTGACATTCTCCATAACCCACTGACCAAAGAGAGATGCGAAGTAATGCCCAATTCCAACCAGTAGTCAGGAACAAAACATGGCCAACCACAATACTCTCGATTCAAGGTACAACAGTTAAACAGTGCGAGTTACCTTAGGGTCATCTATGCAGCCTAGCAATGACTGCCCCCTAAAGGACATATGTAAGGTATGACCTGCATAGAACGATCTTCTGTTTGGACCTCCCAACCGAACGCACTCCGTTCTGCCAGGCCACTTTTTCTGTTCTGCAGTCAGCTCCTGTATTGTACCCTTTCCCCAGGCAGACTTGAGAGGCCCTTCTAAACTTTATGAAAAGCTTTTGTTGAGCTTTTAATAACGATAACAGAACCAGAAGTCTTAATTTAGGCTCGGTTCAAGGCAGGCATTGTCTCTCCTTATCTCAAGTCTTTCATCCTTTGTGGTTTTCCTCTTTCCCCAAGATAATCTCTTTCATAGCCATAAGCTAGTGGATAATGGAGATTTAGGCAAGGTGTGCCTGGGTTCACATCTAATGGGAGCAAGCACAGCACGTAGCTTCTCGTTCTCTTCATTTAGACTGAGCTTAGAACCAGGCACCTTCCGGCCACCCTCTCTTGCATCCCTTTAGTCTGAATAGTCATTCAGTGTCTTATAAAACAGTCACCAAGGGAGATTGTATAACCCCGAAACCCACCAGACTTGTTCAGTAAGCTGCTAGGACAGTAGCAGAATACCAAGCTGAGTTAATACTAACACTAAGGGGTGCTTAAGGCCTCAGTTGATTCTAATGTTTCACTGCCTAACAGGTGTTAACTATATGTCCGTGGCTGAGAGCCTCTTTAGGTGAGCTTGTGGTTCCCTGAGGCCCTTTTCTCTTGACTTTCTGAGTGACTGGTGCACCCAGATGTCATGATTCATCACCTAGCCTTGTGTCATGAGAATAAAATAGCATCTCTAATTATGATAATGAATAGCCAGAGTGCCCAGGGAAGCTCATCACAGGATCCATTATCACAAGTCCCCTCCCACCCCCAGTTAGACTTGACTTGCCATGCCAGAGGGAAGAGGGAGAATACGGTAATTAGGTGGATAGAGCAGGTTGCTTTGTGGTACCTCGGGTTGGAGGCAAAGACCCCAGGAACAAAATGGATAGCTACATAACATGGATGTTCTTTGGAGATAAGTAAAATTATTCCATGATCACCAGCATCTTATTAAAAGATAATAGAGAAGATGAGTTGTTTCTGCCTCACACTCAGGGAGGGCTGTTTATTGCATGCATCTACAGTGTACTCTTGGTTGGTGCAGACTGGGCTGTCAAAGGGCTGGAACCTTTACCTGGACTTGCTGGAGGAGTGTGAGCCAGGAAAAAGAGAAGTGACATATGTTAATCTGGGGTGTAGAGGGTAGGAGTGGGTACAGCAAGCACTAGCTCAGGGCAGATGTGGTACAGAGCAGCCCCTACAGGGACCAGGGTCAGATTAGTTTTATCGGGGGCAAGATAGGGAGCAGCTATGCCCTCCCAGGGAAGGTGTCCATGCCCTCTGTTGCTTGTACTTTGCTGCCCTTGAGAAAGAGGTTTGGCCTTTGGACTTGTCTTGCTTCATTTCATCTAGGCCTCTAGTGATGTGGGACAATTCTGTATTCTGTCAATTATGTTTTAAAAAAATGCTGATTGGTCAGGAGCCAGGCAGGAAGTATAGGTGGGGCAACCAGACAGGAAGTAGAGCCGGGGCAAGGAGAGCAGGAGTATTCTGGGGAGAAGGAAGCTCCCTCCCCAGTCCTTCCCAGACCACCAAAGAAGCAGGATGTGACCTGCCCCACCGAGAAAAGTACTGAGCCATGTGCCTAACATAGAAAAGAATAATGGGTCAATATAAGCCTCAAGAGCTACTAAGAAGCCTGAGCTAATGGGCCAACCAGTTTATAATCTTATGGAGACCTCTGTGTGATTTTCTTTAGGACTTGCCGGCTGTAAAAACTGGGCAGGACAAAAACCCCAAAAAGTTGGCCCCTCGTGTTACACTCTAGACTTGCCCTAGCTCTTGCCACAGGCCCAAATGTTGGTTTTTGCCACTCTATTGGAATGGTGACCACTCAGGAGGGCCTGTTATTAGTTCCTACTGAATAGTCTCAGATATTATCAACATATTCACCACCCACCCTGGCCCAGAAGAGGAATACCTTTCCCAAAAACCTCTCCTCTCTCTCCCATTCTTCCCTCCTACTCCTAACTTTCTGAGGCTCCTCCACCTAGATCATCCTTCTTCGGGAGTCTGAAAAGGGGTAACACAGAAAACTGAGCCGAGCGTCCCCTTCACTGGCTGCCAGTAGCCACAAGGCCATGGCAGTAATTTAATGGCTGGGCAGTTTTAACACAAAGTCCCTGCTCCGTCTCTGTAGCAGAGTACACATTGGATTGGGCCATATGGAGACTTTACTAGCAGATGCACTGGCGGCTTCGCTCTGTCTGCAAAAATCTCTATTAGGTTTTTTTTTTTTTTTAATTAGACAAATGTCAGTGTTTTATTCAGGGTGGGAAACTGTTTTCTAAGTTTGACAACAATGCCATTTTCAGAGAATCTCAGGATAGTGCCTGCCTTTTCTTTGCAAGCCTCCTTCCCACTTTGTGTCTCCTGTTTAGATAGGCCGTGCCTGGAACACAGAATTATCATACGGTCACCATCAGCACCAGCCTCTCTCCTTCTATCATCCCTCGAAACTTCCTATTTTCTGTTGTTCCCACCTCCCATACCCTCCTGCCCCGTCTCTGTCTGCTTGGGAACACTTGCCTCACCAGAGAAGATAAAATGCAGAAAAGTCTTTAGTCCAGGGCAGAGTGTTTATGAAGCTCACTCTTCCTCCTGACAAATAGAAGACATCTTTCTTGCTTGCTCATTGCTAAACCCAAGGATTAGTCCAGAGCTACCTTGGGCCCTGCTGCCATCACAATCACAAGCTAGCTGGGATTCTCAACTGTGCTCCCTCTACAGACTTCATGAGCCCTGAGTGTTGAAAATTCGCCCTATTGGAATAAACACCCTGTTTCCTGGGAAGAGGGGCCTGTTATGGAAAACACATCAAATGCATTGGTGGATTGAATCTGGACTCCAGCTAGTCCAGCTGTCTTACCAGCTATCAGGTTTTCAGCCTTCGACAGACTGTAAAACTCCCCCAATTTCCTTATCCATGAGAGGGGGATATAATGATTTACTTCATGGGACTGTTCTACGAGTTAATGAGTTGGTTTATGAAAATCTCTCAACACGGCATCTGGGCCTTTGAAAACTCTCTGTAAATAGTAGCTAGAGTTTTCATTAGAATGGCCTGGTTACTCACGGGTCTGACCATGATCCTTGCCATGCCTTGTGGGGTTCATATATACTAACTACAAAGCACACGATGATGATGCAAAGGCGTTTCTGCTTGCCAGCTCCCAGAACCACAAAACCCTTCTGATTGCCCAGTTCCCAGAACAAACTCTCTGTGAACAGCCAGTGTCCCTTGACTGAGCTATGTCTCATATAAACCAAGGCTGCCTTCATCTGACGGACTGTGTGTTTATCACATAGCTGCACACCCCGCCCCCTGAGCCCGGAACTCAAACTCACCTCCTCCAGGAAAAGGCTGGGATTGGATTCTTCAAAGCCTTGTGTCTTTAAGAGGTACAAGACTGAATGCAGGAAATCTAGAACACTGCCGAGGACGGGTAATCTGCTGAGACACACGGGGCTCAGTTGGGTTTGTTGCTCTCAGTTTAGACAGACAATTTAGGTGGATTTTAATGACTCTGAAATGTTTTATCTTTTACAACCCCTGGAGCTGCTGTGCACCCGTTTCTTGCTGCCTGTCATCTTCAGTTAATACAGGGTCCATTAGGACTTGAGAAACTTATTATTGCCATAAAAAAATATATCCTATCTATATCACAGATCATATATCCGAATCTTGTGTAACACTCTCCCAGGGATTAATCCATATTCTAACCAAGTATTTTATAATGGTGATGTTTTGGTCCCCTGCACAGCCATTTCCATGAATACTGAGACGGTGATGGCAAAAGGTCATTACTGAGGTCAAGACGCCTCTCTCGGGTTTATGGAGGACAAAGGGCATTTGCCTGTCTTCTGCTAGGCTTTCCAGGAGACTTCTGGCCAGTTTTTAAAAATGTGACAGTAGAGACTGGTGTTGCTGTGACACCTTGGGGGAGCCCACTCTCCATTGCAGCTTACCTGTGGGGTGCACTTCTGAGTTCATAACACCAGCTCCTCATCAGAGCCATAGTCTGAGTCAACACTGAGCATGCCCAGAAGGAACAGGTTATTACACCCATTCTTTCAGCACCAGGGCTAGCAGGCATTGTGCCAGAAGCAAAGAAAAGTTACAAGGCTCACTTCAGTGAATCCTTGTGCTTTTGACTAAAGAAAATACCGGGCCAGTGAAGAAGTTTACAGTGGATTTCACAGTCACAACTCTACACACATTCGATTTCATTGGGTCGTATTTCTGTTACTATATCCTATAGAAAATGCATCTGGAATCCTCTATCCTTCGTGTCCCTATGTCTTCATAGTGCCATCTACCTTATAATGCAGGAGTGAGGCCCAGCATGACAAAGCAAAGCAAATCAATAGCAACCAAAATGCATACACAGGCTTGGAGATACAGCAATAAGAAAAGCAAACAGGATCCTTTACTTCAGAATCATAAATAAAATCGTAGCAAGTTATCTGTTCAATGTTGGTAAGGCTATGGGGAAGACAGAAACAGGCAAGGGGCTTTGAGGGCATGATCTCCTGGAAGGTACTCATGGAAGACGTCATGGGCAAAGATCTCAGGGAGTTCAGGAGCACACCGCACAGATCATAGAAAAAGGACGGTCTAAGGAAAGGACAAGAGGTTAGGTCCCCTATGACCCAGAAGGGTGGGATCTGGATATGCTGGTCAAACTTAGTGCTGGGTGGTTGGGACGGGTGGGAGAGAGGAACGTGAAGGGTGATGGGAGCCAGGGCTGCTAGTCTTGTCTGTATTACTGTCAGTGTCATCTTATTTTCTACTTATGAGACTTGTGCATCTTCCCGGCTGATCCAAAGAGAGGCATGCTCGGGGGTCTGCAGCTGCAGACTAGCTCTGAGCCCTGCTAAACTTGGTCACAGAATGCTTTCTGAACAGTTGCAGAGAAGCTCCGCTCTCTTTTGTCCCCCACTCACACACCCCCACCTTTAATGTTCCACTGAAGGTCTCCTGTACTTCCCAGATGCCTTTCCAGTCAGAGGCTTCTTGGCTAGCCCCACAACTGCTGGACATCTTTTTCTTAGAGTTCACTGTTATGTGCTGTGGGAAATGATCTTGCCTTTCAATTTCCTCTCTATCACAACCATCATAAAGTGTTGAGGAAACTATGATACTCTTTGATGAAAGTAATCATAACTATATTTGACACAGATGATTATTTGATAAACTATAGACCCATCCTCCTAGCAGGCTGTGCAGTGTGCAGGGTGTCTCCACGAAGAATATGGGAGGAATGTGGATTTCAACGGCACTCACAATATTCCATCAGTGCGGACATTTCCAAGTGGAAGAAGCATAGCTTGACAGTCTCCTGTTTCATGAGTTCTAATTGATCTTAATAATAAAATCCCAGAACCAGATATTGGGGTAAATGCTGAAAGTTCTAAGAGAGAAAAGAGCAAGTCATAGCCAAATCTTGCCTTGCTAACTCCTTAGCCAAAAAGGGACTGAACCCTGAAATTCCTCTCTCTTAGCCCAGCCATATCACTTCTGGTTTGTCTATACAGACCTCCAGATCTCTATGGTTAACTACTGGTTAGCTCCACCCTCTGCTCTTCAGGCAAGCTTTATTTGTTAAAGCACAAACAAGATATCACCACGGTCACCTTTAGAAATCCAAATGCTGGAACAGGGACAAAACTGATGCTATTTGTTAAGTTCGTTATGTGACATTCTATGAGATGTGAGCTGCTTTGCATGACAGGGGTTATCTTGCAAGACAAAATAAGGAAGCTGAGCATCCCTTCCTGGATTTGCCTCCCTCTGGTCTTTGATTATTTATACAATGAGCCTTCTTTATGATCTTCTACTGAAGAAAAAGATTCAGAAAGCAAAAACTGGAGATTCAGCCAAACCACTCTGACTGAAGTTCATGAACCACAAAAGGTGGGACAATCTACGAAGAAGGACAGCAGATATCCACAAGGAAGCAGAGGACAACCTGGAACATTGGGCTACAGAGGAGAGTATTCGGGATTTAATGGGATCGCAAACTTTCAGGTCATAGATTGTTTTAGGATACATAAGATTCACATCTTCTAGTTTTACCAGTACCCCCTGATTCCTAGGAAGTACACTTCCTCCCATACATGCTAACAACATGAAAATAAATGAGGGCAGAGAAAAAGAACTGCTTCTTTGGCTGCAGAAACCCCACCCACTTACCTGAAGAGCAGAGATTAAGATTACTGATTATGGGCTGGGGAAATAGCTCAGTCAGTAGTGCCTACCACAAAAGCATGAAGACCTGAGTTCAAATCCCTGGCACTCCCACAAAAGCCAGTTGTACAGTCTGTAACCCCAACCTTGGGAAACAAATAGGTAGCTCTCTGGAGCTTAGTGGTCATCCTCTCTAGCCAAATCAATGAGAGCTACATTCAGTGAGAGATCCTGCCTCAAATGCAAGCAAATGAAAGAATGAGTGAATAAATAAATAAACAAACAAACAAACAAATAAATAAGGGAGGCACTGGACACCAACCTTTGGCCTCCACATGTCCCTAAGTACAAACCTATTTTCATGTGTGTGTACTTGTAACCACACAAACATATATAGACAATGCACAAAGACATACATACACACACATACATACTGGTCAGGAGTAATCATGAGATAGCATTTCACACTTCTGCCATCTGGTATTGGCTGGAACATGTCTCTCTCAGAGTCATCTTGCATTGATACAGGCAGTCCCAACTTAGGCAATTTTCCAACTTTTCGATGAGACAAATAAGATATTATTTCAGTAAAAAGCATATACTGAATTTTGAACTTGGGTCTTTCTAAGGGATAGTGTTATTCAGTGTGATCCTCTCTGGAGGTGCTAAACAGTAGGAGCAAGTCATAGTTCCCAGTCATTACCACTGCTATGATGGGCAGCCATCAACACCGTAGCATGCTATGTCGCTCATCCAGGATGCATAGCGGGGCAGGTGTGTTAAAAGTACCTTCAATTTACAATAGTTCCAAATTATTATAGGTTTATCCAGCCTAAGTCCATTGTAAATCACAGAGTGCCTATGGGTTCTTTTCTTAAGCCTCATCTTCCCCTTCCTGGCAAAAGACGGAGTGTCTTTCTCTGCATCTGCTGTCTTGTAACTAAACAAGCAATAGAGGAAAGTGCCTCCAAAGCTACACAAGGCAGAGGGACTTTGATTTCAGTGACTGGGAGATACAGCTTTGCGTGTGCTGCCTCTCGAGTGGTCAGCGGGCAAAAAGGGAACTCATCAGAAGATCTTCAAAGGCAGTGGGGTGCATGGGGAGAAAAGGGAGCCTGTATCTAAGTAAAGGATTCAGAGAACAGCAGGCTGGAGTGCAGTCGCTGCCAAGCAATGGCAGCCCGGGGCTCTGCACACCTCCTAGCCTTGAAGTCAGCCTGGCATTTTGTTCTAGAAAGCATCTGCTTCAGAAGATAAAACGATTTTTGACCCGGAGACCGGAGCTGACAACTTTGTAGACAAACCCCAAGCAGAACAGCCCTGCCTCTCTCTGGTCTCATCCTCTTATGCAGACGCTTTCGGGTTGCTCTGCAACACCAGAACTTGTCACGTAGCGAATGAGGCTGAAATGACCCCTGGAGGGCTTCAGGATCACATTCCCACTGTAGCCTTTCCTAGTGTGCAGCTTATTTACTGGGAGCCCAGACTGACCAGAATCAGGACTGGTGTCCGGCTGTAGGGTTTTGTGAAGACTGCAGATCTCACACACCTCTGGTGTTCTGTGGTGGGTTCCCAAACAGACAGACGAAAAGATGGCTGAGACGCCTTTTTAGCAAGCTCAATCCCATGCTAGCCCAGTGTTTAGAATGCGGCTCTGGATGTGCTTACAGATCACCCATGGAACAGGCCCTGAGCAATGAGCAGTGAATGTAATTAGCTCATGCATGATCTTAGAATCTTGATGAGAAGGACATTCTGAGATGTCTTACGTACTGGAGGTCCCTCTGCTAGACAGATGCATTGCAGTTATATGGGATTGCTTACATCCCGGTGCTGATTTCTGGACAGGCAATAAGATGCAGGGCTTCGAACACCTGATTTTCGATAAAGGAGCTAAAAGTATACAATGGAAAAAAGAGAGCATCTTCAACAAATTGTGCTGGCAAAACTGGAAGTCAATATGTAGAAGAATGAAAATAGATCCATATCTATCACCATGCACAAAACTCAAGTCCAAATGGATTAAAGACCTCAATATCAGTCCAAACACACTGAACCTGATAGAAGAGAAAGTGGGAAGTACTCTACAACACATGGGCACAGGAGAACAC
This sequence comes from Chionomys nivalis, assembly GCF_950005125.1. Lineage (NCBI taxonomy): Eukaryota > Metazoa > Chordata > Mammalia > Rodentia > Cricetidae > Chionomys > Chionomys nivalis. The sequence goes on from NC_080089.1 coordinate 34,004,566, forward strand.
TTCCTACGTACAACCCCAGCAGCACAAACACTAAGGACATCATTGAATAAATGGGACCTCCTGAGACTGAGAAGCTTCTGTAAAGCAAAGGACACTGTCACTAAGACAGAAAGGCAACCCACTGACTGGGAGAAGATCTTCACCAACCCCGCAACTGACAAAGGTCTGATATCCAAAATATACAAAGAACTCAAGAAATTAGACCGTAAAAGGTTAATCAATCCAATTATAAAATGGGGCACTGAGCTGAACAGAGACTTTTCAACAGAAGAAGTTCAAATGGCCAAAAGACACTTAAGATCGTGCTCAACTTCCTTAGCAATCAGGGAAATGCAAATCAAGACAACATTAAGATACCATCTTACACCGGTCAGAATGGCTAAAATCAAAAACACCAATGATAGCCTCTGCTGGAGAGGTTGTGGAGAAAGGGGCACTCTCATCCATTGCTGGTGGGAATGCAAACTTGTGCAACCACTTTAGAAAGCAGTGTGGCGGTTTCTCAGGAAAGTCGGGTTCATCCTACCTCTCGACCCAGCAATACCACTATTGGGAATATACCCAAGAGATGCCCAAACATACAACAAAAGTATATGCTCAACTATGTTCATAGCAGCATTGTTTGTAATAGCCAGAACCTGGAAACAACCTAGATGTCCTTCAATGGAAGAATGGATGAAGAAAGTATGGAATATATACATATTAGAGTACTACTCAGCAGTAAAAAACAATGACTTCTTGAATTTTGCATACAAATGGACGGAAATAGAAAACACTATCCTGAGTGAGGTAAGCCAGACCCAAAAAGAGGAACATGGGATGTACTCACTCATATTTGGTTTCTAGCCATAAATAAAGGACATTGAGACTATAATTCGTGATTCTAGAGAAGCTAAATAAGAAGGTGAACCCAAAGAAAAACATATAAGCATCCCCCTGAATATTAACCTTCATCAGGCGATGAAAGAAGACAGAGACAGAGACCAACATTGGAGCACTGGACTGAAGGCTCACGATCCAAAGGAGGAGCAGAAGGAGAGTGAGCACGAGCAAGGAACTCAGGACTGCGAGGGGTGCACCCACACACTGAGGCAATGGGGATGTTCTATCAGGAACTCACCAAGGCCAGCTGGCCGGGGTCTGAAAAAGCATGGGACAAAACCGGTCTCGCTGAACATAACAGACAATGAGGACTACTGAGAACTGAAGAACAATGGCAATGGGTTCTTGATCCTATTGCACGTAATGGCTTTGTGGGAGCCCAGGTAGTTTGGATGCTCACCTTAATAGACGTGGATGGAGGTGGGTGGTCCTTGGACCTCCCACAGGGCAGAGAAACCTGCTTGCTCTTTGGGCTGAGGAAGAAGGAAGACTTGATTGGGGGAGGGGGAGGGAATGGGAGGTGGTGGCAGGGAAGAGGCAGAAATCTTTAATAATTAAATAAATTAATTAATAAAAAAAAAAAAAGATGCAGGGCTTCCCTCACTGTCTCCCAGAGGCCTGACAATCAAGAACCCTGAATTTCAAGCTGCTATAGGATCATATCTTTTGCTAAAGCACAGGAATATCACCTCTCTGCCTGTGCATGGCAGTGGGCTGGGATCAAGACAAGCCCTGCCTTTGAGGACAGATGAAGCCAAATGGCGTCTGAGCCCCCTCTGATGGCATAGTTATTTTCATTATACGATGCAGACACCGAGTATAGTATTGCCTTTTGTGCCAAATAGGGGCACCTCTCAGTCTCCCCCAGCTGCCTCCTCCTCCACAGCATAGTCACACATCTAAAGAAGGACCGTTTTTGCCATCCACCGTTTCTGTGCCACCACAATCACTGTCATCTACAATCCGTTATTTACCATCTATTTTTCTTGGGACTGTCCTAGATATACACGTTCAAAGAGCATCTCTCAATTTCTTCTATTCTCTGGGGTCTGTTGTCTCTAAGGGATCTTGCTGGTGCTTGTAGACACCAGGAAAACGTTACAAACATTTAGTGAAACAGGCTAAAGCTAGATGAGATGAGATTAAATATGTACATTGTACGTATCTCCTTCTTTGACCTCCTTACCCCGGGCTGTAGCTCTGTGGAACAGATTATTTTCTTGGTGAAGTAAGAAGAGTCTTATAAAACAGACTATTTCTTGTCCTGCCATCAAAAACATGTATTTAAAGACGAGATGGGAGACATCAGAAGCCGAGCTCAGAGCCGTGGCTAAGAAGTTTTAAGAAAAGGCTATTAGCGATGACCTCTTATTCATAGGAGATGCCATGGCTGTACATCAGCTGTGTTACTTCTGCCCTGGAGGAAGCCCCCTTTAATGGGAGCCGGACCCTGACTAGTGATCAGTCGGCTTGGGGTGAGCCACAGAGTAAATATCAAGACACGATTTAACCAGCAACCATGAGAGCAAATAATCACAACTTTGGGGGCTCTGGGCCATAAAAATACAGACATTTACCTTGAATGTGGATTTATAGCATCAGGATTTTGTGCCAAATGAAGCTTTAAATGGATCACCTGAAGTATGGCGTCCAAGTGGCAAAAATAGTCCTAAAAACTTTCTCTTTGTGTTAACAGGAGGCTTCAAAGGAAGTGGTCCTCTTAGAACAAGGCAGTTTGCTTTGTGCCTTCCGTACAAAAGCATAACGTTTTCACGTTAGACAGGACCTTCGGGGTCTCCAAGTGGAGCTTCCTCGCTATGCGGAGATCCTACTTGAGAGTTAGCCCCAGGCTGACTTTGACGTGTGACTCTACTAAAGGCAGGCCTGTTCCAGAATAATCGAAGGGACCGTGTTTTTTCATCCTTGGGTCTCTGGAGCTAACGCGAGTCTACCAAGCACGGTGCCCAAATAACCCACATTTCTACAGGGAGCAGTGGTAGAACTTTTAGTGGGTTGCATTTTCTTTGATTTAGGACCATCTTCTTATTTTTCCACCCAGCTATATCCATTGTGATGTTGACCTATTAAGGTGATTATAGAAAGCGTTGGTGGCCTTAGCAGATCTCATTTTCATCATGGCTAGCCTCCTGCAGACGCAGCTTCAGAACATGTCATAAATCCAATAGACTGACCATCTCCAGGAGCTCAGCAAAGAGGCTACAGCTTTTTTGTTTCCACTTAAAGCCAGGGTTATGGGTAGTAATAAACTCAGCAGTCAAGGCCAGAAATGTGATAATGGTGGGAAATGAGAAAAGGGAGAAGAGGAGGGAAAGCCAAGCCAGAAAAATGCCCAGCTCTCCCTGCTTTGCTGAGTTTTCAAATTCATTAGCAACCTCAATTATTCAATTCCTCCATTTTAATCTCTAATTAAACATTGCCTCAGACACTGTATCTGTGGAGAGTTGAACTGAAGTGGCCTCTTTTTAATAATTGTGAACCTCTGATCTCTGTATTCTTAACCCAGGGGGAGGGGCAGAAAACTTCTTTTGAAACCGGAGAGAACAAAAAGAAGGAAAGCTGTGAGCCCCCAAACTTCACATGAAGAGGTGATTGCAGAAGAATACTATTTTCCCTCCAAATCTAGCGAATTGATTACACAGCTTCCAGCATTTTTCTATAATAATTTCTTAAATCAAAAACATATTTGCTGACAAGAGAGTGCCTTAACACAGCCATTCTTCTTGCAATAATTAGACAAGCAGAAACACAACAGGCAGGTACAATATGTTGCAAAGAAATGATACTATTTTTTTTTCTTATTTTACAAGGTCCTAAGGCCCTGGACTTCCTTTTAAAAATATATTGTTTGGATGAAGTAATGAGATAAATATAGGCAAAGACATCGGAAGGCAGCATTTTGCCAACTGGATTTCTTTTTATTTAAAGAGAAGACCTTCCCAAGAGATGAGGGCACATTCTCAGAGTCTTGGAGGGGGCTATGATTAAGATACAGATAAAAAGGGAAAGTAGAATATACAATAGGTGGTATGCCTCCCATGATCATAGCCATGGACAAATGAGGTTTCTCTGGGCCAAATGTTGGAAGGAAGCTGAATTCTCACATCCTACCCACTTCCCAACACACGGCCTTGTCGTCGATGGCTCTGATGCCCATAACCACAAAAGGCTGTAGGAACAGTGGGCTGGGGGGTGGGGCGGAATGTGGGGTGGGTAATACACCTGCTCTCTCTGAGCCCATGGAAATCGGCCCCTACTCGCAGAGAAAGAGCCAAACCAATGTGTCAGTGTTTGCTAGCCAGTTTCCTACACCAGGAAGGCCTACTTATGAGTGCCTTCTTTCAGTTCCATCCCCCAATTCTTAAATGAGTTACATAAGAAGCATATGTTTTTAATTTTTGAGATTATAATGAAAGCTTTACTGCCTTTCCTTTCCTCCCTCCAAATCCTCTCATATACCCCTCCCGACTCTACTTCAACCCCATGGCCTCTTTTCTCACTAATTGTTATTGCACAGATGTATGTATGCGTGTGCGTGTGTGTGTGTGTGTGTATTCCTAAATATAATATTTTAATCCACAAAAATATAACCTTTAAACATGCACACATATAAATGTGTGTGCATATATGTATTTCAAATAACTAAATTAATTCAACAAAAAGAATCAGACGACATAAAAAACAGAAGTTATAAACATTGGGAATCCCTCTACAGTAGACACAAACATGCATTCTGTCTGGCCCAGAACTAGGTCTTTTTAAATAAATTACCCAGACTTCTTCCCTACAGTAGTTGTTTTTCTGCCAGTGTGACCCCTTCCAGGGCCAGCCAATGGGCACATGAAACCAAAGCCCTTGTATGCTCCAGCTGTCTGAACTTCTAGAACAATAATACTCCAAGGGCCTTTCTGGCTGAAGGGTAATGTTCAGAAAACTGCAGTCACGAGGTCCTTTGGCTACTGCTGAGATATTACAGTGTGGCTGTCTCCAAAGCCTCCTGGCAATCACTGGTATCATCTTAGTTGAATACTCTTGTATGGCGTCAATTCCAGGGAAACTCATTGGTCAGGTTTTCAGTCTCTGCTCTCAAGATAGTTATAACCATATAGGGGTGATAAATTACCATTTCCCAACACAGCATTGTGTCAGCCTTACACATGGTGGCTTATACATCCAAGTCGTGACAGAAATGGAAGAGTGCTATGATTTGTATCTGATATGCTTCCCAAAAGCTGGTGTGTTGAAGGCTTGGTGTTGAGTTTGTGGTATTAATAGGAAATGGCAGAACCCTCATGAGGCAGGATCTGGAGGAAGGGGAGTGAGTTAGGTCATTGGCAACCTACTATTCATTGGAGAGACCTCTGCCCTTTTCTCTCTGCTCTTTTGCTTTCTGTTGCAGTTTTGAGCAGTTTTGCTTTTCCACTTGTTCCCTGCTATGGCATGATACCTTGCCATGAGTCCAAAGTGACAGAAGCCAGGTAATCATAACTGAAATGTCTGAAATCATGAGCCCCTGCAGACCTGCCCTCTTCAGGTATTTCGTTAGTGGCAGAAAGCTAACACAGAAAATGATTCAAATCACTGATGGGGTACCAAGAGCTCCCAGCTCCTGTAATAGTTTCCCAGAAGGACCACCATCATCCCATCAGCTTTTGCCTGTGTATTCTCCAGTCAATACCTTCCTTCCTTACTGATCGAACAGTCTCTGTGCTCCCTCCGGCTCTCTGCACTACCCTCCTGAGAGAATGGGCACAGATTTGCTAAGACTCTGCAGATTTTTTTAGACTATCAAGCAACTAACTGTCTCCTCTTAAAGTAGCCCCTGCTCCCCGAGGAAAAGGGCACAACTTCTTGCCGCCAGGATAAAGATGGTGCCTTTGTCAGCACTTACACAGAAAAAGGAAAAGAATAAGAACTGAGCTCAATGACAGTCAAAGCAGGGACATGAGACTGTCCCCGAGCCCAACATTTGGTACCGTGCTCGGTCTTTACTGATGATGTGGTCTTTCCTGATGTAGTCTCTCCTAGGGTCCTATCTTCCCTCCATCTCCTACCAATGTGCCCTGCTCCCCATAGCCAAACAAATCAAAAGATGGTGATTTTTAACTAGCAACTGTTTTGAACATGGCTTTAAACAGGTGCAGTGCTACCCTTCAAAAGGAATGCCCTGGAAGAGCCCCACAGCCCTGAATATATACAATCAATACCTCTCCCAAACCATTGATACCTTGCCCATCAGTTAAATATCATTACAGGAAAGATTTCAACAAGATCATGGCACATTATACTTTAAAGGTTGACTTTAAAGGATGCCTGGGCTTTGCTGAAAGGCATTAGTAATGGAATTCTTTATCTCTGAGCTTAATTCGTTCTGAGGAAAATAGGGCCATTATCTTAAATCTATTTTTTTTTCCAACAGAGAAAACAGACCTCAGAAGTCCAGCATTTATAAAGAAATCATTGTTTAATTACCTTTTTGTTTAACCCTTTGAGGAAGGAGGTGCATTAGAAGATAAATGGTCTTCGTATTGGGCTGTCATTAATAATGTAGCTTTCTTCTTTTCCTGTTTTCTTCTTCCTGTCCTTCTTCCCATACTTCTTGCTTCCTTCTCTCAAATGAAGCTGAGGAAATGTTTTAATAGGAACTCTACTGAACCAGCTTTCCTTGGTCTGTGGTGATGAGTGTGTCTATGGTGATGTGAGTCAGTCTAGGCATGTAGAATGCAAGATCCAGGACACTGGGAGACTCTCCCAGTATTCCACGGCTTGCTGTATGTTTTCACGCTCACCATGAGCTCCCTCACTCAAGGACAGGTTATCTGTATCATAAAACAGTTGACTCGAAGAGAAAAGAATGTAATCCAACCAGCTATATCTTTTGCTAAATACCAGACACCAAGTAACAACTAGGATGGAGGGCCTGTTGCTGTCCACACCAGCTAACTTGTAAACGAAGCAATATACTCAGCTGTTGTCAAACTTTAGGGCAGCTGCTTCCCTAGGCCTGACTCAACCTCCCTATTCATCCCTTCCTCTTGATAGTGCCTTTTACTGCAGCTGCTTCTGGATCCTCTCCTAGGATTTGCCCAGCCTGACAAGTTGTGTGACTTCCGAAACCCAATCATGAATGCAGCTCTCACTGCATCTCCTGCTGCAGTGCTACACACAGCTTAAGTGGAAAAGTGGGCCCTATTATAATTCCAGGAGCTGGAAGCTAATCAGAGCCCCACATCTGCCTTTCAGCTCCTTCTTGCCTCTATCAAGAAGGATAGGTGACCCTTTCTGTAAATACTACCGTTATCAGAGATTTCATGTTTAATGGTTCCAGGGTCATATTTTACAAGTGTAAATGACTTTGAGGCCCTCTGTTTACTTCTTCTCAGCAATCATGTCTACAGAGAATGAAAGGGTATAAGAAGCAACCTGGCTCCTGTTTTAGTCAGGTGTTCCTGATATTCTTCATTACTTTCAGTCTGAAAGTCATTTGTTTCCTAGATCACACCAGTGGAGATATTATTTCCATTTTGTAAGAGGGGAACACACGCTGGAACTCCTGGTTCTGTTTTCATTGGGCTTGGTTTTGAACAAGCCCCTTCATTCCAGAAGTTATTTATTTGCGACTGGCTAGCTGGCCTTCTACCTTCAGTTAGTCTGTGTCAGCCGCAGGCACAGGGCCCTCTGGAATGTAGAGGTCGCCCGTTCTGTCTTTCCAGCTCCTCATCTTAGAGCATCCCCGCTGATCAGACAAGAGAGGTTAGAGGACATTAGAGGGGGAAAACGTTGGACCATAACCACTGAAATCACCACTTATCTCGGCATTTACTATGTGCTTTGAGTTATGCGCTATTCTTTTAAGTCGAATATAAACTAGAAAGAACCAGATTAGCCATATTTTTCATCTGATGGTCCATCATCACTTTCACATTTATCAAAAATATATGTCCTGCTTTTATCTCTGGTCCTCATTCCTACTTCCCTTCCTTATCCACAAGTAGCTATTTAAAGCATTTAACATCTGCCTTTGAATATGTGTGTGTATATGTGCGCGTGTGTGTTATTGATATATACCATATATGCAATGTATCATTAATACATTGATGTATGATACATGATATATATGCATCATTTCTGTGAATTTTTTCCAGTTTACTCAGGTGAGGCTGTGCTGCAGCTACAGCACTGATTACTTCTTCCCCCTAAGAACCCTCAAGAAGTTCTCACATTGTTAGATGTCCAGACTGATCGATGTTTCTAATTGCTGCATCCTCAGAATTTTATTTATCCATCCCGTTTGATAGATCTCTAGGTGTCTTCGATTCTCCCCATCTCTGAGGACCTGTGTGAGAATCCTAGTACCCATACCACGTGATAAGAGTGATTTCTGTGTCTCAGGATAGTCCCATGCGATTCTATGAAGCGTTGCCAGACATACTGGAAAGTAGCTGACCAGTTTGCATTCTCAACCCTGGACCACAGGATTCCAGTTTCCCCGCATGCTGACAAGTCCTGGGTGCTTCCCACTTTTCAGTTCTCACTAACCTAATTGGCACTGAGCAGAGTGCACTGCCATTTCCATTCCCCACTCCCCTTGCTATTAACTTTGATCCTAACTCTTTATTCTCAGCTGTCCCTATGACAGGAAATAGTGGCTTCAGGGACTGGAATCAGGACATACACTCCCTGGGAATGCCTGGATTAAAATAGCCACATGGGGAAGGTGGTGACCCATACCCATATGAGTTGCGGCCACACAGTGATGACAGAGTCTATGGGAATTCAATGGCTCAGTAGTATTGAACCCGTGGAGACAACCTGCGTGCCCACTCTCAAGTCTCCCAGCAGCACAGGTGAATCTGCATGTTCTTCCAGGCCCCGCTGGATCGGGAGCGTGCAGACTCACTTGGCTTAACGCTTCTGACAAAGTCACCCACAAGTGCCATCTTATCGGAGGATCAATTTTATATCAGAGGGTCATTAAATTCTTTTTCATGAGAATAAAATGGGCTTTTGCTGCTGCACGCTGTACGGCCGCTCGTCCGAAACTGAAGATGAAATCAAAGTGGAAGAGATTTAACCAAATTATCCGTCTTCGGAAAATAAGCTCCGCTGCAAATGTATTTTTGATGTGGTATTGTGCAACATAGAGAGAGGAGAAATAAAAATACTCTAATGGCCCTGCTATATACAAACAGGAGGAGGCTGTGGGTTTAACTCTCTATAGGAGCGGCTTCCTCTTGCCCATTGAAGGGAAGGTCTAGGGATTTGAGAACTAAATGACCAAGGTACAAAGCTCGTGATGGACTAGGCAGGAGTCCCACAGCACAGCACACCCCGTTATGACTGCTACGTGTCTGTGGATGCCTCTTGTGCCGGTACATGTTCACTTGCATGTGTATGTGTGGATGCACACCCATGTGTACACATGGGCACGGATGCTGGAGGCCAATGTGGATTATCCTCCTCTGACATCTTCCACCTAATTTTTGAGACAGGGTCTCTAGCTGAACTTAATGATTCGGCTAAACTCACTTGCCAGTGAACTTTAGGGAGCCACCTGTCTTGCTCCCTTTCTGCCCCTAGATCTGGGATCATGGATATATACATTTATATGGACACATCTGTGGTTTTTCCACATGGGTGTTAGATATATGTATATGAACACAGGTCCTCATGTTGTCACTTCATGTACAGAGCCATCTCTTTGACCCCAGCTTTTAATTGTCTAGGAAGGTTTGAATCCTTAACATAAAAGCCCGTGCTCAGTTGTGTCCTCTCACCTCCCAAGACGTGTCTCTTCATCATGAGACATTTTTCTAAGCTGTAAAAAGGACTCAGCCGGCTCCACCCACCATGGTGGTCCTGTGCTTTGCTCAATGAGGGTGGGCGGCATCCAACTGCCACACAATCCTTCACAGCCCTTGTTCATGAACCCTTTCTCCCCTTATTTTGGCATGGCTGATAGAAAGAGCATGATACAGAGGCCCAGAGAGCATGTTCAGGACTGCTTCGCTCAGCACTGTAATGGACTTGAAGAGCCTCATCCGTTCCTACCGTATCTGTCCCCCAGCCTCTTAGGATCCCTTGACACTACAGAGTCTGTGAGTAACAATGACAAAGAGTCAGATGGAGCAAATGAACACCAAATGGCAATGGCTATTAAAGTGCCCACCGTACGAGCAACACGTGCTTCCATGGGACTGGAGGCTGGGATGGAAAGAAACAAAGGAGAGACTGTGTAGACGAGGCACACGTAGATCTGGAAATGAAATCCACAGTGAGAGTGAATGCCCACATGCCAGAGACTGCCACAAAGCACGCTGCAGCCTTGCTACCTCTCCTCGGAGGGCTCGGCATGGTCTGAACCTCTACAGAAGCCCCACCCAGCTTTCATAGTCTCCTGTACCCTAGAGAGGGGTCACTGAAGCCCATTAGACAGTCACCCCGTTCTCCAGAGCATCTATGCCATCACTTCGTGCTCTAGAACATTCTTGGTTCCACTTGCTTTCAGATTTGGTTACATTTTCTATCCCCAGGAAAGATGAGAATTCTTTCTGAAGCATGCTTTCCAGTGGTCTTTGTAGGACCAGGAAAACTTGAGGATGCAAATCAGAGCCACAAAGCAAACCTAGGGCTGGGATAGCAGAAGCCCCTCACTTGTGTGGATTGGCTCAACCTTGCTGCTGTTTCTTAAGTATCATTTCGTCTTCTCAGACCAGCAAAGAGGCCATTCTGCCTCAGTCTAGGGTTAGTTTCTTAGGTGTGCAGCTGCCTTGCAGTGGATTAGAAGGCTCCCAGGACCTTTGCGAATGCCTTGCCTCGGATGAATGGGGCCTTACCTCTCAGAGGTCCAACTACATTTTATATTTGCCATAAGCCACACACATGCACTCCTCGGGGAGAATGGGAATTAAAAAAAAAAAAACCTATTTGCAAGATAAGTAAAGAGAAATGTAATCCCTGAGTGGGATGAAGGGCGCTTTGAAATGAATGGGGGATAATCCTTTTGTTGGCTACCACAAATGCACTTTATTTCTCTGTCATCTGGCTGTGAGAAGGTGCCATTCGCCCCAGTGACAAAGTCACTGCAGTTTCTTCTCTTTATGTCTTCTTAAGTGTGACTGCAAGTTCTGTTTATTGCCTGGGGTCTGAGGCAGCCAGCTCAATGAGGGCAGCTGGGTCATATGGTCACTGCGGCTCCTGACAGATTACATTTTGTACCAGGCTCTGGACAGCAGTAAACAGGAGGTTAGGGAGGTGACTGGGCCACTGGTGACACCCACCAGCCTCGGAGGCTGTAATCCAACCCTCTACAGACACTCTGAATAGTCAGACTTGTAACTCTATTCTTGAGCAGCCTGGGACCCGTGACTAATGTCTCTCTTTCATGGTTTTGTATTCAGTTCTCTTGAAGGGGGTGGTAGAACAGTTCGGAGGGCTTGCCGGAGAGTATTCGTTGGAAGTTATTTGGGTAGAACACACAATTATGTGCCGTTGGGGGCAGGTCCGCAAATACCAAATACGAAGGCGGGAACGTGCTTGGATAAGGGCTGAGTAGAGGATGCCAGAAAGCAAACACGTAGTGGGAATGAGGATCCCTCCACTGAACTCTGATCTTGTTGTCTTCCCTTTCTTCCTCCCTTGACAAGAGGGAAGCGTCCTGTGAGAGGGCATGCCTCATGAAAGCTAGTATCAGGGACTGTCATGAGCTACAACCTTTGGGATGGAGAGTCTCCCTTACTAAAGGTAATCAGACTTGGGGATAGGGGTGCAGCTCAGTACATGTTCAGCATGCATCAGTCCCTGCGTCCGCCTGCTCAGGAAGGAAAAAGGGAGGGAGAGGAGGAGGGAGGGAGAGAGTGCTCAGTCTTCTACCTAGTAGTCTGTTAGTGTCGGAGGATGGCTCTGGAGCCTCCACACCTTACAGACTCCTGGGAAAGACTGAACATGTTCTTAATAATTTTCAATCCACTGCTTTGGGCAGATAAGATGATGTCAAGAGTGGTACCTGGAGTTCACGAGCTGTCTCCTGACCCTGGCCAAGAAAATGTCAGTGACAGAGAAAAGGTATGAACATTCATGTTGCTCTCCTCCTCAAGAGTCCCTAGTCACTTCTGAAGACAAAAAACACAGATTTCTCACTAGGACCTGCACAGGGAACTCTCCATGGTCCGGCCACAGCCTGGCTGGCCAGGTACATCCAGCACCACCCTCTCTTATCTGTTAGTGTTTGCTATCCTTGCTTTGGGACCCTTGTACATGCTACTCCTCACCTGAAATCAGCCTTCTCTCCTCCTGGCTTTCTAGTCACTGTTACTTCCCAGAACTCAGCTGACCTATTACTGCCTCAAGAAATCTCCTGATCCCTCTGAGTAAATAGAACAAACCAGCCACTCACGCATCCCGGATGTCTTTATTATGTATAGCAGATTTAAAAATCAAAATCAGCCAGACAGTTTTCTGCTTTCTGCAGTTTCCCCGCACTACCCTGCGAGCTCAAAGGCCTAGGACGACGCCTGCCTTATTCAGCCCTGGGTTCCTCTTAGCCTTCGCTAGACCCAAAACCCTGTCTACTTCATAGTTCAGTAGGGGTGGAGAGACACGAGAAATAACCGGAATGAAGACCACTTGAGAGTTTGTGTGTGTGTGTGTGTGTGTGTGTGTGTGTGTGTATTTGTGCACATTGCCTGCTTGTCTGCCTGTCTGCCCATCCCATTCACCTCTTCTCTTTAGACGGAAGGCAGGAAGCCTGAGTTCTGAACTTAACCAGTATCATCCCACAAAGCAGTGTTTTCCAGCAGCACCGAGGGAGCCATCTGCTTCAAGTGCTTGAGCCTTGCCATCCTCAGACCCATCACCATACTGCAGATAGCTCGTCTGGCAGCCCACATAAAGTCCTGAGCCACAGAGTGACACATCATCCAAGTTAGACATCTTATAGAAAAACTGATGGCTTTGCAATTTGTCTCCTGGCAGCTTACAGTCTAAGGAAGAAAAAAAGGGGGACTCCATCAAAAGAACCAGAATATGTTTTCAGTAAGATTAATGTCTGAATCTATGGATATTTAGATATTCAAAAAATACACACTTAGCCGGGCAGTGGTGGTGCACGCCTTTAATCCCAGCACTTGGGAGGCAGAGGCAGGCGAATCTCTGGGAGTTCAAGGCCAGCCTGGTCTACAAAGGGAGTTCCAGGACAGGCTCCAAAGCTACAGGGAAACCCTGTCTCGAAAAACCAAAAAAAAAAGAAAAAAGAAAAAAGAAAAATACACACTTTAGTAACAATAATCAGTGTTCTGTTGCTAAGAAGAAAAAAAGAAACCTACGTGCTTACTTATCCCAAAGCCCCAAAGTTCTAGAACACAGGAAACCATGGCACTGACATCTGGTTGCTGCATCATAGTTCAGCACAGGACAAAGCGTGGTGAAACAAGGGCAGCAGAGAAGCTTCAGCCTCTCCTCTATGAGGCCGCCGTGGGGCTCCACACGTATGACTCCACCTCACCCTCACAAATTCCTCAAAGTTCAACCTCCAAATACTACTTTTGTTGTTGTTTACTTTCGAGACAGGGTTTCTCTGTGTGGCTTTGGAGCCTGTCCTGGAACTAGCTCTGTAGACTAGGCTGGCCTCGAACTCACAGAGATCTACCTGCCTCTGCCTCTGCCTGAGTGCTGGGACTAAAGGCGTGCGCCACCACTGCCTACAGAAATACTTTCAACTCATGAATTTGATGGTTCAGATTTCTAACACTTGAACTTCTGGGGGATACAAGCTGTGCTGGTTAGTTTCTATCAACTTGGCATCAGCTAGAAGTATCTGGGAAGAGGAAATTCAGTTGAGAAAAGGCAAGTCTGCAAGGCATTTTCCTGATTAATCATTGATATGGTGGCCTAGCCCACTTGGGGCAATTGGTCGTGGGTGATCTAAGAAAGCAGACTGAGCAGTCCATGAAGAGCAAGCCAGTAAGCAGCACTCCTCCATGGTCCAGTTCTTGCCTCCAGGTTCCTGCCCTAAGTTCTTACACTGAGTTCCACCTTGGCTTCCCTTAATGATAGATGGGTTAAAACTGTAAGCTGAAATAAACCCTTTCTTCCCTGAGTTGCTTTTGGTCAGTGTTTTATCACGGCAATGGAAAGTAAACCAGGCCACACGACACAGTCAACTGTATTTTTATAAGAGGGAATGAGCACATTTAAGTGTATTTGGAAATGGGAGATGGAGGTAGAACACATAGAAGATTCGACAAAGAGGATGCGAGGCTTCTAAATCAAAGGCAAACAAATGGTTAGCCTTGGCAGTTTGGATAGCTGAGCCAGGCAGAAGATGATTATAAGAAAAACTAAAACTTCTGGGCTTTCAGGTGTCTGGTTCACTGTTAGGGCATGAGCTCAGCAGCAAATTAAGTGAAGTGTCCCCAATAAATGCTAAAGAGCCCCAAGAGGACTCAGAGACATCCCCTTGCATACCAATTGCACTCATTAGAACCCCTGCCACCATAAAGAATAGCAAAATGACCTTGCAGCCATTAGGAACTTAAAATGCTATGACTTAAGTTTAGAGGAACTCATACTAGATTTTAGAACCTAATTTGTGTTACCCTTGTTAATTGCTGCCTAGCCCTGAGCCTGTCTGAATGAATGCATGATGGACATTTGAAGCATCAGATATAACCCCATCACTACTTTTAAAGGTAGTGAAATTTCAGAGGAGCCTTTTGAAACGGTGTTTATCCAAGCTGTTATGAGTGGTTTGAGCATGGGGTGGGGGCTGGGCAGTCAGTGTGTTTATTTGCATGAATGCTAAATGCTGGAATTTTCTCCTGAGAACACCATTTTTTCTCCCACCCTTCTTGAATGCGAATGCAGGGATGTCAGACAATGAGGGAAAATTACCGTAGCACCAAAATCCAACCCCAGCATGGGAACAGCTGCTCAGGGGTATGTATCCCACAGACAATTAGAATCTTCAGCTTTATCCCAGCACAGCTCTGCATGGAGGCATCAGGCCAGGAGCAGGCAGATTTGTTCACTAGATAAGCGCTACCCATGTCTGTCTTTTGTTCACGCCTGAGGGCGTCCAGTGAGCTGCACGCACCACCTTGGCATTGGGAGAAAATGCAGAGCGCCTCTTGTCCAATCTCAGGGCTGTCACGTCCAAAGCACTGGGGATAGCACTCAAGCTATGGCGCTCTCTGTGCTTGCTATGAAACCACAGAAAGGTTGAGCCTACCAGCCACACCCACTCACTAGCAACACCTACACACACACACGCACACACATACACATGCACACCACTGAGCATTCCTTACTCCCAGCTGTGCTCAGAATTTGTGATAAGGGTATAAAAGGAAATCATTTTTCTCAGAGTCGTCATTTTTTTCCTTCTTACGAAGAAAGGATAGCTGATGTTTCAAGAAAAAAGAAATGGCCATATCACTCTCAGGGCCCCTACTCCATATGTAGAGCCTAAATGGTACAGATTAAAATCAAGTCATAAACAATTCCATAAACAGAAACAGCCCTGAAGTCAGCTGAGAGCTTTGAACTGACGCTGGAATCCGAGAGGAGTAGAGGTCCTCCAGAGTCCCTCAGCTGCCACGGGCGGGCAGGAAGGAGACAAAGCCAGCACTTTCCATACTGAGTCCGCCTATGCTTTTGGAAAAATCAAGACACTTCCACTACTGAAAACTGCTGGAAGATCACCAAGAGGCCATGGAGAACTAGGGACCTTCGGATCGTCCCTAGAGTTGCAAGAGCACACTAAGCCAGGACCAAATTTCAGGCCTCCTGAATCCAGCTTAACTGGCATTTGGGAGCCTGTACCCCTATGTTGGACTACCTTGTCCAGCATTGATACAGGGGGGAGGAGCTCATTCCTGCCTCAACTTGATGTACCATGCTCTGTTCAAGCACTTAGGAGGCCTTCCCCTTTATGAATAAAGATGGAGGAGGAGTGGATGGGGAGGGGGGTAGGTGAAGAGGGGGGATTGGATGAGAGGAGGGAGGGCAAACTGTGGTCAGTATATAAAACAAATGAAAAATACAATAAAATAAAAAAGCCAGCCACTCCTAGCACTGTGATGGCTTAGAATTCATAACGGCAGCCTTCAGACTCTGACCTAATTTTTGAAGATATTCAAAGGTAAGATCTATTTTCTTATGCTGGATTCCAATGACCCTGTTCCTCTGAAGTATTAATTAGAGGATCATAGACACCTTGTGGGCACAGGAGGATCAGACGGTGCTGCTGTCGCTGCTCCAATGTAACCTGCCCCAGTGCCACGTTCTAGCGATGGTGGACTTGCCAGCCTTCTTCTTTGACTCTGCTGGTCAAGTCAAGATTTCAGAAGCTAAGTAGCTTCTAGGTGACTGACGTCCGTGTGTCCCTCCCCCTCTCCTTTCTCATGAATGTGTATGTATGAACATGTGGGGGCTGATGCACAGGTACACATGAGTATATGGAAGCCAGAGGTCAATGTCAGGTGCTGGCCACCTTGTTCTTTGAGACAGGGTCTCTCACTGGCCTGAAGCTTGCTGAGCAGTCTAGGATCCCTCTAGCTAGATCCACCTCGGCTTCCCCAGTGCTGGGATTGGAAGCTTCCCACCAGGCTTGCCTAATGTGGGTTCTGAGGATTGAACTCAGGTCGCCATGCTAGAGAGCATGCATGTTTCTACGTGAGCCATCGCCCTGAGCCCTAGGTGTTTCTCTGGCCACTTGGCTCCTTTCTAACAGGCTCTTGCTGCCTGACAGAGGAATGACTAGCAAGAAGCGCTACCCACTTCCCCACTCCTCTTCTCTTCCTCTTCCTGCTCCCCCGCCCTTCCTCCCAACTCCTCTGTCCTTTAAAATACAGAAAAAGAGGAGCTGTGGATAATTAAAATTAAATCTCTGTTGCCCCGATGCCTGAAACTCTGGGAAGTCATTATCAGAGTCAGACAGTGAAATTTTGATATCCAGGAATCTTTTTGATACAAGGAATAAAGTTCTATGTCATAGAAGATAGAGAGCCATGCTATTTCCTAATCACTCTTTCTGATTTGCTGTGTCTTGGGATGCTTTCTCAGATGTTTCCACCATGGCTTATGTAAACTTCAAACCCATGTGCCGTTAAACGCAGAAGCTCGGTGCTGAATTAATGACAGCAGCTTCAAACACCCACCTCGCTGGCAGGCTGGAGATCTAAGGACCAACTCAAAGAGGGTGATGGGCCTTTGAAAATTACTAAGCACAAACAATAAATCTCATTAAATAAAGTCAGCAGAGTAAAAATGCAGTAAGACGTGTGGGGAGGGGAAGGGCTAGAGTCAGCCTGAGCTAAGACTTTTATCAGGGAACTTGGCGGGGAGGGCAGAGAAACCAGCTGTGTTTGGGGAGATCATGTGACCCAGATGGAAGCAATTCTGAGGCGCTGGTCAGTAGGACGCTGTGGAGACGGGGTTATCCTTGGCAAGGTAGTGTGCTCCAGGCTGGTGACAGTTGGGATCATTAGTGACTGCCACCGCAGCACCTTTGGTAGAGTTCAAGGAAGGCACTGGTTGTGAGCAGGGCCAGCACAAGAAGAGAAATGCCGACAAATCAACGGTCCTCACTGTGAGCCTTTTTCATCCACAAAGTCCTTGGATGAAATGTGTTGTGGCTGTGTCCCACAGAGGCAGACCCCTTTCAAGGTGCCTCTGACCACGGGGAGGGAGGGAGAAACCTAGGTACTCTTGATGAGATCCGGTAGGGAACTGTATAACACTGGAGGACAGCCATTGCGCCAGATCAGCATGTGGTATTTCCAGAAGCAATGTCCCAGGAGTGGTGATATGAAAGCCAGGCAGCATAGAGAAGGACTGCCAGACATGGGGCATCAGTCCATGCT
The DNA here is from genome assembly GCF_950005125.1 of Chionomys nivalis. NCBI lineage: Eukaryota > Metazoa > Chordata > Mammalia > Rodentia > Cricetidae > Chionomys > Chionomys nivalis. The sequence goes on from NC_080089.1 coordinate 34,022,328, forward strand.
AACCCAGAGACTCCATGAGGGCAGTGAAGCCCTTGACTGACTGCCATTGCTGGTCAGAGCCGAATGGTCCAAGTATAGCACGCTCCAGGAGCTGCTGAGCAAAATCCAGGTCTCTCCTGTGAACCCGCCCAGCACAACTCCTTCCCTTCTCTCTCCTACCTCAGTATTCCCCTCCATCCCCTTCCCTCCACCCCCTCCAACCATTCCAACTCCCTTTTAATTCAAGAATTTAACTACAGAGATCACACTGACCCTTTCCCCAAGAATGAAAGGATGTGGGGTCCTCTACCAGAGATTTATTTGTGATTGTGACTGAGGGTTTATTTAAACTAATTTTATTATTCATGACACAGACAATTTATGCAGTGAATGCAATTAGGAGCCATGATTGGCTGCCACAGCTAAGGGCTAAAAGTGCCACTTCCTCGGATATGCAGGGAAGGAAGGCGAAGAGTATTAGAAAAATAATCAGTCGCAGCAATGTTTTTTATGAAATGAGCTCACAAACCTTCGTTTAAAAAAAGAAGAGCTAATTTAATTTCCCAAACACCCTGCAAAAGATATCTAATTACCCACTTCTAAATTGCTCTCATAATTTTTCCGAAGTTTTCTATTGTTTATGCCTTTGTGAGCTGTCCCTGTATACAAGTGAAAGAGCTGCCAGCTTGATGCCCAGGTCCCAATAAGCCCCTTTAAGAGGGTCCTTCTGGTGCCAGGCACAAGAGCCCCGAGGCAGCCTCTTATGCAGCTGTCCATTCGAGAAACAAGACTTGCTTGTAATGATTTACAATTTTAAGTGGAGAAGAAAGAGAAAAAATTGACCTTTTTTCTTTTCATTTTCTATGAGAAGCAGTCTTTAAAAGAAAAAAAATCAGCCATCAAATCAAAACAAATCTTGGTGCGTTTAAAAGATGGGCTTTTCCTTGCAGTCAAAGGCAATGAGTTGCAGATACAGTCAAGTAGAGGCATCCTAAGTTTGACCGAAGCCAAACAAAAGGAGTTCATACTTTGTGCTACCGCTTGTGGAAGGCACTAGAAAGAGCAAATCAGTCTTTAGAGAGAGGAAGTTGATGAATTTCCATGGTGAAACAGCAGAGGAAGGTGAACAAGATGACCCTTAAGTGGGTCTGAGAAAACCTTGAAGGTTTGGTCATGCTCACTGGTCTAATTGCGGTGATGGTTTCCAGAGAGTCTGTATACCCAAACTGCCCACATTATACAGCATGGCGAGACCTTCTCTGCTTGCTCCATGTAGGTTTTATAAACAGCAATACAAGAAAAGAAGATGCACGGTTCAGGAATCCATCCATGAACACCATCGCTGTCATCTTTGTGGATGCATAAGAAGAGGTGGCTCTTTTCCTAGGGTCTCTGTTGTCCCTTGCAATTGTGCTCAGACTTATGTCTATGAACTTGAACTGAAGGATATTTAGTGTACCTCAGTTGGCATCACAGTCTACTTATCTCTTTATTGAACATCTTCTTGGGACCCATAAAATCCTGAAAGAGGACATTGTAGGAAGTGAGGGCCTGAAGAAAGTGTAGGCAGCATGTCTTATTGTCAGGGAGATGAAGCATATGCTGTCTGGTACCTGACTAGAGCCATATAGCTCAGGCTCTAAGAAAGATTAGAGAAAGAGAGAGGGAGGAAAATATCTTTGCATGAAAAATACTATGTGTGAACAAAATCACACACGTTGCTGGCCTGGATATGGAGCGCAGCTAGTAGAGTGCTTGCCTAGTGTGCACAGAGGAAACCCTGGGTTTGAGTCTCGGTCCTGCCACCTAGTCTTCAAAGTCTCCGAATTTTCTTCCTAGCTTCCTGACAATCAGTTCAGCCCTCTTGATCACACCTGCCTCATCCAGAATGCACCGAATGTGTGGTACATGACCCTTATGGACTTTAAGTGCTTTTGTGGAATTACATCATTAGCTTCTCACCTTGGTTCTATGGAGTACGTGGGATAGGTCCTACTAGGACCCCGGTTGCTTGGATCTCTCCATAAATAGAGAAATAGAAGCAACGCCTTCCCTCGAATCTATTCCCATCCTCCCTCCCTCCTTCATGGCGCTCTCCTTCCATCCTCAGTGCCCATACCTCTAGTATTGATGGAAAGGGGACTTACATCAAATCATCTCATGGGAAGAGTCTGGATCTCGCAAATGCTGCGTTCTTCCCTTTGTATTGATTCCCTGGTCTGTATTTGGTTGATTTCAAATATTACATCAGCCACATGTGTTGTCTTTAAATTCCTTGGCAAGTTGGAAACCCTGGTAGAGTGGGGCAGAAAGGCTAGGAAATAAAAGCCCACTCACGGAATCCGCCCTCCACCCCGTCCCCGCCTCTCCCAATCCATACCAGCAGTGTTAGATGTATTACAGAAAATATAGCTAGCCAGGGTAGCAGTGACCTTTCTGACTTCATGAATTTGGAGGAAGAACAGCAGCACAGAAGCTAAATTTGGTCAGAGAGGAGGATCCGCATGGGAAAGCTTACTGACCATGCCTGTGACCACACACATCAAAGTCTCAGATCCCCAAAACATCTCCTCACTGTCCCCCAGCAAGACACACTTGTCTCCTAGTCTTAGAGTGATGAATGCTTACCTGCCCCAATCCTCAGAAGCTATGTTCAAAGTTTTACCTGGGCAATTATCATGAGTGTGAGATGTTGCTAGTGACATTATAGCTTAATTATTCATAGGCTATCATTTCCAAATTGCCTTCCATAATCTCATATGCCCTTCACCTTGCATGGATCCCTACCTGCCTCCTCCCCTAGTCCCTTCTACCTTTTTCCATCCTTCTGGGAGGGCAGTCAAGGTGAAGCAACGTGAGGCAAGGGGGCTGATCTCTAACTTGTGTGACAACCTCGGGTTTTGACTTTCCTCCTCCCATTCAGAACCATTATCCTTTTTTTCCCTCTTCTTTCTTTCTTGAACATTGAAGGTTTCTTTTTCCCCCTGAGGAGACATTTCTAAAACTGATCACCATCAGTGTGTGAATTTTCCTGTCAAGAGTGGGACAGGCTAAAGAATGTGACCATCATTCTCTGCCTATAAAAGCAACCTCCTTCCAGCTGTTACTCGAAAGGCACGCTAACCCTCTTGACACCAGGTCACCTTGCACGCTGGCATCCTAGATCCAGGATCAGCCTGATACTTAGGCCATGGGACCAAGTTGCTGGTAGATTGCAGAACTTGGTTCTCTGTCCCCACTGTTCAATAATGCTCTAATTAACTACTGCAAACTTCAGAGGACCCAGCTAACTATAATTGAGAGATCAGCAGAGGCTGCATGGAGTTAGATGTGCATACTAATCACTGAATTATCTAACACCTGTTTGGGGATGTAACACTGAAACATGGCTCTGTTTTCAAGCAGGAGACCTTCCATTGAAGAAGTTGGTCTTTGGTGAGCAATGTGGAGTCTACTCCTTCCCTGATGTCTTTTCTCTTGGTACTAGTTGGAGTGAAGACCAACGAGGTGCCAATCAAACTAGTAGTGGAATATCTCTGTGGCCATATCTCAGGACCGTTCTGAGGGGGCAGAGTAGGGCTGCTGGAAATAGACATTAATGAGCCCAGCGGCATCATGATGGAGGGAGCGACACTCTGGATTGGCACATTTAGTCTCTCTCTGAACTCCAACACGTTTCTGCATTGTTTGCATCTGCCTCCCTCCCCCGGAACTGGATTGGCACCGCCATCTAAAAGCTATTCATGGGTCAAAGCCACTTAGCATTTTTACTAAGACTAGCAAGAGTCTGCTGCAGGCAGAGCATAGCGGGATGCAGGCAGGGGAGGTTGTACCCAGTTGGGGTTTTGAGCGAGATAAGGGCAACCCAGCAAGAGAGCATGCGGTTAAATTGAGAAACAGGTGGAGCATGGGAAGAAACTTCACCTTAGTCCCACTTCTCATTTTCACTGATAGTTTCAATAACCCATACTCAGTACTTCAGACCAGAGTGAAAGTGGGGCTTAGCCTGAACCTCACACTTTTTTTAAATGAGGTATTTTGTTATCAAATTGAAAAATGACAACTCTCTTCAAAGCTCAGAGAGCCTTAGAATTAGACAGTACAATAGAATATACCAAAGACCCGCAGCCTGAGATAGTGCCCATGCCAGCCGCTCCCCTCTCCTCCCCTCAATGTAGCTCATATTCTCTTATTCCCAAAAGAGGAATCTCCCAGTTACCACCTAAGAACTGCCTGCAAGAAAATTGCAAGGCGGATTCACTGCCGCTGGCTTTTTCTCAGTTGGAACAATTTTGATGACGATAATGATAATGAGGTTGGCAAGGATGATGATAATGATTAATATGATCATCGGAATTCACAAACAATGCAGACAAAACTTAAATAGATTTTAGGGATGCTGAGATTCTAGCAGGATCTAAACGTATGCTGTGTTTCCTAGAAGTGCTATACACTTGATACTTCTATGAACATTCTCAGAGTATCCATCTCTTGGACATGCTACAGTTCCACACCACCGTGCTTCTTTCTCAGGAAAGCTGTGCTCATCATGAAACCAACACATACCGTAGAAGAAGCCACCACATTGAGACTCCGTATGTTTCCACCAGATTGCTATGCTTGGGATTGAGTTAAACTTGACCATGATCTTTACAGATTTTATACACCTCTGCATTTGGGACTTTTCTCGTTGTTGGCATGTTAAAATGAAACACTGCCTATCTAAGAATGAAGAAGTATAGTATCCACAGTTATCTATTGGCACCAAATTCTTCTCCCATCTGGCAGCCTTTGCAACAGTCCTATTTCCTTCCACTGTCCAAGATGAATCTGTGGGCTCTCTCCTAACTTTGAATTTGCAGAAAGGTTTCACTATGCAAAGATAGAACATAAGCATTTTAGCACATTTCCTTTTCACCCATCATCTACTCACAAAAGGTTGAGTTAAATTCTCAAATCCAAATGATGTGACGCTTAGGAAACACCGCCATGTGTTCACTGCGTAACATGAAGGTACCTCATTGCCAAGAAAGCACTGGCTGCATTTCTCAGATACCTACTGCCTCCACTCTGCCTCTTGGCTAAGTATGGCTGCTTTGCATTTCCAGATGTCTTGACCTTTCCCCCCTCATTAGCCTCTCCCCAGAGGTGATGTCATTACCTTTGAGCTCTCCCACAGTCTTGGTAAGTCTCCTTATCTCATTTCCTTAGGTAGCACCCTCAAACTATGTCATCAAACTATGTCATTAGGGCTGCCTAATGCATCTCCTGAGTCCGAAACCCTTCTTGCTTGCACATCCATTACATGATCTTGCTGAGCACTGTGCTGTCTTAGGTTGCAGAGATGTGAGACCTGCATCACTTTTTCTGCACATGCCTGTCATAGATTGGCCCTGCATTTGTCAGCACCCTCCAAGAGCATTTCCTAAGACAGCCCTTCATCTAGTTGGCTTGATTGCCTCCCTGTGCTTGAACTTTAAACCCACATCACAGTTTGTTCCCATACATGTATTGGGAAACATCTACACATCAGGTTAACTTTACATCATATGGAAGAAAACACACTGAGTAAAAGAGGTTTAAGGATCAGTTGACAAATTCTGGAGTGTGTGTCTTCAACAATAGTCCTAGTGCTGCGGAAAATGGAGGTTCACATGTGGTGAGATTGTTTGAGGTGCTCCCTCCCAGTGACTACCTACACATAATGCTCAGTCTTTCCGGGGATGGACTTCCACAAGTGAATTCTATGTCCACTGAGACACCATGATACTAGAGAATTCTATCTAACTAGTAGATTTAAACAAGGGTATTTATTCATTCATGATTCATAGAGTCCTGAAGGTCAAACATATTCTGACGATCATTGAAGTCCCTTGTAAACTTGCACCAGGGAGTCAGATCCTCCACTGCCATTCTTCTATCACTGAGGGCCCATGGCTCCCAAAGACTTCCATGCTTGAACTGTTCAATGATCCTGAGAGTCTTTATGTTAATTCAAAACCTATGTCTTCACCTCTCTTTTCCAATGCTGACTCTGAATAAATACATAACTCTTCCATATAACCCACGATCTAATTGTGAGTATTTAACTCAAATGAGGTGTTTTGATCCCTTTTCATGAATCTATCGTTAGGTTTGAGAATTTCAATCCAAAGTTCTGAGCCTACCCTTTCCACAGGCATCCCATGGTGACTTGGGAAGAGAAGAGTATATCTTTGTGAAAGTAAAAGCTAAAGAGGTGTTATGACAGTATCAAGGCAGGAGCCATGAACTTGTCTTAAAACAGAGACACCACAGAAAGAGAGTCTCTCTGTGTAGCCCTGGCTGTCCTGGAACTTACTCTGTAGACCAGACTGGCCTCCAACTCAAAAACTCTTCCTGTCTCTGTCTCACAAATACTGAGATTAAAGCTGTGTGCCTCCACCACCCAGCTTAGAAAAATAACTTTTGGAAAACTTGGAGCAAGTGTGGGATCTTTCCAGGAAAAGAGAGCAAAGGACATTTCGAATAGAGATGATGACACGGACAGGTCATGAAAGTTATCATAGTAGTCATGTACTTTGTAACTAAAGTCCTGTGTGTGCAGACCTCAGTAGACAAGGCTGTAGGACAGGGAGGTGGCAGGAAGTGAGATGAAGAGCTGAGATGCAGGGAACAAGCTGTAAATGCGAGTACCTAAAGAACTCACTCTTACCTTGTCTGGTGGACGCCATTGCCTTCCCAAGCTGCCCCACTTCACTTCTTACCTACAGCTCATCACACAAGGCAGCTCACCAGTTCTAAAGTGCCAGGGTTATTGTGATAAGTTCCAAGACCATACTCATGCTCAAACCTGTTTTGGAAAGTCCTCCACCTATTTTTTTTTCCACCTGGAAGAGATGGAATATTGCTCTTATCTCCTGCTCACTTGTTATAGTTTGTCCCTAGGTTCTTTATCTAACTCAATCCCTTTGGAGAAATAGGAGTAAGGTAAAAAACAACCATTATATTGCTTTAACCATTCATCCCCATAGAAATTGGAGCTGGCAATCCTCCTGCAGCTCTTTGGTGTCTAAACACTGGCTTCTTTTCTGTCCCATACTGGCATTCAACAGGCAGCCATTTATCAGTTCAGCAGAGAAATTCCCTCCACCCAAATCAACTCTTTCTATGCTCCAGGCAGCCAGGGACACTAATGATTGCCTGTTGACTTTGCAACATTTGTTGGCATCACCAGAAAGCATGAATATCATAGAGATAAGATGGTAGAAGAAGGATGGATTGAGGGTGAGAATTTCTCCCTACCTTCTGCTTTCTACTGAGATGCTTCCAAGTCTTTTCATACCAAGTCGCAGAGCATCTGCATGGTTACAGGTCTACATCTATGCAAAGGGAAAGGCGAACAACCCATTCCAGAATTGTATGATAGCAAAGGGCAAATACGTGTGACTCACGTTCTAAGTTCAGCTAACCAGGGAGTGAACCATGCAGAGAGAACTTAATCCCAACTAATAAGTCCAGTGTACACAAAGCAAAACTCCAAAATGGGCCCCACACTGACAAGTTCTGCAGTCAGAATCTAAGAGAGAATGACATGTGCACCTGCTCACACTTTGAACAAATGAGTGGCAAATTGTAGATGCAGCTGAAAGGACCCTTCAGTGAAAAGTGTCCTCAGAGAAAGTCAAGAGGGCGTGAGTTGGGAGGAACACAAAGTTTCCAGAGCCAAAGTGCTCGTTTCCTAGATGTGCCAGAGGACAGGAAATGACATTGCTGGAGCACTGATTAGTTCATCCAGACTCCATTGACAACCTAGGCAGCTATTCTTCCAAACCAGACCCCTCTTTGGGGATGGGGGTTGTTCGTTTACTCTAGGCTTTTTAAGTTGTACTAATAACTTTACGCAAAATACATTCAGATGATTGTAACAGTGCTAGCCTAGGACTTCTCACCTCCATGACCACAACCCAGCAAAGCACAGTCGGATCTGCTGCTAGGGGACTAGACCAGGCCAGTTGGTCAAAGGACCTAGTCTGAGTGTAAATCTCCTAATGCTGGCTCAGTTATGGACATTACAGATTTTTTTATGAGGGCGCTGCTCTAGAATTGCAAACAAGAGCAGATAAAGGAATCAGGATGAGGGCACCTGGCCCATGAGAAAAGCATGTGTTAGCAGAACACAAGACGGGGAGGAGAAGCCACGCACAGACTTCAACCCATTCAAGCCACTTGGTTGCATTCCGGCCACAAAGGGAGATACTCCTCCCATTAGGTATATTACAGCGATGCGGTGATTGGTGGAGGGGAGCAAAATACTTGTCAGCTGAGTGAGTATTGGCTGTCACTCCTGTTATCAAGCTGCCTGCTTATTTGCGATTTTATTTTCAGATGTGATTGGCAGCTGGATGGCTCTGACATTCTCGCCGCAAACATACAGCCTGTTATTATGCTTGCATTAACATTTTGATAAACACACGGTGCCGCATTGGAAAAGTAATTACATGTCATCACTTCAGTGCTTCATCAAAGAAAAGTTTACTGTGTAATTGCGCTGTGATTTACCTACGTAGAATGTGTTACACTCCACAAAAGCTCTCTCTATTTAATAGTTTACATTTACTCTTTAAAATACACAATATCCCTTCCCAGGGGCTTCTTTGGTCTAAAATAAACTTGGCAATATAATTTAGCTTTCCATAAATATACTTAGATATTACTGTGGAGTACTTTTGCATAATAGTTATTTAATGCTAAGCATAAATAGGCAGTACATTATATTGGCTAAGCTATGAGAAAAAAAACCAAGGACTTCTGACGACAAGGAAAAACAGGATATTGTCACCTTGGCTTCTACATTAAGGAGAGGGACTTTTGCTCTCATATTTATATCCATGCTTTCCACAGTGACATCTAATTTTACAATAAAGTGAGGAGCTCAAGCACTTTCCGGTAGAATCTAAAATATTGGTTCTTGTTAGCGTTTAGAGAGCTCCGCTGATGTGGCACTGAAAGAGCCTTCTGGAGAAAAGTACAAATGATTGCAGGGTACTTGGGAGCCAGAGACGAACGAAGAGGTGATTTGACTGACGTTTCCTCCGTGAGATCCATTTGAGCAGCTGGGTATCTAGGAAATAAAAGGTGATGGGGGCCTGGGCGGTAGCCAACAGTAATTGAAGAGCCCCCAGCAGAATCTCCAATGACGAATTACATTTTCATGGCTGATGTTGGGAGGGCATTTTGAATTTCTGTGGGCTTTGTAATTATTGATGAGCAAACCCAGACAGCAAGAGCCCAGGTCAAGCAGGCAAGCCTTTCTAATATGCTTAATGATGATGAGAATATTTGGGTTAGTCTCTATTCCAGAAAGAAAAGGCAGGGAGGGGGATAGAGAGCAATGGGGTGACTGGATTGCTCTTACAACAGTCTATAAGGCTTCTCCATAGGCACCAAATTTTCCTTCTTAAGTAACGGAGATGGGCGGAGCTGGAAGGAGGAGGAGTCACTGTCTATTAACAAACAGGACGTGGTAATGTCGGGCTATGGAGTCCTTGAGATGCCCTTCACCATTTCTCTGAGTATTCTCTTTACCAAAAGGCTGTTCTCGCAAATGAACCACTCAGTGCTGCACAGAGGTCAAATGACCGAACCACAAAAGTGCAGGTGAACACCTTGTCATTTCTGTCCTTATGGGAGACCTCATAGCTTCATGGAATGCGGCCTAGCCGTGGGAGAATTAGGACAAATTGAAAAAATCGCAGCCTGAACTTGAACATGAAGGTGGGAAACTTACCTGAAAGCAAGGATAAAGAGGAGGAAAAAACGGATAGCCGGGGGTAAGGACCATGAACTAAGTCAGAGGGCCTGAATGTCATTTATTCAGCAGGGGCCCTTGAAGCAATGGCAACCCCATCAGCTGCTTCTTCAATACAGCTGGCAGCCGGGGTGGGGGGGGGGGGAGCTAAAACATGTATTTCCAGATGTGTATAACGGTTCAATAATTCCACGTTAGTGTATATTAATCCTCCCTGGAAATTGGCATTAACTCAGCTTTAGCACCAGTCTAAATAAACACATCAGCTCCGAGAACAGGCGCTTCTTTGCATAACAGCTGTGTATGGCATCTGCATCCTGGTTATAGATTCCCTGTATGCATGCTACCTCTGGAGCAAACTCCAGTTTCCCTCTTTAAGTGTAGCTGGACTCGGAATAGTTCCTCCCTTTGCTGTTGGTGCTGGGGGGAGAAAAAGATACCATTGTAATTGCCAGTTGGCCTGCAGAGTAATGTCCCATAATTGACAAAGATTGCTTAGCTGCAAGGAAGAAAGACACACTGATTAGGAGAGATCGTCTTTAATATCGCATTTAACCTGCACTCTTTCCCAGGCTTTCTCTTCACCTGAACCCTGAAAGAGATGTCTGGCTTTCTTTGCCCTCCCATTTCTCAGAGAGTGAAGCCGGAGGAAGGCAGCAAGGTTTACACGGGGACACTTGGTTCCCGAACAGTAATTTCACTGACTTGAGAGACTTAAAAGCTTTAATACGAATATATGCTGAACTATCCCAAAACAGAGTTTGTTCCCCAACACATTTAACGTACCCTTTGACCCGTGGCCCCAGAAGTGCTCAGGGATGACGCCATTTTTCTTCTGCACTTCAAATTACTAGGTCGGATCTTTATATCTTCATTATTCTTGTTTTTTATCCTCTGCTCCTGATTCGGGGTTGTGTGGCTTTTTTCCTTGAGAATCATATTGGCTCTCTCTCTCTCTTTTAAAAAAAAAAAAAAAAGCTTTAAAAATTGCTCTGTTAGAAAAAATACGGGTTAAAATGCATTTTTCATGTCCTTTCATGCTCTATTGATTTTTTTCTCTCTCATTTTTCTTACAAAAGAAAGTTTTAATGCAGTTTTAGGGGGAAAATAGTCAGCAGTTGCTCTCTTCCCCAGGAGTAAAAACACTGGACATCCCGCTTATAAGTGCAATGTAATGCTTCCCAGCTACTCTCCCTCTAACTGTCTGTCTATCAGCTGTCTACCCATTATCTATATATGGGCGCAGGAAGTAATAGGAAGCCCCATTACCCATTATTCACCTGTATCACAATTCTCTCACTGTACCCTGTTTTACTAGCTTCAGGGGACTTTTAACTCTCCTCCGTGTATAACCCTGTAGTAAGGCTTGAATAGCCTACAGAGGGTTTGGCATGCACTCATGGAATAATCATTCTGAAGACAGAAAACCTGTGCCTAAAGACGAGCACCACCTAGAGAACATGTATTTTTAATGTGCCAGTCCCCACCCATATGCCTGCATTGTCTGTCTATGAATGGAAGATCATATGGGAAATGGAACGTGACAGTTCAGAAGTCCAAGGCCCCAGAGACTTCATCTGAGACCTTACACAAGTCCTTTCCACTGCCTGGGATGAAGATCCACCAAGTGTGAAATGAGAGGCAAGTGTGCAAGGGGAAAGCGAGGTGTGTTTCTCTGTACTGCTCTCTCCCATTTGCACAGATAGGCTGCTCTTCTCTGTGTGAATGAGTGTGAGGGATAGACCCAAGAGTTCCCTGTCAATGCGTGCCAGTCAGTGTCACTTCTGCATTGTATTTTTTCCTGTCATTTCTGTGGACTTGTACACCATTCTGTACTCAGAGATATTTTAGTGACATATTCAACCGAATTCTCTCTGTGTTCAGAGTTTTCCTTGCATACAGATGAGTTACCCTAGCCAAATACATTTGATAAATGGGGCTGATTTTTTAAATAAGTCAAAAAATGTTTACCTCTAAATCAATAGATGCAGAAATTATTTTGGCTCTAAATAGAACTTGCCTCGTCTTAAGGGGAAGGCAGCGTGTGCATGCAGGTGCACGTGGAAGGGCAGGGAAGGGGGTAAATGAAGGTGATCGCTGCATAACAAGACGCTGATAGGCCACAAACTGTATCTTCAACCACGGTCCCTAACATTAGGTCTTGGTGACGTCATAACCATAAATAAGCAGACGTGCAGTTTATGTTGCTCACCAATAACCGAACTGCCTCAGACTGTATCTCTGCCAATGGCACATGGTCCTGCTTTCCATTGTAGTTGCTGACCCTCCCTATGGGCAACTTGAGTTTCACAGACCACATGAGCCGGGCACACCCTGTCTGCTTACATTCGTATGTGACTTGAGCAGGCAGTAGAAACAGGAAGCTCCTGAAGTCTGTACAGAGGAAACCCAATTTTCCTGTCTGAATTCATTCCCAGGACTCATCCAGCTCTTGGCTGACTGTCCAGGACTGAGAACTTTTCTCACCAATGGATCCATGCCACTTTCTGTCAACTAAGAAGCATGACCGTTCCTTCTCAATCAATGGTCTCTTAACAGAGCTGGGCATCTGCTTGGCTTCCCCGCTTCTCATTCGAAACATCTGCCAGGCCTCCTATGTGCCCAGCAAGAGGTCCCCAGGCCTGCCCTGGCTCAGTGCCACAACTTTCATGCTCATGCAAACTCAGCAGCTGCTACCTCTTTCTTGTTCTCCTTCCTTCTTTTTTGGTCGACGTTAGTATGATTCTGTTTCATCACACGGGAGTCCATCTTGACGGCTTCTGTGACCTACTGCTGGTAGTATCCATTATGATATTTGGACTTCATGAAGAATTTATTTATTTCTAAAAAGTTATCTTTAAAAATATATTTGCCAGACTTGCTGGTAGCTAAGCCCTGCCATAGTGGCCGTAGGACTTGTGTGAACAAGGGTGCTACAGTGTAAAAAGTGCCCAGCTATAAGCTTGTTTCTCAGAATGTTATGAAAGCTTAATTATCCCCTTAGCTTCGAGCATTTTGATAGCTCTCTCCTGCATTTTTATTTCTTCTGGTCAGTGACCTTAACCTTAGAAACTGAGTCCCAGTGATGTTGGCATCCAGAAGGTGTCCTTCTTATCACATGGCTACTCTCAAGTCCCACCGTAACACATCATAAGGCTCATAAGAAGAACCTGCCCATGCTGATCCTTGAGAGAAAATCCCGAGCCTTATGTCAGCTGTTTGCTAGACAAGCACAGGGGCAGAAAGTTCTGAAGGGTAGACAGGAGAACAAATGCACTCTGAAGTGATCACTTCCAACATGAGGTCACCTCTCCCACCTCATGTGCCCCTCCCATCCCCAAAGTCAGGCAGGGCCATGTTGCTCTCACTCCCTCTGGGGAGCCCGAGATTTAATTTGTTTCACCTCCAAGCCTTTGCCTGTTCCTAACGTCTTATGATATAGGCACAAGTTCTCTCCTGGGACGCCATGTTTCCTCTCAAAGTGTTCATTTCATTAATGATCACACTGCGCTGTTATGTTTTCCTTGCACTGTTCTGTAGATCATTTTTATTATGTAGATACAAACTCTTTGATATTGTAATTGTGAAGTACATATTATGAAGACAAATGCATCGGGCATAATGAGAATGGATTGCCAATAAAAGTTGAAATGCAAGAAATGTTTTTGGTTTTTTTTTTTTTTTTTTAAGGCTAGGCCCTATTTAGAGCACTCCCACTCCGAATGCTCCGTGGAAAGGCCCTTGCATGGAAAGAGCTTATTTTTAGTCTAATGTTGATAAAGACTTGACTTTGGCAGCATCTTAATTATCTGATAAAAGCCAGACTCCTCTGCCTTGCTCACCTCTAATGTCGAATGCCTTCTGCTGGCATTAAAATTATTGCCACAACTCCAGAGAGAAAAGTGGGAGATAGCTGTTGTGTTCTGTTTCCAAGATGTGAATTAGGGTTTAAAGAGTCACTCGGTTTCATTTAAACAAATTACAAAAATAATGGTTTGCCCTTAAAAGGTCTGTGTCCTATATTGTCATCCCTCACTTGTGACACTCCTGACAGTGCCATTCCCAATCTGAAGTCTTCCATTAGTGGCTAGAGGAGAAGAGTGATAGATAGCTGGGGTCCCACTGGCACTTCTCCACTTTGTCCCAGATCGAAAACCAGAAGGAACAGCCAATGAGCCAATGGTCCTATGCAGGGGACACAGGGTCACACATAGAGGGTATACTGAATAGTATATGGATTGATTAATAGATTGACTGATTGAAACGTATTTGCCATCATAAGCAATTTAGAAACAGAGGAGCACAGGAAGTGCTGTCGGCCATGTGACCTTGTTGTAAGATGAGGAAGCTGACTGCTCTGGGGATTTCCAGCCCGCTTCCTCCTTAGCATTTTCTGAGCCTCTGGAGACCAGGAGCTACACTGCTAGGATTCCAAGGACAGCCAACTGGGACCCAAACCTCCCCTCTCAAAAAGAAAATGTGCCAGTTTAAGTATTTGAGGAAACATTTTGTAGGGCTGACCCAGTTCCCACATTAAGAAAATAATGCCCAAGCCCATATGGCTAATTCCTTCCCAAACTGTTTGTTTGCCATCATGCAGACCTACCCTGAAAATAAAGCGTCTAGGCGACATTCAAAATCCACGTGGCGCGGAATGCAAATGAGCGCGATAACGGTGGAAAGTACATGTACTTGAAAAATTCTTGTGGGTGTCATCATCATCCACACAGGCACCAGCTCTGCTGGTGCGGGCTTCGCCGTGCGGGCTTCGCCGTGCGGGCTTCACCGTGTGGGCTTGTCGTTTCCGCCTTTTCGTTGCTTCGTTGCAGGCCTTTCGTACTCCATCCTGCCTTGTTTATGCTTTGGCAGTACCTATCTAGAAAGCAGGGTTTCCTCTTGCATCTAAAACAACCTTGACCCTCACTCCCTACACCCTGGCCTCTAAGTCATGCCCAAGGTCAGAGAAGTTCAAAGGGTTGAGAAAGCCAAATTGTGATTTCATCTCAAAATCCTGTTTGAGATTCATGCCCATGGAGTGGTAGTAGATAAGAAAGAGAACCAGGCTTGTAGTTCTGGTGGTAAATTGTTTGCCTTACATTTATGAGACCCTAATTTTAATACTTGAAACTGCCAAAAGCCAAGGAAAGGAAGGCGTGGGGAAGGAGGGAGCAGGAAAGGAAGAAAGGAGGGACGGAGAGAGGGGAGGAAAGAAGAGGTAGAGAAAACAGGGATGGGGGAGCATCTGGAAAATACTAGAGACAGGCAACCTCATGTCACCTTGCACACCAGATCTGCACAGCAGAGGGGGGGCGGTGCAGAGACTTAGACAGCATTAGATTAATTTTTAACTGTACGAGCACCAGGCTAAGAGGCCAGTGTCCTTAAGAAAATTGTCTTTAGCTGAGGATGTGGAGGCAGAAAGGTGACCTGGGTTGTTCAATTTGTGGCACTGCTGATTGAATTAATCTTACGATTTCAGACCACACGTTCTTTAATACTCAAGAGACTGCTCCTGCTTCTTTGCTGGAGGTAACGCTGTGTTCTGGTCACCCAGCTAGAGACTGTTGCTTGATGTGTGGGTGAGACTGGATGGAAGGGTTCTGTTGATTCCTTCACTCCAGGGAGCAGGTCCTTGAGACTGAAGCAGTGTCCCGGAGGCTGTGGCGCTCCATGGGACTCATTCCTCTCCTATGCTGTTAGCATATTGAAAAATAATTTTCTATGAGCTAGTAATTATATTAAAATTGCTTTTGCCTATAAAAAGAAATATGTTTGGATCTTTCGAGCAAAAAGAAAAATGTACAGAGGGAATCATTAATTTTGAATAAAAACAGGTACTTTTCCTGTAGCCAGCCAGGGAGGGAAATGTGAAATTGGTGTTTTCTACAAACAGCTCAGCGTCACTCCCTAATCTGTTTGCTTGATCTATTATCCAGTTGCCTGCAAACTTGAATGTCTTGTTTGGCCTGAATCTGACTTTTATTCTTTTCCCACTACCTATTTTTTAAGGAGTGTGTTATATGCATAACTCAGCCTTCATTTGCATCACATTAAAGTAAAACATTTTAAATTTCTGCACAGTAGAAGTAAATCTGACAGACTTTATGAAGCTATTATACCTGCAGGTATTTTATACTTTTAAAATACATTCTTGTCAAGCTATCTTAATTATATTATTATATGTACTTTTGAACTTGTATCCGCTATTCTGTGATATATTACACTTTTGACAGAGACGTCCTAAAAAGCTACAATTTATACCTAAGTTCTTTGGCTGAACAAAGATGTATCTGTTATGGGTTCTGGGGGAGATTTGTTAATTTACACGTGGGAGTGCATAACCATTGTCAGAACAAGCTGCTTTTAGCTTCCTGTTCGCTTGATTATAGGAGGCAGTGTGACCTCTGCGCTGCTTAAAATCTTGGCATGAGCCAGTGAACACTGGGCCTCACCTAGGGTGCATAAGAGGCCTGCCTGGGAAGAGGACTTACTTCCAAATGTTGTATCACTCCAGTATTGTTCAACAACACCAAGAGAACACAGAGCAGCCCCTATCCAAATGATTGCATCATTCATATTCAATACTGGCAGCACCAGGGCCCATACTTAGGAAAATGGAACCATACTTGTCAGCATGGAATGATGGGAAGGAGCTAAAGAAATCTGGTCACCTTGTGTCTCTCTCAAAGGCGTCAAGACCTGAACTTCCTTAGAGAAAGGTGTCTATGTAGTTCCTCCGTGCAAAATGCACAGCACAGACCGCAAGGCTGGGCAGCCCAGCACAGTAGACTGCCTGACTGCAGGCCATGTTTCGGATTCTGCTCCCTGATAGCAGGTGTCCAGGGGTGCAAACTCCTCAAAGGTGGACCCAGAGCATCCTTCTCCTTCTGCGTTTCCAGCCCCCAGGCCTTTGAGGTGCGTATGTAATACAGGCAGAACTGGCTTCCGTTCCAATCGGCTGAACTCTGAATCTGCTGGGCTCATTTACGAATGGTCAGAGAAAATGCCTCCCTTTGTTCATTGGTCTTTCCTAGGGGCGTGCAGTCCAAACCTGGGAGTCAGCATAGACAATGGAGTGCTCAGCATTCCCTGAGTGGCAGCACACAGCTGTTTGAGGGGTGGATTGGTTTGAAAGAGTCCATTTGGTTGGTTTTAGACATCGTCTGCTTCTTTTATCAAGTAGGGCTTCATGGATGCTCTTGAAGTCAGCCCCTGGCTCCAGAGCCCATGGCAAACCAGCTTCCAGGACCTGAGTAGTCTTCCTGTTTGGAGAAATGAGCTCTTTGCTGTTTGGGGCCAAGTAGAACAGTTCTGGTCCAACCTTTCTCTGTGCAGAGAATAGCTTTCCCAGTTCCCAGCACACGTATGGTGTGGCCCATGCAGTGTGGTGGCAGCCAGCCTGCCTTTGTTCACGGCAGACTTTCTCATTTACTGAGCAGTGTGTCAATGCCTCCACTGAACAACTGCTTTGGAAAATAGGGAGGAGGCAGAGGGTGTGCCACCATGCGCTCCTCCTCTGGGGGTGTAGGCAGGCCTCGGGGCCTCTTAGAGTTCCTACACACCTGACTGATGCCACCTTCCGAGATGATCTATGCAAATAAGAGCGTGGTTTGGGGGAAGCATCTGTCCATCCAGTTTGGGGCCTGCCAAGCCTGGCACCATGCGGGTTGATTGGAGCCAGGAGGGCCCACCAAGACTACGGTGACATGGACTGGCCAGGAGCCTGCACTCTGCTAAGTCATTTGCCTCTTCCAATGTGGCCTCTGATTTATCACAAAACATTTGCCTTCCAAGAGATTGGCATCTCTAAAGTCCAAAATGGAAACCTCAAGGAGACCCCGCGGATCTGGGTAGCAGCTTGGTTGTGACCCAGGCATCTCTGAGTGGCAATCATTAGCCTGGATGGGGACTCCAGTGGACTCGGCACTAGAAATCAGCTTGGCTCAGGTGCTCCATGCAGTAATTGTACCCCCCACTGTGGCCAGCTACCTTATGGGTCAACAATTGAGTGTGTGGCACAGACAGCTCAGCATCGGGGGGAGGTTTCTCAGTGTGGCCATGATGCTGCAGAATGGCGAAGGGGATCCAGGGCAACAGAGCATGAAGCTGTGGCAGGAAGATTGGGGACTATGGCCATGCGTCCCAGGCAAGAGTCCTACCGCAGCGCATAGCCACCTGTGTTACATATTGGCGCCACGCTCACCCCTGATCATTCATCAACTGCCCTCAGCCCAGTTCTCAAGGGCTGTACAAAGACCTAGTGAACCTCAAGTCAAGGAGTGTTTGAAATGGATTTCAGAGGATTCTCAGGAGACTGCTCAAAAAGTCACCCAAAGGTAAATAAAGCAATGAACCCAGTATGAAACCCTGACGAACCACTATAACTTTGGAAACCCGTTTCCGTTGCTTGGAAAGTAGCGAGAGGTATAGGGACTAGCTTGCCTTTGGATGGAGGGAGTTGTTTACAAGATGGTTTACTGCCATTCTGTGCAGCCCGATGCGACACAGCCCCTGCCCCAGGGCTTTATGATATTGGTTGGAAGAAGGTAGAAGAGAGAGGTAGACAATCTAAATATGATGAGTGCTGCCCATCTCAGAGCCCCAAATGTTCTTCTCCTGGAGCTCCGTTCAGCCTCATTGGCGACCCACATCCACCCGCAGAGCCCTCTACTGCCCCTCCTCTCTCCTCTCAGGCTGTGTCTTCATCCAGGACTGCTTCGCCTCACTCCTGCGTCTTCTTCCCGCTGGAGCCTTGTTACCTTCGTGACGAAAAGGTTTTTCTGAGCCCTGTGCGTGGCCTGCAATAGTACATGCTTAGCATTCATCCAGGTGGTTTATTTGAAGTGGTGCAGGACGACATTCCCCTAATGAGGAAATGGTTATGCTTGCCCACCCCTGGCCCCAGCCTTCCTCCTGAGCTATATTACTTAGGCCTTTCTGTAATGAGAAGAGAATGCAGAGCCCAAGTCTGGGAGCTGTCTGAGCAATCAATGGATGATCAAGTTTATATTGAATCCCTATCGCCTGTCTAGCTCTGAGGTTAGGTGCTGCAGGGGATGCAGATACATAAGACATGCGTGGCCTCCTTGGGGAGTCCACAGTTTTATTGCGGAACTAAACTGAAACCTAAAAATCAATTACCTTAGAAGTAATACTGGACTGAGAGGCAGTAAAAAATAGTGGTTAAAGGATCATAAAGGAGAGAGAGGGGGGAAGAGACCGAGAGAGAGTGACAAAGAGAGAGGGGGAGAAGAGGTGAGAGAGAGGGAGATGGGCAGAAAGCCAGAGTTCAAATTCTGTCAGTGTATTTACATCTGGTTGTAGGGCCAATCCCCCGCCCCACACAGAACGAGGAGTTGAACCCAGAAACTCATACATACTCGTGCATGTTCTTTGCCCCTGAGCTACATCCCCAGCCTGGGTGGAGCTATGGGAATTACCTTAAGCCTACTGAGCCCCCATTTGTTTCCTCCACATGGAAATACTAATCGCTCATCCTGGTGGGGTCACCGCGAGAGGAAAGAGAGGTGCTATGCAGAAACCACTCAGCGGTCACCTTGTGAAATTTATTAGCATCATTGTCTAGGAATTTTATTGTTTGTTATCTCATTCATACTCTTCGCTGGTTCAAGAGCAGTTTGAATAAGCGGGAAAGGCTGGCTTGGTCACAGAGGGTGATCCAGGTGACGTGAGCATTCAGTAGGTTTAAGAAAAAGGTTTTGGAGTGGAAGAAAGGAGACACACAATCCAGGCAAGGAGAAGGCCATGTGTAGAACTTGATGGTTACGACATAAAGAGTGTGGTACCTCGAATCACCTGGACCCTGAGAAGGATAGGCAATCAAGAAGAGTCAGAAACACGGGTCCTGAAGGCCTGACGTTGCTGGTAAACAATTGAATCTGTTTTGGTAAACAGCCTCTTAGCATTTAAGTGGGGCATAGCATGATAATGGTAAGGATTTGAGGATGTAAATCTTATCAAACATGGATCCAAATGCAGAGACCTGAACAGAGAAAGACCTCACAGGCTCTGGGGAGAGACACAGCCTTATCCCATCACAACAGGTAGAGAGGGAAGCCAGATCTCTCTCAGAGACTCAAACCACTTTTCTCCCATTCCCTTTCTCCCTTAGTGCTGGGCTGTCTTTGGTCTCTTAGCGGTGTTTAGGGAGGAGAGGAGTAAGACCCGGCCTCTTGGTCTCTCAGCAGTGTTTAGGGAACCGAGTAAGACCCAGCCTGCCTTCCTCACCACTGCCCTCCTAGGCCCTGATGTACAAAAGGGCATGCATAGTTCTCTCTTCTCTCTCTTTGTGCTCAAAGACGGGCTGACATTGGTGATCACTGCAGCGGGCTTTAAATGATGTATAAAATGAAAAATCCCTTCCCTGTGCGTTGGGAGCTTTCCCTGTAGTCATGGGCTGTCTAGTGGGATGGCTACTGTTTTATTCAGCTCAGAGGAGACAGCTGGAAACTCAACAGAGGTGAAGAGTTGAGATCAGAAAGAAAAATGAAGTTAAAATTAAAAAAGATGAAGAAAATAAATTAAAACATAGCTAAGCTTTTCTTATCTTTAAACCTTGAGGGTTCTTTTTCTACTGAAACATTTTAGAAATGAAAACATTTTATGGAATTCTTTTTTTTTTTAATTTTAGGTACTTATTTTGTGTATGCTTATATGGATAGGAAGACTGCCCATATGACATAGAGGTCAGAGAACAACGTAGAGGAGCTGGTTTTCTCCTTCCATCCACCCTCTGAGTCCTGGGAATCAAACTCAGGACTTGAAGACAGACACCTTACCTGCCCAGCTATCTCTCTATCCCTTTTTATTTTATCTTTCTATTTATAACTTCTTTACGCATTTTCTTCTACCCACATCTACACCCTCACTCTCAAACTTCATCAGTAAGAACAAAGACTGTGCCACGGACCCTCGGGGTCCTACACAGGCGGGAGTCCTTCTGACTGGTTCTCAATGTTCATCTTTAGCTTGACCTTCTCTTTGTGGGCTGTTTAGAATGTCCACTGTGGTGACGGTGTGAAGGGCTCCCATTATGAATTATCTCACGACAGCTCCCACCCCAGAGCATCCTGAAGAGGGGTCCTACAGGGCGTGGAAACATGGGGACTGTTACAGTAATAGCCCAAGTTGGCTGGAAGAAGCCTTCCTGATCTATTCCACACTATCTCCTGATGATCACAGACAAAACACATCAATGACCACTCTGCCAATGCCATCCCTACAGAAAGCAGCAGGCAGCTTCCACTCAGAGCTGCCGCTTCTCACATATCAGACTGAGCTACAAATAGACTGAGAGCTTCCTTGGTCTGCAGGGAGGACAAGCTTGATCAATTTGCTTTTAGCCGATGAAATAATCATTGACGTTAGACGGACTTCTAATCTTGGCTCAGAGCAGTCAAGAGGCATTTTAGCTACAGATGGTAAATGGGTTCATACAGGGATATATTTAGCAATGTGGCCTGGGGGCAGCAGAGAAAACTGCTTTGGAATCCAGAAAACTGGCAGGAGCTGCAGAGGCAAATGACATAATTCCCCAAACTTTGTCCCAACAACCTGTGGTTGTGTCCCGATTTCATGTACCTGGGGAGGGGGGGGAGATGGAGGGTGTGACCATATGAGCTGGGTGCTAGACTTTGCCTGTCAAAGCAGGAATATGCATGTCTTCTCTGACAATGAAAGAGAGACAGAGGTGCAATAGAGAGACAGAGATGATAGAGAGACAGAGACAGATCCTGGGATGATACAGGAGACAAGGTTTGAGCAAATTCCTAGTTAGGGCTTTGAAGCACTAATCTAATTATTCTTTACCAATAAAAATTCAATAGTAAGATTTCGGGGTACGAACCTGAAGGATCAGAGAAGCCACTACTCCTCTCCGGCCTATTCCTTCCTCTCAGAAAGCCGAGATCCCTCTCTGCCCGCCTTACTACTTCCTGTCCTGTCTATAGTCCTCCAAAACCTCTGTGGTTAATTTGGTTCAGCTAGTGGCTAGCTCTGCCCTCTGACTCCAAGCAAACTTTATTTCTCAAAACATGATCAAAATACCACACAGCAGGGCTTAGTTTATTCACATGAGAACAATAAGCCCACTTGCTTGATTTCGCTGGAGAAACAGATACAAAAAGGGCATTTATAGATGGCAATATGCTCTAACTTCGTAACATGGACCCTCCCCTCAGACCCTCTCTCTTCAGAAAAGCCATCCAAGCTCACTGAGCCATCGGCAGGTTGACACAAGTACAGTCACACAACAGAGCTTGTTCTCCGTCCCCTGGCTCCAGGAAAGTTTTGGCAACAGGTGAACCTGAAGACTCTCTTTACCCCCCCCATGAGCTTCAGCAAGACAGAGTGTGGGAGGAGGTATAAGGGACAATGTTCCGCACCTCACAGGAGCCAGTACATACCATTCAAGTGTCAAGAATCTGAGCTTCACTGCTTCCGTTTCTCTACCATTCCCTAACTACCCAGGGCTCACACACACACACACACACAAAACACACACAACACATACACAAAACACACACAACACACACACATACACCAGTGCACATGCACATGCATGTATACACCTGTACATATGTACAAAGGCAGATGTATTCACATGTGTCTACTTACATATAGTCATATATATACATACACACTTCTGAAAACCCCAACTTGGTCTGCACTTTTTCTTTCTAGGCAAAAGGAAGCTTCTGGAAGCCCAACATAGGATGACAGGTTGAACAGTCCCCTCCCCCTCCCCATCAGGTAGTTAGTTCCAAAGCAGCAGCCCAGGTGCTGTGGAAATATCCCACGCCAGCCCAGGCTGCAGCAGCAGCTGTCCACGGGAGTTGGTGACAGCCTTTCAGAGCCGAGGAGAGAAGAGAACATGGTGGGCCATCCCCGACCATCACACTTCCTAAGCCTTGAATTAGCACCTTGTCATTCACAGCTCTGGCTTCCCAGTGCTGCCTGTCACAGCCACTGAGCCAGCTGTGATGCTCGGGCTGTCCTCGGTCACAGAGCTACAGCTAGCAGATCCCAGCAAAGCTCCCCCTCAGTCTAGCGTTTGAGTGCCTAGTGGTGCATACAGGCCTCAAGGGTGTCCACTGTCAAATAGATCACTCTGTCAGCTTGGTTTCTCTGTCCCTAGTCTGTCTTTGGGCATCACGAAAGGCCAGAACTGAAGGGACCTTCAACATTATCCATAGAATAATGAGGCCCAGTGGAGTTGAGTAGAAGACAGGAGAGCCCGGCAGGAACTGGGGAAGCCAGGTGCCCTGCCTCTGCATAGTGGTAGCTCTGATGTCTTGTCCTAGAAAGCATAGAACCTCTGCTTTCATTGAATGCTCACGGCAAGGGAAGAGGCAAAGTGCTGTCCACGTGCCCATGCATGTTACATTAGTATACCAGGTGTCTACCCAGATGGGTTCAGATTTATTCAGTGGAAGCAAAGCCACTCCCAGGAGGGATGGAGGTTTTGTCAATACCCACTGCAGAGGGCTGGCTTAATTTCCAGTAAGAGTCAGTGAAGCTGGGAAAATTACTCATTACAGTTTTATTGATATTCACTTCACTCTGCAAATGACATGGGATGGTTCTGACAGGATGTCTTAATGGGACTGGCCGAGAATCCATTTGGGTGGATGCGGGTTAATGGGGCTGAAGAGAAGAGAGGGTTCAACTGCACCGGCCCCATTACCTAAGCTTCTGCTCTGTTGTCGGAAGCAAAGAAAGCATGCGAAGTACCCAGCCTGATGCTGGGGTAGAGCAGCTGCTCCAGACACCTGCAGGTGTCTTCTGCATCATCTGGGTGGCATAGACCCTCTTCATTGCTCTGTGGCTTCATTCCTCAGAAAGAACAGATCTCCTTTCAGAGCCCAATGTCCCAGGGGTTGTGTCCATGTAAGCAGAACTAGCCTGGTACTAAAGGCTTTGAAGCAAGGGGCTTGAGTTCACCTGGAGGAAAAATCACCTGCTGCGGTCCACTAGCTCTCAGACGTTGGTAACTGCCTGTTGCATGGGTAACGCCCTGTGTTATGGCCTCAGAGATATTCCCACGCTCCAGCTCCGGGCAGGGAGACAGGCAAACTTGAACTTCCTTGACTTCCAGTCAAGACTCAGATCTACTAGCTTCTATTTGGGTAGAAATTTGTGACTTGTAAAGACTTTCTCCCATATTGTCACATTAGTTCTCGTTGATATCTGTGAAACAAGACCTAATAGCTTTTTCTGTCTCTCTGAGTCTCTGTATCTCTCTCTGTTTCTGACTCTATCTCTCTGTAGTTGTTTCTGTGTATGTGTGCATGCATGTGTGTGTGTTTGCATGCACAATTTTTTTACATTGGCAATTTGCCTGTTTGCACATTCAGAGCCAGCCTTCATGCTTCCACTGAAGACTACACTTCCCAGAATTCCTTGCTAACTGACTTCTTTGTAAGTTTGGCCAGTGATAGATACTATCAAGGGTAGGACCAAAAAGGATAGGAGATAGATATGAGCTGAAGAAACCTGTGTTCTTTCTTGTCAGCTCTGGGGAACCTTGGGTAACCTCTAAGATAGTAGCTGTGTCTCCTGGCTGGACCGAAAGCCCCAGTTCTTCCAGGGTGGCCTTGGCTTCCAAGTTCCCAAATTGTTACCACATTTGTCCATCCATCTTCTAACAGGCAGCTTCCTGTTGCTAACTTTCAGCTGTCTCATCTTCCTGCCATTACCCGAATGTTTCTATGATTCAGACTAAAACCTCAGTGGTTTGTTCCCAAAAACGATTACCCAAAACTCCAAAAAAGGGAAAATAATTTTCCCAGGGCAATGGAACTACTAACTATCATATCCTTGGTAGAAAACAAAACCCTAAACTTTCAGAACACCGCTCTTCCATTTAACCATGTTGAGAGCACAGAACATGAATATTCTAAACAACATAAACTTAGGAAATCCAGAGACAAAAAGACAGAGTGAGCAGAGGGTACACAGCAGGAAGCCTGGAGGGAGGACTGGTTTGTACGAGGAGCACTGGGAAAGGCTTTGTAGAAGAAAAATCCTCTACGATGGGAGAGTGGGAACCTATGCCACAACAGTAAAAGAGGCAATTTTTTGTTAAACAACAATTTAAAAAATCAAGCATGTGATCACCCAGCTTTTAAAGGGTCCCCAGATGCCATTCAGCATCTGCAGGTCTGCCTCCCACCTCGGACCATGGAGATTCTCATCCTCTACCTCTCAGACCAGTGCAGGAGACGTCACCAGCTTCTCTATCCAGTCTGCATCCCCATCGTTAGGAGGAGTCACAGAGATGCACATCTCACCAGGCCATCCTCTTGCCTAGACACTGAATCCAAAGACCTTGACCCCCTCACTGGGCTACCACCCCTCAGCTGGCTGTCTGAGCACACCTGGGAATGCTTCTAAGTCTGCTTGTTGGGACACATTATCTTACAAAAAGTAATTTAAGGAAAAGTCGGTTTCTTTTTGTCATGTTGGTTTGAGCAGTCTCAGCCATGGTGACAGGGTGGTGAGACCTCTGGTCCACAGTCAGGAAGTGGAGAGGGATGGATGCTGCTGCTTACCTTATTTTCTCCTCCTGTCCATTTCCACTCGACCTCAGTGCTGAAGCCCATGAAACAGTCTCGCTTATATTAAGAGTGCCTCCTCCTCCTCAAAGACCTCTCCAGAAACATTTCCCTGCCCACAAGCCCAGAGGTGTGTTGCCTAGATGATTCCAACTCCACTGGACAGTGAAGATCAACAATTGCACCTCCCTCATCTAAAGTTCTCCCTGCCCCCAGCATCCCCTCCCCTCAGTACAATCCCTGCCATCATTTACTTAAGACTCCCCCCAAATGACTTCACTTCTTTAGCTTCCCACAACACCTACACCTGAAACATAAATTAAGACACCTTTTTCTGTGCTCCCAGTCGCATTGCCCGCCCTTCATTACATTTTAGCAAACTGTTCTGTCATTACACAGTCATCTGTCAGATCCCACACCCGAGAATATTCCAGACGAGTGCGTGAGATGTTTTCTGTATTCCTAGCACCAACCAACCTGCAGATCCTATGCGCTCACATGAAAATGAATCCCTACCTTGTTAGCCATCCTCGCCTTCTTGCTCTCTTCGCTTTCTTTCCTAAATTCTCTCAGCTTGCATTATTTATCAAAAAGATGTGTTCTCAGCCAAAAGTCAGATAGAGCTCGGGGAACCCTGCAGAAAGGGGGAAGGAGTGTAGGAGCCAGAGGGGTCACTACGAGAACACGGCCCAAAGAACCAACTGAGTGGGGCTCACATAAACTGAAATGACAATCACAGGTCCTGCATGGATCTTCCCTAGATCCTCTGCTAATACGTTATGGTGGTATAGGTTGGGTGTTCTCAGGGGACTCTTAACAGTGGGAGTGGAGATGTCTGTGATTCTGTTTCTTGCTCTTGGATCCCTTTCCCTCCCACTGGGTTGTCTCAACCAGCCTTTATATGAGGGTTTGTGTCTAATTTTAACTGTGACATGTTATGCAATGTTTGGTTGATATCACCGGGTGGCCCGCTCGTTTTTGAAGGGAAATTGAGTAGGATCTGGGGAAGAAGGGAGGTGGGGTGAGTTGGGAGGAGTGAAGGGAAGGAAAACTGCAGTAGGGATGTAATGTGTGAAAGAGGAATAATTTTTAAAAAAAAAAAAGTGTGCTCCCTTTGAGATTTCTCCTAAGTACCTGTGAAGCTGAGTGTGGAGATCCTTGGGTGTACAGATAAAGGGGGAAACAAAGACACCTGACTTTTCAGACATTGACAAGGCTAGTACAGCTACCAATATGAAAAAAAGGAGGCAGGAACTAAGGAAGAGACTCAGAAGAAAAGATCAATTTTGAGCTCTGTGAGGAGGGTCAGACCGACATAGGGAACCTAGAAGGCAGAAGAAACAGCCATGCTCCAGTTGAAGTTGGTGCCGGAATGAGAAAACAGCCACCAGGAGTCCCTTGTTTGGCCTCCATTCTTCCCAGGAGCTGGGAACTGGGAAAGTTAAGGTCTTCCTGTCTTCCACAGGCATGCATACATACATGTGCACATGTACTCTTGCATACATATGCCCATATGCATATATACACACATCTGCACAAAGGAAGCATACACTCATACAAAATGACTCACTGCTACTGACCTCCAGTTAGATCATACCTGAAATTCAAGTCTGTCTTATAGGTGACATATGAGGACTCATACTGTGTGTGTGTGTGTGTGTGTGTGTGTGTGTGTGTGTGTGTGTGTGTGTGTGTGTGTGTGTGTGAGAGAGAGAGAGAGAGAGAGAGAGAGAGAGAGAGAGATTGCTTAAGAGCTTAGAACTAAGATTGCTCTTCTTCGCTGATAGTAAACACTACTCTATAGAAAGCAAGATCACATCCCCCTGCCCCTCCCACATCCACATCCCTCTTCTCAACATCCATGATGGATCTATAGAGGGAAAGTGCACTCGGCAGCACTGTCTGCTGTGAAGTCCTATTACTTCGTCAAACCTGGTCTCATGATCACAGAGTATAGAGCAGCCTTCCATGGGATATGTGCTGTACTTCGAGGTTAACGATAGAAAGCTCCACTGTATGAATGTTTGGGTGTTTCTCTGCCTGGCTTAAGAGCTGAAATGGACCTAGTTGCTTCTCAGAATGTGCCCACAGTCATATTTCTCTGGCTTTCATTCACAAAGCTCCTGGTATGTCTGGCAGGCTAGTTTGTGTGGTAAGTGGAGTCCTGGCTGGGTGCCAGTGTGTTAGACTTGTATGTCTGTTGCTTTCTTCATCTCCAGATGAGTGCAGTGACCTTTGGCTGTCTGGGCACCAGTGTGAGCTCATTTCTCTGAGATGTGTATATGGGGGAATAGAAGGAACACCCTTTGGGTCTTTCTGGAACCTTCTTCTTACTATGTAGAGTCTAGTCTACCTTCCTAGTCATATTCCAGACCACTAACTGGCCTAGCCTCATCCCAGCAGCCAGGAGAATCTCCTCCCATGTGTACCTCCTACCTTTCTTGTAACCCAGCAATGAGCCGTGATGGAAACCTGCTCACTTTGAGGTCTGGAGAACTTGGAAATGCTGCTTCTGCTTTTAAGAGACACTATCAAGGCACACTGAACCAGAGGTTGACCTTGAATAAACAAAGCGGGCAGAACTGGGGTTCTAGAAGAGACAGGAAGGGGGGGAAAGAAGCCGAATAGAAGCCAGGAAGGAGGCAGACAAGCTTCCGTTTCTGAACCAAGCCCCAGGCTCAGCTTGATCCCGCGGGGCAGCTCTGGAATGTAAATTACACCCTGGAGTTTATCTGACTTTCAGCAAACATTCATCCTCCCATGCCAGTCCTCGGCTAAAGAAACTCCCAAGCATTTCTTATCCTCTGCAAGCTGGGGAGGAAGAGCTAAGCCACAGTCTCAGGAGTGTGCCAGGAGCAGCACTGGGGTCAAGGGCACCAGAGGCAGAAGAGAGGCAGGGGTGGCTGGAGCACAGCCCCTTTCTCTATGTGACAGTCCCACTGCTCCGTCCCCCTCGGTGTAAGAATGACACTAATGTATACCACAAAGCTGCTATGTGAATAAAACACAGTCCCGAGTGCCAGAGACCTATGCAGACACTCAGCAGTGTTGCCACCCTTCAACTCCCAGCCCAGGGTGACCAACAGCTTCCTTGCTTCCAGCAGACTAGCAGCTCTCAACCTGTGGGTCCCAACCCCTTTGGGGTCACCGACCCTTTCAGAAGGGTCACATGGCAGATATCCTGCACATCAAATACTTACATTATGATTCATAACAGCAGCAAAATTACAATTACAAAGTAGCTACGAAAATAATTTTATGGTTGGGGTCGCTACCAAATGAGGTACTGGATTAAAGGGTCTCAGCGTTAGGAACATTGAGAACCATTGCTTAGACGGCCACTACTCAGTTCAGAAACCCAATTGTTGTGTGATGTTAAGTGTAGAAAAATCTGAATATAAAATCATATCTTTCACCATTTTTTAGAAACTATAAATATATACCAAAACTATTATGTAAAATATTTGGTGTGATAATAATGATGATCTCTGGGTGTTGGGATCATGGGTGGTTTTTCTATTTCTCTTTATGCTTTTCTTATTTCTCTATCATGAGAAAGTGTTATTTTTCTGTGAAAAATACTTTAAAACACCAAGGCTTAGAAAGATCAAGTACTTTAATTAAATACTGTGGGAAAAAATTTAAAGGCCATCTTGTTTTCACTTGATTCCAATTCCTGCATTTAGGTGCAGAGACAAAGTCCTGGGGAGGTAGACGCCTGCTTTGCTTCATAATTCCTATTCTAGTTGTGTTTTGCATTTTAACAGAGATCTTGGTAGCTAGCAGGGCCTAAATAAAATGAAGCAGGTGTGTGTGTGTGTGTGTGTGTGTGTGTGTGTGTGTGTGTGTGTGTGTGCAGAATTTCCCAGAACCGTCACTGAATTAAAAGTGCATTGCAACCTTCCTGGACATAGGTGACCCACAAAAGTATCTCCCAAACATACAAGCATATTTGGTACCCTTTAATCATGGAACATCTGAAGAACTTTAACCCAAACAAGCCTCGGGACGTATCAGGTACAAGACAAAGAGGAGGGGACAGTTTGGTGCTCACTAAGGGGATGTTTGGGAACAATGCCCAAATCTCCCATATTGGCCTTTCCTGCACATGACCCCACACCCTCAAAGCCCAGACCAGGCTCAGCTAACTGATGGCGTTGCTCAGAGAGTACACAGCAGTAATGCTGAGAGGAGAGAGAGCGGAGGCCATCACACAAAGGTATGGAACACTTAGACCCGTAGTGGTTAGAGAAGCTGGAGACTCCAGTCCTCAAGCTGAAAGGTCCAGCGATAGGACTGGCGGGGGAGCAGGAGCCTGGACCTCCCATGCCTCTCACAAATGACTGGCCGTAGTGCCACTGGCCATACAACAGTCCTAAGCTGTAAGACGGTGGATTTGGAAAGTAGGGTTGCACTCTGGAGCCGGTTTCCCCAAGTGCTGCTGTAGCACTATGTGATGATGATAATGTATCCAGGCCCCTCACCAGTCTGCCAGGGAGGACAGGACGAAGCCTGCTGCCACCCTGCTTCAGACCCTCAGGCCCTGGCTGAACATCGCTGTGCCTCCAACTCCTTGTTTACAACGCAGACATTGCTTAGCGACAAAGATGAATCTCCATCGCTTGTTTTAATGAGGATGACAGCCAGTTATTCCAAGTGGCGATAAAGAGAAATGGAAATCAGAAGAGCGGAGGACTTGAAACTCTTGTGCAGTGTTGTTGGGAATGTAAAACGGTGCAGCCACTATGGAAAACAGCATGGCAGTTCCTCAAAAACCTAAACATAGAATTACCATATCAATCTAACAATCCCACTTCTACGTATTTACCCCAAAGAATTGAAAGCAGGGACGCAGACAGATGTTCGTGTACCCTTGTTTCTAGCATTGTTATTCACAATAGCTAAAAGGTGAAAGCAGCTCCCGTGTCTGCAGCTAGACGAATGGATAAGCCAATGTTCCAGACCGTGGAATATTATTTGGTCTTCAAACAGAAGGAAATTCTGACAACATGGACGCTCTAACACAGATGAACCTAGAGGACATTATGCCGGATGTAAAAGAACAAATAGAGATGATTCTATCTCTGTGAGGTACCTAGAGTAATCAAATTCATTGTGGCAGAAAAGAGGCGTGCGGTTGCCAGGTGCTAGGGAGAGGAGACATGTGTGTGGCAGGGTATCCTTTATCAAGTGCAGAGTTTCAGCTGAGAAAGATAAATAGTTGTCGGCAGCGCACATGCACGAAACACCAAGGCCCTATACCATTAAATAAGAAATTGTAGGCACAGGTACTGACTCAGCCCAACGAAAAGTAATTATCAAGAATTAAAGACAAAATAGGAATAGTATTTTTTAAAAGGAAACCAGTGGCCTAAGTTGGGGCCATATGCTAGTGGAAACCGTTCCTGGTAGGAAAGGCCACCTTGGAGCACGAAGAGCGATTTTTCCTGGAATGATTTAGGAGGAAGTGTGTGTGAGCGAAGGTGGCGTCTGCGAGACGGGGAGATTCAGGTACAGTTTCTACTGATGCAGAAGGTTGGCTAGCTGGCCATGAAGGCCAGTCACCAGACACTCATTCTTGGCCTCACTGAGAATGGAGTGGGAGAGAAGTTAAGAGCACTCGCTGCTCTGGGGGAGGACTCACGCTTGAGTCCCAGCGCCCTCATCAGGCAGCTCGCCATCACCTGGAACTCTAGTGCCAGGCCATCCCACACCTTCTTTGGGTCTCTGAGGTCACCTACACCCGCATGCACATACCTGCACACATCTTTAAAAATAAAAATTCATCTCTTGAGAAACTTAAGAAACGAAAGACTGAGGCTGCAGCCTTTGTCTCTACAACATAAAGGTCCTATATTCTACGAAATACAAAAAATTTCCCTCAAGACAGGTCTAGAGCTCATAAAAGACAGTCAAGAAGATGTTGATTTAAATTTGCATAAAATAATTATGAAATTGTTTTGTAGAATTATATTATACCACTGTTGCAACTCCAGAAAAGCATATGCATGGTGACAAAGACTTGGCAGAGGGGCAGGTAGATGTGTGTGGCTGCCTTCAACTAGGGAAGCTGTGGGTGGATGCTTTTTATGTTTTCATTTCTTTTACGGTATTGAATATAGTATTAATAATAAATAAAATCAACAAAATAGAAAGATAACATTTGGGAAAGGAAACCTAAGAAAAGCATATTAAGGCTAACATCACTTTTTTTTTTAACTCATTTAAGACTCAGAAATGAGTAGTGGGTGTGATAAAAGCGGAGTGTACCCACTGCTTATTATAAACAAAAACATTCTCCGCCTATTAGAGACTCAAATTACGGCCATGAGATAACTCCCTGAGATGGCAGTTCACGGAATCAATAAAACTCCAGTTTGTTTGGAAAGCCAAGTTGCCTACGTGCCAAAATATGTATTTTGCAAATTGCTTCATTTACATTTGAAAGGACCAAACCTTAATTCTTCAGGAAGCTGAGTGGAAGGATTGAGAGAAACTGAAGGAGCAGCGCATATACATAGAGGGGGAGTAATTTAAACGTCTTAGCATCTTCTACAGGCCCTACAATATGCATCATTTGACTGAAACAGATAGTGTTGGGGAAAAAGCACTCTCTTCCCCATTTGTTTCTGTTGTTGTTGTTTTGTTTCTTTAAGCTAGAAGAAGCTCAGATTGAGCTACATTAAGTTCTTGTTGTCGGGGAGCTTTATTGTCTGCAGGAGTCGCACCCCTCCCTCCCAGGCCTTGGTGCTCCTGCCTCCATTCACAGGGCCAGCGGGGAGAGGACCTGGATGCAAGGTTCTGTTCCCTGTACCTTCTCTGTGGTGCCTTGGTTTCAGTGCAGCTGAGGACCGCATGGCTTTGGCTCAGAGCATCCTGTGCCTTGCAGCCTTGCAGAATAGAGCAGAGAGAGAGAAGCAAAGGAGCCAGGGTTGCATGTGCTGCTGTTTTGTTGGGGGCCTCCGTGCCTCCGTTTCCTCCGAGGAGAAAACACGGTGGATATTTTGAGTTCAGACACAACACCTTAAATCTGGACGGGATTTAATCCCAGCACTCAGGAGGCAGAGGCAGGCGGATCTCTGTGAGTTCGAGGCCAGCCTGGTCTACAAGAGCTAGTGCCAGGACAGGCTCCAAAGCAACAGAGAAACCTTGTCTCGAAAAACTAAAAAAAAAAAAAAAAAAATCTGGATGAGAATTTGAAATATATAATTTGCTTCTTTGCTGTCACTTGTTCACAACGCCCCTAACAGGTGACATTCAATGGAGGGAGCACTTTGTTGTCACATAAGCTGGGTCACCTTACCTAATGGCTTATCTAAAAGCATGAGTTTTAAGTTGTGGTGAGAACTGGGGAGAGGGATGGATGGACACACATACACACACATACACACACACACACACACACACTATGCTGTCTGGCACAGAGCATGTACTCAGGAATAGCGACTTTTCTTCTTTCTGACCATGCAAATCAAGGTTTTATGTAGGCTGGTTTAAGAGCGATTAGATGATTGGTGTTGGGCTAGAGAGGTAATAAACAGCAGAGCTGAGATTCAAAAGATTAAAACTGTGGTTTTCTGAGTGCCACAAGCCCGGAGGTGATTCTCCTGCTTCCCTCTAAAGAGTTGCTCTGCAAGTGACAGTGGCAGAGAGAAAGCTGTTGGACTTAGGCAAGGAGGCAGCCTCAGAGGGGCTCTGCACAGGACCCCGCCAGCAGCAGCTTCCACCCTGCAAGAGGCCAAGACCTGCTCCGAGGCCCTGCCTGGCTGAAGCAGCTAAGCTGCCGCCCGGCCTGTTTATTGGAGTCACCTGCCCATGTGGACTTTGATGGCCCTGGGGGAGCCCGGAGGAAATGATTCAGTTTTGTGCTGTCCCATCAAAACTGAGCAAATAAAGAGCTAGCCTTCCTGCCAGGATGTCTTCGTTGCTCTCACTAGGGACCTGAGTCCACAATTTGCATCCTGCAGCTTGGACAAGAGAGAGAATCCCCTGGGGAGATAGGGCAAATGGCCTGAATAAAGGCACCATGGATTTGGTGTGAGGGAAGGATACCGTCCGGGGTCAAAGACAGGACATTCGGGATGTCACGTCCCAGATATACTGTGTGGCCTGCAACTGGACAGGAAAGCAGACTTTGTCCTCCCATCACAGAAAGTCCCACATGCAGCCTAGATACTACCCTTTTCAGACCCAGCGGCTTGTAAGTGGTACCCTGATCTCTGATCCAGATTCTTCCAATGACTACCAGCATCACCTCTATAGCATCCCAGTCCAGTGACTCCAACACTCCACTCAGGCAGCCAAACCACCACCATCCCCCTCGATAAGGCACCTTTGAATGGCACGTGCACATGCTAGCACTCTGGGCTTGTGTGCCTGGACACTAGCAAAATGATTTAAAAAAAAAAAAAATGTTCAGACTCCTCCTCCCAACCCCTAGAACACCTACGTAAAGCTGCCCAAGGCAACATCAGGTTCAGAGCATAACCAGTTAGACCAGTGTAGGCTGACCACATTTACTGTCTCCACGTCTGGGAACTAGTGGTCCTTTGTATTTGGCTCCATTCTGTTTTAGGTTTTCCTTTGCAGTGTTTATACGGCTCAAGGGTCTGCTTTATCCTCATGGCTTCTGGACGGCCTACTCCTTGGGCCGGCTTTGGGTATGAACCTCCTGTTATAGAGCTGCTGCTGTCCCAACAGATATTTCTTGCAATCAATTCTGGGAGTTTCTGCTCCCAGAATCCCAGTCCTATGCTCCTCAGATCTCCTGCAGAGCCAGGGTTCTTCTCTGACTCCAGACCTGGCCCTTCGACCAGTTGAGACATCCCTACTGTTTGGGTGATGAACACTGGCTGTGGAAAATCTTTTGAATTTCCTGGCTACAGGGTCCCTAAAATGACAATCAAGAAAGTCCGTTCATGCTTACCTCTTAGCCCTTGGGTTTTTCTAATGAGCTAGCTCATGGTCACTATGTAAAATGTGAAATCACTGACCCCAAAGCAAGTGGGTATAAAAGGAGGGCTTGGGTTCATCTCTGACGTCAGGCTTGATTTAGCTGTGTCCAACTTCTACCCCAGATCAACACCTGGCAATTAAAGGTTGTTCCCTAGGAGGCTCTCTAGCGTCCATCATCCTTTGGATGGATAGGATGCTGGGCCGGGGGCGGGAGGGGCAAATGTTTCTGCATAGCACTTCCTGGGCCAGTGGCGGCCACGTGTCCAGAGTTGCAGGTTATCCTCTCTTCTCCTAATTCCTTTCTGCTTCTACTTCCTCTTTGGGAAAGAAGAGATAATAAAAACCACTTGACAGGTGGTTGGGCAGCTCAAGCGTGACAACAGGATGAGACTGAAACATTTGCAGGAACTCCGAGGTCTGCACAGATCAGGGCTGCTGGATCTGTGTGTGTGCTGCGCGACGCCGGATGATCTAGACCCAAGCTGTGCCGGATTTCAGGGGCTTCCCCTTTGTCTGGTGGCTAAAGAGAGATGCACTGTCGCTCCCTGACAAAAACGTATTGTGTGTGTTGGTATTCACCTCTTATTTTAGCAAGTGAAATGGATAAAATGCATGCAGGTCATGGTCGCTGAAAAGCTTTCCATATCAATTTGGGAGGGGTTGTCAGCTTTGATTTATGAAGTAAAGTTCTAAGACAGGCTATAGGTGTGTCATCAGTCTCCTGGTAATGGATGGACCTCACAGTTGGCTGTACATTTGATGAGTGTGTGCCCCAGCCCTTGGTCTTCGGTGGAGGTTTGAATTGAAAAGCAGGGTATACATCAATATGGCTTTAACTCTAGTATGGCCCAATTCCCAGTCCCCACCATCTCTGATCTCCCCCAGCCTTTGGTACCCTTCTACCATCTCCAACGCCACATACCAGTCGACCCTTTCAAGCTTCCTTTTGGTCAGTGACAAGGCGATATTGTGAGAGGTTCCAAGTCTGTTTTTTTTTTTTTTTGTTTTTTTTGTTTTTTTTTTTTTTTTGTCCCCCCGGCTGTTCACCTGCCTGGCAAGATATGGCAGAGAGGAAGACCCAAGCAGAGTAGGCTGCCCCAGAAACCCCATGTTTTTGCCTGTCTTGCTCCCTAATTCTCAGCACTCCAATGGTGACTTTGTGCCCATTGGTTGTAGACGGTTGAGCCAGCGGAAAGAGCATGTTGGAATGAGACTGGGTAGATCAACCTCACGCGCAAGACTTTAGTCCCTGTTAGAACGAACAGAAGAGTGAGCAAGCTTCCCAACACCTGCCATGAAATCTCTCGCTATATGTAATTCACAAACACCTTTACAGATGGACTTCTTCCAAATTCCCTTTAACTTGGAGACAAGATCAAAGCCTTTCTCCAGGCCTGCACACTTGCCTTTCATGGTGGCGGAGACACAGTTTGAGCTGCACCAGTGGGTTCTCCCATTAGTGTTTCTTCTTGTTTTTGTCTTGCTCAGAAACCATATCTTCCTCCCAGGGAGCAACTCTGTGACATCTTTTTTTGCTTCTCTGATCATGCAGGATATTGTCCTAAAGGGCAGGAGAGAACAAGGGCAGTACTCTACAGACACATGGGGCCAGCCCCTTGGCTCAGCTCTGACTTGTGTGCAGTTAGGCAGGGAGTCCAGGATCAGATGAACTCGGAACTCTCTGGGTCTTCCCAGCACCAAGCAAAGGGCTTGCATTTGCAGATAGACAAAAAAACAAATCTGTGATGCTTGGTCCTTCTGAACTTGACCCACATTCTCTCCTGATAGAGAGGTCAGCTTTAAATCTGAGTGAGAGGATACCGTACTGAGCCACACTTGTGGTCCAGTGGTCTGTCTATGATGAGGCCAAAGGGACACTGGCCCTCTGGGATATGTTAGTCCTGATTCTGAAAATAAATGTGTCTTCCTCACTCATAGTGATAACTTGCTCCTCACAGCTTCTAATTGTGCCTCCAACACCTCTTTACTTGAGCAGAAAGGAGTTCTGTAACTTTGTTGTAGGAAAGCCAGAGCTATATCTTGCCCATAAAAATCCGAAGATTCTTCTACCTGACAAGGTGGGGACCATCTGTCCCAAACTATCACTGAATTGCAGTGTGTGACTCCAAGTGGAGGGGGACCCTCAGCAGGTGTTCGGGGACGTAGTGTGGAAAGAAGACGGGGAACTTTAATCTTCTAAGACTAAGCGCTGATTACCAGGGAGGGGGCAGGGTTTTGGCTTTCTCCATTTAAAGCAGTGGAGATGGAAATAACATGTATTATGGAATCCTTGTCCTTGGTTCAGTTAGTGATTCTCTCATTGCTACGATGATTAGATCCTAAAGCAAGTTCATAGATGTTCTTTAGAAGTTCATGCCCAGCTAAGATACAGTTTAGCACCAGGATTGTAGCTCGGATGGGAACATGTCTGCTCCGAGAGACTGAGAAGACAGTGTAGGTATGCAGGAGCTAATGAGTCTCAGATTTGTTGCCACAGCCAACTGCAACATGATGGGTATAGCTTTCTTTCGATAAATAAACATTCATCAAATACTTATGTCTCTTGGTACTGGGAATACAGAATCAATAGAACCTTTGCCTTTGAGGACCCAGTTGTCTGGCAAGGCAGACGCACATGTAAATGAACGATGAACAGTAGCTCCTCTTTATCTACTGAGGATACGTTTTCAGCTGTCTCATAGAAACCTGAAGCCACAAATAATTACCAAACCTTCTTTATGCTTTTTGTATGTGATACGACCTGTGATAAAGCTTCATTTATATTAGGTATAGTAAGAGATTAATATTAATAAAAATATGATAGACCTTGTAATAATGGTCTATAAACATTTAAGGGTATGAAAACATGGCCTGGGCCTGGAAGTTCGGAAATTTGTTTTTTTCTAACTCCAAGTCCATCTGCTCTTCAACTCAGACATTCTGTTGTTTCTTTTCATTATCTGTTGTGGTTTTCCTTTGAATAATGGGAAAACAGCATTGTTTTGCAGAAATGTGGCTTTCAAAGATTAACTGAGATCTTCCAGCTTGTCCTTGAGAACTGGAAAGTTTAGACCAGGATGAGCTAAGCGGTATGCCTGAAGATTCTGGTAGAACCTTATACTATATCTCCACTCTTAAGGGTCGTACGAAGACCCACGTGGCAAAGGCTTGGTCCCCAGGGTGAGCCTAGCAGGAGAGATGAGGCAGGGCTGCCAAGTGATCTTCGGGTCATTAGGGATATGCCACTTTAAGGAACGGTAGAACTCCAAATCCTTCCTTTGCTCTATCACGTGCTCGGCACCTGCCCTAGTTAGCATTGCCAATTTGACAGAGCCTAGAATATCCCTGAAAAAAACTCTCAATTGAGTAATTGTAAACTCTCAACTGAATTGTTTTTATCAGGTTGGCCTTTGGGCATGTCTGGAAGAGAATGCCTCAATTGTTAACTGAGGTAGGAGGACCCACACAGGAGTTCAGCCCACTCTGGGCAGTACCATTCTCTGGAATAGTAGTCTTGGACTATGTAAGGAAGCCAGATGAAAGGAGCCTCGGTGTTCCAGAGAGTGACCTAGCAAGCAGCATCCTTCCATGGTTTCTGCTTCCAGTTCCTTCTTGAGTTCTACCCCGACCTCTCTCAATGGCGGACTATGACTTGGAAGTGTCAACCAAATAAGTCCTTTCTTCCCCAGAATTGTTTTTAGTTGGAGTGTTTTATCACAGCAAAAGAAAGAAAACAGAACACCGTTATAATGTATTTCCCTACCCACTGGAGGCTGAAAAGCAGAAGGTGCCAATCAACAATGGACTGAAACCTCCAAGCTGTGCACCAGAACAGACCTTTCCTTTCTATAAGTTGTTTGCTCCGGGTATTTATTCATAATGCTAGGAGGTAAATCAGTAAGAAGCTGGTCTGTCTGCATCTCAGAACATTCTAGAATTGCAATTTGTAAAAACTGTCTGATTCCACTCAAAGAATGATAAAACCGATAACTTCCCACAAGCCCTGTGCCTCCACAATTGAGTGAAAGGCAGTGATTTCCCGTGTCAGTAGACACCCATATAATTTAATCTCCATAATGGATCTTTTTTAAATGTATCACTCTTCCAAGCCAGCTTTCTCAGTGTTCATGTCCCTGGTGAGGAGTCAATTCTGCTTCTCTAAGCCTTGTTCAATTTCTTTCCCGAAATCAAGAATGCAGAATACGCTCTGTCAGAAACATAGCAGGAAAAGGGCTCATTCTTGTCCACTTAAATATTCATGACAGCTTGTATTTTGGTTCAAAAAAGACACTTGTTTATTTAGATAAGATTTAATTTATTCATAATTTACCTAAATTTGCAGGAGCATGCGTGTACATTTTAGCGTGTAAGTAGCATAATACAAGAAAACATCACCAAGGCTTTGCAAGCTGTACCGTGACAGCGGCAGGAAGCGTCTGGATGTTTTAGGGAGATAACACATTTTCACCAGAGCAAAGACCTTCGTGCAATCGCCTGGGAGTGAGGGCCTGTGATATGCTGACTCATCACAGTCTTCTTAACCCATGACAAATTCCTCATTAAAAATAAAATGTGTGCAGTGATACAAAGGCTGTTGAAGAATTGCCTTTGGAGCCAGGGCTGTATTTCCTTCTGTGAATCCTGCAAGGAGCCATTTCCCTCACTGTTTTATATCCAACCCTTCTCCTCCTTAAGTCTTGCAAACAAGCAAAGCAAGCTTTCCAGTGCCCGTTGCACTCCCCAAGCAAATCAATGGTGAGCTGACACGCATGCTCAATTAGTCATCCTGTTACTCATCACTGTCCCTTGGTGGGTAACTGTTCTAGAGCACTTCAGCAGCGAGTCTGGGCCAGTTCCTCCCTGCTTGGCAGCACCCTGCCCTACCCAGAACCTATGGGATGTGGTCAGTAGACACCCACAGTCTTGATCGTCATCGTTTGTGGGGAGAATATGGAAATGCTTAGAAACAGAGGCCAAGAGTGATTTTATGCCTTCTTTCTGAGCCTGACATGTTCTTCGCCTTGACCTCCTACAAACAAGGAAAAGCTAAGTGGTAAGAGCAAAGCGAGGACTAAGGCCATGCCTTTTGGTTTTTGATATACAGTCTCTCCAGCCCACAGGGAGCACCGTTTATAGGCTTTGGAGCAGGACTGAGGAAGCCTGTGAGGCTTAAAGAAAAGAATTTGTTTTGAGTCTTTGCTACCTAAAGGCATTAAAACTTTATAATGCCAAACAAGTCCCGTTTTTCTTTATTTATGGATCATATATTTCCCCCTTTATTACCACTATACATTTTTCCAACCTGACAGCTGATAACACCAAAATTCACAGCTAGAAAATAATCCCATTCACCACTCTCCAAGAAAATAATTTTAGAGTAAAAGAGAAGTGTGTGTGTGTGTGTGTGATGTGTATGCAAAACTATCCATTTTTATTTTTATCCCCTAAACTCCCACTCCCACCGAATAAAGATTGGGGGTTTGAAATCACAAATTTTGATCAGAGGTGATTCTTTGAAAATCTAACCCTTGCACCACCTCTTCTACCTGCTAACTCCTAACTGGGAAGAACAATCAAAGCAACTCATCTGTGTTTCTCCAGAGCTGGTGCAATCTAATTTCAATTTGTCAGATGTAGCATGATGACAGAGATTTGTTTTTCCTCTTGATTTATTAGAAATATTTTAAAAGAAGCAGTCTGCCACACAGGTGATTACAGCTAAGCTTCTTGGAGTTTCTTTTCCTTGGGCTTGCCATGGAAATCCACAGGAAGGATAAAAACAACCTAAGAGTTATCAACCATAAAGGGGAGAAGGAAGACAGAAATCAATGTGCTTTAAACATGATGACAGGATGGGTTGTTTAAATTGCTTGTGCACACTGATTTAAAGCATGCCCAGTAGAAACCTCTATTATATTAACCATCTTTCCCTTCGTTTCAATCATTGGAACAGCTATATCTTACTACCTTTCAGACTGATGATGTCCAAATACAATGTTGAGTGGGATTTTTTATTATTATTATTTGTTGGAGGAATCATGGGTGATGACTTAGAGATCTGGGTACAAGATTAGTAACATAAATAACAGATTCGAAATAACCTTAGATAATGATAAATCAACTGTGCACTTAACTGCAAATTATACCCCAAGCATATTTCTACAAATGGCAGTCCTTGCCTGCTTCGGGAGTGTCAGGAGACAGGATGTATTCCTGGCTATAGCCTGTGAGGTGGGAGAGATGCAAAGCAGTAGCTGCCCTGTATTCAATCAACAAAGCTCCCCACGTGAGTGGTACTACTGTGCTTTGACAAAATCACCATTGCTAGTCCAAGTTGTCATGAAGAACCTCTGCTCCATCACTGACACCTGGGTTAGCCTACCTGTCGTTAGGTTAGAGGACATGGACCGGCTTTCTCACCAGTTGATAGTTTTGCACCAGAGTAAGCTGCTCAGTGCTTGGTAGGCTTGCAACCGTGTGGAAGTTCAGCTCCTTCACATCCGGAACTGGTATCTACTCACTGTGGTGTTCCTGGAAGTGATACACGGTAGAGAATCCAACCAATCAGCACATTAGACTTCATTCCTGATAAACCTACAAGAACCTGGCTGTGGCAGCTTCATAGACTTGAATCCCAATTTTTAAAACGTTACCTTGGCAATGTTCAGAAATTTTCTTTTCTTATCCTAAAGGAAGAAGAAAGGAATTAATATTTACTGAGCATCAGACACGGAGTAAGTGTTTTTCACATATATTGCACCTTACAAGGTTGGTTGGCTGCATTAAACTCGCTTCACAGTTGAATTAACTGGGTTTTAGGCAAAGTTGTCATCCAAGGACACACACCTGCTAAAGACTGAGACTTGGTTTGTACTCGAGTGGGCTTTTCCTGCCAATCTCCCTTCCGCTATACCACACAACTCCCAAGCTACAGTTCCGTTCCTTCATCCCAGTCCACAGTGTACTTCCTGAACACAAGCAGGTCCATCAGTGTTCAAAGTGCCCAGAATATCAAAGCAAAGGCCACTCTGCCTCCAACGGTTGGAGATTTTCAGATGTCACCTAGGCACAGCATGCAGATAACATCTGCCACAAAGGTGTGCCCGAAATGATGGAACACCATAGATGTGATCTTCATGACCACCAGGCTGAGAAGGGGCTTCCCAGAGGATGTGATTTCAAACCTCATCACACTACACCCTCACGCCTCATTCCCCAGAGGGTATCTACCGTGTGCACAAGGTGGTCATAACATTGCATCCACTCACTCGGCCATGGGAAAGTCGGGGGAAAATGGCATTTCCTCTTTACAAGTCAAACACACTGAGAGGCAAGGGCTGTCTTTTTGTTACCATCTCCTTTCATTCAGTGATTAAAAAAAAAAAGAAAGAAAAAGAAAAAGAAGAAGAAGAAGAAGGCGCCTCAGACAGGCATCTTTAACCAGATTGTCAATAAAGTAAAGACTTTTTGAATTGTTTGGTTTAACTGAAGTTCAGGCAGTCTGTTATCTGCCGCCTGTCTGCTAGGCTCAGATTCTTATCAGATGCCTTAGGATCCTGGTAGGAAAAACAAAGGCTATTTATCCAGGCTTTGTTGGAGTCAGGATTTATACCAGGCAAGAACATTCAAGATACCAGATTTAATAGTTATCCCACAACACCTTTATTCTTTCCATAACAAACACTCATTTATCCTTGGGTGAATTAAACTGTATAGAGACAAACTCACTTCTGACATCCAGTATAAAACCCGGAAAGGTCCCAAAGCCACCCTAAGTACAACAGTTTCCTAGCGTTCTCAAAACCCCCGAAAGGGATTATACTCAGAGTGTGTAACAGAGAGAAGATTAAAATTGGCCCAGGGAAGACGAGCCTACCGCATAGAGTCTGCGGAAGGACAGAATGCAAAGCCTTGATTGTCCTCTTGCTGTCCAGCCTGGACAAGTTCTTTCCCTGGCATCAGCGTGTGATAGCACTCAGTGACTGCTGACAGCCAGAGAGGGCATCTGGGCCTCCGCACACAGTTTTTAATGAGGATTCCCTGCGGAGGTGTGTGGGATTGACAGACTGACCGCTGCCCACGCTGTCTTAGTCTCCAGTGTAGTGGTGTCTTAAAACCCTAACCTGGCCCAAAAATCACATCCCAAACTCTCCAAATATAAGCCAAGGTGTACGGACGAAAGACTAGAGCAGTTTCTCAACCTTCCTAAAGCTGCAATCTGTGTTATGGTGAACCCCAACCATAAAATTATTTTCATTACTACTTCATAACTAATAATTTTGCTACTTTTATGAATCATAATGTATCTGTGTGTTTTCCAGGGGTCTTAGATGACCCCTGTAATAAAAAGATCGTTTGACCTCCCAAAGACTGGAACCCAGAGGTTGAGACCTGCTATGCTAGAGATACCAGGTATGACACTGGCACAGACCAGATCCCTTTGGAGACAAGATTAAATTCTTTATCTCACCCTCCTCTGTACCCGGCCCTATGCACTGTCTCCCTGGAGGCAGAATCTGTGCTCTTGGCTGAGTCTCCATAGCGGTGATCTATACTTGTTGGCATCAATTATATTATAGAATTTGGGACACTGGGGATCACATCTGAATTCTTCTGCTTCCAATACTGAGTAACTGTAGAGTCAAGCATATAGTAGGTATTATTGTGTTTTAATTAGATTGAATTTTCCTCTTTGATGGAAACCACCTCCTTCGATTTATAAGAAGCTTGACTCTCCCTAGCTGCCTTTATTTTCATTTCTGGCTGACATTTAGTTTATTCTAATGCAATTTCACCCTTACATCCAAGTCGGAGATTCTACAGATTTAACATTTCTTATGTACCTATAAATTACTTGGCTCTACCAGTGGTCAAAGACAGGAAGGGACTCACAAGTCCCCATCTCTAGCTGAGGTAGTTAATGACTGCTGGGAAAGAGAGAGTCTGTTTTCTCAGAGTGTATGGACCCCCATAGGTTACCCAAGCTCCAGTGGATGGTGACCCGGCACATATATGCATAGAGTCAATACTAATTGACTCAGTGGGGTATTCTTTTGTAAATGAATGAGGACATGAAGTTGGCAGGAAGGCATACTGGGGGGAGGTCTGGAAGGAGTTGGAGGGAGGACCCAAATACATTGCATGCATGTATGATATACTCTAAGAATAAATAATTTAAAAAAAAAAAAACTCGTGACCATTCCAGTGGTATCAATCAGAGAAAATTATTTTCAAACCCAAGAGGTATAGACGTCCAGGCAGCCATTCCTTTGTTATTGTTTTATCTGTGTGGTGACATTATTAAAGATGAATCTGTAGGAGAATGCAGCTCGGTGGAGATCAATCAGACAAAACTTTCGTAGGGAAAACTCCACAAAACTACAGGAAGGAGGAAAGTGGGCCACTGTCAGAGACAACCAGATGCTCCCTTTCCCCTGTTTGTTGGCGTGTGGGCGGAGCTGCAGTGCTCTGAGCCTGATCAGTAGGAGACTCCCTCACACAAACCAGCAATGATTGGCTTGCTCTGAGCTTCTAATTATGCGCCAGCTGTGGACTGCAATGAAGGACCCACTCCACCAGCTGCACATCTGATCATGCAGGCCGACATGACAAGCACCAGACCAAGGCGGACAACCTACAAGGACACAATTGCTGAGACTCTTGTCATAAGAATTCTCTTCTTTACGATGTGGGCAAGG
This sequence comes from Chionomys nivalis, assembly GCF_950005125.1. NCBI lineage: Eukaryota > Metazoa > Chordata > Mammalia > Rodentia > Cricetidae > Chionomys > Chionomys nivalis. The sequence goes on from NC_080089.1 coordinate 34,066,325, forward strand.
ACACATGGCTGGAAGATGGCAGTTTCAGACAGCAGAATCTCAAAGTCGTACTCAGTAACAGTGTTCTTAATGCTCCAGCACTTAGTAACGGTGTTCTTAATGCTCCAGCACTTAGTAACTGTGTTCTTAATGCTCCAGCACTTAGTAACTGTGTTCTTAATACTCTAGTACTTAGTAACTGTGTTCTTAATACTCTAGTACTTAGTAATTGTGTTCTTAATACTCTAGCACTTAGTAACGGTGTTCTTAATGCTCCAGCACTTAGTAACGGTGTTCTTAATGCTCCAGCACTTAGTAACGGTGTTCTTAATGCTCCAGCACTTAGTAACGGTGTTCTTAATGCTCCAGCACTTAGTAACGGTGTTCTTAATGCTCCAGCACTTAGTACCGGTGTTCTTAATGTTCCAGCACTTAGTAACAGTGTTCTTAATACTCTAGCACTTAGTAACAGTGTTCTTAATGCTCCAGCACTTAGTACCAGTGTTCTTAATGTTCCAGCACTTAGTAACAGTGTTCTTAATACTCTAGTACTTAGTAACTGTGTTCTTAATGCTCCAGCACTTAGTAACAGTGTTCTTAATACTCCAGCACTTAGTAACTGTGTTCTTAATACTCTAGTACTTAGTAACAGTGTTCTTACTGCTCCAGCACTTAGTAACGGTGTTCTTAATGCTCCAGCACTTAGTAACGGTGTTCTTAATGCTCCAGCACTTAGTAATGGTGTTCTTAATGCTCCAGCACTTAGTAACGGTGTTCTTAATGCTCCAGCACTTAGTAACAGTGTTCTTAATACTCTAGTACTTAGTAACTGTGTTCTTAATACTCTAGTACTTAGTAACGGTGTTCTTAATGCTCCAGCACTTAGTAACGGTGTTCTTAATGCTCCAGCACTTAGTAACAGTGTTCTTAATGCTCCAGCACTTAGTATCGGTGTTCTTAATGCTCCAGCACTTAGTAACGGTGTTCTTAATGCTCCAGCACTTAGTAACAGTGTTCTTAATGCTCCAGCACTTAGTATCGGTGTTCTTAATGCTCCAGCACTTAGTAACGGTGTTCTTAATGCTCCAGCACTTAGTAACAGTGTTCTTAATACTCTAGTACTTAGTAACTGTGTTCTTAATACTCTAGTACTTAGTAACAGTGTTCTTAATGCTCCAGCACTTAGTAACGGTGTTCTTAATGCTCCAGCACTTAGTAACGGTGTTCTTAATGCTCCAGCACTTAGTAACGGTGTTCTTAATGCTCCAGCACTTAGTAACGGTGTTCTTAATGCTCCAGTACGTAGTAACAATGTTTTTATACTCCTGGGCAGTGTCATTTCTAAGTTTCCTCAGCAGCAAATGACTGAGATGACCTACAGTATCTCTTAGTTGTTCTAGCTCCCAGCAAAAGGCCAGAGCCTGGTAGAGAAGAATCTCAGGACTTCTGAAAAAGAAAGAAATCTCCATGTATCTGTTCTTAATCCCAGTCATTCTGGTAGCTGCACTCATTTCAAAGATACATTCTCAAAGGAAATCAAAAAGCAGGTCTGGTAGTTCACACCTATAGTCATAGCCCTATGGAAAGAGATGCAAAAGGACAGTCATGAGTTCAAGTCTTGCCAGGGCTATACAGAGAGTTCCAGGCCATTCCAGGCTATAGAGAAAGACCCTTTTTTGTAACTAACAAATAAAATCAAAACCTACCTAATTTCTGGGTCATGTGAATTTTGGTGATATCTGTCCCCAGTCTGTTATTTGCTGGTCAAGAACTGGGATCCTAAGGTCCTAGGCTATGGCCCTGGAATAAGATGGTGGTATGCATAATTACACATTAGAAATAAGAATGGATAGAAGACAAACTTTCTCCTGAACACTTGTGTATTTAGGTGAATACATTTAGAGGCATAGACATTTCCAGAAAAGGGGGCTGGGGCGATGACTCAGTAAAGAGCTTGCCATGCAAGCATTAGGGCCTGAGTTCAAATCCCGCTCTGCCCCGTTCACCCACTTTTACCAAAAGCCAGGCATGGTAATACACACCTGTAATTTCAGCTCTGCAGCACTGGAGACAGGTTTCCTAAAGCTTGCTGACGAGTCTGATGTTAGCCTGAGGTTCAGAGAGAGACCCTGTCTCAGAAAACAAGGTGGCCCAGGAAGAATGTCTAACTAATGTTGACCTCTGTCCTGCATCCTCCACACACAGGCATACAGAAATGCACATACACATGCGATTATAGATTACAGAAAAAGTGTAGCTCCAAATGCTAGGAGAGAAAGCAGACTTTCAATGAATAAAGCCTTAAGAAACAGCGGGGTGTTAATTCTTCCTCATAGCTCAGGAGGCAGATCTAGGCCAGATCTCATTTTCAGGCAGCTAAGACCTAATCAGACCTGTAAAAACAATGAGCAAAGAGAAATGTGAGACTCAGAGACGGGGCTGTCTTTGTATGACTTCTAATCAGGGTTTGCTAGGCAACTACAGGAAGCCCCATGTATCATCGGTCTGTCCTTCTACCTGGAGACATGTAGGGCTGCGGGGCTAAAGGTGCAAGGGCAGACATTCTCCCACGTGTTATCGTGTCCCGGGCTGTCATCACAAAGCAATTCCAATGTGCATGCTTCTTCTGTGGGAGGAAACAGCCTCATGACTCTCATCCCAGGGCCCTCAGAACGGAAGGCTACCACTCTTCAGAGGGTGGTGATTAAATGGGGGCCATTCACGAGTGTGCAAGGAGCCGTGCAGTCGGCTAACACAGCAAACACTGTACTGGCAGAAACATCCACACATGGGTTTCTCTCTGCCAATGGGACGTTGTTCCCTCAGACCCACAGTGGGCAAACTGGTCCCCCTGAATCCCGAGCCATAAATTGTTTCAACTTACCTTTGCATGTGTGTGGTTTTGTAATAAGTGGGGGTGCCTGCCCATCCTTCCAAGGGGGTCATTACCTCTGTAAATAAAGCACTTACTTGAGGAAAGGAAAAGATAGGACCCCATTAAAGCGAGCTGGCTGTGCTGCGGGCAGCAGGGAGGGTGCCGCTGTGTGACAAATCACTTCTGTTTGAAACAGTTGCAACGGAGCATCTAGGAGACCAGATAAGAGAACGCGAATGATCCTATTATGAGGATAACAGCAGTGAGAGGAGTCCGCGGACGGCTGTACGCCGGCACATTCCGTTGATTTAAAGGCGGCATGGCAGCCTGAAACGTGGGACTCTCTGCCTAGGATGGCTTCACCGCAAAGCTTTGCCATTATTTTAACTTAGCTGGAGCCACCGCGGTGAGGTCTACTTGAACAAATCCACAGTAAAAGGAATTTGCTGTCTGTGCACCAAACAGAAACACAAAATCATGCTCCCTTGGGTCCTCGAAGAATAACAGCGGAGAGATGGAGTCCAGATCACAGAGGCATGGCTCTCTGCTCATGAGACAGCCTCCTGGGCTGTGTAGACCCTTTCCGAATCCACTCCACTCATTAAGATGTTCTCAGCCTGTTTGCTCAGTGCTACCTCTGGGAAGGGAGGACTTTGAAGCCCCCCAGGGGGGCATGCATTTGCAACATGGTGTCACCTCACACTTACTTATACTCAAGGGTGAAGCTAGCACTCTGTCTCAGAGCAGTTTTGAGTGTTCAAGGAACCCACTGTCTGTCTAGGTATTCACTCCTGCCTCACACCTTCTTGGGGAGAGTCTCTGCAGCCTGGAGAGGGAGCAAGCTGCCTACATGCGAGCCTTCCTAGGGGTCTCCTTCAGGGAACAGGTTGACATGAAAACAATGACAGTTTTCACGTGCTCGCTTATTTTGTCCATTTAGCTCCCACACATGTACTCATTGCGAGAGCTTCTATTTCAAACGAAACTTGTTCTGACCCTTGGCCTTACATTAGCAAATACTGGTTACACACATTTAGCACAACACTGAGTTGAAAGGAGAGGCATCTGCTCACAGTGCACGCATCAGGGATAACTCATTTATGCGTGCTGGGGGACAAGCGATATGGTGACCCCATTGTTCTATTCGGACTCTCATGTGGGACAGATAGCTCATTTCCTCATCTTAAAGGGTGTGGAAATGCTTGATAGGGAAATTGTTGAATTTTTTAGAGAGTCCAAGGCATAAGTAGTATGAAGCCCATGACATAATCATATAAGTAGAAATTACTTCAACAGTTGGCTCTATCCAACCTTTGGCGTGTAGACTGTGTGTGGGTGACGACAGTTGTGAATGCGGTACCATAAACGTTAATTCTAAAGCATTATGAGATTTCATTTGGGGTGACTTTTTTTAACATGGTTGGTTTGTTCTAGAGTATGAACTGCAGGTAACAGTGTTGTGTGGTGCTATCAGAAGGTGGGACATGGGACTGGGCAGATGGAACAGTGGGTAAAGGGCTTCTTGTGCAAACTTGAGGACCTTGGTTCAGATTTCCTACACCCACATAAAATCTGGGTGTGGTAACACACCTATAACCCCTGCACTGGTGGAGAAGAATGAGGATAAATGGGGATTTCTGCAATCACTGGCTAAATTAGGGAGCCCTAAGTTCAGTGAAAAACCCTGCCTCAGAAAATAAGATGAAAAGCAAAAGAGGAAGACACTCGAAGTTGTCCTCATTCCTGCACACACACACACACACACACACTGTATACACACACACACACTGTATACACACACACACTGTATACACACATACACACACAAAATGTTGACATGGCTAGATAATAGGTTATATATACATGTATTAGAGATATGTTGAAGATAGAGAGATAGATGGATGGATGGATGAATGGATGGATGGATGGATAGATGATAGATTGATAGATAGATAGATAGATAGATAGATAGATAGATAGATAGATAGATGCTTTAATAACTATTTGTTTTCCAGTTTCTAACATTGGTTTATAAATCAAAAGACATTTTCAGGTGCTCAGTCATAAGATGAGTTATTCACTGATTGTTGCTCATCTCTTATGTCAATCCACAAACTCAAATTGATTTATAACTCAAATCAGTGTGTTAATAGGAGGGAGGGGATTAGAATCATCCCAGTAAATACTACATGCCCGCAACATTTCAAAAACAGTCAAGAAAAAATTTAAATGTTTCTGGATTTTGTGTGTGTGTGTGTGTGTATCCCCTGGCCAACTTTCAAGTTTGAGGCAGAAATGATTTGGGGATACAGTACCTAATCACTGAATCAGCCAGGAAGGGTTGTATTTATTGTATCTTAGTGGTCTTAGTACTCTCAGAATGAACTGTGAATATTTACTTTAAGAACACGGTTTGAAAGAACATATTCAGACTGTGCAAAAGTCACCTGGCTAGCACAGGCGCAGGACAGGAGGGAAGACGGGAGAGAGGAGGAGGGAAATAATGGAGAAAGAGTGAGAGTGAGAAAGATCGAAGTTTAACTAGTGTTGATCAAATCTTCCAAAACAACTGACTCTCGCTTAATCCACCAGCACTTTGGTGTCCATCACCCTCTTCCTAGAGCAGCTCCTTGGTGAAGGCAAGCTCACAGGAGTTCGTAGGTGGGATGCTGGTGAACTCAAAAGCAAGGGCTATGAGTAAGTCTCCTGTCAGTGGTTGGAGTCTTACCTAGGAACCAAAGGTCAATGACACTGCTCAGATCTCACCAACACAGACGAAGAGGCATATTCATAAATATCATCTCACTTCAGGCAGGAGAGTGGATAAGAGAAGTGCTGGATTCAACTTATCCATGTCCGTGCTCCTAAATAATGTGTGGGAGTTCAGCATCTGTAACAACTGGATAATCACACCCAAAGTGGTCCTCTAATATCTGAAGGCACGTGTAGACCATCTTTGTCTATTAAGCAATAATCTGGTTATTATAACATGGTATTTCCTCCAATTTCTCTATAACGAACCGGGGATGACAAAATGTGTGGAGACGGGGTATCCAGATATCCATGACATAAACAGCAAGGCTGCCACTTGGCACAGGAAATGTGCAGTTTGAGAAGAAATCATTTCAAGAGCTCACACATTCAGCTGCTATGCTAAGTTAGTTTTGCGTCCAGACAGTTAGACAAAGAGTGCTTCTGGCACTAACACCTTTCTCAATGCTTGCCCGTCCAATCCCTGCCTCGCTCGCTTCACAGCCACACTAAAATTGAAACACTAAGAAAGGACTGTCACCACCAAGTCACCTGTAGAATCCAGGGTTGCAAAGGATCAGGCCCTCATTTAATTGTAAATGTGAGCTCCTTGCAGTCCAATCCAGAAACCTGTCACTTAGAACCGTTAATGCTATTTATTGTAGCATGTCTGGGATAACCACATCTCTCAACATCTGTTTTCATTTAAAGTTTCCAAGTTGCCTTTGTGAGTACCACTTGGTGATGATTCAGCTCAGGCTTCTGAAGGAGGAGGATGGAAAGTGACGAGGGGGAGCCCAAACAAAATATTATTAATGAACACTTGCAGCTGCTGGTGGGACTTGGTGAGAAGCCACCAGTGCTGGTGATAGAATTCATCTTGTAAAATATACCTATGATAAATATCAATTCGGAATGATTAGCAGCTGTTGATAATTTGTGAACAACTTCCAGGCAAACCAGCAGTTTGATGGCCACTGGGTCCAGGTTGATTTGTTTCCTTTCCTTTAAATGTTTGGGATCATCACATGGCCATCATTGCTATGCTGTTGACTTTCTTTCTTGTGCCTCAAGAAGGTTTTATGGCTAAACAAATGAAGGAAATGAAGGACAAGTATCTTGAACGTGGAGAAATAAACCAGAAATAGAAACCGTTCAAGTGTTGGGTCAAAACTCACTTGTGCCCTACAGCCTTTCCTGGCAACTCCAGCCTCCCGAAACCCTCGGGGTTCCCATCACACCAGTCTAATTCAGTTGCCTTCATTCAATTGTTATTTTATGGCAAAGCTCTTCACATGTGCATATTCCATCTTTGAATGACAGTAGATACTCTCTAAGAATATCAGTTCCCATTCCTAGTCTCCTTATATACACCATCTTCATCCCGTGCTCAGTTCCTAGCCCCTGGAATAATTCTTTTCTTAATGAATGACTGTGAAAATTAACAGTGGGCAATCCCAATGTCTGGAGTGGATATACAATCCCAATGTCTGGAGTGGATATACAATCCCAATGTCTGAAGTGGCTATACAACCCAAGGGTTTTAAGTAACTGTAGGGCAAAAAAGAAAGCAGTTTGACCCTCCACCCACCAACAACTTTGGCATTACGTCTTGTAGACAAACAGTTCCTACCTCTGAGCTAAGCTATGATCTTTAAATTATTTACTTATTATTTTATATGTATGTACCTACGTATATGTATGTACACCGGAGCACACTGTGTCCTCAGAGGTCAGAAGTGGTTGTCAATCTAGAGTTGTGGGCCACCCACTATGAGGTACTGAGAAATGAACCTGAGTCTTCTAGAAGAGCAGCAAGTGCTCTTAACAGCTGCCCCAACCCCTGAGCAGGATCCTTCCGGCCTGTTGAATATAGCTGAGTGACTATTGGTTAAGAACATTAAGCCAGCTCTTTCCAATCTAACAGGAGCGATTAGCAAAAGCTATTAATTCATGGGCGGTTCACGCACAAATTCCCTTTCACATCTGTTTAATGTCATGTGACTTTTGTTCTGCACGCTTCCCCGCCCCGGGCAGACCATCCTCTTCCCTCTGTAGTCAGTGCCCTGTGACATCTCCCGTGGAACCACTTCCAACTTAGTTAGCACAAGCTGGGCTAGACCACAGAACTCAGACTCCACTCCTACCTCCTCCACCTTACCGTTTCTTATTTAGGAGCCTTGGCCAACTCTATGGCAGCTCCACTGCCTTCAAGTCAGCTCTGCAGGAAAGCCACCTCAGCCTCTGGGAGACTAGGAACCTGGAGGCTTTCTGCGTGCTTCCTGGGAGGTCCAGAAGACTCACAGCAGTGACCTCAGTGACCTTTCTCCTGCCTGCCTGCCTGCCCCTTCTCCCTCTTGCTCTCCCATCCTTTTCATGTCTATTTCTGGCAGACTCCTCCCAGTCCGCGGCCTCTTCCCACCGCTTCTCTCAGAGGCACCACATCACACAGTCTGCTCTTAAAAACTAAATATAAAGAAATAAAATGAAATTCTCAGACCATAGACATCTAAATGGGGACTCATTCAAAATCACACATGTCAGAGGCTGTCTCCGCTGGGGTGTTCTTGAGAGCGCCTGCACACTCTGTCTGCCAGGGTGCTGAATGTTAGCAGACATCACTAGCCGAGCAGGTTATTAAGAGGAGGTGGCACCTAAGACTGATGCTTCCCTGAAGATCACGTCTTCAGTACCCACTGTCTCCTCAGTACTCCCCGCTTCTTAATAAACCAAGTTAGACAGCTATGCCTGCCGCCTGAATCCCATCCTGTGTCAAACCGCCACAGCCTAGGAAATGGAGCACCTTGTGCAACGACCTTCAGGACCCCGGTATGAGAAAGACAAAGCCAAGTTCTAGGTAGAGAAAGCCACCTCCTCTGAGACCAGAAGACCCACCTTATGCAATGACTCCTCCCAGGCACCATCTCTACCACTTCACCTCACCCCTTGCCACCACCTCCTTGGCCTAAGTGTGGAAATACTGTCCATTCTATGGGGTAGATGCTGAAATGAGCTGGGACTCTGGATGTTACTGTACGCAGTATCCTGTGTAGTAAGCCAGAGTCTGGCGATGAAGCGTTGGGTGTTGAAAACGGCTCCAACTAAATGAGTGTTTACTGCTGTATTTAGTGTTGTACTAAGTGTCTCACATTGCTTACTTCATTTAATGCCCACAGTAATCCTTAGAGGGGAGTAATAGTATCTGCATTTACAGAGGAGGAACTAGGGCAGAAGACGTAAGGAATATTACTCCCTGGAGGTCACAGAGCAGTACGATTGAACCCTTTCACCGTACAAACCGTTAGAATTTGATGCACGGATGAGACTGTGGCTAAGCAGGACCAGCTCAGCCTTTGGGGCAGTTCACACAGACAGAAGACAGTTGATGCAGCTACTACTTGAAGTTTTCCTATACCTGCATCTCCTTCAATTATTCAGGTGTAAGGAGAAGCGAGGACACACACCAAACCAGGGTCCTCGGCTCCAAAGCTACTTCGGAACATGCCTTTCTGTTGAGTGTTCCAGTCACCCACTGATATAGCAGGCACCCTTTAGAACAGGTTTCAAAGCTGCTTCAAATGAAGCCCCTCTACAGTACATTACTGTTTTCATCACCCTCCAAGAAGCGAGCCTCTAAAGCAAGCCAAATTGCTCAAAGCAAGGAATTCAATAAAATGTGTTCGTCTTGGAAGGTTTCAGGGAGTCCTTAGTAGCTGGGAACTCAGATGGCCGGATGGTACTCTGTTCTTCTGTACTTTTGATCTAAATATCAAACAAGAGAGCAGAGAAAAAGTATGCTAACGTTTAGACTAGTCTAAAGGTAGCTGGTGTGGGGAGTGCCCCATACCCAGACAAAGGAGCCCCCACTATAGGCTCACCCTAATAACGCCTACAGAGTGAGATGAGGTAAACCCCCACTAAGCAGCTCAAATGTCAGTTTAAAAGCTCTGGAAGGGAAGCCAAACGCCTTCCTTCACAGGAGGAAAGGGCCATAAACGAGATGTCCTTGTGAAGACAGGCTGTTTGCAGGGAAGCATCGTAGACACTGGGACTGACACCCTTCGGCTGCCAGCCTAAACATTTGTTTCCTGTCTCTCAGCTCGTTCCTAAAGAAGGCTAGGAATGGTGGGATTGGTGGGAACCCTGTGGCTTCTACCTTGCGGCAGACCAGACACATGGCTTTGGAAGTGAGCCAACCTTTGAGCTTCACACCATCTCCCGACACATCCAACAGATATTTCCCAGAACATTCAGCCCTGGAAGTTCAAAGTAGAAATAGCGTTTGAAAAAATTGGAGGAGATTCAGAGGAGAGAAAGAAAAATGATCCGAAGGCTGGAGAGACAAAGGGACCCATCTACTAAACAGCAGGAAAGACTGGAGCTAATGAGTAGTTAGAAGATAATGGAGGAGACGGAAGGACCAAGGAAGTCCGTCAGCTTAATGAGGAAGTAGACTTCATCTCTGGGTCACAGTGCACTCATTCTTATTTACTCGTTCTGCACATACTGAGCATAGGCCCTGGGCCAGGCGGTTAGGTGGTGGGGACTCAAAGGTGAGCCAACCAGGCGGAGTGCTGCGTCATGCATTCACAAGCTAGAGCAACTGTGTTAATAGTCGTACAGAAATAGAGACTCAATCGCCACAACGAAAAATGACGCATGAGGTGCCCAGAGCTGTGAGTGAAGTCCACAGAGAAATCTGTTCAAGGAGAGTGTCTAAAACATGTCTAGGAGCCCACCAGGCCCAGGGAAGGGATCAGCACTCCCCCAGGCCATCAAAAGATCTATAGGAAGGAAAGCAACAAGAAAAAAAACTCAACTCTACTGCGATGAATTCAGAAGGAAGAGTCCTAGTGGAACCAAATTTCCTCAGTGGAGTTGTAGGACCCAGGAGACAGGAAGACAAGTTGATTAGCTGAATCAGCCCAGCAACCCTGAGAAAGTTCCTTTCCCCTCCAAGGCCTGTAGGGCACTTCTTGTGAGTTGACATGCAGGAGGAATTCAAGAGAGTCGAGAAACTTAAAAAGAAAGAAGAAAGAAGAAAGAATCAGAAAGCAGGAACTTAGCATTGCCTTTAATAATAACATATACAACAAAACCGATAGTGCCACCAATTGCTTGTGACATGGCCACCGACTAAAATCACAGGTGTTTCCACATTACCTTGCTGGTTTTGCAGAAATCTCAAAATATTACTTATCTCCTCACCAGTCGGAATTACAGTAGTCTTTAAAGCTGTGGGGATTATTTCTTGTGTGTTAGATTAATCGTGAAGAGGGAGGGTACTTTACCTCACCTCACACTTCAATAGTTTTACCATTGTATTTCAGTGTCCTTGCTTTCTTTGATACGTAACTGTCTTTTGCTTTCTTTCTTAAAGCATTGCCCACAAAATGATCCCCGGAGTTACCAGGATGCCAGGGCAGGTATGCAAGACTGCCTGGCTAGTGAGGTCAAGGGAGATACCTGTCTCTGCCTCTCCTGTTACGAGATTGCAAGCACTATCCACCACACTGGGCTTTTGTTTATTTACTTATTTATGAAATATGAATTATGGGTTATGAGACTCAAACTCAGGTCCTCATGCTCACAAGACACATCTTCCCTGCCTAACCTGAGGTCTTTTTGATTTTTTTGTTTTGTTTTGTTTTGTTTTTGTTTTGTTTTTCAAGAGAGAGGTTTCTCTGCGTAGCCCTGGATGTCCTGGAACTGACTCTGTAGACCAGGCTGGCCTTGAAACTCACAGAGATCTGCCTGCCTCTGCCTTCTGAGGACTGGCGTTAAAGATGTGTGCCATCACTACCCAGCGAGGAACATTTTTAATTGAAGAAATGTGCTTTTGTTGCTCTAACCAGCACCACATTGTCTGTAGGCATTCTGCTGAGATTCAGAAGGCTGGAACCGCATCCATAGCCCCCTGTGTGCATGGGCCAGTTGCTGCTGCTCTCTGTACTCTAGTGCCTGTCTTATACATCCCTGGCAGCTTAGTGCCTCGCTGCCTCCCAGAGCAGTGGCAGAAATGCACTTACAGAAAGCACATAGGAGAGGCAGGTACTCCCTGGCCCTGGTTTTGAACTCATCCCAGGTTGAAGACTCTCCGGTTCATTTGCATATTCCGACACCAGCTCCTGGGATGAGAAAGCTTCTTGTCTCCCTCCTGCTGGGATGCTGGGAGAAGGCTCTGACAGCTATGTGCCAAAAGGAAACCTGGGCTTCCGTTTCCAGCCGCGTCCCCACGGGCAACCCAGGCTGAGCCAGAGTTCACAAGGATCGGCATGAAAAGGGAAAACAATTTGTTCAGGAGCCCTAGAGTCGGGCACTCAGCGTGCTGCGCTAGTGGGGGTTTTCAGCTTTAATCAGCATCAAGTTAATCTTATTTCGGGAGATGCTAAAGAATCCAGAAAGATCTACAGGTAGCTCCAGCTAATAGTCCCTGGCCATACACCTGGTCCTGGTCCCTGACTGCTGCTCCCTCTGGTCCATTGCTCCCTTCATGCCTTCCAGGAGCCAGTCTGGCAGCAGGGGCCTGGCCCTTTCCAGATGCAATGGCCATTATTTGCCCCATGCTTTATCTGAGCCAACTCAGCAACAGAGTTGCTTCTCTCTTTTTCTATTCTTGCCAAGTTAGTTGGGATTCTTTTTTCTTTCTTTTCTTCTTTTTTATTCCCTGTCCCCCCCACCTCTGACACACACACACACATTAATTAATTAATTAATTGCAGCTAGTAAGATGACAGAATCCTGGAGACTGATCGGCCCCTATTGGTTAAAGCTATCAGTCTGGTGCCAGCAGCGACAAGCACGCCGTCTGTGGCAGGGACCCACCAATGCCACTGACTAGCCACGGTTCTGGTCTTTGAGATGCTCAAATCTCATCTGGGGTCTATTCTGAACCCATTCAAAGTGCCCCTGCCTGGGTAGAGATTAGGTAACAAGGAGAGATCATTGGGGGCAGTAGGGGCACCCATATCTCCCTGGGAAGGAAAAATAGAAGAGATTTCGTGAGTGGACTGAGGGTAGGTAGGGATGGGACATGAGGTTGTGGGGGACACAGAGAAGAAGAGTACTGAGGGGGACTGCTGGAAGGGGGGCATTTTGGGGGCCGGACTGAAGCCTGGTTCAGGAGAATCTGGCAAAGACCCCAGGCTAGATTCCTAGCAATAGTGGATAAGTAGCCTGAACTGGCTGTCTCCTATGACCAGATTGGTACCTGGCCCAGCTGTCATCAGAGAGGTGCCATCCAGCAGCTGATGGAGGCAGATGCAGAGACCCACAGCCAAACATTAGGTAGAGTTCGGGAATCCTGCAGAGGAGGATAAAGGAGTGTAGGAGCTGGAGGGCTGAAGGACACCATGGGAAGGCTCACACGATAGCTAACCTGGGCTCATAGGGACTTGCAGAGACTGAACCAACAACCAGGGAGTCTACATGAGATTGCCCTAGGCACTATACATATGTGTTATCGTTGTGTAGCTTGATCCTCTTATGGGACTCCTAACAGTGGGAACAGGGGCTGTCTTTGAATCTTGTACTGGCTTTGGGGACACTACTCCTCATACTAGGTGCCTTGCCCAGCCTTAATAAATGAGGAGGTGTTTAGTCTTACTGTGGCTTGATATGCCATGTTTTATTGATACTCATAGGCGATGTGCCCTTTCTCAGAGTGAGACAAAAGAGGAGGGTATTGAAGGGTGTAAGAAGGATGGGGGAGAGGGCCTGAGAGGTGATGATGGAGGTAGACAAGATGTAAAATAAATAGATTAATAAGAAAAACAAACAAACTAACAAAGTGCAGGACAAGTATCAAGACTTGTTTGACCTCTAGAGGGAAGTTACCAGGGATGTTGTTATGGGTTTGGGGGTAGAGTGACCTGTTGTTTTCTTTGGAGATTGATGTGGACAGCTCATTGTAGATGGCTTAGCAATCTGTTGAGTTATCCCCACAAACCTCCTGCCCAACTTGGACCATAGCTGGTGCCGCTAAAAGAAAAAGCCACAGAACAGTAGCCAATGCCCTTCTCCATGTGTCTCTGTGAAAGATCAATGTGTTTGAAAACACACCACAAGCCATGCTACATGCCTTATACGATAGCAGAGATCCACAGTCAAACAATGTGCAGAGTAAGAGACCTTGGAACAGTCAGTTCTAAATGGGGTGTCTTCATAAATTCCCTCCCTCCAGAACTCAGGGAACCCTGTGGAAGAGGAGGCATAAATATCAAAAGAGTCAGAGGTGGTGGGAAACACCAAGGAAACAAGGCCTTTTAAACATAGCAGAACCAATGCACATATGAATTCACAGAGACTGCAGCAGCATGCATGCACAGGGTCTGCACAGGAGTGGGTCTAATGGGGTACCAGTGTTGAGGGGTGATGTAAACATAATCCTAATTCCTAATCCATAAACTATCTTCAACTGATAACTGCTTTTCTGCAACTGAGTCTTCCCTTGGTATTCAAACCACTCTTAAGGCCAGGCCTCATGCCAAGCAGTAGATGTCAAGCAGTAGATGGCCAACACAAGTCAGTGGCATTTGGGGATGTTCATTTGTTTGGTTAGGGCCTTGCCTTTTCTCCCTTACAAGTCTTTTGCATATCCTGGTTTCTTGTTTTATGTTTTTATGAAATTTCTGTGTGTGCCAATGTGTATGTATGTCTTAGTTTTTTTCTTTAGCTCTTTTTCTTCTGTTTGTTTTTGTCCTATTCTGATTTGTTTGTTTTTATCTGATCTGATTTTATTTTATTTTATTAAGATTCCTGTTTTTATCCTAATTAGAACACGAAAGGAAGGGTGTGGATTAGAATAGGTGGTAGAGAAGTGGGAGGATCTAGGAGGCATTTGTAGGTTAGAAATCCAACTCCTGTCTGGCTACGCTAAAATCATCAAGATGCTGGTGGGGCAGAAACACTTGATGTTTGAGGATGATTTTGTTTTCCTGGTCATATCCAGTTTCTGGAGGCAGCTCCTATTCCTGAGTAGATGGCCTTCAACTCCAAAGCCAAAGTGGGGGCCTTCTCACACAGTATTATCCTGAAATGATCAGTTCAGTCTCCCTCTCCCATCGATGGGAACCCTTGTATTTCCACTGGTCTACCCCAATAACCCACAACGTTTGCCACATCTCGAATCTCTAATTCTAACTGCAACCTCGATTCATTTCCCAGGCAACAGAACACATCTTGTGGCCATGGGTATCTTTAGGGGGAGGGAGGTGGCGATTGCCCGTTTTTCTGCCTGCCACATCTTATATGACAGGAATGACTGGCTCCTCCATTATCAGTGAGGGAGCTGGGAATGTTCTTAGTTAAATCATGTTTTCAAGGTCACACACGGAAAAGTCACCCAAAAACAGTGGAGTCCTAAGTTAAAAAGCAGAAGGAATATCCTGGAAAATAACCAAGAATTCCTTCCTAAAAGCATGGGTGTTGTTTGAAAGATAAAACAAGAAGAGAAAAAGAGAACAAAAGAACAGAGCGAGGAGGAAAGGGAGAAAGAGGAAGAATAAGACAGTGAGGGGGGAGAAGAACGAGGATGGAGGGGGAGGGGAAACTTTGCACCAAACCTTGGGAATGGATTTTCTGCCAAGCCAACATTATTGCTGCCCCATATTATCCCCTGGCCAGCAGCTCCACTTCAACAAAGGAAACAGGAGCCTGGTCCAGGAAAACTCCAGAGAGATGGCTTCCTCATCTGCCCCTAGAATTGAAGAAGGAGCATCTCTCCTATCCTCTAAGATTAGGGACTCAATGATCAGGGGTCCCATTCACAGCAAAGCCACAAGCTGTCACATCTTGTGTAATAGAGACAGAGAATATTGTGAATCTATTTAGAAACACTTTGTATAGAGGTGGTGGTGTCTCATATCACATCTCAATAACCCACCCCAGTGCAAGACCCCTCTCCTTACCCCACTGCATGCCTATGCAAGCACCACCCACATACCAAGCTCTGTGGCTTCTCATCATGAGGAAAACCTTCAGCTTTAACTTCACTTCCCTGTGCTTCCAGACCCTGGGCCATATATTTATCCCTTCCACCTAAAAGCACTTTGACAGAGCCCTGTGATTCCTGTGATGCAACTTTATTCTTCTCTAGTCTTAATTTTCATTCGTTTTTCCTAGGATAGACAAACCAGAGCCCATACTGTACACAGTTGGTTACTTGACACCATCATGGGGTCACCCACAACAAAAGCTTCCCAGCTGTTCCCAAGTGTGTCTTTACTGCAGGTTGACTGTTTATCTTCCCATGTTCTTGGTGGATGTGTGTGTGTGGGGGGGGGGTGTTTTTCTTGTTGTTTTGGTTAGTTTTTGAGACAGGGTCTTGCTATGCATCTCAATTGGCCCTAACTTGGAGCTCCTCCTGTCTCAGCCTCCCAAGGTCTGGTATTTCAGGTGTAAGCCAGCATTTCTGTCTGTGTTTTTACACGTCACTACAAAGCTTCATTTGGGAAACTAAAGAGCATACCTAGCATCTACAGCCAGTTTAACACTGAGGCAAACTGAAACTCAGAACATCTGCCTCCTCTGCTTGCGGTGACTCTAAGCTCGGACTAACGCACCTCCTAAAGAAAACAATCACATGCACGAAATGAGAGGTGCAGGGCTTTGGGGTTATCGCAATCATTATTACCTCTCCCTCCAGCTTCTGAGATGAGGCTTGCCCTGTTGGAAGGTGTTTGAAAAATGCTACAGGATTAAATGAAAGACTAGATGAGACGTATTGCAAGCACTCTCGATACATCTGAATCTGGTAATAAGATGACCAATTTAATTTGCCATGAGCCAGTGGATCCCAGGTATTCTGGGTCTCCATCATATGCAGGATCTAGCGCCAAGAGTCTGCAGTGAGATATGAAGTCTCTTCCCTGAACTATTCTAATGTCCATCAATGTTTAAATGTGATAGCCTTTGGGGACATTGCTTGGTGTTGGCTCTGAATCTCCCAAACACGCCACATGCATTGACAGGTTGTCTGAGGTTATTCCTTCTCACGGGTGTAGGCTTGGTCCTCTAGCCCATACCCAGCTGGAAATGGAAGGATGCCTACATCTTCTGGTCCATCTTCCACAGGTTGACCCTAGCTCCACCAAAGGACCTCATGCCGCTGTCACTGTGGGAAGAGGTCTGCTGAGGAGCTCTTAAAGCTGATTTGGAGGCCAGTTGGAAGAACAGTCAGCTCTGTGGGTGACAAATGGCAGGAAGGCACAGCCTCCATGTAATGGTGCAGCCTTGACCACTCACACTCTCCCACCGCGCATCATGCCTCAGAAATTAATGCTTGTATTGTTTTGTCTTGGTCAGTAGGTTAGAGTGATGTCAGGTGGCTGCTCCCTGTTTCCCCGCCCTCTTTTTCCATATCTCCCTGAGTAGTACCTGGCCTGGAGTCCTTCTGGGAAAGCTTGAGACTTCTGGAAGAGGAGAAGCTTACTGTCTGCAAGACTCCCTGGGGGACAGGGCTGAGCCTAGCCAGCTACCCCGAACTGCCCAGCATCCGTGACACCCCTTGTAGATATTGTATCTCTGGAGTACTGCCTCTCTCTCTCTCTCTCTCTCTCTCTCTCTCTCTCTCTCTCTCTTCTTCCTTCCCTAGGAGGGCTGGTAGAATCTAAATACCTAAAGCTCCTTGTGTTGTCACCATCGTCCATCTTCGTTCCCCACTCATGACTCCCAATGTCCTGGCCACCATCTCTCTCTATTTCAATTCAATAAGGCTTTGTGTATCATCACGCGCAGGGTGTTATAGACCCAGTGGGAATAGAGGGGATGCCATCTAATATGTCATACCTAAGGAATCCGAATGGCTACAGGAATCCCAAGAGAACCTGGAAGCTGGAGAACAAGTGGTAGACTACAGACTGAGACAGATCTGAAATCAGCAAAGACAAGAATTTAGTAAAGTCCATGTAATTGGCAGAAGGCAATGTTTCCAATGGCATAACCGTCCATCAACGGGGTCTTACTTATCCATAATACTTCCAGAGACTTTGGATGCATCTGAAGTCCCCTCCTTCCAACACACAGGGCAGCTACATAATTTCCACTTTAAGCAGCACACATAGTAAAGAGGAGTGGTTCACATTTCATTTCACTGGAACCCTACGGCATTCCAAATGTAGCATGAATGTGCTTTTATTTACTGTACGCAACAACTCTGTGGAGGAGATGTTATCTTAATTAGGTGAAGAAACTGCAGCTCGGAGAGATTTCAGGAACTGGCCACACAGCTAGTAAATGGCAGAGACAGGATTCAGGATCCTTCTGCCATTTTTCTAGTGCCTACTGGGCTGTTCATTCTCTGCCATCCTGCCTCCCTAAAATACATCTTTCTCTGTTCTCACCCTGTATCACTGTCTTGCCCTTTTGATGAACCGCATGTAATTACACAGAGCTGGTCTATAATCTGTGCCTTTCCTTCAACCACCTATGAAAACACTTCATCTGGCACACGGCTGGCAGCTCCCCTAGATGTGCGGTGTCCCTGGCCCTAGCCATTTAGATGCGCCTCGGGCTGATCTCTGACAGATGCTCTGAGCCCCAGAAAGCAACGCCGAGCCGGTGTCGGCTAAGATGAGACTTCCTCCAATGGTTCCTGAGACTCTAATCAAGATTGATCCACACTTCTGTGGTGCTCAGTGACTGTCCTTAATCAGCGAGGACTCTTGAGTCTCTGCTTTTTCCAGGGCCACTGATTTGAAAGCCAACTGGCTCAGCAGAGGCACTGTGTGGGAGATACCCAGAGGCAAGCTGCAGGCATGCCGAGGTCTGGAGTAAGTACTCTGGGAGGCTTTCACCTGTGGGTTACAGTAGGTCCCATTGCGACCTCTTCTGTTCTTACATCCGGATGGAACTGGGACATCCAGAGCCACCTGCAGTTGTGGATCTATCGTCCCCTATTTTCTCCAGGTGGCTTAGAAATCGTCTCACTTTCTGAAAGCCTTGGGACAAGTGAGGCAAAGGAGCTCAGTGGAACTTGTTGGTTTGTCTGAGACCTGGCTGGACTTTGATTGCTCTTCATTATGTCATGACATGGGTGCTGCTCTCACTAAGGATAGAAGGATGCAAGCACAAGGCACCCATCCTGGGCAGAGTCACTGGACCAGTTTTCCATGGGCTCAGTGCTTGACTGGCCAGAGAGTGCCATGGCTGCGTTGCAGGCCTGAAGCCCTTGGCTCCCTGCAATGCTTGGATCCTACCTTAGCCGAGTCACCATGCCACTGGCATCTGCTAACTACCAGCACCACCAACCTCAGCATGCCACATCCTCCAGCTTTAAAACCCATTAAACTTAGGCAAAGCTTCATTTCCATACTGTTCAGTTGACAGATGCAAAAGGGAACATCTTCGGTACAGTAGGAACTGGCCATCCCTTCTGCTTCCTCTGGCCCTGATAAGATGCTCCATGTCCTGGGAATCCATGATCTAGCTGTTCATTTTTTTAATTTTGTTTTTCTTCATTCTTGTTAGTTTCATTGGAGTTGGTTCTTCTGTATATGGCGCGCACACACAAACACGCACACATGCACACACCTACGCACACATACACACACAACACACACAAACACACACAGACACACACACACCACACACGCACACAGAGTTCTATACTATTTACCTTACTCCTGTTTTCAGTGCAACTGGCTGTCCCTCTCATCCAGAATCCCTTTAAATGAGTTTGACTGTGCTGAGGGATGTTCATTTGTTTAAGGAGGCTCTATCCATTGCTTCCCGTGGGTGTTCTGCTTGTGGTTAGAAGGACTGCCTTGTTTGGGCCATTTCTGAGGGCCTTTTCAATAAATCACTTATTTCTCTTCACCGACTTTGTTTCCTGGACAATTATTGATTGTGGTGAGTGTCCCACAGCTCCCAGAGCGTCTTTGGGCTATTGCAATAAAGAGGGCGGACTAGGAGCAGAGATGAGTCTCTGATTCTGCATTCCTTGGGGCCACTGACCTCTCCACAGGGGCAGAGAGGGGGGAAGATTAGGAGGAGGAGGTGACCAGCATCCCAGGGACTTTCTGAGCACTTGAGAGATACGCTCTGCTCTTACCTTGAAATTTGGCCTGAGGGATTGTAAAATGGACTTTTGGATGGCTTGACTACAAAACAGTCAGGACTCTGGTTTCCCCAGTGAGTGCCTAGTTTAAGATCCTAAACTTTCTAATACACTCCCTTCAGAATTGAGACAGAATCCAGAGCGCAAAGACATAAAACCCACACTCCCCCCGCTAAGCAATCCTGAACATTGTGATCCCTTCTGTGGTGTCCCCACTCACCCTCGACCAAAATGACTAGAAACTCAGAGAGAAGTCTTCTCCACAAGGGGAAAACCAATTTGCCTACTCTCTACACACTTATAGGATAATTGAGCTAGCAGGCGTTTGAATAATAAAGAATAAATGCTGGTCTTATTTGCTATTTACCTACTTTCTAATTTTAGCATGTAACACTAGTAATAATTTGCATATTCTATATTTATAGAAAGCAATTCCTTCTTACAAATCCAGTGGGCAATTATCTCTGTACAGTATGTGTTGTTTTTGTATAAGCGTCGATAGCTCAATAATCATGGCTAGCATGAGCTTCAGCTGTAGAAAACAGAGACATAACAAGGAAAGAGGTCATCTGGTCATTTGTAGTCAAAAGCACACACTGATTCGTCGTCTACAGAGGAGCTCACGTTTGGGTTTTCTGAGGCATCTACTAAGTCATTTGAAAGTCTGTAATTGTGTGGTTTTGCTTTATTAAGAGTCAATAAGAGCCATCCCAAGGAGAAAAGAAAGCAAGCACATCTCATAATACAAATAATAGCTGCCATTTGTGGAGTGTCTTTCCTGTACCAAGTAGCATATGGTTTCAGGGCGGTCCCTGCCCATGCCCCCGTCAACCTTACAAGATGAGCCACACTGGAAAGCAGGTCTGGAGCTCAGAAAAGATAGCTGTCCATTTCTATAGTCTCCTCTTCACCTCTCCACCCTAGACACCGTCAAGGCTCTGTTGTATTTTGGATGTCCCACCGTTGACTCTACCAGAAGTCAGGTAGTTATAGTTATGAACTCATAATGAGCCTAGGGAATAGCAAGACATGATCAAGCCAGATATTTTGGCTGCATTTGTGGGAGTGTACCACATGCCTGCTGGGCCCAAGGAGGTCAGAAGAGGGCATCAGATGCCCTGGGACTGAAGCTAAGAGTTGCATTAGGAGCTACTATGAGGGTACCGGAAACTGAACCAGTGTCCTCTGGAAGAGTAGGCAGTGCTCTTAACTGTTGAGCCATCTTTCCAGCCCCAGCTTTCTTTTTCTTAAGGCCTTAAAGTGGCCAAAAGAATATAGGTGGTTCTATATTGATGATGAATCCTCTAAATTTAGGGTATACTACAGGAGGGAGGCTAAAAGGAATCCCCATGCAGATTATGAATAAACAGCTTTGGGGTAAGTGTCCTACCACTTACTAATAATAGAGATCTCTTTGTTTGAACTTCATCATCTTTGTACACCGCATCAGTTGACTACATTCATGGGTCTAAGTAACTAATGGGTTAACAATAGACAAGGTGATTAGGAAGGTACCATGCTTCCAAAGAAACAAGAGAATTCACTCTTCAATCATTCCTTGGATAAATTTGTCTACCTACTGTACACATCGGGAGGACAAAAATATCAGGTAATATTTTGGTCCAGAATATTTATAACTTCTTAATAAAAAAAATCTTGGCAGTATGAATTGTGATGAGAAGATAAATGAGGAGTCACCCTAGGAGCGCCAAGTTGCAAGGGTCCCAGGTTTCACCAATTTATTCCCTTCTCTCACACAGGAGGTTCCAAGTGCTTTGTACTAATGACCGTGTTCTTAATGCTTCTGAAGTGAATCCCAGTGCCTCGTGAATGCCTCAGTCACAAAGGAAAACGGGGCTGCAGATGCCTTCATCTTCATGAGTCCTGGGTATCTGAAGGCACACAGTCCTTGAGTCAGGTTTTTTCACCTCAAACAAGTGACTGAATTTTTTTCATTCAATTTCTATAACACACACACACCCAAAATCATGGACATTATTACAAGGAGTGGGTCTTATGTCAGTGATGGAAGTCAGTTCCTAGGTCTGAACTTGGGAAAGCCAGGCCTGACCTACCGTCAGCCATGGCTAGAGCCATGGAGAATGGGCATTAGTACCCATTATCCTCTTCAGTGCCATCCCGCCAGGACTGTGAACGCAGCCCAGGGTCCTCTCACAGCCCCTTTCTCTAGACATTCTCGATAAACTCCATGCGAAACGGAGAGGCATTGTCCAGACTAGAATGGGACGATTGTCGGGTTTGTCTGAAACATACTGACCCACTGCTTCAGCCTGCACCCCAGGGACAGTGACAGTTAGTCATCCCAAGAACGAGACCTCAGCTCCCAGCTTTGTACTTTGAAGATGGAGATCCAAAGTCAAGGCAGCCTAGAAAAGCCGTAGTGCTAAGCCTAACACACCTTGCGGCCAAAATCCAAAATCCACAGGTGGGAACCTGGTCGGCAAATCATTGTTTGCATCTATGAAGTGTGTGTGTTTGTTCCAGAAACCTTGTGAGTACTGAATAATGATTTTGTGTGTGTGTGTGTATGTGTGTGTGTGCGCGCGCGCGCGCGTGTGAGCATGTGCATATGTGCGTGTGTGTGTGTGCATGCATGTGTGTGTATCCTTACCTTACTAGTAGAAAAGTGTTTAATGTATATGATTCTACCCCTGGACAATAGTCACTGAGGGATGGGGTCTGAGTTAATCAGACTCTGGGTTAAAAACTGAAAGATTTGTCTGCCAAACCAGAATAGTCACTTTGAAGATCACACAACGCGCGCACGAGCGCACACACACACACACACTTCCAGAGTAGCGTCAGCCACACTTACAAAGCACTATTAGTAAAGACTTACTATATATATATATATATATATATATATATATATATATATATGCATGTGTATATATACATTATATATATATGCATGTGTATATATACATTATATTTATATATATATATACACACACACATACACACACACACAAAATTGTCAAAAACACCCCTAAAGTTCCTCAGGAGGGTGAACACAGGTCTCTGACTTTCTATCTCTTATACTCACAATAGAAAGAACAGGTTAAGAGGAAGCACAAGGTAAATAAATGGTTTACTTACTGGGCAGAAACTACGAGGTCTCAGCATGAAGATGAATAGTTTTGTTGTGAATCAAGTTTAGAGGTTGTGATGCCCTCAAAAGTGCCCCACCTGCTCCTATTGACCACTGGTGGTAAGCGTACACTTCCATCGAGGGTAATGGGAGACCTGGGTTCAAGCTGAAGCTAGCTATGCAAAGTAACATTTGGAAGTCTGGTTTCTTTTGTAAGAACGCTGTGCTGTCAGAGAAAGCTTAGCTGTGCTTGTCACTGTCTGTGGCGCACGCACACACAACATGCATGTGCATATCTCTACTCATCCATCTAATCCATCCACAACTTTTTCTTGAGAATCCTGTGTGCCGGGAACTTTGTGAGGGTTTAAGTTACATGGCGGCAAGCAACCAGATGCCGTTCCCTATGCTTTTGGACCTTACGGGCCACAACAGCATGGACTAGAACTTTGTGGCTCCGTAGAGATGTCATCTGGTCAGAGTCTCCCTAGAGAAAGTGCATAGGTGCAGGGGAGGAGGGAGAGAGGACTGAAAAACCCGGGGAAGATAGGCTTGCCCTGGGCAGAAGGAAGAAGGCAATGTGAGTTTGCCCATGGCAACAGCCATGCAGTTGCTAGCTGGCTGCTTCAGAGTTTGGCTGGAGCCAGAGCTTAGAATAAGGATTGCAGCCCTCTCTGCACTGGCTGGGCAGGGACCATCGGGTGCCCTGAGGAGCAGCCAGGACAGGCAGAGAGCCTGGGTGGCCGATAGAACAGAGCAGATGGGGTCTGTCAGATGGTCCTCACGGCTCATTAGTGTGCCACCTCTTCCCCCACAACGTCCAGATGCACATCAGCAGCACAGCTGTCAGGAGGGAGAGCAAGGGGCTTGTCGGGCTTAAGACAACCTTCGAACAGCCGTCACATTCGGGACGGAGACTTGGACGGAAGGTGGAAATTGCCCTCTCCGCTCAGCCTCACTGATTAATTCTGTGTTTCGGACTCGGTAGCCCATGAGATCTTCATCTCTTTCAGTTACTCCTCGAAACAGATGTCCATCTTATGAGCCGTTCCTGAGCCTTCCCTTAGGAGCCAATTTCTCCCCTTGTCAACACAAATGCCTCTGGCTTCTACTGGCCTCCAAGATGCTAGGGATGCCCAGGTGTGGGCCTGAGCACAGACAAGCTTCCAGGGCTTATGGTTTCTCCTTGCTCCCACATTTAAAACTGTTTACAAGGTACTTATCCTACTGAGAAGAAATGGGACAGGCTAGAAATGTGCAGAAATCAAGGATTCCGGAGGAACTGATGTGATCTGGGGGGTTATAGAAAATATTTTTTGAAGTCTTGACCAGAAAGAAGGCCTCCCCCAAAGTCCCCGAGCTCTGCCAAAAGTGAATATATGGTAATCAGCGCAGAACGGAGGCTCTGTAAGTTTCCAGGACATAGCAAGGAACTTATCGCTGTTTTCCGCTGTTGCTGCATATTCCTGGAATCCGAGCTTGCTGGAGAGGCGTGAATGGAAGATTTATTTTGCATTGTTAGACTGTCAAGGCACTCTAGAGCAACAACTTTCAAATGATAACTTCCCAAGCTTACAGAAGTTGTGAATTACATGCTTTTAGTCTGGTGCGAGCGAGGAGCTGACAGCTCTCTCCCTCCCATAATCCCTCACTCCGCCACTTTGATGTCTTGTGTGACCAGTGTGACTCCACACATTGCCCTTCCCAAACCAAACGGGACTGTTATTAAGAATGACAGAAATCTATTTCGAGCTACGAAACAAGCTGAGGAACTGACATGTCATCACAGGAGGGGAACTTTTTCACACCTAAACCCCCAGAGCCCCCGGGCAAAACCTCTTTGCCAAAATTCAGAGCATCTCAAGTAAACTGGATGTGAGAAGGGATCCCAGAGGTTGTAAGGAAGGGAGGAGGGATACGCCAGAACTGGGAGGAAGGGAGGAGGTTAGCCAGGGTTGGGAGACTGTATCAAAGCGCCTTGTCTCTATTCCATGTAAGCTTGTCGCTTGGTTCTTAGAGGGACATAGCTATTCCCTGTAGGTGGGGAAACAACAAAGCCTTGTATGACATAGGAGCCAGCCAGGATATTTGCCTCTAAGCTTTCTGGTGATCTGTCGAGAGTCTAACCTTTCCAGTTAACACAGAACCTTGTAACTGGCTAATAAGCAATCTCAGGTGAGCACCACCTCATGTTTTCTTGGCTGCTGTTTCTTTTAGCAGCCATGTGGTACTTCCAACCCTAATCATTCCACAGGTACTACAGCTACCCAAGCCCCCTTCATTCACCCACCTCCACCCTTCTGCTAAACTAAGATCTTCATGGGTGCAGAGAGCCTGATTTGCCTGTCCTCTGTGCTTGCTAGGCATGCACTGCCTGTGGGTCATGAGATCAGGGCCTCACCTGACAGTAAGGCTTGCCTGTCTCTTGTCAATGCCACCCTCCCTGCCCAGCCCCACCTCCCCACGGAGGATGCTCTGCTTTCTCTTCCTTTGCTCCTAGCACATTTGAGCCAGGGCCTGTTTTCAGAATGGCAAACTTCTTGTCCTCCAACACCTCGTAATGAAAGTTCGGCCGAAGCCAAAGGCTCCTGGTTGTGCGACTCTGTGATTGTAGACTGCACACGACTGCTGAACAACTGGCCATGCGTTCGAGTTTATTATCTGAGGCCTGCACATGAGAGCTGGCAGTTTGCCTGTTTTTCTTTTTTTTCCTAAGGCAGAGAAAACAGAACAGACGCATTTGTTTGGGGGAAAAGAAAAACAAGAGATTTTTCAAACGGTTATGAATAACGGAGAATTGGTCCATTTTGGAACCTCCCGACCTTGACAGTGTCCCTCTAATGCTGTATAAACATTTGTTTTGGCTATTTAATAAGCTGCCAGCTGACAAATTATAGAATTTTTTTTTCAAGAGCTCCTTATCTTTTCTAGAACCACTGAGATGGCAAAATATGTTCTCCGTCTCAACAATCCCCTCTCTATTTGCATGTGGAAATTGGAAAGCAAGTTGTTTTTCTTCGTTTGCATGACAAAACTCAGACCCCAAAATACAATTCAGCATTTAATTTGAGCTAGTTAGAGGGTGCAGAAAAGGGCCCCAGCCCATTTGGCTCCGCTTTGCGGCTGATGCTTCTGTTGTCACAATTAAAAGCGATTTATAAGGCTAAGGACGTGAAATACCCTCTACGGCACTACAGAGAGCCCGTGGAGTCTGCTTCCTCAGGAGGTCACTGCGGGGAAAGGTCCGGGAAATGCGTACATCTTAGGGCATCAGTCATTCCCACTACACCTAGCACAGCCCCTCGACACAGAATGAAAAGGGAGACACTACCCATCTGGGGAAAGGACGGAGGCCCCTGGATCACTTTTCAAAGGCCTCCCCAACAATTACAGCTTGCCAAAAACAGGCCATGGAGCCTCTAGACAAAGAACTTAAGGCCTTTAATTTTTAACTACGTGTTCTTTGCTAATGACTCCCCTGTAGGGATGTTTTACTACATTGATGCTGTTTTCCTTAGACTTGGGAGAGGGCGGGTTCTCCAAGCTACCTACAATCGCTCTCCTACTGTGGGCAGCTGGGTGGAAGGGAAGCCTCTATGTTCCCAGTCCTCACCAGCTTGGGCATGTGTCCATCAGTGCGGACCAGGAAGTCAAACACTGTGCCAAACATTCAGGAAATGATCTCAAAAGCCTTATAGAAATGGAATAAAAGACAATTTTGCAAAATCCAGGTAAAGGGTGAAGGGGAAAGACATTCCAGGTAGAAGAAGGAACATGCTCAAAGACAAGATGATGGGAATGAACACAGGATAATTGGGGACCTAGATATGCCTCTGTATGACAACGAATAGACAAAGACTGAGTTTCACATAACCGTGGACATCACTGAGGAACTCGAGGTGACATTTTTACCTTTCCACATTGAGACAATTATAATGTTAATAGTTATCTGTGTAATAGAATGGCTACGTGCATAACTGATGATGTCCCTGTCACTAGAAGGTAAGGGCTAGACCAGCAGTGCCTGGAGAATCTCATTTGCCAGAAAGAACCTTTTTCCTGACATCTTTCTCCAGGTGTGTGACTAGGTTCCTGACTCACCAGACACGTGACGGTCCCTGTACTACATCTACCATTTCCGCATGTATAGGTTCCTTTTGCAGAGAAGATGTGTAGGTCCTTATCGGTGGGAGGATAGGTTCCTTTTGCAGACTGGAAGAGCTCAGACTCCTGCAGTGGGCCACCCTGGGGCAGTCAGCGCACCTGGCTTCCAGGCCACTTCCCATCACAAACACTCCCGTGGCCTTGGAAAGCAGAAGTTAATTGCTCAGAATCAAAGGGTTACACTGCAATGGGAAACAGCATGGTCACCAGCCAATCCTTACATAGGAATGACCTTCTAGTCCCTAACTGAACACGAGGCGCTGAGGACAAAAACCCTGATCCGTGATCACTAGGCATCTAGTATTTAAGCATCCCTGGGCGGTCCATGGGGAGTGGCTGTTGCAAGGAGCTGCCTTCGTCTGGCTGAATCAAAGAAACTTTGTGAGCTCTCTACTCTGCAATTATAGACTCTTAGGGCTAGCTAGAGAAAACTAACTCCTCTTCCAGTCCACTCCTCCTGCAGACAGCTCTGCAGGAATAGGAAGCTGCTAGCCCATGGCCCCAAGGCTACCAAGGGGCAATACAAGGCAAAGGATGGGGTGTGAAGGCAATATATTCCTTTTATTGCCATCACTATTAGTACATATTATTATTGTGAGCACCTGAGAGAGAGTATCATTCATGTTTTATTATCTCCACGAGGCTCATCAATGCTACAAAATCGAGACAATAGCTCTCCCTGAAGATCTAAGCCGGGCTCTCATCTTATTGATTCCCAGCTTCTCTTCTTGTCTTTTTGCAGTTTGAATTCGAATTCGGATTCCAAGTCTGGATGCATGTACGACTGCCAGGCAGGTGACTTCTCGGGCATTGAACTGAGGTGTGAGAGGCTAGGTGTGAGAAGAAGGGAGACTGGGACACAGCACAGCAGAGCACAGCTAGAGTACAAACAGTACCAGGCAAGAAGAGAGAGGGCTGAGCGTCTAGAGGACCAGGTGAGCTGGTGCTAGGATTGGCTCCCAGCTGAGGCCCTTAAGGAAGTGAAATGGGAACATGTATGGAGAAAATAGAAGGAACAATAACTCTTCGTCTCTCCCTTCCTTCTTCATCTGGGAGGAGACTGATGTGGGATTCCCTTCTGTATGCTGTGAGTACCATTGGTTAACAAAGAAACTGGCTTGGCCTGATAGGGTAGATAGGTGGGGAAAACTAAACTGAATGCTGGGAGGAAAAAGGTGGAGTCAGGGAGAAACCATGTAGCCGACGCCGCCCCCCCCCCCCCCCCAGACAGACATGCTGGAACCTTGCTGGTAGGCCATGAGCATCATGGTGATGCACAAACTAATGGAGATGGGTTAAATTAAGATGTAAGAGTTAGCAAATAAGAAGCGAGAGCTAATGGGCCAAGCAGTGTTTTAAATAATATAGTTTCTGTGTGGTTATTTTGGGTCTGAGCAGTTGGGAGCCAACAAGCAGGCTCCTACAACACCTTCCTTTTCTATTTACATCTAAATACATATTTAGTATCTATCTCATACTTTGAATGCAGAGACTCTTAGTCATCCTGGAAATGGATGTTCTTTAAGGGACAAGTTGACAGACTGAGGAAATATCCTTTAATTTGTTCATTAATTAATGAGCGGCAACTTAGAGACAGTCTGCTCTCAGATCAAGGCTTTCTTCTTCTGAAAGGACACTCTGCTTCACGGAGCATTGTGCTCAGATCAAAATCAGACGAACCAGGACAGCATTAGTGAGGAACTGTCCAGACGGGTGCCCTAGGACCTGTGAGGAGGACGAGAAGAAACCACAGATCTACCCAGCAGGACTTGCAGTAGCCTCATCTCTCTGGACATCTCTGTTCATACTTGCTACTGGACAATAGGTTTTCTCCTGACATTCAACAAGACTGGTTTTTAAAAACTTGTCATTTTACAGTTTTTAAAACACTTGTTATCAGGACACTGCTTAATATATTTCTTTTGAAAAGCACGGATCTAAGTTCAGACGGTGTATAAATACGCACATTCATTACGGCCTAAGTCCCACGTACTAAGATGCCTCAGATGTTATGAATTGATTTCCATACGTAAAAAGCAAAGTGTTTTGAATCCTAATCCCCTTGTCACCTCTTTCACAGCAACTGCCTATCAACCTCCTCCACTCTGAACTCCATCCCGAGAAACACGGAACTTAGTGATCATGCAGTCACCCCGAGTACGCACAGGGAATAGCATTTGTGTTTTTATTCTCCATAAGGCTTGTCAGGGCGGAACGGATAGCCGCTAGAAGGTGATCTTTGACTAATTTTGTTGCACACGAAACCTGTCAAAAACCTTCCTAAATCTGAAACCCAGCCCTCAAAGTACAATTTTGGTATTGTTCATCTGCTCCGAGGAATCTGGTATTCTCCAGTTGTGAGCCCCGTCCTGGGAAAAAGAGATTATTATATACCTATGACTTTTCAATTTCTGTTAGTATATGTTGCTGAAAATATGATCCATCTATGACTTTTTTTTTTCAGTCTACAAATGCCCATGAATTTTTTAAAACAAAAAGAAATGACAGATTAGAACAGGGAGGTATGTTTCATAGTTTCTTGCTTTTTTTGTTGTTATTATTAAAAATGCTCTCTTCAAGAGGTATTTATCCAAATGCCACCTCCAACTCTCCAACCAAAAACCCATTTGGGGAATCGATTTCAACCTGCCTTCTGCCACCATCCTATAAGCCAGTAACAAGATTGTTATCCTTCATCTCCTACAAATAAGAGGAGCTTGGCCATAGGAGAGCATCTGTCCGTTTGCAGACGTTTCCTTTCCACCCTTATGTATTTAAGGAGGAAAATTGCCCCTGATTTGTACAAAGTAAATTGGCTTATGTTCCATAATGGGCTTCTCCTCCCTCGCCTCTGCCAGGAAAAGGTCACTTATAGACTTTTGCTCTGCGCACAATTCAGGGATTCTTGACAGCAAGTAGAGAAATCACACGCTCCAAACTGTAATTTCCTTCTCTGATTAAGACCTCAGTGGTCACAGGTTTCTTGGTTTTAAAAAGTTTATTTCCTGCCATGTTACTGACTATTGACTGGGATGTAAATTGTACCTCACATGCCCTTATTCAAGTACAACCACACACACACACACACACACACACACGGGCAGACAGAGACAGAGAAGCAGAGATGGAGGCTGCCAAGCAAACATGATATACACACATTTAAAAACATATTAGCAAACACACATATATACACACAAGCAGGCACACCCACACACCACTTCTTCCCTCTTAAGCTTGGATGACTCTAGGCACCACTTACCTGTGTCCTGCCACAAAGGGCCCTTCTACACTTCACTTCTATTGCCATCACCTTGACAATAGGCAGAGTCGTGTGAGATAGTGACCTCCCAGACCCCGGTGGAACTCTTACTCTTGAGTGTATCTTCTCGTCATCTGCAACAAAGTGAACAAAAACAAGTTGAAGACAATTGGTCAAAGCCCCAGGGTCTATCCAAGGGATGGCACAGCTGGCTACCAGCAGCTACTCGAGGGCTGTGTTTGGAAAGGTAGCTGTCTTGATTGGGCAGGCTCCTCTCATTTCTCCTACTGCTCCTAATCTGTGGATTGAGAGATTTGCTGAGAATATGAAAGTTCATGGGGCTAATAAGGATGCTACCAATCCTTTAGGAGACACAGCCTTTTCTAACGTGGTATTCACCGACCTAGACCAGTCTCCAGGGAGAACAATGAGGCTTCCGTTCCCCTAAGCTTCTGCAGGAACTTTGCTCTTATGTTGTGCTGGTGACCGTGGTCTCTCACACTGTGTCCATCCCTGTGAAGCCTTCACCCAGTCCTCTAAAGAGCTGTGATTGAATGGCACACTCTCGTGAGGTCCCATGCAGGGTGTGCTGGAAGAAACACACGTTGCATTTCACTAGTTTGGCTTGGACACCCCAGACCGGGCTCCTCGGGGAGCTAGGTGTGCCCCTCTGGGTCTTTCCACTCTGCATGGCACCTGGCACCATGGGCTGACACACACATCCACCATTTCTGGATTGATGAATGAAGGGATCAATTAGATAACTGTGCAACATCCATTTAGGAAGCACCCAGGGAATGCAGCACCTCCTCCTTTTGCTCACTCCATGTGAGAGATGAGCTGACAGTGTGAATGTCATGTTGCCAGGCTGCTCTTGCCCAGCTTCTGCTCCCATTTGCCAAAGCCGCAGCCCACTCATCTGTGGGATACGAGGCAGTCCTTGGCTCGCTTCTCCTGCTGAGGTATGGCCAGAGGCAAAGGGAAGAAGCCCTAGGCAGCAGCCCGAGGAAATGACCCCTGACATTATCAAAGTGCTTGTTGTCTCAGTGCCATTCCTCTGCACAAGTAAGTGACTGGCCATATTGTCTGCCCGTGAAATAGGGGCAGTCTAGTTTTGGCACCCTGAGTTGCCATTTGAGGTAGATGAAGTCAGAGAGATAAAATATTGGCTTCTGGGGAAAAAAGTCAATGTTTCACTTTAGATTTACTGTGTGTGTGTGTGTGTGTGTGTGTGTGTGTGTGTGTGTGTGTGTGTGTGTGTGTTTTGTGCTGGGGATAAAATCTAGAGCTTCATGCATACAAAGCAAGCATTCTGCCACTGAGCTACAGCCCCAACTCTCGATTTTTATTGATTTCTGGGTAGGTGGGCACACGTGTGTCTCTTCGTCACTTCTCCTTTCCCACTTTGTAGGGCATCTGTTGTTGTGCTTCCGTGAGGAGGAAGCAGGCCAGGAGATGTGGTGTTGGGCAGGGTCCCACAGTGGATGGGTGATGTGGTGAGGATCGGTAGGGTCCCTTGCTGAGGACCGGGTTCTCTGGATGACATCCCCACTCTAACATGGCTCGATTTCAGTCAGAATATCTCTCGTCAGGCTTTGGTGTCCTAGGGACTCAGGGATGGTTATGCCCACACAGAATTATCCTACAGTTAAAGGAGCTTGGATTGGAATCTGTGCACAGACTTTGTACTGTCCACATCATGGGTGTCCCCAGCTTGGCTTGGGACCTGTGCACAGACGCTGTACTGTGCACATCATGGGTGTCCCCAGCTTGGCTTGGAACCTGTGCGCAGACGCTGTACTGTGCACATCATGAGTGTCCCCAACTTGGCTTGGGATCTGTGCACAGACGCTGTACTGTCGTACACAGATGCTGAACTGTGTACATCATGGGTGTCCCCAAGGCTGTGGTGCTGTAGCACTGACAAGGTGTTCGACTTTCACTAGCAACCAGAGAAATGTTGGAGCAAATGATTCCATGAAAACGATCTGTCTGGTGTCCCTGAAGACTCTGAAATCATCCATTAAGTATAATTCTTAGAAGAGAAAGGTAGTATATTTAAAGAATATTTTCTGTAAAAATTGAAATGTAAGGGGGCGGAGTTTCTAGCTAATCCTCAATTATGCAGAGTACACTTAGCTAACCATAAATTTACATACTTTCCAAGCACTCGAGCTAATCAAGGTTTTCCTAAAAATCAGAAAGCCCAATGGGATTGAATTTTTTGCAAATATCAGATCTGTGGCCATGCATTCACAAGAGATATTAGCTGCGAAATTACTGCCCAGTGTTCCGAAAGTCCCTGCCCTCGCCAGCCACACATCACACTCCCAGCCAGCAGGCCTCCTATTAGCCAGAGCATCCTAAAGCTGTGGTACAGATACAGCCACTCTGCTCTGCATCCCCATTACCGGAGCCCAGCTGCACTCACCACCTAATGATACCTGGGCTTCTTATGCTCTCCTTCATTGTCCAAGAAATAAATAGCCCTATTCTGTTAGAAAGTGGAGTTCTTGCCTGGCCTCTGAGCTGTATTTATGCTGGGAAAAGCAGTGTTGTGTCTTAGTCACTAATATGACTGCAAAGGTGTCTGGGGCTCATTATTCCTAAGGTGAACCTGAAGGTTGAATAATCACAAATTCCGCTCGCAGATAGAAAGGGGGTGAGAAGCATATCTTAGATATTTGAGAATCCTAGCACTTTTTGTGTAATATATAGGAGGTAAATGTTGCTGATACTCCCCTGCAGCTGAATCTTAATTGAGGGAGAAACCCCTCCCTGGAGACCTGCATGCCTGTCGCTGGCTTATGCACCACTTGTGCAGAGGCCTTAACAAGCTTTCGTTTCTCCCGTTCCCAGCTTCCCACCTGGGTTATTTTCAGTGAATCTGTCCCCAGGGCTTGCACAGGTGCCCTCGAGTTTAAATGTGGATCTGGGGCTGCCCAAGAGTTCAGGAAGGGCAAGATGAAGGTCCTGGGTCAGATTCTAAGTGACTTGACTTCATGAGTTTTCTACTGGTCTAGGCCTCATCTCTAAGATCTCGTAGGAAAGCCTATGGGACCAGCCCTGTCTTCATGAACAGCCCACCTCATACGCAGCTAGCCTCAGCCCCCTGAGATCTGGTTGGAAGTGGACGCTGATAGAAAGTGGAATGGCCCCTACCTTTGACTTACTCTGGGATTGTAGCTAGAACTTAATGCAGCCTTGGGCAGAACAGGGCCAAAGATTGTCACCAGTTTAAACTCCTCAGATGTCTTGCCATAGCAACTGGCCTTGAAGCTCCTTAGAGCCATCCCCAAGACCCCAACCCCTCTTGCTCAGCTGTGCCTCTGCACTGGCAGGCGCCTCTGCTTTGTACTTGCTGCATAGTAGGCTTTCCTCCAGTCTTCCATGGCTCTCCAGGGGCTTGAGGATGAAAAGTGATCTGCTCTCCTCCTGGCTCTCCCTCTCATCCTCCAGCCCCTCCCTTTCTTCTGGCTCCCCTCTCTTTCCAAAGCAACTCCATATTCTCCACTAGTGTACAGCATTGGTTAATCCTACCACAGCTCGTCCTGACCCCTTGTCAGGCTATCTTTGTTTGCCATCTTTGCTTTGCCAACACAGTCCACACATACCCTAGAGAAATCCTGGAGACAGATGACAAGGGAATACCTTTCCATCTCCTCCTCAGAGACACATGTCTACACATACAGGTGTAAGTGCATACAGACATGTAGAGTGTTTATTCACATACGTCTCTCTATGCATACACACCAGCATGCCTATGCACACCAGCACACATCCAAACAGCCACGCACAGGCACACAGAGCACACACTTTGCAGTTCACAAACCACTTTCCTGTAAGTCCTTACACGCCCCTCTGTGGAAGGACCTATTGTCATCTTCATTTTGCACACGGAAAAACTGAGGCACAAAAGGAATTTTAAAAAAATCACAAAGCCTCAAAAGACTTGAGTCTGAGTTTAAATCTCAAACCCACATTTTAAAACTATTTTTAACCAGGTCTCACTATGTGGCTCTTGCTGGTCTGCAACTCCCTGTGTGGACTGGACCACGCTGCCCTTGAACCCATGGAGGTCTATCTGCCTCTGCCATCCAAGTACTATGATTAAAAGCGTGTGCCCCCCACTCCTAGCTACGTGTTTTAGTTTTATAGCATTTTGCCTCCTGATCAAAAAATGCTTTTTAGACAGGAGCCATCCCACTTTGATGTCTCCAGATATTATCATGCTTAATCAGTTAGAACAAAGAAATCAGAAGGAACGTAAAAGGGAAGCCAGCGGTGCGATATTTAGAGACTCTGTGTTTTAACAAGTGTGCGCATTTCCTCTAAGCCCAAGCCACCATAGACATATAAAAGATTCAGATGCTAAGTGAGTCTATCATCCTCCACTTTCCTGAAGACAATAGTCTCATCTGCTCTTTTACCAACTGTCTGATGAAAGATTTTTTTTTCCAGGGCATGCTTTCCTAGTACCTTGGTAGCCTCTGCTGCTGTTTCTGCTACCTTTTAGACCCCAGACCCTGAGCAAGGCAAATAGAGAGTTCTTTGAACATTCAACGGAAGCTTAGGAATCAGCAGTGTGCGAAGGGTCCTGGCCCAGCAGATGGCACAGAAGGGGAGGAGCTGGCATGTTGTAGGAGAGACAAGAGCTATGGACTTAGAGGTGGACCATCTGGGGTCTGTCCAGCACACCCTGGTATACCGGAAAAGTAGAGCGGGTTATGCAGAAGTCTGCCCAAGTTTGAGTGCCCAGGGAAGTCCTTTCCCTCCACCAGGCCATGGTGGGTGCCATGAGCCATCGCTTTGCATGGTCATCAGATTCTCACAGAGGAAGAACAGAAAGCTAACTAGCTCCAAAATATTACCCTTTCTCCTCCTTTTCAGTTGCTCGTGAGAGTCAAAATAAACAGCCCCAGGCATTACGTTGCCATGTCCATAGGCCTCAGATTGCCGAGTACATGCGGATGAATTATTTTGAGCGAGTCAGAATGCAATTATTTCATTTTCCTTCCAATTCCGAACTGTTGATGTTTAGAAATAAATTGCTCCCGGTGCTTCTGATTTACAAGGACAAAATGTGAATGCAGAAAACAGGTTCAGTGGAGTGATTTGAATTTCCATTACAATTACACTTCTTTTCAACCATATGATTCTGTGCTTTCCTCGGATGCATCAACCTGATGCTGACTGTGCTTGGATGCTGATGCTCACACTGCCCTCAGCATCCACATCACATAGGCCCAGCTGCCACAGGCCACTGGCTAGATTAGAACTAAGCTTCCCAGTAAAGCCACTAATAAAACTGGAGTGCCCACTGGGGCTGGCTTCTGGGGCTCAACAGAGAGGGGGTTGTGAGCTCCTAGACAGTGGAGGCGTGTGTAGTTTAGGGGGAACCCGAGCACTGACCAGCAGATTCTTCCAACCGCTCACAGCCATGTCAGCAAAGCTAGGAGGGTCAGATAATTCTCTGTGCCAGATGTGCTGCGAGCTGAGTACATGTTATGCTCACCACAGTGCCAGGAAATAAGGTTATTATTGTTAGTCTATTTTACATATGAGAAACCAAGCCTTGCTGAAGTCACCAAGCAGTGGAGGCAAAGACTAAACTGAAATTAACTCGATATTCAGAGCCCAGTTTCTTATTTCCTGAACAATATCAAAGCCCCTAAATTCCATGGCTAGAAGGTTCAGAATGTTTAAGTAACACACCAGACCGCTGCTCTAACTCCAAGCCCTCATAGCTGTAAGCCTCAGGAAGTCAGGCGGCTGCGGCTACAGAGATGCTCAGATGCTAAGAGCCCTCGCTGCTCTTACAGGGGATCTGAACTTGACTCCTAGCACCCACAGTGGGCCACTCAAGACCATCTGTAACTCCAGGTCCTGCACTTACCCTCTTCTGACCTATCTAGCTACCTACACTCACGTGTGTGCTCGAACACACACACACACACACAGAGGCACATGTACTTTAAAAGTAATAAATCTCAAAACCCCTCCCTCTCCTAGAGGACCCACCCCAGAAATCTGTTTTGCTTGCCCAACCTAGAAGGTTCTCTTTCCCCCCCTCCTGCTCCGTGCTCTGTCACCCCAATATGAGGCTGCTCCTGTCCTGAGTCCTAGAGCTCTGCTCACAGATTAGAGTCTTGCATGCTCTAAATTGCAGCTGTGCTCAGAGCAAACAGGGGAGGACAATGCTACTTGACAGGGGCTGGGGCTGTCCCAGCTTCTCTGGAGCCTTCTTACCCACTGGGTTCCACTAGTGCTCCACGTAATGGAGGAGGAGAACTTCGGGGCCTTTCAGGAGACGCTGGGAGAAGCAGATGATACTGCTTCAGCAACCCACTCTGCTTAAGGCAAAGCCAGCCTCACCACCCATGGCTGTGATGCCCCTCCTTCAGCAATCCTCAATTTTCCCATAGATTCAGTGATATCCATACAGTGGGCGCTGGGACAGGACCAATAGAAATCAGTCCTTCCATCCAGGACAATCACCAGCCTTGAAGTCCTGGATCAGCCCAGGCTCAAACCAGTAAGCTAGGGCCCAAACATAGACTGGTCTTTGACCAAGTCTCCATCTTTGTGTGTGTGCGCGCGTGTGTGCGTGCGTGTGTGTGTGCACGTGTGTGCACATTCAGGCATGTGAAAGACTAAGGATTAATGGCACATGTCTTCCTACATCACCATCCACTTTACATACCAATTACTCTAGACTGACTGGCCAGCAAGTCCCCGATGCTGGGGTAGTGACAGGCACCACCAGGCCTGACTTTTTATGTGAGCGCTGGGGACCAAACTCAGGTCTTCATGCTTGTGTGGCGAGCACTTAACCTTCCAAACCATCTTCCCAGCCCTTTCTTTTAAACGTATAATCAGCTTGTTCTTAATCTTTATCCGGCCCCCATCCCTGCTGCTCCCCCCGTGACCTCTAGAGAAGACAGTGTGGCCAGGATGAAATTAGCATGCATTAACAGACATGAAGGAAAGTCTGTCCTCCCTACCCTCAGGACACAGAAGTGTCCCAGGGAAAGGTTAGTCTAAATAACTAATTAAAAGAAGACAGGATAGCAGAGCGCCTTATTATTGGCTGAATGAAAAGTGAAATAACCAGACGCGATAATAGTGCAGCATGAAAAACGTGCTGTCATTTTTGATTCATGTTTTTCCTAATACCAGTGCGAGCCTTTGCCTGGAGTAGAAAGGAGCAGCAGCACAGAGGCAGGGCAGTCCTGCAGTGGCTGATGTACCCTCACCTAAGAACTGGCTCTCCCGGGGTACCAGTGGTTTGAAGCAGCTTTGTAATTAATGTTTTTAATTAATAGACCTCGTTCCTGAGTGTAGGTTTAGGCGTATAGGAAGACAGAACAGAAATTGCAGGCGATTCTCACACACTCCACCCCTTCACTTCCCCGTTCCATTTCACCTGTAATTAACACTCTGCATGAGTGTGGTACACTTGTTACCACTGGCAAACCAAGACCACGTTGTTATCATTAAATAAACACAATTATTAATTAAAGTGCCTACTTGACATTATGGTCTATTCATTTCATTGTATATCCCATGCTTTTGGATAAGCGCATTAGATAAGGGCATTATAGATCATCACAGTGCCAGCCTGAAAACCCCTGGACGCTCTCCTCACGTCCCTTTTCTTCCTGGGTCCCATCTCTGGTAGGCACAGGGTTTTTTTTTTTTTTTCCATTTCTGTACTTTAGTATTTTCCAGAATGTGACATCGCTGAAATCAATGAGCATTTATTTGCTTTGGGAAATTTTAATACTTAATTTAGTACTGTGAATTTGACATTTTTTTCCTGTGTACTTTGATAGCTTGGTAGTTCATTTCTTTTTTATTGTCAAGTAATATTTCACTATATGGACATACCACTGTTAGTTTATCTATCTTCCTATTGAAGGACATCTTGGTTGGGAAGGCGGCCATAAGCATTCACATCAGATGTGCGCGTGGACGAGATTGTCAGTGCAGGGTCCTATGGTAAGGCTGTGTTCATTTTATAAGAAATCTCCAAATTGTCTCTCAAGTATCTACTTCCTGTTGTCTCACATCCTCGCTAGCACTGAGCCTTGAAAACCTTAAGAAATGCGCGAGCCTTGAAATGTTTTTACAGCCATGGTTATTTGGCACATCATTCCCACATATTCTCTCATTTGATCTTGGCTGCCATCTAAAAGCCACATTTGATGATGACTGAAGGTCAGAGTGGTCCTGAAAAAAAAAAAAAAAAACAAGATTATATACTAAGTGTCGGTGAAGCCCGACAACCTGAGAACAATTCCTAGGAACACATGCAATGGTAGAAAAGAGAACTGACTCCCCGAAAGTTGTCTCTTCGGACTCCACATATGAACTATGGCAGTTCATGTGTACGCGCACACACACACACACACACACACACAAATCACCCAATCATTATTTTAAATGCATTCTTTTAAATATATGTTATTTTCAGATTTTCAGCAAGCCACTGTTGAACTCCAGGCCTTGGCAAAGAGTGACAGCAGATTATGTGAGGTTATGTGTCTATCTGGGAGTAGAATTGTTTCTCCTGAACACAATGCACTTCTGTCCATTCTAATAAACGATGCTCGATTTGATCATTCACACATTACCCACAGTTAACTCTCGATCTCTGATGAAAGCACGTCATCTCTTAAACTACTCCCTTCTCCCTCTTGGGAAAGACTTCCTTGCCCTTTCACTGGCTCCTCTGATTTCTGGAGACTAATGTCACCTACTTGGCACAGCCATGGCTTTGAGCTTTTCTTTGGATCCCCTGGTGACATCTGAGACTGGTATGCCCATCATTACCCATCTGTCTTCCTCTGTTTCTCCTTCTCATCAGACTCTTGATTCAGCCAAGGAGCTTAGAGGAATTTAAGAGAGCAAGTCAGCCCTTCCCCACCCAGCCCCTCATCCGCACCGAGGCACTGTGGCTTTCTGTCTAAGACTCCTTTACCTGCTGTGACTCAATGAAGTATCCTTCAACCTTCTCATTAATAATCCTCTTTCTTTCCTTCGCTCCTGCCACATGGCATTGTTGAACCTCGTGTGTTGGGATGACAGGGAAGAGAAGCTAAAATCATACCCATTTGCACGTGTAGAATACTGAACACTTTAGTTTTGCTGTGTAATATCTGGAAGGCTCTAAAGGAATATGCTCAGCCAAGATGCGAGCCAGCAGCCAAGTGGCCATGTGTGAACCCCTTTGAGAACTGGAACATGTCCACACCACTCACCCTCATTGCCCCCTTCTACCCCACAAGAAGCTGTTCCTACATCTCCTCTTCTCTTGTACCTTCTCCATAGTTCAATTGCATGTGCAGATTCTCAGACAGGGCATTTTAGCTCTGCTTGTTCTGGAACTTTATGAAAAGAAACTTAGATGTTATAAAGTCTTTTGTAACTTGCCTTTTGCACTCAGTATTGTATGTAAGATTTATCATGGGCTGTCATTAGTAGCTGCCATTCATAGCACTGTGTGCACATGCCAAAATTTATTTGCCGGTTCTCCTATTACTGGGCAATCAGGTTATGTTATGGTTTGAATAGGAAATCCACAGGATCAGGTGTTGAATGTTTGGTGCCCGGTTGATGGCACTGTGGGGGAAGTTTGGGAAACTAGAAGATGAGGTTGCTTGGAGGAAATAGGTCATCGGGGGGGGGATATGCCTTTGAAGGTGGCACTTGGTCCCCAGCACCTTCCTCACTCTCTTTCCTGTCCCCATGAGTTGAGCAGTCCCCTCTTTTACACACTCCAGCTGCCATGGTTTTTTGCTTCACGAGGAAACAAGAAGCATGGAGCTAAGAGAGCACAGACAAGAGTCGCAGAGAGCAGGA
Organism: Chionomys nivalis; assembly: GCF_950005125.1. NCBI lineage: Eukaryota > Metazoa > Chordata > Mammalia > Rodentia > Cricetidae > Chionomys > Chionomys nivalis. Next base: position 34,106,385 of record NC_080089.1, read on the forward strand.
GACAAAGGAACCAATCCCTCCCTTTGTTTCTGTAGATATTTTGTCATTGTGACGTCCAGCAATAAGACAAGTCAGACCCAGCATGGGGGCTGTTACCAACTGCACTGCTGTATGCTGCTGTGTGGGTTCTGAGCCTGAGGTCTCATGCTCACTGCATCATTCAGGAAGTAAAGCCCACAGTCTGATGGCATAAAATAGTTAAGGAATGGGGCTTAGCCCCAAATTTCCCATCTCTCAGACAGTCTCTATCACTGACTGACTGTGTGACTTCAGAAAAATTAAGAACATCACTGAATCTCCATTTCCCCCACTATAAGATGAGGGCAGGGATAGCGTCAGGATAAAATAAGGGCAGTCTTGCCCACACCACTCATGAGTTTGGCTGCTGCTCAGATATACCCCCGTGGCATGACCGTACCTCGCTTTGTACAGCAAAAGCTTGGCTGCAGCCACTCATTTTCCGAAGCACCCAATAAGCTCATTTCTTCTGCAATAAGTGTAGGAGAGAATCACAGATCTGCATGATATATACAATTTTCTGAAAGTCCTATAAAAATCAGGAGTTGGCCAGGCTTTCTTTTTTTAGAACTGAGGCTGAGATGAAACTCCCGTGAGCAAAGCATTGGAGCTGGCTGTGTCGGCTGGGACCACTGATGACAAATTGTGGTTTATATTGTAACACCTGCCCTCCTCTCAGGATTTAATACCACGACTATTTGCCATCTCATCAGGTCAACAAATACCAATCAGTCGTGTGTGCAGGCCCCCAGAATTCACTCTTTTCTCAATGAAAGGTTTCCTAAAAACAGCGCTTTTCTGAGTCACTCGGGAAGCACTCAGGAGGCAATTTCTGGTCTTTTGTTAGCAAACATGCTTTTTCCTTTCCCATCCTAAAAGAAGAAAAAGGCCGTTTAAGAGATGCTTGTTGTTTTTAATTTTTCCTTCCAAGACCTAAGAAGTGACCTCATTCTTGTTTGAGCTCTCATTTGCAAGTCTCTCTTCCCACCCAACTCGCTCAGTCTATCATCTTATTCATATTTCGTAGCAGAACACAGGCCATGTTGAAGCAGACACAGTAAGCATTGTTCTTGATTGCGATGGCCCCATCCATCATTGACTCTCCTGGCAGCTGGACTGGGAGATGCAAAAAGTCCAGGTGATGGCAGAGGTGGGTGGACACAGGAACAGAGATGACGGGAACAAGGTGTACCACACTCAGGGAAGCAGCTGATCCTCACCGTCAAGGGCCAGCGATTGGTTCAGACTTGGCAAAGCCGAGGCCAGGGTTGAACTGACTTTTTCTCCTGACACCCTTGTGTTCATTTCCTCACTGGGCCAGATGTTGCTCAAATTCAGGTAAAGCTGAGGGAGATGCAGGCCAAGGCAACTGAGACAGGACCATCTTTATGTATTTTTCTTAAGTATGAATCAAGCACTGAACCCGTACTGAGCATGCACTATTGGATATTTGGAATATTTCTGTGAGGGCTTGCAAGATGGCCCAGGGAGTAAAAGCATGAAAGCATGTGCTGCCAAGCCTCAGGACCTGAGTTCAATCCCAGAGCGCTACATGGTGGAAGGAGAGCCCTAATTCCTACAAGTTATCCTCTGACCTCCACATGTACATTGTGACCTTTGTGTTCGCCCACCGCCAATAGATAGATGGATGGATGGATGGATGGATGGATGGATGGATGGATGGACGGACAGACAGAGAGACAAACAGACAGACAGACAGACAGACAGACAGACAGACAGACAGATGGAGGGGTGGGTGATGGATGGATGGATGGATGATGGATGGATGGATGTAATTCTATGACGACTAGAGAGATGATTTAGTCATTAAAAGCACTAGCTTGTCTTCAAAAGACCCAGGTTCAATTCTCAGACCCACATAGTAGCTCACAACTCTCTACAACTCCAGTCTCAGGGGATCTGATGCTGTCTTCTGAACTCCATGGGCATGAGGCACGCCCATGGTGCACAGACATACAGATAGGCAAAAACACCCATATGCCTAAAAATATTTACATTTTTAAAAGTACCATGAGTTATCCTTTATAACAATAAGTTTAATTGTATAGCTCAAGGAAGTGAGTATTGTGTTGATTTCTGTGACCAATGTCACCAAACTAACCAGGGAAGAGCTTCCTTCTCATCCTTGGCCACATCCCTGGGAGGCTCCACATCTGAATGGATCTTCTTTTGTGTGGATTTTCCACCCACTTGTGTTCCACCTATCTGTACAATAGATATCTTGATGTGAACTGAGTATGTTCAATGAGTGTGCATGCCTGCCTAGAACCCAGTGCAGTTCTTTGTTTTCTCAAGCAGAGGGGAAAGGAGGCAAGTGAACAGAACACACGAAAATGAATCCATAGGAACAGGGATGACCACTCCAGAGAAATGGGTAGGAAGAGCTAATGAGGACTGTGGGTTCATAGAGTCAATGGTGTAAATGTACCATCATTACTTAATATCTATATATTACGTATGTGCCTGGGATGCCGGGCACTGGAGATACATGAGAGGATGGGTAGTTTTTCTCCTGAAGAGCTCATGTTCACATGGAAGAGACAAATCTATGTGTTTCAACTTAGCTACAGGCACCAACAGAGGTATCTACAGCATGCCATGGGAGCCGGAAGGAGAAGCTCTCTTCTGCTCTCCTCTGCTGATCACTCATGGGTTCATCCACTGCACATCTGTGGCCTGTATCCCTTGATGGGGATTGACTGATCGGATGCCCAGTCTCACCCTCCTAGAGAGGCTTAATAGATGGCTCTGCTGATGATAACAGTGATTCAGAATGCTGCTCTCCTTCAAATGGAGGTCACAGCTTAGGGACCGAAGACTACATACGAGTTTGTTATTTCTCCTTGTTTATAATGCAGATGCGTCATGCAGCTGCCTGGATGACCCCAGGCTGAACTATGACCATTCCCAGTTCCAAACAATCAGACCTGTGGATAGCAATCACACAGCCTCTGTGGCCAGCAATAACCGAATTGGTGATGATGGATCTGGTAGGGCTAAGCAGGGCCAGGTTCCATGTAGCAGAGAAATCACAGATCAGCCTGGAAGATCATTGCTTTCCTCTGCTTCCTCAAATCAGGCTTCTCAGAGACTGCCTTGATGGTGTAAGTGTCTTGCTAGGACAAGGAAGGAAGCGGGCACCCTAAAGTCTCCACATTCACTTGGATTCATTTGGTGCGAATGTTTGCCAAGATTCAGAACTCCTGTTAGGAAACCAACCTGTAAGACGAGGAAATGAACACAGCCCCAAATCAGGCTCAAAGCCAAGGGCGTCTAACCCCACAGACACGCAGAAGGCAATTTGTAAATCCTCCCTGAGTAACACAGTGAGAAAGACTTAATGCAGTGCTTAGTGGGACTGAGGTGAACGTAAGAGTGGAGACTTGCAGAGAAGCTGGAAAGAAAGCTCCCGCAGGAACAGAAAACACATAGATAGGAACAATGTCCTTCCAGATGTGTGGTGGTCATTTTTGTCCCAATCATAATTCCGTCATGTCCTGTAGGAGGCAGGATGCTGTCATGGCTGAGAGTATAGGCTCCCAGGCCTAAAAGACAATTTTCTCACACTCCTGTGAGTTACTTGACTTCTCTCGGCTTACATTTTGTCACCTGAAAAATAGAAAAAGTAGCAATAACTGCCTAGCAGGGTCACTGGTCCTCAGAATTCCTTACACAGAGCATTTAACAAATAAAACAGGAGTGCCAAGGGAAGCAGAGTGAGAGAAGGTACATTGAGGTGGACCCACGTCCACAGCTGGACGTCTGCGTGAGGTGGAAGGGTGCCTCCCGTATGATGAGCCGACTTCTGGCTGAAAGAGCAGCAAGCTGAGTCTCAAGGCCTGAGCACAGAGCATCCGTGCTTCACTGAGCAGTGAAAGGGGACAAAACTCACAAGAAGCGAGGCAACTGCAAGCAGAGACGGACTGCCCAAGCTGCGCTACTTCTCCCGCAGAACTGAGGAACTGAACGGACATTTATTTTCATTCAAAATTAATCTTTCCTGGATGAAAGTAGCCCGTCATCTTCTTGCTCAAACAAAACAAAAATGGGAAAAATGATGCCAAGAGTTTGCCTAACATTTTAGATCTCACTTCCTCTTCTTTGGCAGGAAAAGCAATATGAGAAAGGTTCTTCCATGTTTGGGGTGTGTTTAGTCTGATTTGGGGGTGAAGTGTATTCTACAGCCTTCAGCATCTGGCAAGGCTTTGGGTTGTGTGGATGACAAGCACTGTAAATTACCGCCTCTTGCAATAGTCATTGTGCACTCCCCCAGGTAAAGCAGGTTGTTTCTTTGTGATTTCAAGTCTGAACTGGGGGCTGCTGGGGCTGATAATAACTACCCAACTGGAGGCTGACTGGCTCCATCACCTCATCCATGTCTCATTTATTCCTCAGCTGTTCTTTTCTATGAGCAGACTCCCCGGCTGAGCAAAAATTGTGTTCGGCTCACACCCCTCCTGATAATACAGCGCCGCCCCACCCCATGTTGTCCCTTTCCTTACATTAATACAGCCTGAAGCCCAAGCCCACCACTGTCTTCCACCACCTGTGATGATTTCCCTCTAGCTTAGATGAGGGTATCCAGAGACAGCCACTGACCCCTCCGCTCTTTTACCCTCCCCCCCAACACACCAGGCTATGACCACTGATTGCTTGTTAGAAAAGCCCAGGTCTATTTTACTTCCACCACAACTGGCCACTCGTCCAGCAGTTCCAGCACACTTAGAGACGCAGACCAGGGCTTCCTCCAAGGTGCCTCTAAGCTGGAACAGACCAGCCTCACCAGAGCTCCAGAGTGCTGCCCAAGGACACCTAGAGTGGGCTCTCTAGCATTGGCAGAGACCTAAGCAGGACATGTGCCACCTGATTGTGGTCTGTAAACAACACACAAGCCTGGGATGACCTTTTCTCTTAGTCACATAAAACCCCAGTCCCTTTTGTAAGGAAAAGGCCCCAAATGCTAGAGGGGGTGTATCGCTCTGCGTTAAGCTCACCATACCATTCTTTCTCCGGCTGTGTTTCTTTTAATGTTATTAATTTTTATTAAGGTTCTTTTATTATTGATGACCATTATTATGTTTTTCTACAAACATAATAGAACCCTGTTCGACTATTCATACGCTTTGGGGGACAGGACTTGACACAATTTAAAAATAATTTTTCCATTACAATGTGATATTACCCCATCAGAGAAAAGTTGGAAACCAGAGAAAAGCAGAGAAGAACCCACCCCATTCCCACCAGTCTAATACAAACAGTTAGCGTTTGGGGGACTCTCCTATGAGTCTTTATCTTATGCATATTTTAACAGGGTAGTAATTATCTCTACTTACATTTTATCTTTGTTTTTCACTTAGTACAGTTACCCTATGCAATTTCTACATTACATAATTCTCACAAATGATCATTTTAATGATTCCATAATATTCTATCAAGTCTCTGAACCATAATTCATTTAACCATTTCTCAACTGCTATTTTGGCTGTTTTTTGCAGTTACGCTTATAGGATGTTTGTTCTTAGGGTTAGGATTTTTCTTTTAGAACAGATTGACAGAATGCGGATTTCGGTGATATTGGCTAACAGTGGCTTTCCAGTCTACAGTCTAGCCTAAGCGTATATACGTTTCAGTATTCGGGGGAGCACAGACACATAATGGGCAGGGCAGGAGCAAATGAGATTTCTTCAACGCCACCCGTGAGGGAAGTCTCAGAAAAGCACACACCGTAGAATTTCTTTGTTAGAGTGAAAAGCAGAAGGACTAATCCCATGTGTAACTCAAAATGCTCGTTCTGCTCTGTGGAGAGGTTGCCCTCTAGAAAGGAACCTGGTCACTGACACCAGAGCAAACAATAATGAAGAGCTGCTCTCTGAGGGCAAGGTTTGGAGAGAACCCTCTCTCCGATCCCCTAATCCCCACCTCCTGTGTCTGCCACCCTCCATCCCCAGGGAAATTCAGAAGACTGTGCTGTAAGCCATCCCCCTGTTTTGTCCTTGAGGGCATATGTAGTTTGAAGACATTTCATTCTCCTAGGGTACTTGGCTTTTTCAAAGTCAAGACTGTGCTCGCCAGCTTCCAAAGGCCCTGCTCCTGAAGATGAAGCTGTTGGCCAAAGAACGAGGCTTCTCCTAACACAGGCATTCTCTCTGTAGCCTACCCACTGTGCTTCTATTTCCAGAATAAATTAGTTCAGATGGGGGGGGGACTCTAGGTTAAATGGGGCTAGAGGGTCAATTTGGCTTTGGACTGCCACACAGAACCGTGCAGGTGGTTGAGACTAGGAGGCACGTAGGGACAGACACCCAGTCTAGTAACCAAGTCATGCATTATAGCTTGAGGCTATACCCACCACAGCCACCATGCCTCCTTCTCCTTCTCCTCTTCCTCTTCTTTCTCCTTCTCTCCCTTTTCCTCTTCTTGGAGTACCATTTAAAAAAATACTTTTGCCTTCGAGAATAGCTTCAGATTTGCAGGAAAAAAAGTAGAGAGTTCGCATACACCCCGTATGAAGTTTCCCTTCCCATTAATGCCCTCCCTGGGGATGGTGCACTTGTCACAGTTAAAAGCCCAATATTGGTGCATCATTATTAACTCAAGTCCATATGTGACCAGGAATTGCTAGCGTTTGCGTAAAGCCTTTGCATTACCTCATACGTGTGTGCTGCCCACATGCCTATCTGTTGACGGTGGCTGTGACCTCATCGCCAAGGTGATGTTCATCTTTCCCCACTATGGAGCTGTCTGTTCTCCCCACCTTTCACGCTGATTTTTTTTAGAAGGCAATCACTATATGATCATGCTCAGACTAGGAATTCAAGTTCTCCTCCTCTAAGGGAAAAGTAACTACACAAATAGTTCAGAATTTCCATGCACTGGTTGTTTTCCATTTGGTATGTACTAGAAGGGCGCAGTGCCTGTGGAGACTAGAAGAGGGCATTAGATCCCCTAGAACTGAAGTTACAGGTGGTTAGCAACTTGATGTGGATGCTGGAAACCTAATTTGTAGTACTGTGCAAGAGCAGCATTCTCGTGGCCCAGAACTTTCAATAAAATATATATACCTACATACATAGATAACACACACACACACATACACACACATATTCAACCATTTATTTAGACCAAGAAAAGAACTCCATGTACTTGGCACATGCCATTGTAGTTGGAGTTATCAGGCAGTACTGTTTTATTTTAGATCTAACCACCCCATATTTAGCTATTGAGAGCCTTTCCTGTGACTTCTGTGTCCCTTTGGAATATCTCATCATCATAGTCTTTGTTCCTTTTTTTGATGGAGTTCATTATGGGTTGAATTGTATTCTCCAAACCCAGTATGTTGAAATTCCAAACCTCAATGCCTCAAAATGTGAGTTTAATTGAAGAATGTCTTCTACAGATGTAACTAGTTCAGATTTGGTTATAGTGGAATAAGATAGGATGTTTACCCAAAATCACTGGTGTCCTTTTAAGAAGGGGTGACACACACAGGGAGAAGGGGATGACAATGGCAGAGACAGACACCAGACTGATTCACCTCCACAAGGAAAAGCCACAGAGTGCCAAAGATTACCTGAAAAACACCCCAAAGTAGGATCCCCACCTAGGTCTGGGGGGAAGGATGGCTCTGCAGACCTTAGCCTTCTATCCTGCAGAACTATGAGAAGATACACTGCTGTTCTTTCAAGTTTCCTGGTTGGTTGTGATGCACTTCGGGAAACCTAGGAAAGCACCTCCTCACACAGGTGTGTGCCTGTTTTTCTAACATTGTAAGATGCTCCGTGATCTCCGTGTATACTTTTCGCCATGGTCACAGAATGTACTCCTTTCTCAAGGAACACTAATTCCTTTCTTTAGAGAAAGGTATCAGAGAATAAAATCTGGGATGCGGGAATGCTTGTTGCTATAAGAATGCCGCTGCTTCCAGGCTTAGTCAGGAGCCAGAGCAAGGAATTACGTATGTGCGCGCTGGCCCTCACACACATGCCCACCTCTAAATATGCCCATCTATATTCAGCTAAACATAAGTTCATCCTGATGTCTCCATCTCCAACCCATTACCACATGGATCCTTCTAGCATCCTCCTTTGGCTTCTCTGAAACTTCCCACTCCTGCCATCTGCCATGCATCCACATAGTCGGCCAGTTCCTGCGCACCTGCGTAGCAGACAGTATTCTTTCTAAATAGTACAAAAAGTGCTGTACGGTGGCCTGGCAGCACCCCGATGTCTGCCCACCCAAGTGCCAGGACCTACGCATTCTTCCTTCCCTTCTCTAAAACCGAAATCGTCTCTCAGGAAAGGGTCTGTTTTCAGTTATTGGCATCTTTGTGTCATTCTGAACAAGGTGGTAAGCCGCGGGAACAATGAGACGCCAAAGACTGGGGGAGCATTGCACGGCAAAGTTTTCTTTTTCATTCGCGCCAGAGGCCAAGTGGGCAAGCTTCCCCTGCGTTCCGCTTTCTCACTTTGAACTTGCAGCCTCCAGAGTGGGAACAGGAGGAGGACTAAAGGATAGCACATGGTTGTCTTTTAGAGCTAGGATCAGAAGTCATGTATAGTCCTTCAGCAGGCCTGTCAGTGGTCAGGACAGGGTTCCAGTTTGATCCAAGCTTGTAGGCAGGTGGTGCCTCGGTCTTCTTCCTTGGAACCCACAGAGGACAGCCACATGCCAAGCTCAGGTCATTGTCTCTGCCTTAGCCTTCACATGAACTGCAATCAGCGTGTTAGCTTTCCCCAAATTGTTTTCATTTAAAATCTTAACTTTGTAACAAATGGTCTTGCTTAATAATAAAGAAATTTTAAATATCTATAACTGGGGGCGGGTGAGAAAGAGAAGTTCAATGGAAGTTTTAGTAATCTACTCTTGAAAAATCTGTGTCTAGCTAGCCCCTCCCTCTTCCCATGCCAGGTTTTCCTGACATTTAAGTTTTAAAGAGCATATCCTCTAGCTGATGGCTCCCCCAGAACAGGTCTATATCCCCCTGTTCTCCCCATCAGGTCCTAAATCCAAGCAGGTGAGCTTGGTGCTCTGAGGAGCCTCCTGGTGCCCTTGAAAGGGACTCCAGAGCCACCCATGAGGGGCACTCCACAAGGTGTCTGACACTATCAGGGTAGTTAATGTCCTGAAGAGCAAAGAAAGCTACCCCCCACACTCTTCTGGGAAGTTAACCTCAGAAGGAGATTACAAACGAGGCTCAAATAATGTTTTAATGACACCGCAGCAACGCTTGTGGCAAGGAAAAATATGACATCAAATTGAATGCAGTCTGATTTCAGTCTCTAATATTCTATGTACCAAGAAAACAGAAGACAGCACAATATTAACTGTGTTTTTCTCTGGGTGGTGGGATAATGGGTGGTTTGAATGATCTTGTTTAGACTTTTGTGTGTGTTTTCCAAGCTTTCCATAATGAGTATACATGACTTCTGTAATCAAGAAAGGAACGCTAAGAGAAAAATTGTTTAAAGTAGCCAATCCAGCTCACCTCCCCATTGTAGGGATGAGGAAACGACTGTGCAGAGAGACCAGGCGATTTGCTCAACATCATGTCATGATTAACTCGAAAGGTCAGGAGCCAAGGCACTCACACAGAGTTGATTCTTCCCCACAGCTCCCCTTAGAGTCTGGCAACGTGCTATAGCTAAGCCTCCATCTTATGGGAAATGTCACCCAACTCACACCATCCTCTTATCCTGACCCCAAAATCCTTCTGTTGCAGTCCAGGCGCCTGGGAACTCATAGCCACCTCCTTCAGTTAGGAAGGAACCTCAAGCTTTTCTTTAGCATCTACCACAGGCCAGTCATTATGCTGGAACTCAGAGCTCACTAAAACTCAGTAGTGATAATGAGACAGCGGTGGACAGAGCTGGCAAAAATGCAAATTCGCGGAAAACTGAAACACCAGACTTGTTCATCCCATTTTGTGGATGAAGAGACTCAGGCATGTTCAGACTGCCAAGAACAGAGCTGAGGGAGACTTGCTCCAGACTCTCTGACCCGAGGCCCGTGCCTAATCTTATACCTGAGCATCATCCCTAAGCTACCACGTATCCAGCACTAATTAAAAGTCCATGGTGTATCAGTTGAATCCTCCAAAGGATCACAACTGCACCCTGTTCTCAAGACTGCAGCTGGCTCTCCAACTCAGTCCCAGACACACCTGTCAGCCTCACCCAGGTGGCTTGTCCTGTGTTCTGAGGTGATGGATCTGTTGCCAGATGTAGACATCTGGGCTCAGCTTAGTCCCTGCTTACCTTTGCACGGGACCATCCCCGAGCCTGCTGGCCTGTCAGGAAGCTGCTCTGAGAAGATGTATACTGATGAGGGAGCTCAGCCCCCAAATTCATTTTTCAAAGAAGCCAAGCAAAGCTGGTGATTTATCCTCTGTCACTCTGATCCCAGCATATGTTCCACATCAGGTAAGTGGGATAGAAGGGACGGTTCAGCAAACATTAAGTGAAAAGAAACCCTGTCAGGCTTTCCCTCGAAGAGCTGGTTTTTATTTAAAGCCGCGGAGTAATTAATTACATTGAGTAAAAAGCTAAGGCTGTCTCCTCCACCGCCCTTCTTTATCTCCAGCAAAAAAGATGCTCTCCTGACGCAGTGACCGTGCACACACCCACACCAGTTCTAGGCTGATGTGACTCCCACGTTTCCCTCCATCCTCATAGCAAGCAGTCTCCCCTGTTTTCCCTCGACTGAATTTGCTCCCTGCATGCCTAGCCCTTCCTTCGCTTCTCCTTTGCTCTCCTCCCCTGCCCTTTTATTCTGTCATCCACACACACTTTCCCTTTCTGGCTCCACAAGTACCGCTCTTTCTTCCACACAGAGCAGGGATTCTTGTCCAAGCCAGGAAAGGATGTAGCACTGCCTTGTTCTCCAAATCCCTTGTAGAACTGGTGGCAGAAACTTGGTTCCGTCAATTTGCTTGATCCTAAGAAGAGAATATAATGGTTTGTCATTCGTTCATGAAGTGCAGGAAATCATTTGAACATGAGAAGTGTGTTTGTTAAGAGTAACACTGTGGACAGAACCCTACAGATGAATGGGCACGTGGAATGCAAGGAGCGATGAAAGGATGAAGGGTGGACATTGTCATTTCATTCAGACAGGCAGAAAACACTTGCTTGGCATCTACTGTGTGCCAAGCTTGGAGCCAGGCATTGAGAAAGATGGACAGGAGTAACGCGAGGTTTTGTTTCTAAAGACTCTGGCAGGGGAGACTCCCATGCAAACAATAAGTACAATGCAGTGGGAGATGGATTCTAAGTGGTGATTAGGTAAGAGCTTCAGGGATATCCAAGGACCAGATTGCATTGTTTGAGCCAGGGAGGTAGAAAGGGGTGTCCACCCAGGTTTCCCAAGGGATAATTGTTATAAACAAACAAGGTGGGAAAGAAAATTCAGGCATTTCAATGATAAAGTGTACCCCTGTGCTAAAGGACAGAGGAATAAAGGATAGATCTTGCCGCGACACCAACTGGCAGTGCATGGCTGGGGCAGGAGTGAGCATGGCAGACTCGAGACCTATAGGAGATGAAGTTGGTCTCTTTGTAGACAGTAGGGCCGTATGGGCTTTACTGTGAAGTCCACTGTTAGTGTGTCATGGCAGAGAGCAACTGAAGGTGTTTAAGCAAGGAAGTGACATTCTCCATCTTGGATTTTTGATAAATCAGTCTGGTACTTGTATAAATTAGTATATTGGGTATCAAAGCAACAAGTTGGAGCAGCTATCAAGATGAGGGGGAAGCCATCACCACAGTAGCAATAATAGGTGTGGATGGTAGAGGCATTGCTCCAGTCTCTGCCATTCCAGGCACCGTGTTAGGTACTGGTAACTATATTTCCTCATGGGTATGTTTAGAAGCATGAAAACAACTACACGACTCCCCGCACCACGATGGGTCACACACACATGTTAACCCATAGCACAGCAAATGGCCGTAATTCTGTGCTCATGGGCCATGGGAAGGAGTGGAAATAGGGAGTTTTATGTTTCTGTTTAGAAAGCTCTAACCTAGGCATTCTCTACGCACTGCTGGCGGGGTGTTCATCGGTACAGCCATTCCGGAGAGCCACGTGCTTGCACTTTTCAAAAACTGCAAAATGCACATTTATTTTGCTCCAGCAATTTCGACGAGACAGATGCAAAGTAGGAAAAATTAGAGATATGTGCAAAGATTTCACTAGGAGAGTATTTATCATAGCGCTGTTGTCACCGTAAAATATAAACGTAATACGAACGCCAACAATTGAGGACTGCTTTAATACACTACAGCACAACTATACGGCCGTCTGGTTTGCAGCCATTAAACGCTATGGAGTGGAAGTGTGTTTATAGACGTAGAAAGATGTTCACACTGATGGAGGCCCTCTTCAAAGATGCAGCTTAAATGGAAACAGGTGATTGCTATGCAAACATGACTTTAAGACAGATCTCTTGGCCTACCTCTGTACTAGCTTCCAATATATTTTTAAGTGATTAGAAGCTGAGTGCCAAGCAACATGTATAATATGAACTCATTTTAATTAGAGAAAAAAATATATGCATGCGAATCTCATGAATACTCAGCCTCGGCAAAAGTGGCAGTGGGAATGGGGGGTTAAATGCATTTTTCATGGGGCAGAGAGATCATCAGGGTGAGGGTGAGGCCGTTTTGCTTTCCTGCATTGTCCATGGCTTTTCTTTCTTTTTTTCTACAATGAGTGTATGTTTCTTACCTACCGGAGAGCAAAGGACCAGAGTCCTCCCATCAGTCCAGCAGGTTGGTGAGCCACCTCCTGTCATGCTGTTCGTTCCAGGGTTAGACTGGATGTGCCTCAGGGAAAGTGCTGGGGATGCAAGAATGACCAGAACTTAGGTCTTGTCCTCAGAGGGTTCACAATCTAACAGAAAGGCTAGCCTGCAGTCTAATTACGGCCCAGGGTGAAAATTTAACCAGTGCATGGTTAACCTCTTCTGTAGGAGATAAAACCTGACCTGATTTGGGTTGCCACAGCTCTGCTCCACAGTTTGTGCCCATCTAACGGTGGTAAGAGTGATCCGGGGAAAGAGGGAGCACTGTGCTGGGAGCCACCCTACTCAGGAAACCTTTGTGGTCTGTTGAGCAAAACTTGGTCATTTGTATACAAGACTCCTCTCCCTGGTCACAGCCCTCTTTCCAGCTTAATCTCAATGATTGCCTTCATTAACTCCGTATTCCTACTTCAGACCCGAGCTGCCACAATCCCACAAACCTTTGGAAACCTTTGGATTAGACTGTTTTCTGTTTCCTTACTGAAAATTCTAGGACATGGAAGTAGATGTGTGGAGATGTCCCGGAGTCTCTGACTGCCACAACTGTCTGTAGAGCGGTGTTTCCTGGGCCCCTCCCTTACAAAGCCTTATCTCAGGTGCTGAGAGCTTCCGGAAGACTTCGTGTTGTTGCTCTGAGGTGATGGGGGAGGTCATCTGCCCATTAGGTAGCACAAAACCACACACTGAGTGAGTTAGCAAGAAAGGAAGCTTACAAGGGCCCACTGTCCTTGGTCAAGGGTAAAAGTTGCATGTGGTGGATTTCACTGCTGGCAGAGCCCTGAGGTGGCACAGGGTATCACATGGAAAAACCGGAAGCATGTAGTGTCCTTTGACTCTCTTTCTTTAATGCTGGCAGCGCTCCCTCCATACTGGAGTTCCAGCCTCTTGACCTTACCTACTCCCATCACCTCCACAGACTCCACCTCTAAAGTTGCCATCCTCTTAATACCTCACGGTAGAGATCCAACCAAGCTTGAGTTCAAGAGGCGACAACTATGTTCCAATTCACACAGCTTGGCTTCTTTTATATATTGTCTTTAACTCCAAACCAAGATTTTTTTAATGTCAATGCTGTTGACATTTTGGACCAGATAATGGGGATGGGGGGTGCTGTGTATGAGAAAGAGTCTTTATAGCATCCACAGTAGCAACTCTGTGGCCACGAAAATCAGAAATTTCTCAAGACTTTGCCAAATGTCCCCTGGAGGTCAAAGTTGCCCCAGGTTGAGAGCTGACATAATCACCAACCATGTAACCTGCAAAGGTCACTTAACATCTTTGTGCCCGAGCCCTTATCCAGAAAATAGGAACATGGAATTAGATGTGTGATGTTGTCCTGAGGGCTCCCGCCGCCCACAGCTGTCAGTGGAGCAGTAGCGTGCGAGAGGCTGAGGGCTTCAAGAAGGCCTTGTGTTGTTGCTCTGAGGTGTCGGGGGAGGAAATTTGTCTGTTTCAGTTAGCGAGCAATCCATACCGTGCAGGAGTTAGGTGTAGTTCTGTGGCTTTGAGAGCCCAATCATTGCAGGGCAAATACTCCTGCCTCCTGCGGTTCAGGCCCTGTGTGAAGAATACGTTTCTCTCCTACCATGGGACACTTAGGTGTTTTTTTGTTTGTTTGTTTGTTTGTTTGTTTTTGTTTGGTTTTTCGAGACAGGGTTTCTCTGTAGCTTTGGTGCCTCTCCCGGAACTAGCTCTTGTAGACCAGGCTGGCCTCGAACTCCCAGAGATCCGCCTGCCTCTGCCTCCCGAGTGCTGGGATTAAAGGCGTGCGCCACCACCGCCCGGCTTCGCTTAGGTGTTCTTAGAAGACAGTGTTGCTGCCCCTCAGCAAGGCACCTGGAGCGCCTATGGGTATAAATCTAAACTTCCTATGATCTTCTGAGAACCCCTGCAGACAATGGGTCCTGGACTTCAGCCCAGCTCCAAGAGGCAGAGCATGGATACCAGGATACTGCTGGCTGAGTGTAAGTCTCATTACCCTGGGCTTCTTTGTGGATGCTGCCATGGGTGAAGGGAGCAAGGAGAGGACCTGGGGAAAGAACTTAACATATTCCACAAGCAAGCCTTCCCTTCTCGTCTGTCACACTGTTAGGTGTAGACAGCTGACCTCTGTCAGCCTCAAGTCTTTGGTGTGTCTCAGAGACTTGTTCAGCTAAAGTGTTTTCCCGGTGCTTTGGGAAGATACTCTGCCACTGGGTCACGCTAAGAGCCTATTGTTAAAGAAGGACTCTTGTCTCTGCTAAGGGGCCTCGGTTCATCTTAAGTGTTGTCCCAGCTACCAGTGAGACCTATTCTAGACCTGTTCTTGCGCTCAGCACCCTACATCAAAACATCTTTGTTAAGAAGTCTTTCTGCTACAATGTGTGGCCTCGTGTAACTCTGGTAAACGCCTTTAAAAGTCCTTATTCTGACAAGACAAAACCGTGATCCAAGAGCTCATGTCCGTGAGTGTGGCTCCAGCAGAAACAGATCGCTCTGCCTCCGGGGTGATCAGCTCCTCCATACGCATAGAAGAAACAAAGCCCAAGGCGAAAGCAGAGTTGGCTCTGCAGTGGCAGTGAGAGGAAAGGCTCTTGTGGACAAGACCAGCTTCTGGAGTCCAGGGCTGACAGTTAGCAGAGCCTCTTTTGGGAGCCCCCAAAGTTAACATCGCCATATATCCCCAAGCCAGGTAGGACTCCCTTGTGAGGTTCAGGGGAAGCTGCCACAGCCTTCCTGGTGCTGGCTTGGGACCGCTGTTCATAATCTGGCCCTGAGTGACAGAAGTGACTGTTGTCCATAGCATCAACCATCATTCTTACCCGAGCCACGGGAGCCAGGGTCTCCAGGAGCCCTCCAGAGTTCTTCGAGCAGAAGGTCACTGTCAGTGTCCCGTGGGAAAGAAACCCGTGCTTAGCTTGAGGAGACATGGACTGGAATCCCCATCTCTGCTTCCCCTGTTTGATTCTCAGGTCTGTTACTGGATCCCAGAGTCATGGTTTCACACTGTGCCTTAGCATGACAACACATGCCTTCAATCTGAGAAAAGACTGACAGGGGACAGTGGAGACTGTAAGGACAGCCTAGGCTACAGGGTGAGATTCTCCCTCAAACTAAAAGACCCACACTGTTGCTCATAAATATGCACAGTAATTTTGTAATGATTAAAAAAGAATTTTCTAACACAAATAACACTTCTAACTCTAAGATTTGAGTTAGGCTAAAAAATTAACATTATTACAGCATGTACAAAAGGAGTTCCAGCAATGCTACACAGAACACACTCTTTTATTAAAGGTTATTTTTGATTACCTACTGTGCATCAGAAGTGCTGAAGTCAAGCTGGTCCTAAACCAGGCTGCTCACACTAACTGGAAAGGATTCATGAGGGAACTCCGGTAGAAGGGTACCAAGAAAGGCCAGGGCTGCCTAGATAGGAGAAGGGCAGCGAACAGTCCCAGGATTCATTTCTCTCCTAGGGGTGGGCATCGGTTCCCCATCAGGGAGCTGCCAGCCTGCCTCCCTGAGCAAAGTTTACTGTACTGGAAATGTCCATGCTGGCAGGGAAGATATGTAACATGGTGCTTAACTCGGTGGGGCTGGGGAGAATTCCATTTTGCTGCCGGGAACCCACTTCTAGCACATCTATCTGAATTTTTTAAATCGATGGACTCCTTAAGTGAGTGCATCTGGCGCACAGCTCTTCTCGCCAGCCTCCCATGGCTTGAATATTCTCTTGCAGAAAAACAGGGAGGTGGAACGCATTGATGTCGAAGAATGGGATGCTGTTCTGTGTTTGGAGGGGGTATTTATTCAGCAACTTCCCCAGCTGCTTAGGAGAGGTGAAGGCTTGTGGATGGCAGCATGTTGAGCATCTCTGTTATTTTATTAAGACAATCTGTGTTTAGAAGTTCTGGGCTCCTGCAGGGGTTCGTCCTGGGGTGCTGTGAGGTGCAGAAGCTTACAGGCAATGTCCAAGACTTGTTAAGGAGCAGACAGAAGCATCAATGTTAAAAATAGAAGCTTGGGGGAGTGGGCCTAGCAGGAGCCAGACTGTCAACTCTGTTTCCATTCAGACTGCAGATCCAATTGGCTCAGAAGATAGGTCAGTCCCTGAGAGCCCTATCCTAGAGAAACCCACCAGCCCAAGGGGCTCTGCTGTCCAAAGGAGACTCTTCCCAGCTGGCACTAAGAGAACTTGACGGGACTCCCTTATTCTACCTCCACTGTGGAGAGGCACAGGCGATGTGAATTCAGTAGCGGGGTGCAGGAGTACTGTGATGCAGTCTGCTGGCACCCCAACCACTTTCACAGCGTGTACACACTCTGTACTTGGCTGGACCAGGAATGTATAGTGTCCTTACTGGAGCCCAGCCAGGCCATTTTTCTGTCTCCCTATAGTTGAGTCTCTACAGCAATCAAAAAGGCTACAGAAGCCCTACTCTTCTTCCACAGGGGATAAAGGAACAGGTTTAGGACACTCACTGGGGGTCACTGAGGTAGCTATTAGCAGACTTCCTATTCTTTCTCCCTCCTCTATACATGAGTTGTTCTTTCCTGGGGCCTGTGTTCCTGCAGGTGTAGGATTAGGTTTCAGGGCCAGTGTCCCTAGTCTCCATCTCTACTTCTTATTTCCCCCTCATTGCTTGAGTTATATGCTTATTCTTCACAGAGGCGTGGATATGAACAATAGACAAGTATGTACAAACAAGTACTCCACAGTTTGGCTGCCCCCAAGAGGTACTTCCCATTCTTCTTTCTCTCTGACTTAGGGTCCACTCACTCTACCCCAAAGACTCTTGTCATTTCTTCCTTGAGTCAGAGACATCACACCATTGTTTGCTAACCTTGTCCTTGTTTTTGATGAGGCATTTGGCATAGGGGTAGAAACTAGACATGCAAGAGAGCTCCTCAGATCCCCAGGATATGTTCTGAAGCCTGGAGCTTCGGAAAGTCCCCAAAAGTGTCCACATGATTCAGAGACCCAGAACTTTTTCACCTGCCATCCATTTGTCTGCACTCACTAGACACTGCCCACCACATTTGGTCTTCAGGGCTGGGGCAGTGGAGATGGGTAGGCTGTGTGAGTCCTATTCTCCATGTCACTCACAGGACTAGAACGTGAACACAGTTTGCTAACACATGCACACGCATATGAAGCTGATGCCTCCCAAAGGTATGGCAGAAGCTCATGCTCTCCCCATGTAAGGAGAACCATTAATGATGCCCATTAATTCCACATCTCTATGGTGATCTGTCACCTGGATCCTTGAACCTTGAATCAGCCAGAGATTTCTAGAAAAACAGGACCAACAGACTGTATGCTGTAACTTAAATCAAAACATCCTCCCAAAGAGCCACGTGTTAAAGGCTTGGTCCCCACCGTGGCATTATTGGCAGGTGGTAGAACCTTGGAGAAGAGGAGCACAGTGGGTGGTATTTAAGTCATTGGAAGTGTATCTCCAAAGAGGATTGAGTGCCCCTATACCCTTCTCCTGATCTCATGATATGTGTGGGCTTGCCCGAACACAATATTATGGTGTGCTCCCTCACAAGACCCAAACCCATGAAACCTATTAGTCATGGACTAAAACCTCCAAAACCATGCACCAAGAGAAATCTTTTCCCTTTATAAGCTAATTAACTCAGCTGTTTGCTTACAGTGATGAAAAGCTGATTAGCACAAAGTTATGTGTATATAGAGAGATTATTTTTAAGGAAGTGCCTCACACAATAGTGGAAACCAGTAAGCCCAAAATTTTACAATGCAAATATAGTTTGGAGTCTCAGGAAGGAGCTGAGTTCCAGTGTGAAAGCTGTTGACCGACAGAGTTCTCTCTTGCTCTGCGGAGGTCAGCCTTTTGTTCCGTTCTGTTCCATCACAGGAGGCTTGCCATATTTTCAAAGGCAAACATGAGTCTCACCCAAAAGCAGCACCACAGAAATACTCAGAATGCTTGACCAAATATCTGGGCTCCACAGCCTAGCCAAGAACCCATAAAAGTAAACAGCCACAAGTGTATTCGGCACAGTGACTTTTCAGAGAACTGTGAGGGCCTTAGATATTTGCCCAAGGTCAGAGTCCCTCAAACTTCACATAGTACACTCCCCTGCCTCATCTCAGGATGTGGGTCCTAACATTCATGATGCTCATCTGAGGAGTTTCTCCACCAAGCAAATCCCCAGC
The DNA here is from genome assembly GCF_950005125.1 of Chionomys nivalis. Classification (NCBI taxonomy): domain Eukaryota; kingdom Metazoa; phylum Chordata; class Mammalia; order Rodentia; family Cricetidae; genus Chionomys; species Chionomys nivalis. Next base: position 34,125,386 of record NC_080089.1, read on the forward strand.
CTACTGTAAGCATATGAATTCTTGTGGCATGGGTATTACAAATCCCAATTCTATCCCTTGAGGAAGTAGCTACCTGGAACCTAGGAACACGCGGGGCAGGGTGAGACTACACCCCCATGACTGCAGCCCAGGAGGGTGTGTGTAATTATGACTGCTAGTCTGACCACCCAAAGCATCCAACACTGAAGCGATGATGGGGAGAGGAACATACAGGATACAGGTGCCTTTGAATAGCACAAGTTAGCAACCTGTCATTCACGTGGCTCTTTCCTGCTCTCCTTCACTCTGTTCACTGCCCCTCCAGCCTTGTGAGCCTCACTGAGTGATTCAAAGTAGGACACTGCAAGTCCTCAGAACCTGCTAGAAATTCATCCTAGAACCATCTATTCCTAAGAATCCACCTTAGTTAACTACCTCCTTCTTCTGCCCCACCTCCTGTAATCTCCAGAACCACCCGAATTGGAGCCAGCAGGTAGATTTTATGTGTTCAATATATAACCCTTTGGGAACATTTTGTCTTTGACCATAGTACTTTCCTGCCCACATCTCACCATTTCTTGTGTTTTTCACTTGCCCTCAGCCAGCATCTGGCACTTTCATTAAAATCTTCTACCACCATTTATGTCTACTTCCTAAAACTGACCAGCATTTTTTAGAAAGATGGTTCAGAGGTTGAGACTACATATTGTTCTTCCAGAGAACCTGATTTGGTTCCTAGCACCCATTTTTAATGGCTCACAATTACCTATATCCAGCTCCAGGAGATCCAACACCCTCTTCTAGTCTCTGAGGACACTGGACTCACATGATAGAGCTGTGCACAGGAGAGAGACTCACATGATAGAGCCGTGCACAGGAGAGAGACTCACGTGATAGAGCTGAGCACAGAAGAGACTCACATGATAGAGTGGTTCACAGGAGAGAGTCTACCCGCTTTTGCTTCTATGTGAAAGAGACACTGTCACTCAGTACCTCCCTGTTCCCCAGAAGATAATCTTTCCCTCCCCAAGTGAGTCCTTCCCTCCACCACAGGGCAGAGAGCTTGGGCTTCATCTGAGAGCATGTGAGCCCAGCAAAAGTACTGCTTGCTATTGATACACGTGGTGCAGACAGACTCCATCTCAGGGGAAGACTCTTGCAAGACAAAGTCTATGAACACCTGGATTAGCCCACACCAAATCTATTACTCCACATGACAGCATTTTTGTTTGTTATTAAAAATAAAGATGTTAGTTGATCATCAGACAGTCTTGTATTGGCCACTTCTGTGATTCATCTCAGCTGGAGATAGCCAGTTATTCTTTCAGCCAATATTTATTAGCTGCCCTGGGGCACCAGCATCGCCACCGACTCCACAGTGCTGAATATGGAAGAGCATCTCCCGGACTTGGAAGAACCTGCAACATAGCCAGACTAGGAGACCGACAGATGACCCGATAGGCAAATAACGAGTGACAACTGAAAGGACTGTGACGGAGCGAGCATGGGAGCATCATCTAGCAGAAAAGATTGTAGGCTCCATAAAGGCGTACTTCAAAGTTCAGACCTCGTTTCTGCTAACTGGCCCCCAGCAAGCCGTTTAACCTCTCTAAACCTCAGCTTCCTCATCTATTTTTCAAGAAGTGAGGGAATAAAACTTCCTTGCCAGGCTGTTTAAGGGCGAGCCGAAACTGACTGTATAAGCAGCTAACACGACTTGGTGTGTAAGAAATGCGTGCTCCTCTTTCCTCAGATGGTGCTGACTTTCTCTTCCCTTCCTGGCCTTGGGATATAATGCGCAACTAAGAAAAGGGCTTTTTCCTCAAATGCTGTCACTGAGGAAGACACCCAAGGGTCACAGGTTGAAAGCTGAGGCATCTGCTATCTCTCGGTGTGACTGGGGGGAAGGATCAGGTCACTCAGAAGCTATGCAAAGCAGGCACCTCCATAATTACTCACAACAAGAGGCATGAGGTGCCTTGACTTCGCAGTTTTGTAACCATCAAGGCATTTTTAAAGAGTCCATTAATTGCCATTTGCAGCTGATTATTATCTATTCAGAGTCCCCTGATGCAAATGAACCACCATACACCTCGCCAGAGCTCTCAGCCCACTCGCTGACCTCAAGGGCTCCTGGCACTCTAGAGACAAGAAAAGTGAGCGACTGGCAGGGGAGGGGCAGGAGGATGGGGGGGGCAGATCCAGAAGACAGTTCCAGTGTCAGTCAGTAAGGGGGGAATCAATGTATGATCTTTCTGGGGTCAAGAGAAGAGAAAGGAGGGAAATGGGTTGAACCTGTTTACTTCTACAGATGGCTGCCAAGTGAACCCTTGGCAGGTAGGACGCGTCCCAAGGCTTCAGGTGCCCCTCCCCAAAAGAGGCGTCTCACTTGCTCAGCTGGTCACTTTTCCAAGCTGAATCATACTTCACTGGAACTCTGGAAACTGGGAATTTAGAAAGAGTCTGAACTCACCCTAAACAGAGTTAAGGCAAGGATATTTTTAATGAGCTCTGTGAGTCCTCCACAGTTTCCATTTCGTGAAATCCACCATAGTTTGAGAAAAATATGAAATTGGAATTCCAGAAACAACCAATTTCAGTTTCAAATTGTGTTTCTCTTGAATAACATGATACAGTTCCATACTGGGCTGCTTGCTCTTCCATAGGGCATGAATCATTCCCTTATCCAGCATATCCATGATGTATGCTTCATCAACCTACTAGTCGCCTAGAAGCTAGAATTCTTATTACCAGTCTTATAGTGGTCCATGCCTGTGAATTCGTGAATCTACCAGCAGTAATAGACTGTATTTATTCTCCATGGAGAAAGGAAGGGCTGGTATATTACTACCCTCGTTTCCTAAATGTAGAAATGGTGGGTCAGAAAAGTTAAGCCCATTGCTTGAGATAATCCAACACCTCGGAGTGAATATACAAACCCATATTGTCTAATTTCAGGACTGTAGTTGCAAACCATTGTGCCCTCCTGTCTTGCTCTCTTGGACTTTGGAATAATGAGTGTATATACCACTTGTTTGTCCTTCACAGGGCTTAGCAATATGCAAGATATTCAGGAGAGATTTAATTAAAAATTTGTTAAATGAAGGAAAGAAAGAAGGAGGGAATTGTGACATATGTCTGTCCATGCATTTCATTATAAATAAAATCATAAAAATTGCGTAAATATCATATGCAAAGCATCACCTATCATTCTCTTTAACTGCCTGTACTCATTGTGTTTGCTCTGGAGAAAAAAACGGAGATCATGTAGCCTTCACTAGAATGTGGATTTTCCTTCTCCTTGGCAATATCTTTCCAGTCATGTCTCACATTGACTTCAACAGATATTGCAGGATTTGGCAGACTCTGACTTTTCTTTATTGCCTATCAAAATACCATCCATCCACCAAGATTTGTTTCCATGGAGGCTACCCTGACCACTGGCCCATATCAAACTTATTAAGCCCCAAACATGTCCCAGGCCCTTCACTAGAAGAGACACATGTAAGCAGGTAGTGGCAACAGCTCGGACTTCATGCACTATTAGAGGTATGTAGGAAGAATCAGAGCAAGGAAGAGACAGCAGGAGACGGAACCCAGAGAAATGGCAGGGAAGGGAAAGGAGAAGTGTATGAGCTGGCACTCTATGGCTATGCAGAGGGGAAGATAAAGGTCTGGAAAGGAAGACCCAGGGGCCACAGTATGTAGACATACAGAAATACGTATATTTTAGAAACTATAAGTAGTGATTTTCAAAAATGGTTATAAAACACATTGTGTGACTTCCTTGCTGAAAGCCTTTGCTTGATCCCATACGAACAGGAAAGAATCTCAACTGGTTTTCATGACTTGTATTTGTTTGCTGGTCCTCTCCATCCAGTTCCACCTTCTGCCCAGATAGGATGCTGTACCACCTGCCACCCGGGATCTGCAGTTCCAGTCACAGCATCCTTCGATTTGTTCCCAGCAGAAACCAGACTCATTTCCACCTCAGATCTTCATCTCGCTGTCCATCCACCTGGACTTCTTTCCTTAGCCTCGTTCCTCCATTCAGAGGGACAGGCTCTCATACTCTGGTCTCAGCCCAAATGTCACATGCCTCAAGGATCTAACCCAACTCTTGTATCTAATCTCCAACCAAGCTCCAGCCACTCTGCATGTCTGTGTCTTCTTTCACTCCCTCCCTTGTCTTTGAACTTCTCTTGTGTACGTCTTTCTACTTTCCTACTCCTCTACACCTTTCAATTCATCCATTCATGAAAACTGCAGCCTAGCCAACTCATTTACAAACTCGAAAACAGTGCTAATACATACCCAGCATTCAATACTTGTGGAACTCAGTGGGTAGGCAGATGGATGGATGGATGGATGGATGGATGGATGGATGGATGGATGGATGATGGATGGTGGGTGGATGGATGGATGATGGATGGATGGATGGATGGATGGATGGATGGATGGATGATGGATGGATGATGGATAGATGAGTGGATGATGGATGGGTGGATGAATGGATGGATGATGAGTAGATTAGTAGACTGTAAGGAGGATGGAATGGGAGAAGAATGTTAGTCTGCTACAAGAAACTGTATAGTTGAGTAGATAAAGAGACCTTCAGAGAGCCAATCACAGAAAATATCATAATTGTTTGGGCTTCATCCTATAGCTGATGAGGACACTAGAGAAATGATCATTCTCGCCAGTTAAAGTAGCTTGTGATTATCTTTCTCCTTGATAGGTTGCTGACAGTTGCTTAGGCCTGAACTTTGTCTCTCCATTCAAAGTGTCACCTGTAACATTAACTATGCTTTTGCAGAGAATTCAACATACCCTTTCAGCATCCGCTGTTTTATTGGATTCACATGACAAGTTTCCTCTCTCACACTTCTTTAGCACTGAATTGAAGGTATAGAAGGTTCTCCATAGATATCAGTGGGCTGATTTATATCTGAAGTAGCCCCTTTCATCAGTAAAAAGAAGCTGTTGTGGGGGTTTGAGTCAGAAATGACCCCCACAGGCCAATTTAAATGTTTTTTGTTTCCCCCAGCTGTCGTACTATCTGGGTAGGGTAGGGGCTGCCACTGCAGGCAGGCCTCTGGTCCCTGCTGTGCTCTCTGCTTCTCCACTACCTTCATGTGAACATCCTCTACCACACACTTCCGCTACCATGAACTGAGCTGCTCAGTCATGCACTTCCCATCCTGATGGCTTGAGACCCTAAGCCAGACTAAACCCTACCCTTTACAAGTTGTTTCTGTGGGGCACTGTGCTCAGAGCGAAGCAAAGGAACAAACACAGAAATAAATATGCCGTTGACGTCATAACGCTGTTGTCACAATTCCTTGGCTCTGGGCTTTGAGTGTCTCTGTCCTCCCATGGGAAAACTAAGACACAGCTGGAACCCAAATTCAGACCTGAGACCCTGAGACTCCTCTCCTTGCTTCTGCTGACCTTCATGGCTTGCCTCTTTACATCCAGGCCTTCTCATACCCTGGGATGTAGGCCCAGTGCTCACAGCTAAGGCAAGAGCTTGGTCATTAATGGCATAAACTTTGTCTCAAAAATGCTCTCAGCACCCCTGTTTAGATTGGTAGAAAACACTTTCAATTTCTCCAAGTCCTTTGACTCCTGGACTAGACTAGGTGTCTAGCAGGGAAGGCAGAGGAAGTCTGGTTGTGTGTTCTGCTGTGCGCTGATAGTCTCCCCATTTGAATTTGGCACCTTCTCCAAACAGTGTTTGCACTTCCAATGTTGTTCCTTAGTGTGCGGATTCAGCAGGAGTTTGGGGTCCTCTGAGTTTGGCTCATCTTACTGTTGGCTTAATCTGACTCTACATTGGCACAGAATACATAGTACCTGCAAAGCCACCTGCATGCCACCTCATCCCCTGTGCAGGGCCTGGACCGGTCTCTTACGGTCAGACAGGACTATTGTTTGGTCCTTAATCACAACCCTTTGTGCCTTGATTGGACCATACACAAGACGGAGTCATCTCTTTGTCTTGCCTCCACAAGGGAGTCCTAGGGACTAATTACTGTAGGCAAATCACTTTAATTATCATAATTATCAACAGTACTTTATGATCCCCAGTCAGAAAGATGATCATTAAGTTTTGCAACACCCCATATCCCCCGGCCCAAGGCAGAAAGTTAATTCTGTGCCTGCCTGTTGAGATTTCCCAAGCCTCAGCAAAGAGCTGTGGTGTGTGCATGCTACATTTAGGAGATGATATTGGAACGGCATGCTGAGCACCACTGGGAGACACAATGATCTTTTAGATAGTTCCCCAAGACCCAAGTGATACTGTCACCTTCTTGAAGCTGTGTGATCTGACTCGGTTACCTGTTTTTCTGCCATCTCTGTCTGTTTAACAGAACAAAAGGGAAAGCAAAGAAGAGAGGGCCGCATCTTAGGAAGAGGAACAAGAAAGAAAGCAAAACAGCACATGATTCCAGCCCTGCTCCCCCTCACCCGCCCCCCAGTTTTTTCCCTTCCTTTCCTATGTAGGAGTGAGTGTTCTAATTCTGCAATGCTGTCATTACCGTAATGGGTTTGGCAGGCCCATATTACAGCACCGAGCCTGTCAGGAATGGATGACACGCTGTCTGTTATGAGCTCCTACTGTTCTCAGCCAACCGAGGGCCAGGAAGACAGGAGGGAGGAAGTGAGAGAAGGTGGAGGAGAGGGGGAACTCCTGCTAGTCTCACCAGCCTCGGGATGATGGTTCTATCCCACTCACAACATCACACACGAAGCGATGCTAGATGCTACCCCAGGAGAGCACACGAGAGCGCGGTGGATGGTACCACGGAAGGAAGCACCAAGATGAAGGGGTGAGCTTGCACGGCTAAGGGCACCCTCCCAGAGTAGCCTAGCTAGGGCTGCTGAGTGGGATAGAGCAGGAGGAGAGAGGTGCCTCTATCCCCAGGTAGCAAATGGGAGGTGAGAAAAGAAGGGATGAACTTGAGTCTGTTCGGAGGACCTGGCTGTAATCACATCCTCACTTTTCAACCAGGCTTTCGGAGTTTCAGCAGTTAGTCCCCGAAGGAGTGAGTTATATTTAATGCTTCTGGCTGAGGTCAGCTGTGGGGGTGGGGAATGGGGGGCCCTTCTCAGAGTGTCTGACGCCCTTTGCCTGACCTTTGACCTCATTAAAGAGAGATGGCATAGGAAATTATAGTATTGCCTTCTTAATGGAACCAAGAGGGAAAGGGCTTTCTTCCATAAAGTAACTGTGGAAGTAAATAGCGGTGACCCGGCAATTTTCAGAGCCGTGCTCATTCTGCAGCCAAACACAGGAAGGAGGCACTTACCTGCTGAGAGACAGTATTCTAAGTAGTTAGCTCCAGGAAGATCAGAAGCGAGCCATGTGCTCTGTGAGGACAGCTGGGCGGGTCAGTCCGTGGGGTTGCTAGTGTTGTCTAGATGCCCATGTCCCCATGGCAGTGTGGCCAGTGTTGAAGTTTTGACATAGGTCATTTCTTTGCAACCTCTACGGTATCTGCAGCTGGGAAGCCGACCCGGGGTTGTTGGGGACGCGGGGGGGTGGGGGAGTCACAGAGCATCTCTCTCTCCCCCACCTCTCTATTTCTCTCTCTGGCATTTCCAAGAGAGATTGGCTCTTATCTGCAGGTGCACTTGGAAATGATTTTGACAAGATTCTTCTTTTCAGCCCTGGATGACAGCTGGTGATAAGGCCATTCTTTTACAGGTGGCAAAACTGATATCTAGAGAGTAAGAAGAGTTCGATAGAATTGCAAATATGGTCGAACCAGGGGTACTTCATGACATATGGAGCTTCTCAGCTTCCGTTCTCCTAGCCATAGCTGTCGTAGAAGGTTCCAGATCATTCTAGCACCCTCTGCTATCTGATGAGTGATCTCTTGCTCAATCTGTTGGAATATCACAATTGTCCCCTCTTGCATTTCACTTACATATATAGCAAGGAACTCTTGCCTAGGGAAAAGGAGCTGAGTACCCATAGGGAGTGTCCCTAGGACTGGCACTTGGAGAGCTCATGGAGGAGAATCCAAGCCAAGAGAGAGTGAGCTCTTAGGATTGAGCTGGTGCCCAGCGGAGCTTCTCCTGTGAACACTGAAGCAGAACAATGACAACATCCCTGTTTGCAGAAGCCCACAGAGTGACAGCGCAGACCTTAAGTGGCTAGGGCTCTATTCATCTGTGAAACAACGTAAAACTAGCATGCCGAGCCTGCAGGAAGAGGGTAGGTATGTGTATACATGCCTCTCCACTCAAGGAAGCCAAGACGGGGAAAGAAATCACATCCACAGAGCCCCGTGGGTTGAGAAAGAACTGTTAGGGAGACAAAAGTCCAGGTGTCGAGGGCTCCCAGAGAGCTGGCAGATGCTTCTTGATGCAGCCTGGGTCTGGAGGACAGGGAAGTGAGGACTGGAGACAGGTGTGAAAGCACACTCAAAACCAGGCCTGCCTGCTCAGCCTCTGAGAGCAGACGAGGGAGGGGACACACTCAGGATGGGGTGGTTGTGGGCTGGAAAAGATCCTTTTCCGCAATCACACAGGGACCACCCAGCCCCAAGCTCACACTGCTGCCTGTGAGCAAAATAGAAACACATCGAAGCTTCTACGGGAGGCAGGACTCAGCACAATACAGTCATTTTCCTCTGTCTACATATAGCTAACAAAGAGGTGGCGAGAGGCAGGACGAATGACAGAACTGACATTTGCCAAGAATGTGGCACCGCCACTGTCTGCCCACTGACCAGAATGACCTGCCTTCTGATGCCGTTCCTGGAGAAACTGAGTTATGCTTCATTTTGCCCCAGGGTACGTGGGTGAGTGGGTGAGACAGGGGAGACGTTAGCATTTTATTCATTGTGAGCTGAATCCCTTTTAAAGCTCAAATGGCATGCATAATCTCCCCTTAATTAGAGCTTCTGAAATATCACTGGGCATCTGTATAACCCCACCTCTCCTTGCCCTCTGTGAAGAAGGAACCGTGGGGGAACTTTGCCGCAGGTAGAGAGGAGGCTGGGGAGCCAGAGGAAAATACAGAAAACAGAGGAGGCCAGCTCAGGGGGCAGAAGGCAGGGGAGCGCGCTTGGCAGCTGGGAACCAAGGACAGCCTTTAATCAGACAGCCAGTTGCTGTCAGAGGAGTGAGGGAACAGGAGCTGGAGTTCGCTCTGTGCCTGGAGCCTAGCGCGTGCAGGTGACTTGCCAGCAGTCGCTCCCCACCTTTGAGCTTCAGGGGGGCGTTCCATTACCTCACAAAACGGGAGACTGTGGCTCCAGAGCTGGCAAGCTCCCCACAGTCATACAGTAGGTATGATGGAAAACTGGCTACAGCCTTTCACTGACCACGCCCACCTTTTCTCCCCTCTTGTGTGACCTCGCCTTGTTTTGGCCTTGCACAGAGGGTCCCTTTCACTATGCTAGTCACACAGGTTCATGTGGCCCCACTTCTAGACTCCCCGGAGAAAGGTGTCACTGGACACTTCTACAAGGCATCCCACCACCTGAGTCCTCTCTATCCCTCCTCCAGGAGCCTGTTCCCATTCAATGTGGAGGGATCTAGAGAGCGTTAGATGAGAAGGGTTCCATCAAACTGTCTCCACAGATGTAGACTTTTGATTAATGGATTGAAAGTGACACCAGAGCCACGAAACTGGTCATGGATTTGCCGCACTGTAGGATGCTGGCACTGGACACATTCTAGAAATCATTTAGTCTGGATCCCTCATTAGACTCAGGGAGAAGAGTGGCTCAAGATGACACAGATGTTGAGGGACAGAGCTGGGACTGGCTCCCAAACCTGTGTAGCCCCATCTTTTCTACGTCAGACAGTGAAAGAAATGTGTCCCAGTTTGGAACTGAGACCGTTCTCCAGACATGGAGTACCTCGACTCACCCTGCTACACCCTCACACTGAGGTCCCCAAAATCCTTAGCATGAGTGGCCTCTGAAAGCCTATCTCTAGAGATGGGCACCACAGCCAAAACACGTAATAAATAATTAATAAATAAATACAGAAATCCAGGACCAAATGTGCTGTAGAAAGGTTGGTTGCAAAAGATCCTCCCTAAATTCCCTGGAGTGTGGTCCATACCTTGTTTAGTTTTTGGTCACAAAGAGCCTACTGGGAAAGTTGAAACAAGAGAGTGTGACATGAGTTCATAGTTTCCAGCCCCCCACTGAAGAAGATCTGCATGAAGGTCTCCATGTAGCACGATTTGACAAAAACTCCATCATGTGGCTTATCAAAAAAGAATGAATATCTCAACCACAGGAACTCTGGAGATTAGCAGCAAAGCATGACTCCCATCTCTAACTCACAACGCATGTTCTAGATTCCCACCGCCACGTCCATATTTCAGTCGATGGGAAGAGCAGAAACAGTTGGGAAAAGTAAAGTGCAGAACTTACACACAACACCACTGACCCACAGTCCATTGGCTAGGAGGTGCTTACACAGCTGCAAGGGAGGCTGGGAAATAGAATGCTTCCTCCAGGAAGTCATAGATGCTATTAATATCTAGAATGTCTTGTAGTAGAAAGTAAAGAACGGAAAATATTAAAGGACAGCTATTTCTTCCTTCCTTTGCCTTCCTTCTTTATTCTCTTCCTCCATTCCTTTCTTCCTTCTTCCCCTTCTCAGTCTCTCCCTCTCTTTTCTATTAGCATAGGATTTGCTGTTTTTCCCTGTCTGGAACTCCTGGGCACAAGAATTCTTCCTGTCTCATCCTCTTCTAGAGGCATGCTCCACGACACACCCAGCATGATAAACGCTATTTCTACTGACCATTACAGATTGGCTTTACAAACCAACCCACCCCCCACTTCCAGATAAATGGCCCCACTATAGAGCACTCATCAGGGAGTCTACATAAGGAAAAACAAATAAGCCAAGATGAAAGTCAGGAGTCCCAGACCACATTCAGCTGCAGGAAATTCAGAACTGCTTATCAGAAAATGAGATTGAAAGCAGGAAGCAGCTTCTTGGAGAGGCTCCTCCCAAAAGCTTTTTTAAAAAAAAAGAGAGATAAACCCAGTGCAGCCTAGTAACTGATCATATCCCCTAGAGGCTGAATGGAGCCTAATGGCCTACCTCATAAGATCTGGGGATATATAGAAACTACATAGTAATTACATTTCTACAAGATGACTTAAGATTAGCAGTAACTGTGTCCCAAAGCAATAGCGGGGCAACCTTATGGGCTGCTCTGAGAACATCTTTCTGGATCCTCATTTACTAATCTCAGTACCTCAGGGTGTTTACATTCTATTTTTGTGGGCAAACCATGCACTGAAGGAGAAAGGAGCAGCAGGCAGAACTGGGAGTATCTCGCCCTTTCTCAGCAAAGAGAGCATGGACTCTACACTTTCTCGGTCACTAGCAGGAGATGATGTACTATGTGCCACAGGTTCCAGTAGATACTAAAGTCTCCCGAGAAGCCAGTTCCTCAAGGTCTCCTCTGGAGAACCACCAAGGTGGGGGAATCTAGTGACATCGTTTGCTTAGGAAGGGCACAAGAGTCTGGCAGCTAACTGATGCCCCTCTTCTTGGAGGCCTTTCGAGATTCCATAGTCCTCTAAGAGGGTTGGAGGAAGAGGGCCACCTTCATGTTCATCCTGTAGTCTCCCCACGGTCCAGCACAGGAGAATGCTCGAAGACCTCCAGCTTCCCGTTTGCACTGGCATTTAACGGTATCCTTTCTAGAAGCTTTAAGTGGGCAGCAAAATCAAGACCTCCCTAGTTGATTCAGCACAGAATGATCTCTGTTGATAGTAATTTCTAATGGCTGTGCAGCACTTACTCCCTTACAAGACATTCTCAAGTCCAGTGTTTCATTTAATCCTCAACAAACATTATAATTCCCATTGTATTGATGAGGAAACTGAGACGCCATGACAGATAGGAATGGCTTATGTGGGGGCACAAAGCTAGTCAGATATAGCTAAGACAAGAATTATGGTAGTCTGATTCAAACACTACATCTAACATGTCACAATGGCCTCCCAGCTCTCAGCAGGTATCCCCAATGCTGCGTTGCTCATCCTCATCTGCAATGTCACCTCTCTGTAGTCTCCAGTTTGAAGCTAGTCTCTGTGCCGGCTTGAGGGAGAACAAGGGCAGACACAGGAGTTTCTTCAGATCTCTGTTATCAAGCCCAAGCTGGAACATGAAGATTCTTCAAATGGGTAGTGTTATTCATTGCTGTTCTCCAGAAACGCAAACACTGATGCACACCAGTCCTAGCCTGACATGCCTAAAGCATGGACAGTGCAGGGACCTCTGGGAGAGCTGTCACCTCTACTCTGCCTGCCGCCCACAGCGATGCTTGAAACCTGTGGGAGGATCCAGGTATCTCAGGAGCAGAAAGAATGACAAATCTCTCTGTGAGAAGCATTGAAACCCTCCAAATTGTCCATAACACTCTTAAATACCGACTAAATACATGTGATTGAACAAATGAGGGACACGAACAGAAAGCTGATGGGGATAAGGACAGAACTGTGACTGTAAAGGAAATTTCAGGAGCCCTTTTGTCTAGGTACACAGTCCTGGGTTAGGCTAGGGTTGGCACTCAGGGGCTTAGGACCATAGCAACCCAGGGACTTAGACTTACTCATCTACCATGCTTCCAGCCGCTTCTCCATCATGGCAATTCTCCTCCCAAGAGGCTCCCTCCCATCATATTTGTACAAATCAGTTTTCTATCGCTGTAACAAAATGCCTGAGATCTCCAACTTGAAGAAGGAAACTAGAGAGACTCTCTTGTTCTTTCTCTCAGTGCTCCTGTCAGGGTCACACACTCAATAGCCTAATTCTACGATTGAGCCCTATCTCCTCAAAGTTCTAGTCCTTCCCCATAGAACCAACCTGGCGACCAAACTTTCAGCACATAGGTCTCTAAGGAACTAAGTCCTAAATCCATAAGTAAATTACAGCACGTATCAAATATTTTTTTCAATTCCAAAGAGAATTAAATCTGTAGTTCCTTACCGTAACGATAAGTGCCTAGTTTTTCAGTACAGCACATTTCTTTGCCCGAATAGAAGGAAACATAAATACCAGCGCTTTCAGTCAGGCTTCTCTGCGCCACAGAAGTGATATATTTGTGGACACAGCTTTCTCTAGGAAATTCTTTTTAGAATCAGACCATGTTCTTGACCAGGATCACAATGTGGTCTAAGAACGGTCTCCAATGACTTTTCATTTATTTATTTGTTTTGCTTTTCATTTCCAATAATAGGAAAAACAAAAGAAAACAAAAAACCCAGCCTACATCCAGAATACACATATTTCTCCGCAGTGCACACAGAGGCACTCCAAGTCTAAAGATGTGTTTTTCAAAAAATCCATCAACAAAACAGGAATGATGGAAATAAAACATACAGTGGTTTCTCTGTGTACCCCATAAAGTCAAATGACTCCCTTGAGGGACACATAGCCCGCTCGGGAGGGCACTGTCTTACACAAGACAACAGCGGATAAACTCAAAGGAAATAGAGTTTTAGAAAACACACATCCAGAATTGTTTTCTTAGTATTTCCCTTCTCCAAATCTCTACTCAAACACCTCATTCCAATAGACCCTATTCCATTTTACAAGAGTTTAAGAAAAATAATGACATGCCTCCCTTCATATGGGCCAAAGTTTCTTTTTTTCTGCTGCAGAAGCAGTTTGAGAGAGAAGCTGTCATCTAGCCCCACAGTTATGTAAATCAGATAGTTATTTTTGACACCGGTAAATAATAGTTCTGTGCACCGACACTGTTTGCCTACCTTATCCTCCAAGGTCTCAAGTCATAATTTAGATGCTGGTAAGCGATTAGCATTTTTGGGCTATGGCAAGCAATTTGTACAGTGTTCTCAAGTCTATCTTAAAAGGTGATTAGCAACTTTGGTGGAGAGAGGGGAGGAATGTCACACAAATTGCTTCTTTGATCAAGGCAAATCAAGATGTGTGATGAGATGATTGGCTGGTACACGTTCACCATCTCTACCCCGGGTGTTCCGCATTTAGGTTGGAATTAACGAGGCCTGCTTTTATCAGAAATTCATCTGACTTCTCTTCAGATGGTGTGAAAATTACTACCCCTACGATAGGATTACTAGAAATTATTTGATGTCAAGCAAAAATAGAATAAGAATGTCCAAGTGACAATGGTATTGCAACAACCATAGTAGTGTTATAAAAATGTCTAGAAGACTAAGATAGTGTCTCCAGCCTACTCTACAAATAGCTAATTGAGAGACATCCCTTTATGCTAATGTTCTTAATTGCCAGGGCAGTTTTACAGAAAAGTCAGTTAGTTACTGGCTAGTGCTTTGAGAGTCTTAATAGCCAAAGCCAGGGGCTCCCTTAAATAACGTCACAGCAGGAGAGCCTTGCCTCCCTGTATGGCTGTATGGGAAGTCTTTCTGGCTAATTAGTGAATCAGTCATTATGCAAATGAGCAACTCCTGATTGGCAACAGCTTGTATCTTTTCTCCACCACCCTTGCAAATGAGGCCAACTGAGTGGTTGTTTGCAGCTTTAATGCAGAATGAGAAAATGATAAAAATCCTACAGATGGTCTCGGCTGGAGATCATGTGACCTAACATCTCCCTTTGCAGGTGGGGAGCAGCTCCAGAGGTTGGGGATTCTTGCCTAGAGTCCCTGGCTCAGCTAGCAGTAACATTGACCTTAACCCCAGGGCTCTTAACTTGGAAAGGGCTCTTTTGTTTTTTTCTGTCTTTCATTTTTATCTCAGTTTGTAAACTTGGTGTTGTTCACACAGACCCTGAGGGTGGGACTAGTTATACCAATGTGGAAGCAGGAAAGACAGGATGAAAACTGGCATCAGGTCAAGAACTCTGAAAACTTAAGCTGTTTTGGACTTGAACTTCTGATTTTCCCATTTTGGGACCTTGAGCTTTTTTTGGGCGGGGGTGTTGCCTGTGTCTTAGATCACTGAGAAAAGTGATGGACGTGACATTCACATGACATTCCTGAGACCTTGACCGCCTTTCAACCGGAGCTTGTTTTTCCCTAGAGATCGACGCGGAGACCCATGTTTTAAGTCATACATAGAAATTTGTATCACGAAACCTCTACACTTGTGAACAGTTGTGGCTGTATTTTTCTTTCTTCTTTTTCCTTTCTTTTTCCCATTCCCTTTGTAATCATCTCAAAGCCAAGTGCTCATTTCCAGCAGAACTTTAAACATTGTGCCTTTATGTAGCACCGCTTTTAATTTTCCTCCCTAACAGAAGTGATTGTTTATGTTGTAAATGCCACATTAGTCTCCATGAAATGGAGATGGAATTGATTTTCATTTCAGAGATTTCACAGCTTGCCCCAGAACTTTATGCTTGATTGCCAATGCTCTGAAATGCATGGGCTTCGGAGAGGTTTAGAAATGATGTGTGTAACACGGCGTAGCAAAATGTGAGGACTGGAGCCACATTTGCCACAGGGCAGACCCCCTCAGTCTCAGTGGATGAATCTGGCCAGGAAGTCAAGGAAACCAGTGTCCCAAGTGCAGGTGAGGTGACAGGCATCAACTCTCAAAAAACAGTTCCGTCCAAAACGAACTCAAGCCGTAGTACCATCAATTTTCCTGCCCACGTTTCGGGAGGAGGATTATCCACAGAGCCAGTCTTTTCTGAGAATCTACTCAGAGCCTCTTCACATCTTGGGAGCAAAAGGGGGTTACATACATCCCTAAGGAAGCTTGTGATCTAACTGGAGAGGAAAAACACAGGACGGCATCAGAGAATTTGGCAGGGAAAAGAGGACACACGCTCCAAGCTGAATTTGGAAAGTGTGCCGCTCAGAGCCAAGGAAGGCACTGGCTGTGCTGGCACACTGGGAGTCAGGGAAGATGGGGGCAGATATCAGACTGACCCAAAAGAAAGGTTTCCTTGTTGCCTTAATACCCCCTCTGCCTTTGGATCTGCAGCCCCCACCTCCTGTGTGAGCCTGTTGCATTTCAGCTGCTGAAGCCAACATGAGCAGATGGGGACACTCTCTTCCAGGGATGTGAGATTATGCCACTGGCATTCCATGGGCTTGGGCCATAATACATCTGTCCTGGTCTTAGTCAGCTGTTGGCCTAATCATCTCAAGACCAGGCCTTCCAGACGAGCTACCATACTTGAGTATGTGCTGTCTTGAACCCTCAGGAGTCTCTGCATTTTCAAGAACTACCACAAAACCGAAGGTTTCTAGATACAATTGACATTCCATACAATACAGTACAAACATTCATTATCTGTCTATTTATCACTTTTTTTATATCTGGCAGACCACTTCACAGGGTTTATGTTTAAATAAAGGGCGGGCAGAGCCACATCACTGCTACACACAGTTTCAATGGCAGGGCTGGGGGTGGATCAGTCTGCTGGAAGACATCAGAGGAATCTCATTTTGAATGATTATCATCATTGTTAATTTGAACATTTCTACTTAATTATGTCTAGCTCCATTGAGTTATAAATATGTATATATTAATGTTAACAATATGAGCTTTATTGGCCAAATACATAATCGGTGATTAAAGCAGAAATCTCCTGATGTGTCTGAAACTGCCACCCTCGATAAGGTATAAAAAGAGCCCTAGTCTTATTGCCAGTCAGTTAATGACACTTTTCCTTCAGCTAGGAACAACTACATGTGACTGAATATTTTTAGGAAAGGCTACAAAACTAGAGGTTGGCACCAGTCTCTCTCTCTCTCTCTCTCTCTCTCTCTCTCTCTCTCTCTCTCTCTCCCTCTCCCTCCCTCCCTCCCTCCCTCCCTCCGTCCGTCCTTGCATTCCTTCCCCATTCCTCCCTCTTCCTCCTCTCTCTGTCTGAATGGCATATGACGAACACATAACACATAGGGTGAAGTTAATGGGGTCAGGAAAAGGATGCGATTGCATGACACAGGAAAGATCTGCATAGAAACAGCAGGAAAACCCATTTTGACAAGGGTAGCTGGAATTAGGTCTTGCCAGGAGAAGTTCTCAACAGGCAAAAGATGAGGAGAGGGTGGTGACACAGGCATGTGGGGAGGTTGAGACCGTCAACATGCGCTCTTTCTGTATTGCGGGGCCTCCTCCCTGGTTCTTCATTCATGCATTCATTCATTTCGCTACCTTTCCAGGGTGGAGGAAGCAGGAGGAGGCAGCTCTATCAGGCCCAGTGCTCATTTTGCATCAGAGAGCAGTATTGATTTTTCCACCCATGCCTACTGAAATTAGAATTTCTTCTTCATGAAGCAGGGCTCCTTTCTTGTCCTGTTCCTTATCTTTTTAAATATGATTACCTGCACTTCGGGGCTTCATGGCTAAAATTGTAATGAACTTCCCCACCCACTCCAGTGGAAGGGATCAAGAGGAGCTGCCTGCAGGCTTGTGTTTGTGGCAGGAGGAGGTCAGGCAAAGACCTTGGACTGGAATAAATTCTCCTCTGGTTACTTAATGTCCTATCTGTGGGCCATAGACTTATTGACTTCCTGCTAATTTTCTTGCCAGGGTAACTCTTCCAATCAAGATTTAAAACAAACTAGGTTACTAAAGTGCTGAAGATTAAAGCCTAATGCTTTTTTTTTTCTTTTTATATTTGATTAAGATACCCTTATCTGGGTTCTTTGGGCCCAATTTAAACTTCCACCGAGTTTCCTTAAAGAGCCAGGTCTGTTTGTTTGCAGCGCATGCCCGCCCCACACATCTGCCTCTCCTGCTGTGTGTTTGCTCACCAGGAACAAGAAATAGATTATTCCCACCGCATCAGCTCTCAGACAGCTGCTCCGTGCAATTTTCTTCACTGTCTTACCATGTAAAAAGAGACCACTCATTTCCTAAGTGGTGATTTGGACTGACCTATATTTTAGGAAACTGCAAGATTCGCCATCAGCTCCTCTCCTTCCATTGTGTAGCCCCAAAGCCTTAATAGAAAGTTACACTTTAAGAGAGGATTGAGAAGGAGCAGGCAACTCAGGTAGAGTCCAGCACCTGATGAGGCTCCACATACCAGACTCCCTGGCGACTTTAAAGGCAATCTTTAGCTTTTCTCCTTTCTCCTTCTCCTTCTCCTTCTCCTTCTCCTTCTTCTTCTTCGTTCCTCAAGTGAGCCTTCCAGGCCACCATCTGAAGAAAGTTTTGTCCAACATCTAGGCCTTAAACCAGGCAGACACTGGGCATTTGGCTGTTCGCTGTACCTGTAAATTTGTCAAAGGAAAAGAAAGGGTCCAAGCTAACACCCAGCTCAGCTGCCCGCTGTGAGGGGAAGATGGGTAGAGGAGCAGAGGGCTCGGAAGCAAGTTCTCTGCATCTCTGGTTTCTGCACCAAACATCTTTATTTCCCACCAAGTTTTCTTTTAGTCTTGCTTTCTATTAAAAGTCTTCTCAAAGCTAATGCAATAAATTTAGATCTGTAGCCAGATGCAGAGCAAAACTTTTGGCAGGGAATACTCCATCAAAAGACATTGCAAATGAAATATGCATTCCCTGGGGATTATTCTACAGTTTAATTTAATTTGAAATATCAAATTAAATTAATTCAAATGGTTATGCAGTTTCAAGGGAAAACAGACTTCATTTATGATGTTCTGCCACCAAACTGTTTAGCAGCCCATCATGTATCTTACATTGTTAACTAGGTGATAAATAGTGACAGGGTAGTGTCTTGCCCTCATTTCCCGGGCCCTGTCTTGCATAGAATGCACACAAGCCCTTCCAACACCACACATTCGCTCACTGGACAGCATAAATATCTACTATGGGTGTTGAGATGAATATTATCTATGGGCCCTTCTATCCACTCTTTCCAGGCAAATAATAAAACACAAGATTCATGAGGACCCTGGTATGATGACTCTTATTATGTAGGTGGGAGACAAGGGGAGTTAAGATTTAACCAACAGATTCCATAATTATAACCTGCATGGGAGTCAGGAGCTCTGACCCTCGGCCCAGGGCCCCAAGCCTGTTTTACCCAGTGTAAAAATTTTTGTAGCCAGTACAAAACCTCATGGTCTGTACTTTCCAAAACATTAGAAAATTGAACCAACAAATCAACACAGACATCTGGGTCGCTGAAGAGGACACCCTCCTAACATCCTTTTAACTATTTTTACTTAATTTTTCTATCACCTTGCTCTCCTTTGGTGTGTGTGCTTGCTTCTTCTTCAGCAATCCAAATGGAGACAAGGGGTCGTCTCCATGCCAGCAGTGCAGGGTGGAAGGTCAGAGCCCCTACTGATGACCAAAGGATGCTCTGGCAGGTGCTAGAAGGTGCTGCAGCCTGTGAGCTGGAGCAAACACCATGGATGCTTCTCGTAGCTGTGATCCAGGTCTCTTTGATTTGAGAGGCATCCTCAGGCATGGAAAATAGACAAGCAAGAACTTGTTGGCATCTTATATTTTAGGAAATTCTTTTGTCTGCTTTGTTCTTTCTTTTTTGTTTGGAGTATAATAAAATTATATCCTTTCTCCCTTCCCTTTCATCCCGCCAAACTCTCCCATATGTCCTCCATGTTCTCTTCCATATTCATGGCCTCCTTTTCTATTAATTGTTATTACATATATATATATTTGTATGTGTATGTACATATATATTTCTAAATATAATCAGCTCAGTATGTTTGTATGCATGTTTTCAGGGCTGACCATTGGTACTGGATAACCAATCATTGTGTTCTTATCTGAGGAAGACTAATCCTCCCACTCTAATATTCCTTAGTTTCCTGTAGTTAACGGGTTGCGGTCTCCTGGACTCTCCCCCTCCACCTTGGCTTGTCTATTAGTGCCGTCCTTATTCAGCCATGATACTATAGGTGTAACTTCTGACATTACTAGAAGACACAATCTTAGAGCGTACTCCCTTATCTTTTGGTTTATCCTCCCCCACCACCACCATCCCCACTCTCCCCCCACCCCCGTCAACGTCCCCTGAGTCTTAGGTGCCGGAGTGTTTAGTCATCGTATTTATTGGGACAGGGCTCCATAGCTCTGCATTTTGACTGACGGTGGTTTTCGTAGGGGTCACCATCTGTTTCAAAGAGAAGTTTCTTCTACAAGAAATGAAGGCTTCACTTAGAGCAAGTACAGGCGAGGACTCATTGGGACCAGTAAACTAGACTACTCTGTGGGTAGAAAGAAAGGTTTATTGGAGAATTAAAATTGCGAGCACTGTCTCGGATTGAGGGTCAGGGAGAAGAGCAAAAAGCAGGACATGTTGAGGTGGGGCTAGGGGTGTGAGCTGGAACAGCCTGTGGACTTTAATCAACAGATAATAATAGTTAATAGTTATAGGCTTATCTGAGGCAATCAGAAATGAGATGTCCTTACCAGAGGTAGTTGTCATCAGGGGGCAGATAAGGAAAGTAATGGCTTTTCACAACAAACAGAAGCCTGCCTTAGGAGATTTCTGGGGAAGGTTAAGCATAGGTAGAAATCTTCTGTTTACCTGGTCAGAGGCTAGCCTGAGCTGAGCCCTGATGAATACTTAGGACATTGTCAGTGGCATAGCCATTTTTGGATGCTGCTTTGGACCTAACAGCAAGTTTATCAAATGTGTGCTTTTCCTTGAATCCATGATGACTTGAGGAAGCCAACTCCATCCCCTCAAGTCCTCAAGGAAACAGACAGGACTGGTTGTTCCCTAGCCCACTCTCCTCTTCAGATATATATATATATATATATATATATATATATATATATATATATTTCTGTAGGGCAGCTAGAAAAATCCATGGATTTAGATTTTTTAATCATAAGAAATGTAATTTGCATTCTTTCCCACATGAATCTTTGGGAGGAGAAAATAGCAGTGATTAGAGTGTCAGCAATAGGCCAGGTGCCATTCTGATGCTCGAAGACCAGTGAAGTGTCCTCTAATTCCATGTCAGCTTCCAGGTACAACACCCAGTGATCGTACTCTGCCGAAATGATAATGTTATTATGCAATCATTATTATTAACACAGTAGTGATGTTAATTCCACAACTACATGATTAACTCATCAGCCACTTAACACTTAGGAATCCCTTCAACTCAAATAAGCCCAACCCTGACCTTCTAAAACTCTCTTTCTCATTCTGGGGAGAAGGAATCCAGAAAATCCCAGAAGGACAAGACTCCTAAAGATGGTTTCAAAACCCAAAGCCCAGTGGTTGCTACTTGGTTTAGAAGAGTCATAAAAACTGCAAGGTTCTGAGCCGCTCCCACAGCCTAGGGGAGTCTTCAGTGCTACCTCTTCCTGTGCTTTCATAGGTAAGGGGCAGAGATTGCAACTGAGGCAAAGGAGATAAAATAGCTGGGCCATGGTCACAGTCAAGGGAAAGTGGGATTTGAAGCTGTCTTTCTGCCCTATAGACCACACTCTTATTTTTTTAATTACTTACGTGCATGAATGTTTTGTTAGCTTGTTATGTCTTTGCACCATGTACACGCCTGGTGCCCACAGAGGGCAGAAGAGAACACACAAAATCCTCTGGAATTCAAATTATGGATGACTGTGAGTCGCCCTGTTAGAGCTGGGATTCGAATCTGAGGCCTCTGGAAGAGCAGTCAAGCTTTTGGCCACTGAGCCGTCTCGCTAGCCGCTTAGACCACACTCTTACTGGAATGTCCTGTACTGTGGTTGACAAGGGTAGATTGAGAAGCATGGACATTTTGCTGTTGTTGTTGTTTCTTTTTCATCCTCTTCCATTTTATCTCTTCATGCTTTTCCTCTTGAGCTTTCTTGCTCTCATAAGTTCCAGACAAACTCTGGAATCTTCCGTTTTGCACTCAGAAGGCATCGGAGACGAGACTGCATCTGCAGCGTGCAGTGCATAATTTCCTTGCACAGGTTTTGAACCAATGGCCACTTTTGCCCCCTAAGAGCTCACCCTCCGAAATTACTGTGACTCTCCCAAGAAACAGCTACATGTGGAGGCAATTGTCTCTCTCTGTGACAAATGCCGGCAGAATCAAGTCGATTTGGCTGGCGGAAGAGAAGCTGCGGCAATGTCTTTAAGACAGCTTTCAGGTTCATAACAGAGCCATCGAAAGCTTCCCAGCTGCTCTCCATTGCCAGCAAGAACAGAGCAGAAGGAAAACTGACTCATTCAAAGCAATAGACATCCTGATTATGTATAGGAACTTTCTGGCTGTGAAGAGTTACGAGAGAAGGAGCTGGTCGCTGGAGCAGGTTGTCCTTGAAGATCTTCTAGAATAAGACACTTTGCTTCGTGAGGCATTGGAGACCTTAGGAGCAGGCTGGACAAGCTGAGAAGGAAGGTCCCACCGTACCAGCCAAAGGGTTCTGCAGGATGCATTCAGAGCATGTGTATAGACTATGGACATGAAGAGGAAGTGTTATCAATTCTCGGGTTAATTCCACAGAACAGACGCAAGATAGAACATATTTAGTCTAAATAATCCAGATTGATTTCCCTGTCGAAATCACACATGTACACATCCACATGGAGAAACTAGACAAGATCATATTAAGATAACTAACTTAATTGGATTTATAAAAATCTATCAATGTGCTTATCTCCTAAGAGATAGGTTCCCTGAAAACCTAGGCCTTTTTTAGAGTGGCAACCCCACATGTTTTATTAGGTCCACTCAGACAGGGAGAAGCGTGAGCATCGGTGGTCCTGGTTCAGATGCCGAGCTGCCATTTGTCAGCTTGTGATGTGTGGGGGCAAGTCTGCACCCTGTATCTTTATCTGGATAAGCAGAAACATCGGACCTATTTGCTATATGAAATTAGAGGCCCTCCAATTGGACAATACTTGTAAATGTCCTACAAGAAGGCTTGGTGCTTTTCCAATTTTTTTTTTTTAACATTTTATGAGATGTTTTTAAATCCAGCTTGGATTGATGAGCCCAGTCTGCCCAGTCTCCCTCCAAAATGCAGAACTGTCACTGCTATCCCTGGCAAATTTACGCACCCTTCTCATGCATCTCAGACAATACCCTGCAGACAGAGCCTTATTTCCAAAGAAGACAACAGAGTCTTTGGTTGGTGTCCCTTGAAACTTCCCTGCAAGCTCCAGGCTCCTGCTCTGGAGACCTGTCCACACACACACACAGGCTCTAACTGATGGCCATTTTCCTAGTACTTCCAGGAAACAAGATCCTGGCACCAGGGGGAGATGCTGAAGAAGAAGTACCATATCAGAATGCCTGAACTAAGAGATAAATGCCACGGTTCTGGCCACCAGGTTGCTAGAGGGGCTTTGGTCAGATCACCTCACTGCCAATACCTCAGTAGAAACAATCATTTATTCAGTACCTACTGTGTGCCAGGGACCTATCCATTCCATCCATTTTTTTCAATAAACATGATAATTTTCAGAGTAGAGACTGTAGGTTCATTCATCAGAGGAGGAGGTAAACAACTGAGGTTTTGTAAAGAGGCGAACTTCCATCCAGGGCCACTGATAGCTGCAGGGGAGTGAATACGCGGACACTGGAACCTGGCACGGGTGACATCAAAATGTGAACTCATTCCTTTATCTGGCCTCGACTTGTTTCTTCAAGTAAGAAACATGATTCATCTATAATCTCCAGGGTCCTCTGTGGCTCAGATAGAAAAGTGTATGTAATTCTGGAAGCTTTTCGGTTCTATCTAGCAACCAGATTGAATGTACTGATAACAGAGTCCCAAAAACACAGAACACATGTCAATTCCTACATAGACCACCACTTAATATTTTCTGTCCCTTTACAGGCATTGTTGACTTTTAGTGGGTGAGCTGGGAGGTACATGGGGACAGGACGCTTCTCCATGGGGCTGCAGTAGGGAACTGAATAGAGTACTTTGATAAACAAGCCACTTGAAAAGGGATCCCGCTTCCTCTGGATCTGCTCCTGTCCATAATCAGGAGCCCTCTGTTAACCTCTTCCCCCTTGCATGATCTTCCTGGTACCCATCAGCCCAGGGCCCCAAGAGAAAAGCCACACAAATGAGGCAGTGAGCTTTCTTTATTGGCACGGAGGAACAACAGGACAAGCTGAGCAATGGTAGTCAGTGCGATTGAGAAAAGGTACAGGAGGACCCGAGCCAAACATAAGCACCAACCAATGTTCAAGGGATTAGCCGATCAGTCATTATCTGGAGAGAATGAGAGAACCAAACGCTCACAGGTGAGAAAGGATCCGGCTCCGAGGGAACACATTCAGTCAATAAAACCCCCCACACAAACAGTACAAATGAAGAACGAATCTCTGCTCCAAAGACTCAGGACAAGGTCCTGTCACCCTCGGTTTGGAGTAGAAGATGGAAGACCCAATAGAAGGAATTCCAAGCAAGGAGCTGCTTCCGCGGGGGCGGGGCCGGGGCGGGGGTGGGGGCGGGGGGAGGGAGCGCGGGTACCAAGACAAGCTCTGGGGAACACGGTGGCAGCCGCCCCACTGCAGCCTGGAGATTAGAGGAGAGAGATTAAATGCAAATAGGAAGAGCAGCCAAGTCGGCCTGGGAAGGCTGCGCGGGGTCAAATAAGATCTAAAGCCTTCTTGCGCCTAGGAGTCAAAGACCTGAGGAGTAATTACTTGCTCTTGCAAATTGCTTGGTAAATACATTGAGTAAATCAAAGACGCCAGTTTCAGCAGCTTGCTGGCTAGGGACCAGTCGTCTTGGAGGCTATAGATGCTGGCTAGATCTCCTGCAAGGATTCCTCTGTTCGTGAGACTTTATAAGCCCGTTGGATGGCTCAGGTGCCCAGTTTAATCCACAGTAACTAATGCAGAAGTTTCCCTTGTTCGTGAGGCTGCAGGCTGAGCCTGCCTAGGCTCGGCTCCCTTCCTCAGTCCCCTCTCCCGCCTCCTCAGGCGGTCCACTTTCTGTCCTTCCTGCCCCACCCTCCCCTCCAACAATATTAATGACTGCCGCCTGAGTAGTTGAGAGGAGCGAGGCCTCTCCTCCACAGAGGCTGTTTAGAGATGGCCCAAAAAGCCTGCTG